>NC_134860.1:104042179-104722179 GCF_049852395.1 Peromyscus maniculatus bairdii | reverse complement strand
GAAGTCACTCTAATCCTGTGCACAGTAGTGCACAGAAATCCCAGAAGCAGGTAACTGAAAATTAGGGGCCCTTAGAATTTGAATGTACAAAAACCTGACAGGGTAACTTCTTCTGCTGATTGTTTAGGTAAAGATATTTTAAGAACTTAGATTCTTACTTCATCAGCTTTGATAATTCTTTTAGAATAACCAAATGTTGAAATTAAGTAAATTATTGATTTAATTTCTTGTAAATGATGTATTTCCTTATATGCCTATAATTTATCATGGTCTATCATGTCTAATTTTCCCCAGCAATTTACTTATATAGAAGTAGTGAAATATCACAATAAACTGTAACAGGAATTCTAATAGGTCTTTTAATAAAAATTCCAGTGCCAGATATTGGGGTAAATGCCTGAGCAGTTTGTAGTCCAAAGCTGATCTTATCTTCGGGTAGTATTTATCAGCTTGGTGTCATTATCATACTCCTGGTAGAATCTTCATTGTGGGGTCCTATCTTCTTTTTGGAGACTTCAAAGTCGCTGTTAGGCATGATCATGGTTCACTGCAGGAAACTGATAGAGACTCAGGCCTGAAATCATGTACAGGAAGCTAGACAAAGCCTTTTTTTTAGAATTAGTTAGTACTCTGTATGACCATTAATGTCTTGACCAAAGTTTAATATGAATATATATATATATATATATATATATATATATATATATATATATATATATATACATATTATATATATATGTGTGTGTGTATGTATGTGTGTATACATATATATTAAAATTTTTGATATAAAATTCATACCTTAAGAAAAGTTATAAAGAGTCAAAATAAAACCAAAGCATCATGAGATTAATAACAATAGAATAGTTCCTTAATTTTGTTTTTCTTCTGTCCCATATCAGGTGGCTCTTCTGATATGATACAGAGATTTTGCATTTCTTTTAACAAGCATGCGTTGATTTAGAGAAGGAGAGAGCCACACTCCAACTACAAAGCCAGCTTTAATTTTTAAGTAAACTGAGACTACATAAAGACCATTTGCATTATGTGTCTGTAGAGAACAGCATAAATAAACTTTTAGACTTATATAATTTTGTCCTGTTAGATATGTGATCTACCAAGAAGGAAATTTATTCTTTTTGTTGGGACATTTTTTCTGGATGATTTGTCCTTCTTTCTTCAGATGTCTCATTTGTCCAGTGTTCTTCAGATTCGTTATCCTTCATTCTCCTAAAAGACAAAAACAAAAACCTTTCCCCAACCCTTACTTTGGGGAGGTTCCCTTTTGGCAAGTTATATCTGATGACATGAAAAGCATTTGTTAGTTGTACAAGTTAATTTAAATTGAATTGTCATACATGTTGATGAACTATCACCTTTTCTAATTAAGAGGTCTCTCTTGTTCAAATTGAACCTTTATCAACTTTGATGGTATCCATAGCTTTTCTTCTCCTGTGGAAACAAAAGCAAAATCTCATCTCCAATGTAACACATACCCTGTTTTCAATTCTGAGGTCAGCACATATTTAAAATATACAGGCTGATTTAATTCTGTAGTTTTTTTTTCTATTATCCAGTGTCTCTTTGCAGCTGCTGTTCCTTTCTCATTATCATTGAGAAGATTCAAAGTTAATAAAGCATTATGTAATCTATTTCTGGGAGATTGTTATCCCCTTTCTGTTTATTTAGCATTTCCTTTACAGTTTGAATTGATCTTTCTATGATGATTTGACCTGCATGATTGTATAGTGTACATGTAGTATGCTTTATATTGTAATAAGCAAAAAACTGAAGGAAGGGGTTATAAAACTTGGTAAATATGTCCACTGATGGTCAAAATGCCCTTTTTAGATAAGAAATTTTGAGCACACAGAACAATGGCACTTTTGCCACTGCCACACATGTGAAATCTAGACCCTGATTTCATTGTATTATCACTTTTATATGTGGTTATATGAGTAGCCCTTTCTCTCCCTCTCTCTCTCCCTCTCTTTCTCCCTCTCTCTCTCTCTATCTCTCAAAGCATAATAGGAAAAAATATCCTTAAAGGATATTTTCATCTACTATATTTTTGAAGGAAAAAATTTACTCTGCCCCATAACAGGACAGCAATCTTAAAAATACTCATTAAAATGTTCATTATACTCATGTCCAGGCTGTTCATGTAGATCTCATCCATTTCTCCATCATTGGGTGATCCCTGTGTCATTCTTGGGGTCCTGTTTTCCAGGTAGCCTCACTGGTGAGTAGCAGTCCAGTCATCCTTGTTCCACATCTAGTATCCTACTATGAGTGAGTACATACCATATTTGTCTTTCTGAGTCTGGGTTACCTCACTCAGAATGATTTTTTCTAGATCCATCCATTTGCCTGCAAACCTCATGATGGCATTGTTTTTCTCTGCTGAGTAATATTCCATTGTGTATATGTGCCACAATTTATTTATCCATTCTTCAGTTGAAGGGCATCTAGGTTGTTTACAGGCTTTGGCTATTACAAACAATGCTGATATGAACATATCTGAGCAAGTGCTCTTTTGGTATGATTGAGCATTTCTTGGGTATATGCCCAAGAGTGGTATAGCTGGATCTTGGGGGAGATTGATTCCCAATTTTCTAAGAAAGCGCCATATTGATTTCCAAAGTGGTTATACAAGCTTGCATTCCCACCAGCAGTGGAGGAGAGTTCCCCTAGTTCCACATCCTCTCCAGCATAAAGTGTCTTCAGTGTTTTTGATCTTAGCCATTCTGACAGGCATAAGGTGGTATCTCAGAGTTGTTTTGATTTGCATTTCCCTGATGATTAGGGATGTTGAGCAATTCCTTAAATGTCTTTCAGCCATTTGAGTTTCCTCTGTTGAGAATTCTCTGTTTAGTTCTAAAGCCCATTTCTCAATTGAACTGTTGGTCGTTTTGATATCTAATTTCTTGAGTTCCTTATATATTCTGGATATCAGTCCTCTGTCAGATGTGGGGTTGGTGAAAATCTTTTCCCATTCTGTAGGCTGTCTCTTTGCCTTGTTGACTGTATCCTTTGCTCTACAAAAGCTTCTCAGTTTCAAGAGGTCCCATTGATTGATTGTTTCTCTTAGTGTCTGTGCTACTGGTGTTATATTTAGGAAGTGATCTCCTATGCCAATGTGTTCAAGACTACTTCCTACTTTCTCTTCTAGCATGTTCAGAGTAGCTGGATTTATGTTGAAGTCCTTGATCCACATGGACTTAAGTTTTGTGCACGGTGACAGATATGAATCTATTTGCAGCCTTCTACACGTTGATATCCAGTTATGCCAGCACCATTTGTTAAAGATGCTTTCTTTTTTCCATCGTACACTTTTGGCTTCTTTGTTAAAAATTATATGTTCATAGGTGTGTGGGTTAATGTCAGGGTCTTCAATTCAATTCCATTGGTCCACATGTCAGTTTTTATGCCAAGACCAAGCTGTTTTTATTACTGTAGCTCTACATTGGAGCCTGAAGTCAGGGATTGTGATGCCTCCAGATGTTGTTTCAAGGGACGAGGGAAAGAGACCAGGAGATCCCAGCTGGATCAAGAACAGCGAGGGAGAACAAGGAATAGGAGTCCATGGTAAATGAAGACCACATGAGAAAAGGAAGAAACAAAGTGCTAAAGAGGCCCACAGAAATCCACAAAATACCCCCACAAAAGACTGCTGACAATGGCCAAGAGACGGCCGGAACTGACCTACTGTGGTGATGGGATGGCCAAACACCCTAATAGTTGTGCAAGAAACTCCATCCAAGGACTGAGGAATCTGGATGCAAACATCCACGGCTAGGCCCCAGGTGGAGTGCTGCAAGTCTAATTAGCAAGAAAGAAAAGGGTTTATATGAGCGAGAATTGTTGAAACCAAGGTTGGATAAAGCACAGGGACAAATAGCCAAATGAATGGAAACACATTAACTATGAACCAAAGGCTGAGGGGCCCCCAAATGGATCAGGCCCTCTGAATAGGTGAGACAGTCGATTGGCTTGATCTGTTTGGGAGGCATCTAGGCAGTGGTACCAGGTCCTGGGCTCGTTGCATGAGTTGGCTGTTTGAAACCTGGGCCTTATACAGGGACGCTTGGCTCAATCTGGGAGGAGGGGACTGGACCTGCCTGGACTGAGTCTATCAGATTGATCCCAGTCCTCGGGGGAGACCTTGATCTCTAGGAGGTGGGAATAGGGGGGTGGGCTGGGGGGGAGGGAGAGAAAAAGGGAATCTGTGGCTATTATGTAGAACTGAATAGTACTGTAAAATAAATACAAAAAAAAAAAACAGGAAAAAAATGTGTAAAGAAAAGGTACATGTTTATACAGTGGAGTATCACTAGGTTGTTTGTTCTAGTTTGTTTTTGTGGTTGTTGTCATTGTTTTTAATAAAGAAAAGCCACAGAATAAATTAACCTGGGCTTATGGAACTCACAGAGACTGATCCAAAAACCAGGGAAAATGTATGGCTCTGGCCTATGTCCTTTGTATATATGTTATGGTTGCGTAGCTTGGTCTTCTTGCAGGATGCCTAACAATGGAAATAGGGGATGTCTCTGACTCTTTCAAAGTTGAATGCCTTCTGGAATTAGGATTGCGTTTGTAGTCATTTATATCACATGAGTTACCTTGCTTTTGTAGACTCCTAAAATGTTTAATATTGTTCAAATTGACAGGTTCTAGTGTCATGCAGTAGATCAACCTTGGAGTATGCATGTGAACTGAATAGTATTGTAAAATAAAATAAAATAAATACACTGATGAAAGAAAAAAATGTTCATTATAACTTTTTTTTGAGATAGGGTTTCTCTGTGTTTTTTGGTACCTGTCCTGAATCTCTCGCTTTGTAGTGACTTTTTTAAGATTCACAGAATACTATCTGCCTTTTATGGACAATGACAGTCAAATCTTTCTTTGAAGTTTGTGCTGCACTAAATAAACACTGGCTTAAGGTTTCTTTCTTGGCTGAATTATTTCTTTATAGAAGAAAAGAACCAAGGACTCCTATATCTATTTTTATATAATAAATGAGTTTCATTTTGACTATATATTATGTGTATAATGACCATTGTTAGTATTTACCCATTATTTTCTCTATATATTTTTTTTCAGTGAGTAATGTGGAAGCCTAAGATGGACTTAATCTAATATCACTTTGCAATGAATTTCTGAAAGATCTCTCCTCTTAGCTGAGACAACTTCGTCAGGATCAACCACTCAAAATAAAACACCTACTAGGTCAGGAGGTCTCTGTAAACTTGAGAGTTATTTTATTTTCCCAGCCATTTCAAGTGTAAATGAAATTTAAATTGCTGCAGAAGATCCATTATTTCCATTGATCAGCTCAACAGAATGTGTACAAGAAGATGTTACAGCTTGTGTCTATTCATTGTCATGGCTGCTTTCTACAAAGAAGAACAAATATATCACTTTATTTTTGTCTCTAAAAAGACTTATAATAAGCACCAAATCAGACAGAAAGAACTGAAGATGTGAAAAGTCTTGAACTTTTTTATGTGTTGTACTCTGCCCCGCCTTTCCTCCATACAGTGATGAGGACTGTACTGGTTAATGCTGAGAATCACCCTTTATTTAGTCAAACACTGATGGTACACACTATGTTTGACTAACAGTAAAGTGTCCTTTTCTCTGTCTCAAATTGCAAAAGAAGCATTTTAATCAATACGGAAATAATTAATAATAGTGATTGGAGAACAAATCTATGGCAATACCTATCCTTCAGGGAGAATCCCTTCTTTCTGTAAAACTGTACATAACTGAGAATTGAGTATGGATTTACAGAGCATATGATGATCAAGAATAAGTATGTGAAATCTGGTAGACTGTGAGAGGTGGTATGAGCTGGAATCTATGCAGTTCAAGTTGACCAGTCTGTAGCAAAAGTATAACTTCTAAAATAGTTATGATATACTATAATTCCAAAGGGGGGAAATCAGCGCTGATAATTGTACCTACTCATATTATACTATACATTTAAATAATTTTTGTAACACATTTTTGCATTTCATAGAATAATAAAAGGAGCTTTGTGTGTTAGAGTTTAATGGACATGATTGTGCATGCAAATTATTAGCTTCTTTTTTATTAAACATGCATCTATTGATTAAGTTGTTAATATCTGTTAAAAAGTAGAAACTCAGAAAAACAGTGTCACATTTAACAGTACAAAAACAATTACATAAAGAGGAGAATTATTACAATTACAGAAAAAATATGTAAAACAGAAAGACATTTAACTTGCTGCATTGTAAAATTTAGAAATTCCTTTCCCCATAATGCAGAAAAAAGTAAACAGATAAAATTGAAATCAATGTTTAAAAATTACTGACATTTTTCATATATATTTTCTTAGTATAAACATTGGGATTATCCCCAACATAAAGACACAAACACATATATCATTGTTTGAGCTTTAGTATGTATGTGTGTGTGTGTGTGTGTGTGTGTGTGTGTGTGTGTGTGTGTATATGTGTGTGTGTGTGTGTGTGTATGTGTATATATATGTATACTTATATATGTATATATGTATGCATATATATGCACATATATATGTAACAATATAATTAAAGTAGAAAAGATTGAATTTGAGTTGGGGAGATGGTGATCCCAATATATATGGAAAATGAAAAAGATAAGGATGGAAATAATGTAAATAACATATTTTTATATGAAATTCTTAATAAAATTGAAAAGTAAAAATAAAAAAATACAGGCTAGGGTGTTCTATTAACTAGCCTTGATGCTAGATATAAATAAAAGTATATTCAAAAATAATTTTCTCCATCAGAAATGTCTATTAAGTTAATTTGAAAGTTCATTAAGATATTTTCTGTTCTCTCCAACAAAGACCACAAAACACTTCACAGAAACAAAGGGTTTGATGAATGATTCTATAGCTATACAAGAATAAACTAAGAATTAGAGGAACAAACACTTACTTATAATGACCTTTGTAAATGCAGTAGAGATGCATTGCTTGCAAGCTAAAGCACATAGAATGGGTTATTGTGAGGAATAATGAACAAACACAGGAAGCAGCATTGTAGCATTCCAGGAGTTGTGGTATAACTGTCAGAACTGTCCTTTATTCCAAATCTTCTTCTCCTAGCAACTGCTGGTTCTTATGGGACCTTGAAAAGGCATCTTGTGAGCTGTGAGGTTTTGTTTCCTTCCTGAGAATTGGTAGAGTCCTTCTTCCTCCAGAATAAAAATTCCCTTAAGGAGAAAATTGCTACACAACATCCAACTAGTTCCTCTTATATTCTTCCCACTGTTTTTTTTTTTTTGACATGTATATTGAGATTTAGACATGTGCTTGTATATGTATACACACACACACATACACACATACACACACACACACATACACATATGTATATATTTTTTCTCTATGGCTGAGTGTTAGGGAACAATGTGATAGAATCATTTAGTCTCAGAAACTTGATTTATTATAAATCTCTACAATACACCTCCAATTGAATATTTCCCTGACATGCAGTTTCCTTCTATGACCAATTGGAACTGATAGTAATAACAATCTATGGGCAGTAGTACCCTATGGTCATTAACACAAATATGTAGAAAGCAGTCTAATAAGCAAACAACACCCATTTAACAAATTAATATCAATGGCTTCCCTGTTGAAGCCTATTACCTCCCTGTCCTGAGATATCTACCTTGGCTTACCTTAGCAGATATGAGTTTTATATTGTGAAAGTCAGTTTGTTGTACACCTAAAAGTTCTGTCAATATATGTTAATGGAACATCTTGACTAGTGTGGTGTTTTGTTGCCTATAGGGACCATAACCAAGTATGAGTGTTGATCAAGAACCTATATAGATAACCCATTATGGCATTTTGAAAGCCACTCTAACAGTAAAGGACTCCCAGCTCAGTCTCAGAATGCTTTCTTCAAGTACTACAGCAAAAGCCTATGATACTAATGACATCATATTTTTAAGTATGCAACCAAAAACTGAATCAGTAGTCTTTATAACTTTGAAGCCGTGAAAGCCTCCTTGGACAACAGCTCCCAGAAATATAGCCTACTTCTTATACTGTGTGTGATCTTTCACCCAATCATCTTATGCTTAGTGGGAGTGTCATTTTCCATTCCATTGGGAGCTCTTTGCTACTTGATGTTTTCTAAGGTTCCCGGTTGGGCTTGCTTTCTCTTCTACTTAAAGAATCAAAAGGCAAAAGTAAGAAGAATCTTGACCATGACAGGCAGCAGTGGATAAAGTGTGAACAGAGCAAACAAGAGCAGACAGAATCAGTAGTTGAAGCCTTTTACTAGGGATGAGGAAAGAAATAATTTCAGTAAGCAAACAGAGATCAAGTCCATTTTCAAGGCACAGCACACGAAAGCAGGAAGCCAAAGCCCAGGCTCTCTTTGAAGGCTGGAGTTTTTGAAGACTTCAAAGAGTCTCCCTCCCCTAATTTAGGGGTGGTCAATTTGAGGGAAAATAGGATGGACAACAACTGTTGTGTAAATATGTCCTAATTGGGCCTTGAAATTCCTGAATCATTCCATCAACAAGATCGCTGCTAACAGAAGAAAAAACATATCGGGCCTTTGATTTAAGTTGCCAGGATTTGTCTTTGTCTGGGGAATGAGAAAGAAGCCTACCATCTTGGAAGATTCCAAAATTTCTACCAATTGTTTCACCACAAAGACAGTGTTAGCAGGCTGTAGATGGAAGTTTCTCTGGTCCTGCCTGGCCTTATGTTCGGGAAGAATCTCCCTCATCTGTGCCCTGCAGCCACTTGGTCCCAAGTAAACACACAGAGGGCTTATATTATTTACAAGCTGCTGTGGGATGGTCTGTATGTCAAATCGCTCTGATTGGTCAATAAATAAAACACTGATTGGCCAGTGGCCAGGCAGGAAGTATAGGCAGGACTAACAGAGAGGAGAATGGAGAGAACAGGAAGGCAGAAGGAGACACTGCCATCCACGGCCATGACAAGCAGCATGTGAAGACGCCATTGAGCCACTAGCCACATGGCAAGGTATAGATTTATAAAAATGGATTAATTTAAGCTATAAGAACAGTTAGCAAGAAGCCTGCCATGGCCATACAGATTGTAAGCAATATAAGTCTCTGTGTTTACTTCGTTGGGTCTGAGCGGCTGTGGGACTGGTGGGTGACAGAGATTTGTCCTAACTGTGAGCCAGGCAGGAAAACTCCAGGTACAAAAATCAGTTGGCCTATGGCTAAGAATTTTTGCTAGGTAGATCCTTCATCTTAAATTAACCCATTCTTATTCATCTATATTTTGTCACATGGCCATGACATTACAGGTGAGCTGGCATCTTGCTCTTGGTTGGCAGGCTAGCATCTCTTCTATACTCTGCCTTTTTTCTTCTTCTCTCTCTCGGATTTCCTGCCTGGCTATAACCTGACTCTCCAGAGCAGCTTCTTTATTAACCTATCATAGCAACATGTATCACATTGTACAGAAAGACACCCCACAGCAGCAGGCCACACCTGCTAGAAAGCCAGGTAGGCAGCCCATAGAACCTCTCCTGTTGCCATCCTGGACCCAGACTAATATCCTGGTCTAATCCCAAACACTGCAACAGAATACCAAGTGCAGCCTCACAACTTACTACATCACCTGTGGATTCCACATGCCATTCCCTCCTAACCTCCTTTCCACTACTTAACACTGAATCCCAGACCCCAACTCCAGCAGACACCCCAGCTAAACCACAGGCTATACCTTCCAGAAAAAACAGATTAATTGCCTTCAACTTTTTCTTCACTCTTTGTCCCCCCAACCTTAATCTCACAGTCCCATTCCTAACACTACAATAGAACACCAGCCTTCCGTCACCATCCCCATATCTTCTGTAGATCCCACAGACCATCCCATCCTAACCTAAACTACTTGTTGCTTTATCTCAACCAACTCCAAGAAGCAACCACTGCTAACCAGAGGGCAGTTCTTCCCAGGAAAACAAGTGGCACAGGAGAAAACTTTCTGAATAGAAGAGTGACAGTGAAGATGCTAAGAACAATATTTAATAAATTCAAACTCATGAAACTGAAAAGGTTCTGTAGGCAAAGAACCCTGTTGATAAGAGAACAAAGCACCTACAGAATGGAGAGAGATCTTCACCAACTCCATATCCAAAATACATATATATTCAAAATACATAAAGAACTCAAGAATCTAGATATTTAAAATAGCAAATAATCCAACTGAAAGTTGGTAACCAGAGAATTCTCAATAGGGGAAATCTCAAATGGCTGAGAAACAAAGAAATGTTCAGTATTGTTAGCTATCAAGAAAATGTAAATCAAAACTATTTTGAGATTCTATTTTATATCTATCAGAATGGCTAACATGAATAAGACAAGTGACAGCTCATGCTGGAGAGAATGTGGAGCAAGGGGAACACTCCTCCATTGCTGGTGGGAGTGCAAATATCTACAGCCACTTTGGAAATCGGTGTGGTGGTTCCTCAGAAAACTGGGAATGGATTAACCTCATAAGCTAGTTATACCAATCTTGGGAATATACCAAAAGGATGCTACATCCTACCACAAGGACACTTGCTCAAACATGTTCATTGAAGTATTATTTGTAGTAGCCAGAAATTGGAATCCACCTAGATGTGCCTCACCAGAAGAATAAAGAAAATGTAATAATTTATACAATTACTCAGTTATTAACAAAACCAACACCTTAAAACTTGCAGGCAAATGGATAGAATTAGAAAAAAATTATGAGTGAGGTTACCTAGACCCACTAAGTGAGGACACCCAGGCCTCTAGAAATACAAATATCATATACATTCTTTTATAAGGGGATTTTTTAACTAAGTAAATGATAACAAAGCTACAATCCATAGAACAGGTGAGAGGTTAGGCAATGAGGAATGTTGGGGGGTGGGTAACCTAACTCCCCGAGAGGGGAAATAGAATATATTTTATGGGCAAGCTTGGAGCAAATGAGGATGGGAGTGGGCAGAAGAGGTCAGGTTGTAGATGTAACTTCTTGTAATCTATGACGGTGATCTTAATGAGGACTCCTAGTAATGGGTGATACAGAGTCTCAACTTGCCATGTCTTCTAGCTAGGCAAGCCTTCTTATGGTGGGATGAGGATGCATCAATTGAATTATTGTCCAAGGAAATCCTATGGAAGTCCCCAAGTATTTTATGTTGTTGCTAAGACAGAAGCCTGTTCTCTAAAAAGTGACAGTGGGGACCTATTGTCAAAGACAATATGTGCACAACTCATTGAACAAGAAGTTGAAGTTGCGTCTGCTTGCAGCTTTTACCTATATTCTAGTCTGATGACAAAGGTACTCTGCAGACTACAAATAGAAACATTGACAACAACCCATCTACAAAACCTTCGAACTAGTATCTGTCTTGCCTGAAAATATGATAGGGCAATGATGGCACAAAACGTGTGGAAGTGGCAACCAATGTCTGATTTGATTAAAGATCTACTCCATGAGAAGGAACACATACCTGACACTGTTTGGGTAATCATGAACCAGAAAGTAGATAGCCTAGGGATCTAGGATATAAAACTAACACTATTGTTCTAAAACAAAATCAATAAGTGATTCCTATGCTATACTCATAGATCAGTGTCTTATCCAGTCATCATTACAGAGGCTTCCTCTGGCAGCAGATGGGAACAGATGCAGAGACCAACAGCCAGGCATTATGCAGAGAGAGAATCTAAATTGATGGTCTCCATTAAATCCCTCAAGTCAGAGCTCAGGGAATCCCCAGTACATGAAGATGAAAAGAGTATAATGGATGGGAGGGATGGAGGACACCAGAAGAACTAGACCCTTTGAATCAGCTATGCAAGGAGCATATGAGATCACAGAGACTGAAGCATCAACCACAGGACCTATACAGTTCTGTCTGCATCAGTTCCTCTGTATATATTATAACTAATAGCTTTAAGAATGACTGGATTTCTGACTCTTTTTTTCTGCTCTTGGTACTTTTTTCTTCCTTTGGGTTGACATATCCAATATGACAGTTTTTGCTTCATCTAAACATTTATATTTTTGTTATACATGGTTTCTATCTCTTAAGAACCTGTTCTTTTCTAATGAGAGACTGAAAGAGAAGATATCCAGAGGGGAGGAGAGGTGGGGAGTAACTGGGAAGAGTAGACAAAAGAAAAAGTATAATCAGGAAAATTGCTTGAGAAAAGAATCTATTTCCAATAAGAGAAAAAAACCTGTTAGATGCAGAAACATATGTAAGAAGAATTATGCCATTTAGCTTTGCATAATCTATAACTTTTCTATGAGCCCCTTGGTCTCTCTGTCTTGGAGCTTTACTGCTTTCATAGTCCTCTATCTACTATCTCCCTATCTTTATGGGTAGGGTTGCAATGCTAGGAGATGGTTATTCTCAAAGGCTGGCCCCTGACCTGCTAAGCTTTGGAGCCATCTCTGGTTCTAGCAGTCTCTTTGTCAGTAATGGTTTTTGATTTCCATTGGCCTGACTACTGCTCTGCAATGGTCTCTAACCACAGTGTGCTTCACATCACAGAGTCTATGGAGATAACTCTCCACCCTTATTACTGGATTAATCTTTTCTTTCATGAACTTTTGCTTTATTTGTATGACTGTTTATGAATAATTGATATGTGAGTACAATGGCTAGCATCTGTGGCTTCCTCCTTCTTATAGTTATATGTGGAGACAAACTGGCTCCTTCCCATGGTTTGCTTCTAATAAACACACTGAAGTTCCATGCTGTGGTGATAGAAGCAATAAGTGAACCCTACTCTATTCGAGCTTCACTGAATGCTTATTTGTGCCTTCATCCCTTTAACACTCCTAACCAAGGTTATGGCACTCAAGCCACATGGGTGGCAACATTTAGACTTTATGGGTTTCCAGTGGCATAGAAGCACAATATTTGGCTTTTAGTTAATTTTTGCTCACCTAAGAAATTCAACATTTCATATCATGTAATGATGTAACATATAATAAAATAAGAGAAAGAAATAGATAAAAGAGTCTTGCCAGTATATAGAATGTCATTCAGTAGCAATGTCATGCAAAGTGCTGCCTATGGAGCTTCCTAGATTTGAATAAAACATTTGTGAAAGAGGTTAATAGTTACTGAATGTTCAAGACCAACACTGCTTTACGTAGCTTGAAAAGACAAGCTCCTGTAACTACCATGACAACTCAAGGTCAATTAGATATTTTCCTATGGGCAAAAATCACACAAATATTAAGGTATATGGCCACGATTTGGATCACAAGTGAATCTAGAGTTTATATTTTGAGTGACTATTTAGAGTAAGTTAGTAGTCTCTTGTATAATATTAGAGGGACCAGCCTTAATATTATACTGTGATACCTCAGTAAAACCCCCCACTCTATCCCCTACAGACAAAGAGAAGCTTAAACCAGGATTCCTAAGTGTAGATAAGAACTTAGACCCCTTTTCCCCAGGTGGCTGTATCTGCTACAAGGACTTTGGAAAACAGTCAGGATATTCGACCAAAAGACTAAAAAGGGAGGCGGGTTAAAATAAATTATATGGTCTGTGCCTTTAAGAACTAGCCTCACAAAGAAGGGGGAGCACTCCTTCCAACCTCCCTGCTGTGAGTGAGAGGTTTGGAAGAGCCTCCCTGGAGACTTGTAAACTTAGAAAACACCTTACTTTTGCATTCTGTACCTAAAAGTCTCCAGTGGCAGCTTTGGGGACTGTGATCTAGGCCAGGCCAGTTTCAAGTCCCCAGAAATGATGGCGCCAGCCCCAGGAACAAAAGAACAGAGTCAGGATGTCTGATGGTAACCAATTAACCACGAGATGCCTCTCTCCAGAGATAACAAGACCTGACCCCAGAGAGAAGTTGTAAAACTCCTGACAAGGCAAACAGACAAGCTAGAATAAGATAAAGTTCAGGCCCGGGAAAAACTTGACCAATCAAAGATGGACCCGTATTAACCCCCTCCCCTCTAAGAAATTTTATGGGTTTTGCCTATAAAAACTAACTTCCCCAAGAAAGAGGCACTCCTCCCTGCCTCACTGTATTGGGTGTAGGAATGAGTCCCTGTCTAGACTTGTATCTGCAGAATAAACCTTGCTCTTGCATTCTGGACATCCAAGGCCTTCGGTGGTTTCTTTGGGGGGTCACAATCTGGGCATAACAATACATCCCAGGGGCTCAGGAGAGAGAACCACTAATGACAAGGACTATTTTCAGGAAATAGAATCTCAGCACACCGATGTCTATAGTCCACTTGCTTTAATTCCTCTGGCATAACATCCTATATACACAGTTTCAGTTCTGTTCTCATGCCTAGCTCCTTTCTTGCCTGATTCTCTCTATATTTATCTACATTTCCCTCTAGAGTTCTAAATTCTCTTGTGTTAATTCTGCCTCATCTAGGTCCTTTTCATCTTGTTCTTACCCAGCTAGTACTTCCCCATCTGACTCTTCCTCATCTTCCATCTCGTCCACACATACTCTCCTTATTCCTCTCCGTTCTCCATCTCTCCATTCTCCACGTTCCTCCTAAGTCTCCCAGGAATCTAGTTATAAACCCAAGCAATAGCAAGACCCTGGTCGAGCAAGGTCACCAGGCTTGAATTCTACAGAGTCATAAAGGCAGGTAAGAATTTTCCTCAGGCAGTGACCACCAGGCTTCCAGAGTCAAATGAAGGGGTGATAAGAATCACATAGAGGGGCAGTAACCATTAATTATCATTCACAACCCTAAAGGGAAATGACCAATGGGGAAATGAATTAACTAGAGGCTAAATTCAGATAATATCTAAGAAGAGGGATCTTATGTGCTCAACTATAGTCTTAAATGTGATTGGTAGAAAATGTTAAGAATCTATAAGTTGTTAGGTCAATTGGAGAAAATAAAACTGCCTTCTTTTTTCCTGTGGTTCCTATTCAAGCTATCTGCTGTTTTTTTCTGTGGGGTAGAGGTAAGTGTGCTTGGTTGCTAGGCAACCTGTGCACAGCTAGATGCCTCTGGTGATAGTTAAAGGGAGATCTGGAACTAGAGGTAAGATTTGGGAAAGGAGGATTTAAGCTTAATTGGCACATCCACCAAGCTTTCTCAAACAGGTAGTCTGGACAGTTAGGTCTGTTGTTAAAGAGTACAGAGGTATCTCTCTGATAAGGTACTTTTCTCCTTCTGGGGATGGACTTGGCTGGATGCTGCCAATGACAATAATTACAGGGAGGGTTGAATTGGGGTTCTGGCTGTGCATAGCTGTCAGCACAGAAGGTTATCTAAATACTCCTTTAGTAGAGGGGAAATGGTGCCTGATAAATCATGGTAAAATACAATAGCACACAAGAAACTCATAGCAGGAAACAGCTGATAATCAAAAGCCAAATACCACCATGGCTCCTTGAACCTCAGCTTGACCTCTGGAAGACCCTTGGCCACTTCCAGGTATTAGCTTTGTCATTATCAGCTGAAATCCTACTTTGTATATTTTTGTGGCTTGCAGCAGTCCTCATGCCTACTCTATATTCTTCTTAATAGGATTTTAAAGACACTAAATATTGTAGTATTTAAAATTAGAGTGCTTAGAGTTTTTCTTTTTATGGCAACAAATAATCAGATAGGATCTACAGTTCTCACACCCTAACATAGTCACTAAATATTTTGGTTCCATAGACTTCTCTTTAATGAGTTTTCCCATATTCCTATACTATATGAAAGCCATGTTTTAATAATAATAAGCCATGCATAATCTCTCTTTTTTGGGCTCTGTACTCATTCATAGGATAGTATATTATCCTACTATCCTGTAATTATTGTCATTGGCAGCATCCGGTCAAGTCCATGAATGTACTATCCTATGAATGTAGTCATAATTGTCATAAAGAATTCTTTGCTTCTTAATATATAATGTTTTCAAAATCAGCTTTATTTTCTATAATACAAAGAAATAAGCAATTTTTGAAATTCAAAAAATTTAAATAGTTACTTGGTATAATCTTACTAAAATTATTAAATTTCATAATAAATATGACAGACATTTCCTATATTCTGCCCTTTAGTGTGACATGTTCTTATGAAATTGTCCTTTTAAAAGCTGTTTCATGAGAGAGGAGAGGTGAAGAAACAGTGAAGAGCACTTGTTGCCCTTCCAGAGAATATGTATGTTCTGTCCCCAGCACACACACACAACACAACACACACACACACACACACACACACACACACACACACACACACACACACACACACACGGGGAGAGACAGACAGAATCAGAGACACAGGCAGAGTCATGGAGAAAAATTTAAAAATATAGGTTCATGACAAACATTTCATATATCCTGGCACATATTCTACCCAAGTTTCTGTCTGTCTTGAATACAGAAGAATTCAAGAAATACTTCCCATGTGGCTAATTCTGGTTCCAGTATGTATCTAAGAAAACTTAGCTTATTTTTATAATGAAGTTTTTAATTAGAAAGCAATGGAAATAAGGGAAATAGCATGCTAAATGGACTTATGACAGTAACTTACTTGTGAATGAAAAAATATTTTGCAATTTGTTTTCAATAAAACTCCAACTTTGCCTTTGATAACTCATAGAAGTTGTATTTTATGTTGTAAATAAGGTCCATCCTATAAAATAGAAATATTCATTGCACAGTGATTTTACTATATTGTCCTATGAAAAATACCATAAGACATTCTATCTTAATTTCTCTGTTATATTTTATGGGAAAATCTGTATCGGTAGTATGCAAATATTTGGGTTTGGATCACATATATTCCAACTTAAGTTATTTAAAATCTGATTAGAGAAGAGACATAAATCAATTTTTATAATAGATAGTGGGGGTCTTCAGCACTTTAGTACAAGCAAGGCCAATTTTTTACTTAATGGTAATAAGTAAAATAATTTTAGATATACATAGCATGAAATGCACAAGAGCAATATTTGTTTTACTGAGAATTAAAGATACGCTTATTTCTTTCTGAGAGTCTATGCTAAATAGCATGTCATCAAGCTAGTTAAGTTATGTGTTCAAAAGAATGCCATTTCTTGCAGTTATCAACATTTGCTGATTGAATTCATGGCTTCAATAAGTACCTATGGCTACACTTTTAAGCTGTTTCCTCTTTGCTACTTTTCCTCCTCTGGCAAATGATTCACTGTATTACATTAATGCATTAGTATTAGCAGTATTAATAATAACATAGCTGACATTTTATTGAATGTTCTGACATTTTAAGTATTTTCACTTAGATGATTTTTGCAAATCAAGACAGTGATTGACAGTACATCAGGCTCTTACTGGTACCACTAAGAAAACTATTTCTCCTTTATGTTTCAGAGAATACATTAACATGGATGATGGAGAGGAACATCTGTTTCAGATGCAAACTCTCTGGTTTCTGCTCTGTGTTAGCTTCTTAGTCTCTAGTGTTCCAGTATTGATGGTCATAAAATTGAAATCATTATTCATGTCTTCCTCGAGCAATGGCAAAAACTGCCACTTTTTACAGGAGGGTCAATATGGCAGTTGGAAAATGCAATTCTTCTTTCAGCTTGAGGTAGGGATGGATTAGAAAAGAGCTGAGTCAATTATATTCAACAAGGATTTAATGAACTCTGACCCTACTTTAGACTACTCATACTAGGAACTGTACACTGTAAAAATATGAGTAAGATGCACCCTTTTGCCCTAATGCAGATTAGGGTAGGAGGAGACTGAGAGGGAATTAAAAAGAAACTGTGGCTTTACCACTGGATGACTGTAAGTCATTTAGAAAAAAAATAGATGCTCATCATATTATTATAGATGGGCTTACTTATTATTACAACTTTAGGTTTTTCTGAGCACTACAGGAGATAAAAAGTAGCATTGTAGCAATAATTAGGAAATATAGAAAAGCATATAGTATTGAAGAATATGAACATAAGTGAGAATCAGAAAATAAAAAGATAGAAAATAAAGAAAGCCTTTCTTTCAAAGGTAGCATTTGGAATTCAGGGGCTGGGTTTGAGAAAACAGATAAGGAAATGTTACCCAATGTCTCCAGGTTTGAAATAGGAAAATCCAAAGCATACTTTGGGAGTCATAAACAGCAAGAGAGAGTTTATATTCATAAGATTTCTTCATGTGGATCATAACTAGATCGACTTTTATGATTAGCCATTGTTTCACATTTCATTGATACCATTTTGCTTTGGTTTGCCCTAAGTACAACATAACATGTAGCAAAGTCAGGGTCCTAAGTTTGCATACTGTTTAGAAGTTGTTGTTTTTTTATTAATGACAAGAATGTAAGTTCTAATATCATATTTTCATTTATTTATTTTATTTTGTCTCATTGTACAAATAACCCAAAAATTTGTTATTTTTAAATAAGTCCCTTATTTTGTTCAAGAATGTCTGTCTATTGCGGAGAAGCCTTGTTGCTACATAGCTGATGATTAACCGTGTTTTAATATCTACAGATCAAAATTTTCACAAATTTAATTGCACAAATGAAGAAAACAATTTCTGATCCTGGGTTTGCCCTATGTTGTAGAATTGCTACATTACAGAGTCAGTGTTTGAAATCATATCTACTTCTGAGTCTCAAGTCCTTTCAGTATGTTGATGTCCATCTGTTGACTTTTTTTACTTAACTAATTTAAGTGTATTTTTTCAAGATTGTGGGAGGAATTGTTATTTAATGAAAGCACATAGAATGGAGGAAGTGTGATTCATGTGTTTTCACTTGTTTCTTCTGATTCTTCCCACAATCACTAAGAGCTCAAGAATTAAATCAAGAGTCATCTCAAATTGAATTATATATCATGGAACAAGTGAAAGTAAAACACTTAACATTTGTTAAGTTCTAAAATCTAGCAACATGGTGTCCATTCCCTAAGAGTGCTGTCTATTTTACGAATTCTGCCAAACTTATTATTAAACCAAATGAAAATATAATGTAAGACAAAGAGAGGTTGCTTTTGTATACAGTAAAATTTGGATGTATTTTAAACATCTTCTAAGTTGTGAAAAAATTATGTACAGAGTGTTACTTCGTATGCAAATTTTAAAGAGCATAAATAAATTATACTCAAGATTCATGCACTTTGGAATAAAACAATAAAACATTTGCACACTTATCAGTATGATGCTGCCACCTGGGACTCTACTCATAGCTTGAAAAGTAACCATTTTCCATATTTAATGAGCATAGAGCCTCTACAGCCCACTGAATATTACAGTTGCATCTTATTTTACACCTAAGCCATGACAAAAAGAAAGCAATTAAAATCAGAGTTCATACCAAATCACCATTTTTGTATTGAATGTTTTACATATATTTTTTAATTAAAATGTTTAGAGTTATGGTCCATTTTTCAGAATTATTGTTCAGTAAAAGAAAATAAACTCACTTGTTCATAAAGTGCATCAAGTTAGATGATATATTTCTTTAATATTTTTAAGTAATTTACAGGCTTATGGTTGAATAGATATATATTTGAGTCAAAACTGAAATCTGTTTAATGGAGATGTAAAATATAATGACCAGATTTAATTCATACAATCAAGTTTCCATAATTCCTTAAAATAATTTTAAGACATTTCAAAGGAATGGACAAAACTTCATTAAAGGAACACTATCAGCTTTGTTTTTAATAGCCCAAAGAAGGAATTTTGCTTTCTCATATTGCAAAAAAAAATCAATTGGTTAATTAAATAATGCCAATGTTTAGTGACGGTGTGATTTAAAAGAAGATTCGGATACTCTGTGTGTTCAATTATTTATTTTTCTATAATTAATGGACTTGTAGAACAAAGAGTAGTCTAAAAAATGAACTAAATAAAACTAACTCTTTGATCTGCTCTGAGTAATAATCAGTTATGTGTGGTGTTTGTGGTGCTTGAGGTTAAACCAGAAGTGGGCAAATCACTGGAAGTGTACAAATCACTGGAAGTAGCCAAATCATCAAGGTTATGTTATTGTTTTGTTTTATTATCATTGGCATATTGAGATTCTGTAATGAAATGAAATTCATCCTGCAAATGAAATTGTAAACTCTTTCATTCTACATATACCTTGGCCTTATGTTATACCTAAAAATAGCACACTTTATAATTTTCAGAAAATGAATAAACTTTTGAGTCAGTATCGATTTTGTTCCTGTGAGGCGTTTTTAGATAATAATACAAATGTGTAACATTTAATGCAGTGTTATTGTGTTGCAGGTATCTTTCCAAGACTTTTTCAGATACAAATACATTTCAAACAAACAATAATCATGCTAAATAGAAGTGATTTCTTCTCCCATTTTTTCTTATGGAGAAACGAATACTTTCTTCTGTTCACACCGATAGAATGACAATAAAACTAGGCTTTAGAATCAGGAATTTCAAAGCCACATAGTTAAAGAGCTCCTTTATCAAATATCAGGAAACATTTCACTATCATACTTCCAATTACACTTCATTCTTTCATCTTTTTATTACACTGAATTTATGTTTTATATAACTATGAACTTTCAAGTGGTGTAATCAACATTAATTTCCTTCTCTGGGAACTTCAAATGTTCTCTCTCTCTCTCTCTCTCTCTCTCTCTCTCTGTGTGTGTGTGTGTGTGTGTGTGTGTATCCCTCCCTCCCTCCCTCTTTCTTTCTTTCTTTCTTTCTTTCTTTCTTTCTTTCTTTCTTTCTTTCTTTCTTTCTTCCTTCCTTCCTTCCTTCCTTCCTTCCTTCCTTCCTCCCCCCCCTCTCTCTCTCTCTTCCTTCCTTCCTTCCTTCCTTCCTTCCTTCCTTCCTTCCTTCCTTCCTTCCTTCCTTCCTTTCTTTCTTTCTTTCTTTCTTTCTTTCTTTCTTTCTTTCTTTCTTTTTCCTTTACCTCTCTCTCTCTCTCTCTCTCTCTGAGACCAACTATCAATTAATAGTGTCATGTTCCGTACTTCTGCACTGTTATTATTTCAAAAAATCATTTTCGGATCTCTTCAGCTATTTTTGCTCCCCAAAGCATAGCTTACATTGTTGTGTTTCTTAGGCTCAGATTAACAATGCTATAGAATGGCCTTCAATCTTTTACTATGCACCTACTTGTTCAATTAGTATTGTGGTCTGCAAAATAAAGTCTTATACATATTCATTTACATTTATCAAATTCTACTATAAATAATTGTATGGTTTAATTTGTATGATTTGTTGCTTTTAAAGATTTCAATGTACTATGTCCTATCCCCATATTTTGGTGTATATATTGTTATATTGCACTCAGATTTTTGTTTATTTGTTTGGTTTTTTGTTTCTTTTTGCTTTTTTGAGAAAGGGTTTCTCTGTGTAGCTTTGAGCCTTTCCTGGATCTCACTCTGTAGCCCAGGCAGACCTCAAACTCACAGAGATCCACCTGCCTCAGCCTCCCAAGTGCTGGGATTAAAGGCGTGCGTCACCACCACCTGGCTATATTGCACTCTGTTATGTAACTCACTTTTACAATCTGATACATCGATTGATAATTCCTTATTCTTACATTGTTTTTCCAATTTTTGTTTGTTTTGTTTTGTTTTTTACTGTTTTTATTTTTTTGTTTTTTCTCTACAAACAAAACTATGATATATTTTATTGTGCATGCTCTCTCGTATTAGTTCATCAATGTGTCAAATTTTAATATCATTTTAATTTTAAGCCCATGTGATGGTGTAGTAGTGAATCTAAATTATTCTAAATTTTGTTTGGAGCCTTTGTTCCTATTTATGTTGTTCTCAAAAGTTTTCAAAGCCTTTCAGTTTAGTGATAGCTGTAATTATCTAAATAATATCATTTTGGTTTGGTATTTTACTATGTATATGTTTCTTTAAATGGCATAAGAATCCATTTGAAAATTTTGTAGGTTACATTTCATTAGACCACCCTTTGGTATATTTTGTCTGACATCTTTGAGTATGATTTTTCTTATACCAAAATTATAACTCTGATCAAAATTGAAAATTAACACATTTCTGAAGCCATTTATTCTAAATGTTCATTTAATGGTGGATCTTTGGAAATATTCAACAAAGGCTTTCAGTTTATACAGAGATTTTGAGATTGAAATAAGCTTGACAGCTTATCATGGTACTATATGCCAAGTCTACAAATAAAGCATGTGGGAACCTGAGACGGGAGTAATGCCAACTTTAGGCCAGCCTGAGAAAGACAAAATGACCTTCTATCAAAACTATTAGTACTAAAGGATTTAAATGTGTCATATTAAGCGTTCCTATCATGTTTAAGTTAGTGAGGCAATAGTGTTGAATATGCTTTTTTCACTGTATTGCACATGCAATCTCTAGAACTTCTTGACCTTCCTAAAGTGAAACCCGGGGCTGCCTGAGTATTTGTCATGCACTGGATTTTCTTTTGTGGGCCTATTTTCCTTTAAGTTGAACTTAGCATATAGGCATGCTGTAGCATTGATATTTAAAGATTCTCTTTTTTCATGAAAATGAAACAACATTAAGAAACAAAATAAAATAGATATCATATGCATGTACGTTTGTCTTCAACAGCACTCATTAAAATATTTCTACTTTATTCATAAACTATTAAACACTGGAGGTTTTCCTCAGTAATTTAATAAATCTAATACATTTAAGTATTTATATTATTCTTTAAAAATCATAATTACCTTTTTGGGACTCTAATAAGCACATGAACTTGACAGCTGCCTCAGTGAGAAATTTAGGCATCTCTTTAATGTAACTTCACTAATCTGCTTCAAAACAGGTGCAGGGTGCAGGATGCCTCCTCTAGCGTAGCAAATTTTTAAATCTCAAAGGGATAGAAAACTAAAGTGTGAATAGTTTCTCAGTAATTTGTGATTCTTCACTGTCTGTATTTTTTCTTTTAAACTAGCACTTCCTGTATCAATGACTACTTTAATACAACAGGCCATTTGTCAGGAATTCAAACCACTCTGATGGGAGACAGACTGTTAGAGGATCTAAATTCCAATTAAATGCACTGCTGAACTCTATTCTTTCATTCAAGAAAGTGGGAATAAAACTCTTAGACTGGAACAGTAGCTTAAAAGATGCCCTGACTAAAACACAATCTTAATTTTAAACACCTAGTTGTAATGAAAGACATTGGAATAAATAATCTATGTTTAGAAAATAAAATATACTTATTTGTGCATCTTTATTTATATGGATTTCTTTCAAAAAGTACATAGTTACTTAAGTTTTTTTAATAAATCACAGCAAGTGGTTTGGTGCTATGAATAGCATGATTATAAAATAAAAAAAATGTTCTCTCTACATCAGTGGAAAAAAGTTAGCTAATGAAGTTGGTTACTATTGAAGATTTTGAAAGCATTATCAGCTTCCCAAAGGCCAAGGTTTACATTGCTGAAGCAGGATGGGTAGTGGTGGACTGGACATAATCAGTGAGTGATCTATCGGAGAACTGTATTCAATTAGTGAAAATGGTATGTGGTAGTTTGAATGTAATTGATCCCCAGAAGCTCATAGAGAGTGACACTGTTAGAAGGTGTGGATTTGTTGGAGTAGGTGCAGTCTTGTTGGAAGAAGTGTGTCTCTGTGGGGATAGGCTTTGAGGTCTCATATATGCTCAAGCCGCACTCAGTGTCACAAAACCTTTTACTGTTGCCTACTGGTTAAGATGTAGAACTCTCAACTCCTTCTCCAGCACCATGTCTATGTGCACACAACCATGTCTTATCATGATGATAATTGATGAAAACTCTGAAAATGTAAGCCACTCCAATTAAAAGTTTTTTTTTTTTCTTCATAAGAGTTGTCATGGTCCTGGTGTCTCTTCACAGAAATAGAACCCCTAACTAAGATAGAATTTGATACAAGGGACTAGGGTATTATTGTGATAGGCTTGGACATGCTATTGTTTGAATGAATATGGAACTTGAGACTATATACTACAAAAGCAGTTGAACATTTTAAGTGCTCCGTAATGGGTCATACTAGGAGGAACATGGAAGATAGTGATGCTAACTGTGATTCAGTGAGCTATGGGGGCCTGGATTAAGAGGTTTTAGAGGAGATGAGTATCATATGTGACTTAGAGATCATTCTTGTGGTAGTTTGGTAAAGAATATGGAGGCTTTTGCCCTTGTCTGAAGAATCTGCCTAAGGCGAATATGAAGAGATTTGGATTAATTTTGTTGGCAGAAGAAATCTAAAAAGAGCCTAATATAGACTCTTATGTGGATAGTTACTACTGTTCATGTTGATAAAGATTTATAATGAAAAGGAGGAAGATAAGGGAGGGAAAATACAAAACGCACAATTTGAGGAGAAAAAGAACACCAGGAAGTAAAATGGTGCCAAGTCCTACATTCAGTGAGATAAACAGATTAAGAAATGGAATAAAGGTAGTGGTGACCTCAGGGCAGGATCTCACCCAGCTAAATTTCCAACTTGTGAAAAGGAATTAAAGAAAATCTTAAAGCAGGATGTAGTGGTACATGTCTTTTATCCCAACATTTGAACTGCAAAGGCTTACAGATCTCTGAGTTTGAGGCCAGCTTAGTCTACAGATTGTAGATGTAACCAACCATCTTATTAAATAAGAACACAGAACCAATGTAAAAGAGAAAGCCAAGAGATCAGAGCTCAGAGCTAAAACCTTACCCTTCCTCCTGCGGTGCTCCTACCTCTCTCCAAAATAGAGCTACTTCCTGTGTGTTTATCTTTAATATAGTCTTTCTGTTCTGCCTTCTCATTGGTTGCAAACCCAAACACATGACTGCCTCGTCACTGCCTGTAAGTACCGCCCTCCACGTCTTAAAGGCGTGTGTCTCCAATGCTGGCTGTATCCCTGAACACACAGAGATCTACCTAGCTCTGTCTACCAAGCACTGGGATTAAAAGCATGTGCCACCACCGCCGCACTCTTGCTATGGCCCTAGTAGCTCTGAACCTCAGGCAACTTTATTTATTAACATAAAATTAAAATCACATTTCAGTACAAATAAAATACCACCACAACAGATACAGTTTCAGGACAGACAAATCTAGGCAATAGAGGAAACCATTGAAAATAGAAAGTTGGTGAAGATGTAATTGAATGAGGGTGGAGTGATTCAGCCCTAGTGAGCAGCAGAGATTGGCAGCTTCGACCACATGGTTCTGGAATCAAGGATAGAAAAAAAGAGGCTAGGGAATTTGCCTCCATGACTAAGGAATGCTGCTGAGGCCAGATAGGTGTAGGGGTGTCCCTGAATTGAAACCTAAAGAGATTTTTGCATGAAGCTCTGAAATTGAAGCCTGAGTTGCCTTGGAAACCCCAAGATATTGGAGATACCAGAGTTGTGGATACCTATTGAGGAAAGCAGCTGACAGAGAACAGAAGCAACATGATAGAAAGAAGTATGCTGCAGTCAACAAAACTGAAAGTAATTAGAGATCTGAGGAGCATTTTGACATCAGACATGGAAATGCAGAGGTTAGAGATTTGGAGGTGTGGCTTTGTTGGAGAAAATGTGAAGTGAGTCACTGTGGGGGTAGACTCTGAGGTCGAATACATGCTCAAGGTACACTCAGTGTCTCGGACCACTTCCTGTTGTCTACTGGTGAAGATGCAGGACTCTCAGCTCCTCCTCCAGCACCATGTTTACCTACATGACATCTTTATCTCCATGTTGTACCATGATGACAATGGACTAAACCTCTGAAAATGTGAACTATCCCAATTAAATGTTTTTCCTTTATAAGAGTTTCTTTGCATGTAAGATACTGGTAAGCCACGAGCCATGTGGCAAGGTATAGATTAATAGAAATGGGTTAATTTAAGATGTAAGAATTAGATAGCTAGAAGCCTGAGCCATTAGGCCAAACAGTTTAAATAATATAAGAGTCTGTGTGGGGGCTGGAGAGATGGCTCAGAGGTTAAGAGCACTGACTGCTCTTCCAGAGGACCCAGGTTCAATTCCCAGCACCCACAGGGCAGCTCACAGCTGTCTGTAATTCCACTTGCAGAGGATCTGACACCCTCATACAGACATACATTAAATAAATAAATCTTAAAAAAAAAAAAGAGTTTCTTTGGTCTCAGTGTCTCTTCACAGCAATAGAAACCCTAACAAAGACAAGGAAGAAGCTGTCATATCAATTGCCCTTTAGGCTGAGGCAGGAAAATTGCCAACCTGAACTAAAATACTGAGTTCCAGGCCAGTCATTCATCATTCATACACTTCAAGATTTGTCTCTAAATCATCACCATGCAAAGAAAAAACAAACAACTGAAGAAAAAAAACAGCAACAACAAAATTTTAAATATTCTCTTTATTAACAAATTATTAATTTAAAGCTTATTAAAATCTTAAAATATTACTTTATTTTATGAATTACAAATAATCGAAGGAAAGCTTGGAAAGTAGAGTATCTCTAATACTTTTAGAAGATAATTGGTCCTATTTTATAAAGATTTCACTTGTTAATTATGGAATAATTTTAATCATTTTAATGGGTTTTATTAGGTATTATTCTTAATTTTTTTCTATACAATTTGGAAGGATTCACCCAGGCATCTAGTTTGTTTTATTCATAATGATGAAAGCCCCTTGGTTTCCAATGTATAAAGACTGAACTAAGACTAATTACTACCCGTTCAAACTTTCCTATAAGCAAGTAGGTATGGTATATCTTGCCTCCATTTATCAGGGGATGAGTCTGAGAGTAGCTACATCCTTGTGTAGAGAAGGTCATTCCAAGAATGTCTGAGAAAACTGTGTTTGTGTTTGAGTTTATATCCATGTGTGTGTTTAAAATTTTTGCTTATTATTTCATCATTGGAGGAAAGGGAAAATAGGCTTCAGGCTAGAGCTTGATTGATGAGAGACTGCAGGGAATTCAGGTTTCATGTGTTACTGATTCAATAGACTTCTAACAAGTCATCACTGTTCAACTGAGCATCACACATTCATTTATCATGGATATTATGCTGTATGTTTGACTCCTGTAGTGATTTGTTCCTTTTGTGATAGTGGGTGAACTGGAAAATTCTTGATTGTGGGTGTTTCAGCCACTGCAACATGTCTACTTTTAAAAATATGATAAAATTTTACAATATGAAATATAAAAATGATTTTGCAGCATTGTACAGTGACTCCCACACGCAGAGTCTATTTTAGGAAGAGCACACATGTGGTGGTTTGAATGAGCTGTCTTCCACATGTTTGTGGCATTTTAACTCTTGGTCCCTATAAGGTGATTGTTTGGGAAGTATTAGAAAGTATGGCTTTGATCCAGGAAACATGCCAATGGAGACTGATTTGAGGATTCAGAATGTAGTCATTTCAAGTTAGCTCTCAAAAAACTTTAAACAATCAAACATATGCAAAACAGAGAATTTTCAAGATTTTCTCCATTCACTTTTATAAAATTCCTAAATATGGCAGGTTGCAAGTAAAGAAAATATCTGTTTGATTTTAAACATACAGTTTTCTGGATAATTTATTTTTACATGGTTATTCATAAAAAATTATTTTATCCATAAAATTTAAAAATAATTTTTCTTACTTTGTTATAATTTGTAATATTATATATGTATTTATATTAATATCCAGTTTTCATAGAAAAAAATCAGGTTTGTAATTTTATATTAAGTGAAAATTTGCTTGGGCAATGTCTACTTATAAATCTCAATTCTAAATTATTTTCTTTTTTTTTTCAAGTGATATACAAAGCTTTCATATACCCATCAAACTGGTGCTTTGCGGAAATAAAAAACATTTAATTTCTATTTCATTAGTTTTTTTAAAGCCAATAGTGCTAATATGAATTCATTTATGTCTTTTTATTTGTGTGTGTGTGTGTATGTGTGTGTGTGTATGTGTGTGTGTGTATGTGTGTGTGTGTGTGTGTGTAAGTATGTCATGGCACATATGAGTATTTCATAATATTGAAATCATGACCTCAGGCCTGGTAGCAATACCTTTACACACTGAACCATCTTGTTGACCCAATCATGAATTTTTCAATGGGTGAGAAAAAAAATATTCTCCTTATTTTCCTACATACAGTACTAATATTTCACCACATACTAGTATTCCAAACAGCAACACAGATACATGTTCATATATAAGTAGATATTTTTCTAAATTATAAGCTATTCCAAAAAACTTTTACATGTCCATTAATTATAAGGATCAAAGAAATGCATACTCTTTTGCTGTAAAACATTGATAATTTTTAAAGTAGCGGTGACATTTTGTTTCCTTCTTTAAGGAAAATGAGAAAAAACAGATAAAAAATTAACATTTAACTCTGATGTACTTAGTACACATCTTTTGTATTTGACTGTCAGTGTAAATTGCTCAAGCATTTACTCCTTTTCAGATTCACTTTCAGTTCCTATCTTCAATAAAGGTTTATAATTCTAGAGTTCATCATTTCTGTGGTGGTTAGAGGATATCTTTCACTATATCTTTACAGATGTAGATGTCCACAGCTCTGTTTTAGAGTTTATTATTGTATGACAATGTGATTTGATCAATTCTTCCTCTCTCTGTGCCCACTTCTTTCCCCTCCCAAATTCATGTGTTTTTTTTTTATCCAGTTGAGTCCACTTACCATGGGCATGGCTATAGGACTATCTAATAGGAAGTTGACAGCTTCTCTAGGATGTCATCCCTGGAGAAAATGAATTCTCGCTAGGTCAGCAATCACTGCCAAAACTCAAACACAAAAATTGGAAAGGTTTGACTATGGATTTCAAAGCTTCTCTCTGTCTGAATCCCTCTGTGGAATAATGCTTTTGTACACTGGTTTAATAAAATGATGATTGGCCAGTAGCCAGGCAGAAATTATAGGTGGGGTAAACAGACAAGGAGAATTCTGGGAAGAGGAAGGCTGAGTCAGGAGACTCTAGCCTGCCGTCCAGGAAGCAACATGTAATGGCACACAGGTAAAGCCACAGAACATGTAGCAACATACAGATTAACAGAAATGGGCTGAGTTTAAGTGTAAGAGCTAGTCAGTGGTAGGCCTGAGCTAATGGCTGAGCAGTTTTAATTAATATAAGCCTCTGTGTATTTACTTGGGTCTGAGTGCATGTGGACTGGGCAGGACACAGGAAAACTTTCAGCTACAGAATGCTCTATGGAATTACTTGGCATTTTTGCTGTACTCAGATATTTGCTTAGACTATTTCAAATATCTGAGACACATTAATGTGGTGGTAATATAATTATACTGAAATGTGATTTTGATTGTATGTTAATAAATAAAGTTGCCCGGGGGTCAGAGCTATTGGAGCCATAGCAAGAGTGTGGCAGTGGTGGCACACGCCTTTAATCCCAGAAAGCCAGCCTTTAATCCCAGGGAGTGGTGGTAGAAAGCAAAAAGATATATAAGGCGTGAGGACCAGAAAATACAAGCATTTGGCTGGTTAAGCTTTCAGGCTTTGGAGCAACACAGTTCAGCTGAGAGCTATTGGGATGAGGACACAGAAGCTTCCAGTCTGAGGAAACAGGACCAGCTGAGGAACTGGTGAGGTGAGATAGCTGTGGCTTGTTCTGTCTCTTTAAATAGACTAACAGACAGGAAATAGAGCCCTGATTCGGGAAGCTGGGACACCGCAGGCGGAAGGGTGAGATTTCAGCTCTGAGCTCTGACCTCTCGGCTTTCTCTTTTGCATTGTTTCTGTGTTTCTTATTTAATACGACGGTTGGTTACATCTATACATTAATAATGCTAAGTCATATGGGAGAAAATAACTACAAGTATTGTGTGTGTGTGTGTGTGTGTGTGTGTGTGTGTTTACTTTAATATGCTTCATGACATGAATTTAGAAGTATCAGTGTAAGTAGAATTTACAGTGAATGAAGATACTGGTTACAAGTGTTTTATCAGATAATTTGCATATAATTTGGACTACTTTGGTTCTATTAGCAATTTTTAAAAAACATAAAAATAGAAAATTTATTTCCTGCCTCTTTTCCAGGGCATATGAACAAATGAAAAAAATCCCCAATATTGTTTAAAAAGAATAGATTTTTGGTACATAAAAGAAAAAGAACATAAAGCTAGAGGTAATATTAATATGCAAATCTAAAAGTCTTAAAGTATTGCACACATTTCCTAAACCAGACCACAAATTTAAGCCTAATATCTCCAACTGTCAAAGCAAAACTCAATACAGAGATTTAGACAGTCCCCAAGGGGCTAACAACAACAACAACAAAAAAAAAATTTCCTCAGGAGAAGCAGAGCTCTTCTGATACTTACATTGAAATAAATGTCTCTGATATGCCCCATAATTGAAGGATCTTAGAAGACCTAGAGATATTAGTGTGCAGACAGACCCAGTATCTACTCGGGGCCTTCATTCACTTTCCTCCATCTTTTCAAAAAGGCTATATCTCTGCATGAATGAGTCCAGTGGAAGTGGCTCAGCACTAATAGGGTATTTCATTATTTAGCAGACAATTCCCAGTGTTGGAAATGTGCTTCTTTTGTTTAGCTTTGTATGTATTATTCTCTAGTCATAAATTTAATTCTCCAGAGCAAAGTAGCACAAGAGTACTCCATATTCCACTTGTAAATAATTTAAGAATAGTTGCAACTGTTTCATATTCATACATGCATTCATTAAAATATGCATTGTACTTCTGCAATTAAGTAGGCTCTATGCTAAAAGTTTGGTTGATGTAGCTGTGAGAGTAAAAACAGCTCTTGCTTCAAATAGATATATAAAAGGAAATGATTAGCATGTTTTTTTTCCAGCTCTTTCTGGGCTAAATATCATGGGCTTTCCTCTTCAGGGGGCTCTTCATCCTTCATTGCCTTGCTCTGTGCCCTGTGACCTGACTTGAAGGGACTTTTGCATTAGAGATTCTGAAGAGGGGGAAAGAATGTCAGCTACTTATTCTTCAGCTAACTCCCTGTGAGGACATCAGCAGCTGGCATCACATATCAAGCAAAGGTCAAAGTTTCTATAAGGCATTTTTTCAAAGTCTTATAGCCTTTCCCTCCCTTCTCATCCACCTCTTGCTTGCTTGCTCTCCTCTGGCTTTTTCTGCAACTCATTTTGCCTGCAGTCAACAATTCTTAGTCTAATGGCCCTGAACTTTACAGAACAGCTGTAGCCTAAACAGATATTTTTTTCTTCATTCTGCATAGAACAAAATTATTTAGCTGTTTTATTTTATTTGTTTCCTCCAAATCTGTAATTATAGAAAAATGCAATGTATATAGTAAAAGACTACACAAAATGCAGCACAGAAAATATTGGAATGTTGACATCACATCACAAATATTACAATAGGTCAATTCCTTCCCTATTCCTTGTCCTAATTGTCCTTCTCTTTTTGAACCCATCCATCCTTCCATTTATATATGACACAGAAATGTTGAAAATATCAATACTATAGAATTATAAGTAGCTTTCATGATCATAATTGTATCTTATTACTTATTTTCCAAAAAAGCATACGCTTAAAATGGCAAGTGAGAAGTTTGATAAACATACTGAAATCAATCCTAATTTTATTTTCTTCATTTTATTGTAAGTGTATTTTGTAATGTAATTTCAAGTCTTGATCACATTTGGTAGTATAAATATAGTCACATATATAAGTGCACATACAAGACAGTAAGAAAAAATTCTTTCTCTGTCACAATGATAGTGAATGATAGACTCCACTTCTACTTCTGATTAAATAATATTTTAATCAGAGAGAGTGCTGTTGTTTATATGTCATCATTGCTCTCTCCAAGTTCAATTGTTTTCTGGTTGGCTTATGTTAACAAGGAATATGATGGTAATGACAAGATGCATTATGTCACTTTGTTAAGCAATCTTCATTGGAGACTATAATAGATGAAGCAAACTTGGTTATTCCTGTGAATATAAAACTTATTATAAATTATATCTCCTAGAAGCACTTCCATGATCCATAAGAACAGATATTTTATTGAAACCTACTCAATGCTATGTAGATATCTCTTTATATTAACAATGATTATATTGGCAAAAATCATTGTCGTTAAGTGTGCAAGTTACTGTAAATAGATGTGGTTCATTGAATTAAATAGTAAGGTGAATATTGGCTATAGTTTAGTTTGCCACCCTTACAGTTGAGAAATATGCAAGAATTGTGTGACAGACCTTCCCTGGGAAGAATCAATACACACCTAGATTCACTTCAGAAAAGGAACTCATGCCAAGCCAAAGTAATTATTAACCTGAAGTCCAACTTTATTATTGGGGTTACTAAGAGGAGTATAGTTGAAGAGTTTCTGATATGATCACAGATTACTGAAAAGTAGTTGTACAACCAAAATGTCTGCTTCAATATGGGTGATTGCTCATTAAAGCTGCATTTCTGGAGATCACTGAACAACCTGAAAGAAGCTCAATATGTGTGAGGTATCCCTCTGAGTTTGGCTGGTCAGCATCTCCTCCCCAAGAGTTATTGATGTTTATATAAAACTGAAGAAATGCTTTTATACTCTTTCAAGTTTCAGTTTTCCCAGACTTGAGACACTTAATTTCTGGAATCTCGGGACCCTCTACCCATTTCCCCTAGATGGAAAGTTTCAGCTCAGAAGGATCTGATGTACAGTAGCATGTGAAGGAATCGATTACTACTGTCTGAAATCTCAGGAAGACAACAACCATAAAGCAATTGGTATCTTATGTGAAAGAAATTACCAATGTTGTTTCCATTTATCAAGTTACATATATAGCAGATATTATGATTTTAAAATTATGAAAATAATGGGAAAGCATTACAAATATGTAAGATCTTTATTTCTGTCAGTCTTCTTTTGGCCCATAGAAAACCCTGCTGTGGATATCGTTCTATATAAATAAAACACTGATGGCCAGTGACCAGGCAGGAAGTAGGTGGCCAGGCAGGAAGTAGGTGGGACAAGGAGAGAGGAGAATGCTGGGAAGCAGAAGGCGGGGAGGGGAGACACTGCAGCCACCGCCAGGACAAGCAGCATGTGAAGATGCCGGTAAGCCACCAGCCATGTGTCAAGGTATAGATTTATAAAAATGGGTTAATTTAAGATAAAAGTACAGTTAGCAAGAAGCCTGCCATGGCCATACAGTTTATAAGTGATATAAGTGTCTGAGTGATTATTTTATACATGGATTGTGGGACTGCGGGGCTTGGGGAACCTGGAGAGAAGCCCTCTAGCAACAAACCCCTAAATATCAAGCATGGCTTTTATTCAGAAAGTTGACAGCAGACATGATCTTTTTCTGTGGTGATATTTAATTTGTGCTGAAATGTGGTGGCATTTTATTTGTGCTTTAATAAATAAAGCTTGCCTGGAGATCAGAGGAATAGGAATAGCCATTATAAGTAAACAGAGAAGTCAGGCAATGGTAGCACATGTCTTTAATCCTATTACTTGGCAGACAGGAATCGGTCTGGATCTCTGTGAGTTCCAGGCCATACTGGAAACAGCCAGGTGTGATGGCACATGCTTTAAATTCCAACACTAGTTAATCATGGAGGTCTGTACAAACAGACATTAAGTGACAGAGCTATGTAGGAAAAGGAAGTGATGGAGTTAGACAGAACAGCAAATCAGATGGCAGAACAGCAAAGCATGTAGGTGTAGGTAGACAGGAAGTAACTGTCATTTGAAAACTGCCAAGTTGGTGAGGTAAGGTTAGCTGTGGCTTTCCCTATTTCCCTAATCTCTCTCAAGCTTTCACCCCTATATCTGGCTCTGTGTTTTTTTATTTAATAAGACCATTTAGAAATTTATCTACACCTTTCATCTCCTGTAATTGCTTCACCACTATTCTAAATTTTGAACAATAATAACACAACAGAGACTGAGAGACACATACACAGCTTTCACTGTCTTTGCAGATTAGAACCAACAAACTGTGGAGCAGAATACCTTTTAGTCAATTCCTTCCCTTCCCTTCCCTTCCCTTTCTTTGTATTCTTTCTTTCACTTTCTTCCCCCCTTGTCTGTCTGTCTCTCTGGATGTTTGCCATTCTGAAGACATAGTTTGATTCAGATGGAACTGTTTTTTTTTTTTTTATTTTGCACTTGCAACAATGGAAATTCTTTGTGATATCTTTATTATAATACAAATTTTACTAAAATAGAATGTAACTTTTATAAGCTGATATCCTGATTAATAAGCCCCTGGGATGAGTTAACCTGATATTATAGATACTATACAAAGGAAAATGCATGTAGGGAAGACAAAAGGGAGGGATTAAAAGAAAGTCATTCTATGGTAGGCTTATATTTGTGCTTGTACTTCTCATGCATTCATTTGTAATAACATTATCCTCTAAATAAAACTATCCATCCTTGCCCAAATGGAAGCAGCTGAAAATTTCTGATTACTGAACAACATCATTCCTTTCTGTCAGTTCCAGATATATTACTTTATTATACTGCTATGACTAAGTAATGTGCACCAAATATAAAACATATATAATCTTAGACAGAAGCAAGAATTATTGCAGTAAAAATCATCATTTGGAGAAAGGCAGATCACTGAATCATTTATCATAACTTACTAGGAACAGCAAAGAGCAACTATCCATGTAACTAAATGAGCTGCTTGGTTAGCTAAAGTAGATATACTCATGGAGACCCTCAATGATGTTTTCATGTGCACAATGTATTCATTAAAAATTCTGGGTCATTTTGAAGGTCAGCAATCTATAATCACACTTACAAGGTGAATTTAGAATTCAGATTGGCATCAGTGAAACTCACACTGTAAATAATCCATATTCTTTAGTAAATTCACATTTCTTAAAATAACGTTGAGGTTTTGCTATGTGGCTGGGATACATGTTTAAGTTACTATTCTATTGCTGTTTATGTATACCATAACCAAGACAACTTTTATAATAGAAAGTATTTAATTGGAGAAATTGGAGATATGCTTATAGTATTAGAAGGTTATTCCATGATTAATATGTCGGAGAATAGAGAGATATGGCATTGGGGCAATAGCTGAGAGCTTTATATCCTGATTATGTAAACAGAGAGATAGAGATAGAGATACAAATAGATAGATGATAGATAGATAGATAGATAGATAGATAGATAGATAGATAGATAGATAGATACAGATGGGAAGAAAGAGAGACAGAGAGACAGAGAGAGAGAGGAGAAATTGGAACTGGAATGGGATTTTGAAGTCTCAAACCCCACACTCAGTGACAAACTTCCTCCAATAGGCCACAATTAAACTAAGGAGGTCATAGCTGCTAATCCTTCTCAAACAGTTCTACTACCAGGATGTCTAAGCACTCAAATACTGAATGAAGCTATGGGAACCATTCTAATGCAAACCATTACTTCTACCAAGAAAGACCCTATCTAAATAGCAATTTAAATTTTGAGGTCAGCATATATTTATCATCAATTTAATTTAAAATCTGTCTTGATTCCTACACTATTTACTTCATTTGAGATTATTTCCATGACAAAAACAACTTATGTAAGATATGGCTTATTTTGCCTTATATTTAAGGAATTGCTTACAGTTTAAACTATCGTAAATGGGAGGGTATGCTTGCATTTGGAAATACTAGGCCAAATTTTGTTTCATCTCCAAAGGATTAGGGAAGAGAGATCATGTTGGAACCAGGGGCTGTCTATAATCCTCCAAACTCAACCCCTTGGTAATCCACTCATCAAGTTAGGGATCCAAACTAAAGGTTCCACAACCAACAAAACAGTAGCATAAGCCAGACAGCAAGTGTTGAAGTAGATGATTAACAAGTGACAAATTATAGCTAAGCTTTACTGTCTAAGCTTTGGTCTCTGTGTGAACACAGGCATTTTGTAACACAAAATTCATTCACATCAACACTGAAAGTCTCTTTATCTGGCAGTGTATAAAATTTTAAACTCCATACATTCCTCTGAGAGAGAAGGTACGCTCTCAACTCTACACAACTGTGAAATCAAACAAGTTATATATTTCCAAACTACAGTGGCTTTTCTATTTCAAAGGTAAGGAAGGGAAAAGCATAACAGGGTGACGTTAGGACAAGGATATTACAAAATACAGCATGGCAGATAGAGAAGCCTCCAGCTCTGTTCACAACATCCAGAGTGTAATATGGGCTCCAGGAGATTTCAGAAGCCCAGTCCTGCATCCCTGTCATTGGAAAACTTGATATTGGTCCTGCCACACCAACTCCAGTGTCGTCCGTGTGACATGAACAATTATGTCAATAATAGTGGACGGGAGATACGTGTCCCACGGGACTAAGCTCCCTGGAGGTCCCTGGCAGAGTACCCGTGTTATGTCTCGTTCTCGAAGGAGACGTGCTTCAGAGATCATGAGCTCCCTGGGCTATGGGTTCTGTATAACTGCTTTTCTGATAATGTTCTAATTAATCTATAAAACACAGCCAAAATTAATGAATGCTTGGGTTGTGAACTATGGAGGAAAGGGGAAGCTGGACATGGACCTTATTTAGATATAGAAGAATGAACTATAACTTAAAGACCTCAAGCCTCAAGTCGCTAGATAATAGAAAGTATAATAGTTCAGGCACTTCTAGGGAATGAACACTCACCCACTAGGAATCCCAACTAAAGTGATTTATGGCAGAAAACATTATCTCATAGGAGGCAGATAGTGGGTCCCTCTGTTGAGGAAGTTCAGCATGGAAAACTTAAGGACTACAGCAGAACCCTTTCCCCTTACAGGTGTAAAAGTACAAGTGTCCATATTCCAGCAGGTAAAAAGATTTTATATTAAAAGAGATATATAGTAAAGAACTAAAGAAAGACTTAGGGAGGATCTGCAGCATTCAAATTGGCTAAATGGGTCATGAGAACCAGAAAAGTAAAAATGAATAATAAACTAGTGAGTGGCTGAGATAAAGATGAAGGACACAGCTACAAGAAGCCTACACAAGTCTAGGAACTGTACTAAGTTTAAAAAACACAGATTGCTCTTTGGGTCATAAAGTTCTTGTGAGTGAAGGGATATGTCTAGCACCGATTAATAACTGTGTGCTTGATGTTTTTTAAAGATGATGTAATTGAATTATTGCCAAGCTCTTGTTGTTCCCTGTATGACTTGATAGTTTTCTTTTCTGTATATAAACTACTGATTTGCAGAAGTAAAGTTGCAGCAGATTCAAACCACTTTTGAGTGTGTTTGTTGTCTGTCTGTCAGTAGCCGAATCCTTGCCTTCCTGACTACCCAAGCCCTGATTCTCCTATGGTTGTGGTACCCCAGGTGGGACAGTCCGTGGCATGGTCCTGCTGTATTTAGTGCTTGTTGCTCTCTTCTGTGACTATCTATCATTAGTGAGATCTATGATATGCTCACATGTACTTTGGCATAACCATCAATGCACCATGCACAGTCCATTCTGGGGCTATAGACAGTATATCTAAACCTCTTTCACAGCAAGGCTCCAGATACTTTTTGGAGCCTTGTTATGAACTTCCATGACCCATTAATGCATACACATTTTAGGCCTTTGAAATTATTACCATATAGAGGATGCCATGTTTTTCTGGCAGCTGGAGATGTGTCATGGCACCATTGAGTCAGAGCTGTAGTAACCCTTTTGTTCCTTCTTGCCTCTGTGCCTGCATAGCTGAACTAGGTGGATCATTCCCTAAACAATAGTCTGTCATCAAAGTGTGTTAGTCTTTATCTTTTTGAGAACTCTGTTTTCAGGTTCCTTTCTTTCATATACATTTGTATTTTATACCCCAGAGACTTACACAGCTAGAGTCTGATGTTCAGAGTATTTCTTACTATTCCATTGCAAACCAAAATGTTTCACTTTAATTGTGCTATTCATTTTGACAATCATAACCCCTCTCCAGTATTTTCCCTGTATACTTTATTCACAGCTTTCTACTGCCTCACATTTTTCTTCTCTATTTTCTGCTTTCTCTCTGCAATCCTGGCTAAAATATGTAATCAGGAACCAAGCCAGAGGCTGGATGTTACCCCACCAAATAAATTATTGTTTTATATTTGAATTCAGATTCACTCAAATTTCAAAACATTTATAGAATATTGCCAGAGTCTATACCCAAATATAACACAAATGATTCCTACCACAAATCCAAAGAGCTTTTGATTCACACCAAAACCTCATGATCCTCAACGTCTCTACTCACATTTCAGTTTCCATGCTGGTCTCCCACACTCATTCCAGAATAGAATATTAAAGTTTGCATGAGGGTTTGAGGGCTTCCCTAGGAAAGAGATTCAAACTCTTACATATTTCTCCAACAAAGTCAAAAAGGTTATGAACCACAAAGCCAAGTTTGGTTTAACAAAGGTCCTACTATTGGAAGGATGCTTTTCTCAAAACTGTGAAAATATTATTGAAAACAAAATCTTAAGACATGAGAGACTGATTTTGTCATGTGGGCTTATGGGGCTGTAGCCCAGTACGTTGTTGAAGGCATATTAATTTGACTCCATAATGGTACAAGTTTGATCTGACTGCTTTGATCTCAGTGTAATCAGAAAACATTGATCAGTCCAAAATCAGGTGATGGTGTAATCCTCAAGCCCTCCCCCTGGCAACTTCCTTTTTTCCAGGTATACCTACTTCCAAATTCTCCACAATCCCCTAGCCTTCACATCAACACTATTAGGTGGAACCAAGTGTTCCAACCCATGAGCCTGTTGGAGTAATTTATTTCTAAACCACACTCTTCCACCTTTCATCCTCATGAGCTCTTGACAGTCCTGTGATGTAAACTTTATGTAATTCAACATAAAAAGCCAAATACTATTACACTTCTGACATTGCTTAAATGTTCAAAATCTGAAGTCTCTTCTGAGACACCAGTCTCTGAACTGTTAGCCTGTATAAATCAAATTATATGATTTCTACATATAAGATGATGATTATTTTAGAAACAATTTATGACATAGTTGTGCTTTGCATCGAGGCACAAAAAAAATATTGATGAGGAAAGTTCATTCTGCAAGATTAAATTCCCTAAGTATGTGATATGTCTAGAAATGAGTTCTTCCAACATTAAATGCTAATTTCACAAAATGCTAAAGGCATAGGTACGAGATTCTATTTTCTTCAGTGAGCCAATGTGCTCACCAAGCCCCTTATTGCATACTTGTCAAAACAATAATTATGTAATTTGTTACTAAATGAAAAGCTAATAAATACAATAGTCATAAAGCAGACAGTTGTTTTTATATTAAAATGAATTTACCTTTTATTTTCTCTTTTACTCGGCATCTTAATAAGAAAGAACACATAAGTAATTTTTTCTACATTCCTTAATCATTAAAATTGTGCCAGATTCTCTATTAAATGTAGTCCTATTGTGACTATTTCAAACAAGCACCAGAGTCTATTTATAGGAAATTCCCTCACTTTCTTCCCAACTGTAACTTATTCAAAAGTATAAGACCTATGTATCTGGTGCACGAAAATATTGTGTGATGCAAGATTCATTTGTCATTACTTCTAAAATTCTTCCACCATTGTCCTTCCTATATTTTCAACAGGCTTTGAGAAAATAAGTTGAAGATTTTGGAGAAAGTAAAAGTAAATACCAATAATTAGAAAACAAATGACAAAGGACACCCTATACTTTGGGGCCATGGGTTTTTCCTGCTAGAACCATAACTGGGACTTTCTGAGACTCTTTTTCCATGTTCCAAGTGAGCTGCTTCTGGTTGGGTGACAAGACTAAAGAATTATATTGGTACAACACCCCCTTTTGGAGTCCTCTAAACATTAAAGGGTATCCGAGGCAGTAGAGGACATTGGAATATGCCACATGTGTATGTGTACATTTATTGGTCATTCAGGATGTTCTCTCATTTTATAATAAGCATTACATTTTCTCCAGCTTTTCATAATTAGCATGTTTCTCATGGCTACTTGAGACTGCAGCAGATGTATCCTTACCATTTTTATTTAGAGCAGTGGTTCCCAACTGTCTTAATGCTGTGACCCTTTAATACAGTTCCTCATGTTGCAGTAAACCCCAAACCATAGAATTATTTCATTTTGACATAATAAATATAGTTTTGCTATTGTTATGAATTGCAGTGTAGATATCTGATATGCTGATGATCCAAAATGCAACCTTCCAAAGGGGTCACCAGCCACAAGTTGATTTAGAGTGGTCTTCTCTTTCTCGTGACTTACCTATCATCTATAGTAATGAAGTGTTACTGTCAGCTTTTCCATTTCATTTCCTAGCAAGATGCTACCAGAATACCTATTAGTTTCCGTAGTTATGATGACAGTCTCATCGAGGCAAATTAGAATTTTATTGCAAGCCCCTTAGAAAGTCCCCAGGCCTCCACTTGCATGCACATCAGAGTTCCTTCAATATATTTAAGTTCTTAACAATACCTTTCTAGCTCTCTGTCATGTCTTCTACACGTACTGGGTTCTCTGAAGCTAAGTAACTGATAACATAGTACTTTTCTCTCCCCCTTTTAGGTAATAGAAGCCCTCGTGTTTCTTCTTGCTCATTTGTTTTGTAGTACCATTTAATGTTGCCTTTAATTATAAAAGGTATAAATTACAAAAGTGTGATTAACAGAAAGTCTTTTTTAACAATATTTTTGCAAAAGAACAGATTGTTATTTTTATGAAACTAAAAATACTTTACTGACTTTGTCAAAGTTATGGTTTAAGATTTATCATTCATGTATACATATATAAAATGTATTAATAATACACATACTTCAAACAAAATAAGTATTTATATAATTAGTTGATTAAAATGTACAAAAAATTCCATGAAAAAAAGATAATCATAGGAAATAGTAAACATGGATGAAACATGCATATATGGTATCACTTTGAATGGCAAAACTTTGGTTTTCTGAACCTTAAAATTGAATCGTTTCTTGTAATTTTAATGTAGTAAGGTATACTCCTATTTGAAAAATAATATACCTTTAATCTGCTCACCTAAAATATATATAAAGCACATTGTAATATGAATAAAAACATATCACACAAAATCTAACATAATAATATTTAAAGTTACTTTGTTGAAGCAAGACAAGACATAAGTAGATTTATAGTCACCATTCATTAGATGTTAAATCTTTGGTTAATTGTTATTTCTTATTGAGTTTCATTTTCTTCTATGAGTTGGAAATTTCCCTAATGATGTTTTGAGACTTGTTATGATACTAAGTGCTTTGTGTGCTAGTTGTCAGGAAACGTCTCCTTAATGAATTTGTTTTTCAGCCCGTCTCTAATTAAGTCAGGATCATTTGCTAGATGATTCGAGATAGTATTGCATGAGTAAAAATGCATATATTTATACATTTAGCTAGAATTTCTTTATTTCTTCCTTGGGTTTTCAAATCCACATTTTCAATTAATTAAAATGGCATTTTCAAATGTTGGTAACTATATAAATTTTTACTTTTTGTGAAGTGTATGCGTCTATATATGACTAATACAGTAAACAAGCTGACATCAGGAAGAGCTTAAAAATTTCTCTCTTTAAATATTTTATCATCATAACACTCCTAATAAAATAAATTAACCATTAAATAATTCACAGTTATGATAAATAAATGTGCTCTCTGTGGCTTAATTTATCTTGAAGATTTTTATACATTCTACCATGATAAATGCTTAAATTTCCAGTGATCCTAATGGTTTATTGTTTATATATCATAAAGGTGTCCTATTCTCATTATGAACAGATATGTATACTTTCTCAGCTTAACTTAGACTCATCTTGTACCAATCAATAACCATAAAATTATTCACTGTCAAAGAAATGCAACATGAAATTTAGAAGCAGCATGAACTATTTCTTTTCAAATACCTTCAAATATGAACTATCACTAACTGTGCTATCTAATTTTTCCACCAACTCAATGGGACATATATTAAGAGGAAAACATGCTTAATGAAGTAAAATAATTGCTCAGGTTTCTAAGAGAAAATCAGACTGCTGTCTAAGTCTTTCTTACCACAAAAGGTCTCATATATTGTCTTTTAAATATTACACAATAAAACTATTTGCAATTTCTACCTGCCTGGAAAAGGAAAATCAGTTTTCTACAAAGGGGTGACACTGGGTAAACCAATCATACTCCAGGGCAGGCCCCAGGCTCAGTAGTATTTGGTGAACACAAAAGAGAATCATTTTTTCTAGTGCTTTTTGTTTTGTTACTATTTCTTATTTTTGTCTTATTGTTTTTCATTTGTTCACTTGTTTTGATTTTCATGATTTGCTTTGCATTTTAAGGAGAAATTCTCAGAAAGTGAGAAAGAACATAAATTTCAGTGGGCAGGGAGATGATGTGAGAGGAGTTCAAAGAGAGAATATAAAATTAAAATATATCATATGACTGAAATGATAATTAAAAAATATAAAATAAATCCAGAAATTAAAGAATAAATTTTTTTACTCCTGTCTACAACCTAAACCTTTAATATAAATTTACTAAGTGTAGAAGCAGAGAAGGTTTTTACTAAAATTGAAGCTACATTTCAGAATCAGACAAGGAATCTGTAAATCCTTTGACTTGTTTGTCTTACTGAAATTTTGGCTTCACTGCTCCAAAAATAGAATATTCTAGTCTGGAAATGGTCACATTAAGTTGCAGTACAACTTCTATTTCAAGAAAAGTAAGTAGTCTACAGTGTATTCCCCTGTAACACTTTGGCCAAATCTGAGTTATGATGTCAATTACAGCACAGTAAAGAAAAAGACTTCTGCTGGGCGGTGGTGGCACATGCCTTTAATCCCAGTATTTGGGAGGCAGAGGCAGGTAGATCTCTGTGAGTTCGAGGCCAGCCTAGTCTACAGAAAGAGTTCCAGGAAAGGCACAAAGCTACACAGAGAAACATTGTCTCCAAACCCCCTCCCCCCCAAAAAAAAAGGAAAGAAAAAGAATTCTATATTAAAAAAGGAAAGAAAAAGACTTCTATATTCCCAATATTCTTAGGTTGAAATCTCAAACATAATCTGATGTGTATTCCAATATAAAGAATTCCTGAAGATCATATTACCATGTATGTATATCAATATGAACACTCACAGACTTATATTTACTATTGTTGAATAAATTTTTTGTACACTGTGAAGATGTGTCATTACCAAGGCATCTTCTGATTGGTTTAATAAAGAGATAAATGGCCAATAGCTACGCAGGAAGTATAGGTGGAATTTCTCAACACAGAGAAGACTTGGGAAAGAAAAGAGGCAGAGCAGCCAGCTAGGGGTGGAATGAGTTGGACACACAGAATGAAATAGAGGTAAAACCCATGTGGTAGAATGTAGATTAATAAAAATATGGGTTAATTTAAGTTATAAGAGCTAGTTAGAAAAAAAGAGCTAGTTAGTAATAAGCCTATGCTATAGGCTGAGATTTCATAATTAATATAAGTCTCTGTGTTATTTGGGAGCTGGCTTGGACAGAAAAAGACTCATTATAATATATATAGTCATACATACAGGAAAAATGTTTGTAAATACTAAAGAAAATACAAAATAGTTCTATGAATCATCCCCTTTAATGTTGAAAACAAATATTATTTGTTTAAGAAAATTTCAATAAGGATAATTTGTAAGTTTGCCAATATTACTTCAGAGATTAGGAGATTTAATTGGTAGGGGAAAGATAAAACTTTATTCATCTTTCTAAAACATTTCTCAAGGTAAATGAACTAATAGTTCTTACATAAAATAGTATCTTTTCTGTAGTTTCCAAACATCTTTTTTTCTTATTTATATGTTCTGCTTCTTGGTTTCCATGTGTCACTGTTATAACCAGAACAAACAGCTTTGTAACTAATTATATTACATTCTAAGATTCTGAAAAATCTTATGTTCAATAATATGTCATAATACCTTGACATGTTTTAAACAAATTACTAAAATCTTGGTGATTTTTAGGGAGGTAAAAGATCATCTGTTAGAAAGATAATAATGACAAGAGAATTTTCTGTGGGTAAACTGATGTAAATATGAAAAACCCTAGTCAGTAACATCCTAGACCCAGTAGTATAACTATGGTATGTATTTGCTTGTAAGGATAATAGCTGTTAAGCCAAAAATATCCAAGCTACAATTCCATGGAACTGCAGTGGTTAACTACAGAGTAAGGGACTGGGAAGAGGGCAGAGAGATCCCCTTAGAAAAGAAAATAGAATAGTTATGAGTGAATGAGCAAATGGTCAAGCAGGGAAGGAAAAGGAAGGGCTGATGGAGAAGAAGGAAACAATATGTGGAGAAAAAGTTAAATTAAGGACCATTTTAGGGGTCATATGGAAACCTAATTTAATAGAAGCTTTTTAAAATAGATACATATATGAAAGCAATTATAATGGTATTGTCAAATTATTAGGGAGACAAAGCCCCACCTGGCCATCTTTTGTCACCAAGTGAATTTTCCAGTTCCAGTATTGAGTTACATCTAATTGTATTTTTGGCCAAAGAGATTCTATGGTACAATCCAAACCATCCTGGCTATTGCAAGACTATAAATTGTTCTCCACAAATTGACACATAATCCCATTGCTGAAGACAATATCTACAGAACTCATTTATCATGGAGAAATGAATCTGGTTCCTAAATAGAGCCTTCATTGGCCTAGCCTCTCTGGTGCAAGGCTACAAAATGAGAAACACAAACACCTATTCAGACATTAATGCATTGATCTACAATGTTGTACTGCCTTCAAAATATGGAGGCACACACTGCTTGCTGCCATAATCAACAAATGTCTGATTTGAGTTAAATTTCCTTCATGAGGTGGAAATGATAGCCAATATTACTTAAGGACACAGAACCTGAGACTAGATAGCCCAGGGACTAGGGTAAGAACAAAGATTGTTGTTCAAAAAATAAAGAAAGGAAGAAAAAAGGAAAAAGCCAAAGAAAAAGGTAAGAATAAAATGATTCCTAATGACACTGTGTTATGATCATAGATTAGTACCTTCCTCAACTATCATCAGAGAATTTCAAAGACACATAGCTAGACATTGTGCAGGGAATGAGAGTGTTGTAGAATAATCCTTTTGTACACCATGAAGATCTGCCACTGTGATTGGTTTAATAAAGAAGCTGATTGGCCAATCCTGACCAGGATAAATTTAGGCAGAAGAGCTAAACTAGGAGAATGCTGGGATGAAGGGCAGAGTTGGAGAAGTTGCAAGCCAGATGCAGAGGGAGCAGAAGATGAATGATTCATGTTAATAAAGGCATCATCATGTGGCAGAACATGAATAAGGAATATGGGTTAATTTGAAATGTAAGAGCTAGTTAGTAATAAGCCTAAGCTATTGGCCAAGCATTTAAAATTAATATAAATCTTCATGTGTTTATTTGAAAGCAGATGTGGGACAAGAAACCTCCATCAACTTGAGAGGTCTTTGAGCAGTCATCCTTAAATGAGATGTTTCCATTAAATCTTTCTTATCAGAGCTCAGAGAACCCCAAGGAAAAGGAGACAGAATGTGTAAGAGTTAAAGTGGATAAGGAAATCAGGAAAACAAGGCTCTCTAAATCAATATATTCAAAGCTCATATAAACTCCCAGAGAATGAGGCAGCATGTTCAGGGCCAGTACTAGTCTGCACCAACTTCTCTGAATACATGATATAGTTCCAGTTTACTGTTTTTATGAAATTCCTGAATATGCTAAAGAGTAGTTCACTGATTTTTTTTTGCCTTTTCTTGGGCTCTTTGACTTCTATTAGTTTGTGTTGTCTGACTCTTATGTGTTCTTTTGTGCTTTATCTAGTTATATTATATTATATTATATTATATTATATTATATTATATTACATTACATTACATTACATTATATTATATTATATTATATTATATTATATTATATTATCACTAAAAATGAATATCCAGATATGTTGACTCATGTCTTTAATACCAATACTCAGAAGACAGCACAGACAGATTGGTGCTGGCTCTGCAGCTGGGGTCTTGCTGTCTCTGATGCAGGGGACAGGGATGGGTAGATGCAGAGTCAATGACACAGACTCCAGGAGGTTGCAAGAAAGTTCTCATTTATTAAATGAAGTGCTGTGGTTTATGTATGTGGATTTTTGACAGGCTGTGCTCCTAGCTACTATGGCATTTCTTGGTTGGTTCTGGGGCTACACATCATCACTATCCAGTTTGGAGTTTATGGGCCAGGTTTTCTCTGGCCAGAGTGCTCTCTGTGCATGTCACAGTTCTTTGTTTGCTTAAGGAAATTAGAGTCCTTTGCTCTAAACTTATTGTCCCCATCTCAGGGATCCCCCAACATGGTAACTATGCCTGTCTTAAGTTGACCTGCCTAACAGGCTCTTACCCAACTCTGACTACCAGCCCTTGGAGGATGCTTACCCTGGAAAGTGCCTATGGTGCAAGAGTGTTAGACAAAGGCCTCATGAATTTCTATGAACCAGGTTATTTCTTCCTTAGGGCAATGATGATCAAGGAATTCTAGAGCCATTAACAGTTGCAGGGTCATTTTGTTGTCATGGTACAGCAGGAAAACATGCTGTAGAAAATACTTAAACAACAGAATTATTATGAGTATCATTCCCCCTATTATTCCCCATGCTATAATTTTTGAAGGGTGAAAGACTGATTTTATGTGATCCCATATTTGAGCAAAGAATTTTGTAGATACCTCCAGTGGTTTCACTTAAGATTTTATTAGAGAGTTGTACATTAAGGTCCAAGAACTCTTTGCTCCATGGTACCAACATGATTTCCGTTAACTGTCTCCTGGCTTGTGTTATATTTGAGACTGGGTAAGGGGTTAAACAAAAGGGGATCACAGTTGCCTCTTACCAGCCATCTTTATGTCTGGACTTGTTCATCTAAATAAATCTAGTTGTTGCTGTAAATTGAATATAGATGACTGGAAATGTGAATTAATCAGCTGTTGAGTGCTTAGTGCTCAGGCTGATTCTTCTATGGCTGTATGAAGTGTAGAGATGGTGGCTCCTATTTGAACCAGAGAGGCTGTGGCCACTGTCCCACCTGCCACAGCAAGCAGAATAGTGGCTGTTATGGCTGAAAGTTTCCAAAGTCTTTTTTTATTCTAGTTTGCTCCATCAATTCCACTCTAGGACTGTGTGTCACATTATTTAGTGGTATCCAAATAAAAGCAAGAATATGTACCAAAACTGTATGAAGGGCCTCATTTGCAGTCCAGTAGGCACTAAACAAGCATGTTTATTTTCTTGGTGCAATTCAACTCAGGCTGTGAAGAATTGGTAAATATAAAGAAAAAAGGGATCTTTACCCAGATGGGGTGTTATATCTATTGTGAGAAGGTATAACATGGCCCAATGACAATTGCTCTTCAACTAACTTTCTCAATTCTGATAGTTTGGGTTCTATAATAGGCCACTGATCCACTCACACAGGCTTCTGCAAAATCCAATTTAATGGTATGGACCTTGGAACATTTATATCAGTGTAGGGGGCAGTGGCCTGTAGAATTGGGGGTGAAGGCTAGAATTTCTAAAAGATTCACCTGTCATATCATATGTTACTATATCCTCATAAAAGGCCTTATCATCTGTAGTAAGCATAGCTCCCATTTCCACTAATAAATCACAACCCCAAAGAGTACAGGATTTATCAGCTATAATAGGAAGGAATCAGTCCTGATTGACATCAAGGTCCTTCTAGGGAATCAGGTGAAGGGTTGTTTTAGAAGACATCCCCTCCTATCCCGGTAATGGTTGAACCATCTTTAAGTTTTCAGTGTGAAATTGCTTGAGCATCATTAAGATATATTACAGTGGCTTCTGCCCCAGTGTCATCCAGACCCTTGGTGGGTCTGCCATCCAGGTAAATGGTCATCATGGGAGAATGGGGGAATAAGGGAAGGGTCCAGAACAGTCTGAGTTTGGAGGGACCCTCTCTTACTTGCTGGGCTGAGGGGTGAAAATGGGGAGAGCTTCTACAATTACGTTCCCAATGCAAAACCTTTTTGGCACTTGGGACATCTGTTCTTGGGTTGAGCTTTTGGACAGTCTCTATGAAGGTGACTTGACTGACCACAGCCCCAACAAGAATGGTCAAGTATGGGGGGGGGGACTGATCAGGATCATTGTCTTTGAAAGCTAATAGTGCATTGTCAATAAAGAGGCAGTAAGGGCAGCTATGGGTCCTGCCTGGAGGAAGAGATCATGAGCAGCCATCACCCATTTATGGATGTCCTCATTATCACTGCTGCAACTGCATTGTGAATAGGGGCATTAAACCCTTCCCATGTTAATTGCTTAATGAGCATCTCCCTGGTCTGGCCAGAGATTTCTCCTCTGCCTCATTGACTCAGGCTAAGAAGTCAGTAAACATTTCCCTGAACTGCTGTATCAGATTATGAAATTATGCAGTCAGATCCTGAGGAGTGCAAGATTTCAAGGCTTTAAATGCTAGTTCAGAGACCTGCTGAAAATAGGCATGCAGGCCAATTTAGGCTTGGGTCATGGGATCAACATATTGGCACCTGCCAGGCACTATGTCTAGAGAAATAGCAATATTATATTGAATATTTAGGTGTGTCTGGCCCTCAGTTTGATCTTCATAGGCCATCCTCCAATTAAGAAAAACAGCAGGGTCGAGTACAGCTTTCATTAAATGGGAACAATCATAACAGGTTTGTAAATGCATTTGTCCACTGTCTCAGCACTTGCTCACATATGGGTAGTCAGAGCCTGACTTGTTGGCAGCCTTATGGAACAGGGAAAATTCGGCTAAAGGGGTAGGAACCCATGGTTGAGCAACTGCAATGGCCCCAATGTTAACTGGAAATACAAAAGGATTATTTTGGTGATAACCAGAGAATTAAATCTGAGGAGTATCCTTCGTGGTGGTCTCAGTTATCTCTGAGGGGGAAAATGGAGAACAGGTGGGGAGTTATCCTGTAAGTCTCCCCAGGGATAAACAGTACATTGTATTTCATCATCCCTAAGGAAGGATTTTCTTGGGTAGTTTCTTGGAGCAGCATGGGTCTGTCTGTAGAATATTCTCTTCCCTATCTGAGATATGGTCCTTTTAAGGCAGTGGGGAGGTGAGGGAGAGCAAGGAGGATTTTTTTTGTTACTCACAATGGTCATTAAAGGACCGGATGATTTCCTCTGTAGAGTCTGATTTTATACAAGCTATGGCTCCCAAAGTAATTGGGATAAAGGCCACATGGGGAGTTTTTCCATTCCTACACTTTCCTTTTCCTAGTTAAAAAAAAAAAAAAAAAAAAAAGACTTGCATCCATACTGATGGATTCCAAATGTTTTCAGGTGATATCCAGGGTATGATAATAGAAGCCTCATTCCAAAACCTTTCCAGATGGGAAATTTTAATACCTATTTTCCTGGTCTGAAACAAAGCTTTAAGAGCTCTGAGTTGGGGATCTCTGGCAGTAGAAGGAAAGTTTCCCATAGCAAGAGAAACAGCAATCAAAGACAAACAAACTAAAGGAGTCAGTAATCTGCTGAGCAAATGTTCCCAGCCCCTTGGGGAGGTTTCAGGGGATTTACAGTCTCTGGAAAAACAAAGGCCTGGCCATGAGTTTCAGAAGTGAATAGATAGAGAGAGAAAAAGACCCCAATACTCGCTGCTTGGAATAGGAAAATAGAAAACAGAGAAGAGGGGTCTACTCACCAATAAACAGCCACAGGGGGATTCTTAACAAGCTGTGTCAATTGTGGAATCAACAGAGAGCTGGCCAGCAAAAAAGGAAAAAGGATGACCCAAAAGAGGAAGTTCAAAAGTACCCAGAGTGCAAGGGCCAGGTAGGGATGCATCCACCTTGGGCATAAAAATGTTGCTGGCTCTGCAACTGGGGTCTCAAAGTCTCTGATCCTGGGGGTGGGGGTGGTTAGATACAGACTCTAGGAGGTTGCAAACAAGCTCTCATTTATTAAACAAAGGGCTGAGGTTTATATATGTGGATCTTTGGCAGACTCTGCTCCTAATTACTGTGGAATTTCTTGGTTGGCTCGGGGGCTACATGTCATCACCATCCAGTTTGGAGTTTATGGGTCAAGTTTCTGCTGGTCAGAGTGCTCTCTGTGCATGTCACAGCTCAAAGGTTTGTTTAAGGTGTGGCCCAGTGCTTTGGGCCTTACCCGCCTCAGCAGATCTCTGAGTTTGAGGTCAGCCTGATTTCCCAAGAGAGCTCCAGTATAGCCAGGCTACAAAAAGAAACCCTGTCTAGAATGTGTGTGTGTGTGTGTGTGTGTGTGTGTGTGTGTGTGTGTGTGTGTGTGTATGTAGGTAGGTATACAACTCCACAGAAATTATTTGTATCTATTTAACAATTTAACATTTGAAAATACTTAAAGCTGCCAGGAACCTGTTATGTGAAAACTATTTAGAACTATCACTCATCTTAGGGTTAAACAGAGAAGTCTGTAGAGACAAGTTTCAGCTTGGTATTCCAAACATGCTACAGTTTCAACACGCTCACATTGAAAATCATGCCAAACAGAGTCCCAAATAACAACAAAGAAAGGAAGGAAGAAATGAAAGAGAAAAAAGAAAAGAAAAAAGTGATTCAGTATATGGTTTATTAGGAAATCCATGGTTTATGTAAATGTAAAGATTACATATGTCATTTTATAGACCTGTTATGAGTCTTAATATCTTCATTGTTGCATGATATCTAAATCTAACCTGAGGTTAACTTCATAGCAAACACTGTTTAAGTATAATTCCATTGGCTAGGGAGACAGCTCAGTTAGTAGAGTAGAATGCCACAATCATGAGGTCCTGAGTTTAATCCCCAGCAATCACAGAAAGGCCAAGCATGACTGCACACTCCAAATCCAGTATTTGGAGGTGGAGACAGGTGCATCCTGGGGTCTTGCTAGCTGTTCAATCCAGCCTGACCTGTGAGCTTCTGGTGCAGTGAGAGGAACTGAATCAAAGGTGGAAAGTATTAAAATAAATAAATAAAATAATAGTATACAATGTAATGATTTAGGAACTAGTCTGATCACTAGATATTAAGTTATTCCTCAGTGGGCTGTGGTGACATATTGTGTACCCTAACAAATTTATCTGGACAGAACAAACCACCAAATTAGACGTAGAGGTCAGACAGTGGTGGGACACACCCTTAATCCTATCACTGGGGAGGCAGAGATCCTGTCTGGATCTCTGTGAGTTCAAGGCCACACTGGGAACAGAGCCAGGCATGCTGGTACACACTTTTAGTCGCAGCACTTGAAATCTCATGTCTTTGCTTGAGAAGGACACAAGCCTTTTATACCTTTCTGTGTCCTGCCATATTATTTCCTGGAATTAAAGCATGTGTCCTTCCCAAGCAAAGACAGATCTCTGCTTCCTGAGTGATAAGATTAAGGGTGTGTGCCACAACTGTCTGATTTCTATGTCTAATCTGATGGCTGCCTCTGTCATCTGATCCCCAGATAAGTTCATTATTATACACAATATGTCATCCCAATGGGCAAAATCTTGAATAAATTAAACATTTTAAAATATAAAAATGATAAATTATTTGTTGCTGTTTTAGTAATAGTTATTAAATTGTTATGGACTATTAACCTAAGTGATATTCTACAATATAAATATTAATTTAAGATATTATAAATATGCCAGTCAGTGGTAGTAGACACCTTTAATCCCAGCACCAAGGAGATAGAGGCAGGTGGATTTTTGTGAGTTCAAGGCTAATCTGGTCTACAGAGTGAGTTTGAGGACAACCAGTAGTGTAACACAGATAACCTTGTCTTAAGAAATCATAAAAATAATAATAATTATTATAAACACAATTTGTTATAAAATGTATTAAAAATATTTAAAGAAAATTTCTCAATCAATAGTTGTTTATGGCTATTAATTTGAGGATGCTGAATTTATTTTCCAAATATGAAAAATGGATTATTTATTAATTTAAATTTTAATTACATGAAAATATTTTTAATTCTTTAAAATGTAATTCAATATAATTACTCAATTTTAATATTTTATCTGATGAAGTATTCAAAAATTGGGTATTATAATTTTTGCAAACACAATAGGAAAAAGTACAAATTAGCTATAATTTACTATATTGATAACCTTATACACTTAAGGCTAAATATACAATATCTCAAAATTGGCTATCCATCAAAGGCCAATAAAGATTGCTAATAATATTTGAATTTATTTATTTTCACATTTTCTATTTTTTGGTTATATGTTCGCAAAACTATTGTGACCAAAGTGGAAGAATAGAATACATATAGTTACTTTATCTGTCACTTTGGTTTGCAAGTTTTAAATATCATTAAATTAGACTGGGACTGAAATGCTTAACAAATACACACCCGAATAGTAGGGTTGCCCCTCCTACAATGGTGACATCATTCTCTTCCCCTTTAAACCTGCTCTTCCTCTTATGCCACTAGGCTCCACGAGCATGATAAATCTAGTTGATTAAGTCTGAAGGACTGGATTTATTTGACTGCTGTGCTATTCATCATCCTCTGTCACTTTGTTTCAACACTTTTCCCTTTTGCTCTCCAATATCTTAATTTTTTTATTATCCACTTTATCATTTCTTTCACCACAAAAGTGCCAGGGTCTTGCTCATTCTTACTAAAAAGCCTTTTTCCAGACTGCATTTTTACAAGGCATCATTCCACTACAGTTCTCCAAGTGGCAATTAATCCTTTTGAAGGAGTTGTCTACATTCCTTTGAAAGAGTTTTTTTTTTTTTCCCCTCTCATCCTAGGACCATTTGAAGCTAACATTACTCTCTTCATTGTTTTATTTATTTTTTGCTTTTTAATTTTAAATATTTTATTCATTTTTATCTATTATGTTTAATACATTTATCTTTGTTTTCCTCGAAAATATACACCACACAGGATATAGGAGAACTTGACTTAGTCTGTTAACTTGTGTCTACCAAGGATGTATAAAAAGTTGATCAACATAAAGGGGAGTCAAAGGACCCTAAGGAAATAATGTATATATTCTTGAAATGCTCCAGTCTCTCTGCAGCTTCACATATTTCATAAACTATCTCTTTTAGTTCCCTCTTCCCACAACCAAAGTTCCCCTTTCAGTCACTATTATACTGAGAGTTCATGATGATGGGCACCATAACAGAATCTAGAATCAATTTTGAAATGAGCACCCAGGAGTTTCTACAGGGATTATCTTGATTGTGTTAATGGAAGTGCCACTATGTGCCCATTGTGAGTATTGTCATTCCCTGTCTGGGATTCTGGGCTACATAAGTAAGGAAAAGGAATTGAATAACAGGGATCAACCTCAGGATCAGATACACCACTCTTGGGCATACCCCCAAAGGACTCTATAGCCTATTGGAGAAATATTTGCTCATCCATGATTTTTAGTGCACTATTCAAATAAACTAGAAGTTGGAAATAACACAGATGTCCATCAACAGATAAATAGATAAGAAAAATGTAATATATTTATACAATAAAATATTATCCAGCTATTAAAAAAGTCTTTAAATTCTTAGGAACATGGATGGAGATAGAAAAAAAAATCACTTTGTATGAGGTAAACCAGATGTCCTAAGGTAAATATTTTAGGCATTTTCTTATATGTAGACATGAGTCTACATGTCTACAACAGGCATATTACAATCCTATACCACAGAGGTAAAGCATAGAGTAAGGGACTGGTGGTGAAGGGAGGTATCTCCCAAGGGAGGCAAAATAGAATATAGAGTTATGCACATACAGTGGGGAGACTGTAATGAGATAATTAAGTGGACAGTGGAAAGGGAGTGGGGGTAAGGGAAGGAATATGGAGAACAAACACGAAGAGGAATTATGGGGACATACAGAAGAAACCTACTACAGCAGAAGCTTCTTAATATGCAGGAGAGAATGTAGAAAGATTGTGAGAACCGGAGGGGATGGAAGTCACCAAGGAAGCAGTCACTGATGCACATATGACTCACAAAGACTCACAGAGGCCATATGGACTCTGCCTACACAGGTCTATGCCAACTGTGGTCCCAGCACTGAGAGGGGAAGTAGACACAAGTTCCCATCCCAAACCAAGAAGCTCTCTCCTCTTGACAATCCACAAAGAAAAAACTTAGTTTTTCTCCAAAGGTATCTCAGCCATATATAAGCCAAACTTAAGGTCAAGGCCCAAGCCTAGCAGTAGACAGTTCAAATAAAAGGAACTCATGAAATCAACATAAAATGAGTGGTATTTTTCATCTTATAGTCCTTAATTTGGTCATCTTTTATCTCACCTATCATACTTATATATTGTGACCCCACTCACTCTTTAAAGGTTGTATGCAGGTTTCTCATGCTTTTTCTTTCTTTCTTCTTTAATTTGGCTGTTTATTTTTTAAAGAGGGAGAGAGGAAGAATTGTGAAGTTCTATCAGTGATGAATGGTGAGGAACTGGAAGTAGATGTGGGAAGGTAAACCCTGATAGGAATAAATTTCAAGAAAAATATATTAAATAAAAGAATATAAAATGAGTTAACTAAAAACTAAACATGAAAAAAAAGAGATACTCCTGCCCTAGGCTCCTGAGTAGCTTGAATTTACACTCTGATTCTCTAATGTCTGCATGTTCATTTTTATTCTAGTGCCTTCAATTTTATTTTGTAAGTGTTCACTATCTCCCCATTTTTACCACATGACCACATTTTGGTGTAAAATCATGGTTGTCAGATCTTCACTCTTTTAGCTTATAAAATCTCCTATATTATTCTAATTCATTTATTTATTTGTGTGTGTTTAAATTTTTGTGTTTTTGTTTGTGAAGGAGTGTATATGTTTATGGTGTGTGTGTGTGTGTGTGTGTGTGTGTGTGTGTGTGTGTGTGTGTGTGTGTGTGTTTATGGATGGATATGTGTGGCTGTGTGTGTATAAGTATGTGTTCGTATCTGCATGTGTGCATTTATGTAATCACACTTCTGAAGAGGCCAGAAGTTGACATAGGGTGTCAGGATTTGTCACCCTCCAACTTCTTCATTTAACCAGGAGCTTGGCTGGGATATTACAGCCCCAAGAATAACTCCTGCCTTCTCCCTGCACATAACTGGTTATTATAGGCACCATGTGGCTATGCCAGGCTTTTAATATGGGTGTCAGGAACTAAAGAAAAACCTCATGTGTGAAACAAGCCCTTTGAACCCACTGAACTTTTTCTCCAGCTCCATAATCTATTACATTATTTCATTTTGTTCCTTAAGAGTAAGCAAATTCATTTTTTGATTGATTGTTTACACATACACTCCAGATCCTAAAGTAATATCTGCCAGATGGCAGAGAGTCAATATTTTAGGAAATAGAACATTATCAACCAATATTGAATGAGATTATATAATAACATTATTAACATTAACTGTATTATGAAGATAGTAGTGTTGCTACATGAAGTTTCACTTTTTGTTCTAGAAAACTGAATAGAATGTGTACACATTAGAATTATATGACTGTGCATACATCATTAAATGACAGGATTTTAAAGCAATTCCAGTAAACAGAAGGATTGCAATTTACAAACTAATATAGGAGGCATACAATATTCCATATGCCCATGTCTCACTGTAACTCTAACTGACTTTTTCTGATATTCCAACACTTAGTCAAATTAGGCTGAAACTCAGTGTGTAGTCTTACAGTGGTCTCTGATGTGTCATCAATTCAGAGAAGATGAAACCTGATGCCAACGTATTGCGTGATCCTCTGAATGAGAGATCAAGCAATCCTTTGAGAACAGTCGCCTTAGAAGCTCCCTTCACATTTTCATGCTGTCAATGAGACACTGCAGTTTTACTCATCTCTTCGGTGTTAAGCTGATAAAACATTCTGTTCCACAGCACAGGCCATAGATTCACTTATGCCTGACATCAGCCAACTGGAAGATTATCTCATAGACTTATATACACAGTCCCATATGTTATGGTTTAAGGGAAAAATGACTTGCAGATTCTCATTTCCTAGATAACTAGTTTCTAACTATACCTATTACATTGGAGAGTTTCTGAAAATCCTATGGTGTGATGCCTAACAGGCAGGAATAAGTTCCTGGAAACATGCTTTCAGAGGCTTTGCTTGCCCCAGGCCATTCTTTCTGTTTTGTGTCCACCATGAGAGCAGTAGCAGCATGTGACCTACCTTAATGTTCTGCCTCAACAGGAGTGTAGAAGAAAATGGAATCAAGTATTATAGACTCTTTAAGTTGTTTATGTCAGAAATGGTTTCCACACATTAAATCCAGACAATATTTGTGTTTCATGTCTGTAGCTGGAGTTTTCTCTAGTCCCACATGGCCCTACAGTATGTGTTACTTTGGTCGCACCCAGTCTTATGGTCCCACAGCTGCTTATAAAATAATAACTCAGAGGCTTAATATTATTTACAAACTGTATGGCCTATGGCAGGCTTCTTGCTAGCTAGCTCTTATAGCTTAACTCAACCCATAACTATTAATCTATATATCACCACATGTTCTGTGCCTTTACCTGCATCCTATTACATGTTGCTCCTTGGGCTGCAGGCTGGTGTCTCTCCCTACTCTCATTTCTTCTCCCAGGATTTCTGCTTGGATTTTTCTGCCTGCCTCTAAGCTGCCTTGCCATAGGCCAAAATAGCTTTATTTATTAGCCAGTGGGAGCCACACATATTCACAGCATACAGAAGGACATTCGATAGCACTTCCTCTTTTCTATCTAATCAAAAAGGAAGATTTGAACTTTAACATAGTAAAATTACGTGTAACAAAATAGTTATTGAGCAAGAATTACAGTTACAACATCTAGTCTATTTGGCAAAATTAGAAAACCTTCTACCATATATCCACTTTTTGTGAGTTTAAAGAGTCTAAAATTTTATGACTAATTTATCTTTTATCATAACTAAGGAAAAATCTAATTATAACTATTTAGTCTTCAACTACATAAAATACCCCAGAAGGATATAATATTACATAAGTAAACAGGAAGTGCTTTGTAAACAACTTCCAAAAATCTAGAATGACAGAGACAGCTGGCTGCCTGGACAGTCACTCAAAGTTTTTCTGTAATGTTGGGGCATCTATCTCTAGCCTATAGGCCTAGAGTATTTTATTCACTTCTTGTGTCCTGCAGAATGTCTGGCTGTCTCCTCTGCAAAGCAGGCACCTGAAGGACCATCTCGCCTTGTTTTGGGAAACTTTCGTGGTAATTTTTCCATGGGACTTGCATGTCCATGCAAAAGTAGTTCTTTGCCCAGCAGGCCATTTTGTGTGAAGAAGAAGATAAACTCCATATTGAGTGTCTTTGATACCTATCTTCCTCTTTGAAGTAAATCTGTGCTGCCAGGAGCACACATGTATCACTGCCCACAAAGTCTAAATTTTTAAAACATTTAAACGCCATATTTTGTAGGTCCTTGAAGTGCTTGAAGATTACCCACCTAATTGAAATATATCTATGTATACCTAGAAAACTTAACTACTTAACTAACATGACTATAAATTTGACTATTAATTTTTATTTCTTAACTATACATTATATTTTTAATGAGTTGCATAAACATAATACCTTAAACAAGAGTAAAAATACACATACAGTATAACAAAATTAACTTTAAATTTGTATCAATAAACTAAAATCCATAGCAATGTAGAACATTTCAAACAAGTTGTTGCTCTTTAAAAGTAGATTCAATAAACTACCCTTTCATCCTATCATATCTATATCATATCCCCCTTTTATGTTTTAGAAAGAAATTGACTATGACTAATAATAATTTGGAACCAACACCTAAACAAAGAGAAACATTCATAATCCATCTTGGGGAATGTGAGCATAGTTTTCTAGGCTACTTTCTGCTGATTGGGGTACCAGTAGTCCTATGGAGACATAAAGAAAATTTTAGGATTATGGTCAAGTCTTGACTGGAGTAGTCTGTGAGGCTGTATTCTCTGAGCCAGTTGTCTTGAAGCTGTTTTGGATGTTGGATCATCTGGAGACCTCTCAAGAAGTCTTCCTTGATGGAACCATATTAATCTGGAAGGAATCCACAACTTCCCATCTTCTGTGGAAATGAAAGCAGAAGTTCTTCTCCAAAGCAACATATCCTTAGACACAAATTTTGAAATCAAGATACCTTTAATATATATATTTGACTCAGCAGCCTTTACAATCAAATGTCTCTATCCAGTTAAAAATCTGAAAGACAATATAATCCAGACTCTCTGTGTAATTTCCATCTTTATGTGGCTTATTATATTTTTAAGACTTTATTTTATTTTTATGACTATGTCCTTTCTCTTCTGTATCTCAAGGCTATGTATCTTTTTACACAAATTGTAAACCACTTAGAGTTTTATTCCATCTGAATTTGTCTCTTTTGGAATCTATAATCCTTCTCTGACCAGGAGAGATTTTTAAACTGCTAAACTATGTGGCTAGGACCAACATGGCAGCCTTGGATGCTGACTCTGACCACCTCAGCTTCCCAACATAGCATATATATGCCGCCAACTCCAGGAAGCAGTGGTTCTATGGTTCTATGTCACCAACCAGCAGAGTGTAGCCTGGAAATTGTTTTCTTTTATTTATTTATTTATTTATTTATTTATTTATTTATTTATTTATTTATTTATTTATTTATTTATTGTCGTTACTAGCAAAAGCTAAGTCTGCCAAGCCGCATGTTGCTCAGCTTGGAGACAGATCTGTGTACCAAGATAAGAATCTGCCATGATGCACTAAAGCCTGAATACTGTAGCATCTCTGTACGAGCCTGCATGAGACATGAAGTAGGAAGCTATTTTTGGCTCTATTTTAGAATCTCTTATTAAGTTCTCTCACGTTTTAGGTAGAGACTCGAACCAACATGTTGGGTAGTCAAATGTAGCCAGAAAGTTTCTCAGGTCCCAGCCTGTCCCACCTGGCCACGCAGTCTCTCAGCTGCTTATAAAATAATCATTCAGAAGCTTAATATTAATCATCAATTGTATGGCCTATGGCATGCCTCTTGCTAGCTAGCTTTTGTAGTTTAACTCAACACATAACTATTAATCTATGTATTGCCACATGTCCTGTGGCTTTACCAGTCTGCTGGCACGTTGCTCCTTGGGCAGTAGGCTGGCTCTCCCCAGACTCCACCTTTCTCTTTTCTGTCTCTCTACTTGGATTTCGCACCTGCCTCTAAGCTGCCTTGTCATAGGCTGTAGCAGCTTATTCATTAACCAATGGGTTCACAGTGTACAGGAAGACATCCCCCAGCACATGTCAGTCTAATTACTGGTCAAGCTGGAAAAGGCTATTCATTTTGTACTCATACAGAATAAAAGAGTTGTTGCATCACCAAGGCTTCCACCAATATTTCAAAGGAAATGAAACATTGTCAGACAGGTAATATATTACAGAGTTGGAGATCCTGTGAGGCAGCCCGACATAAGATAGTGCATGAAGCTGTTAGGTTGAACATAAACCTTCAGTGGAGAAGCAAGGATGCTGTTGACACCAGGAACACAGTATGGTTACCTAGACAATCAAAGGAATTGAGTTGAGCTAGACACAGAGAGAGGTGATGTGAGTTAAAAACAAAATAGTCTTAGAGGCAGTGATAATTAGTATGGAGATTTCAGATCAACACATAATATAGAGCTAGGGAATTTACTGTTTGTCCAGCTGATTCCAGTCATGCTTTGATCTAATTCTAATTTATCGTTAACCTATACTTCTTTTTGGAATGGTAAAATTTATTCTCTTTCAATCTTTCTTAGAATTATATTTTGGAAATATACAACTTGTATTTTATTTGCAGGGGCTCAGATTTAATGTTTGGCTTGCATCTCTAAAGAGGCATGGTACTTGAACTTCTAAACAGTGGTAAAACTGTTAAAACTTTGGGATTTTGGATATAGATGGACTAAATGCACTATGATATTAAACTATGTCTTTGTGGAACAGAGGTAAAATGGTGTATAATAGTTATTCAATGCCCTCTATATGTTTACATGTAGAAAACTTACTTCTTACCTGGCAGCAAATTGGAGGAGGTGATAAAAAGATTTACAATCCATATGAAGAGAGTGGGTCACTTGAGTCATGCTGTTTAAGACAATACATAATCCTCAGTCTCCATATTCTCTCTCAGTCTTGCTTCATGTGGTGTGTAGCCTCTGTCCCATTCCTTCACTGTAATGATCTTTTGTCCCACTGTAGATGCAGAAGCAAATGAACCAAGGACTATAAGGCAAACTCGTGGGTTTGTTGAGCTAAGTAAATCTTTCCTCATTTTAAATGGTTTCTGTCATGCATTCTGCCACAAAGACAGGAAAGCTAACTAACAAAGACAGGTGTCTGCAAGGAGCTAAGTGAATGAGACTCTTATTCTGATCAGCCAACACATAACAGATAACCCGGGCCTTCTCCTCATGCACCCCTGGATAGGTTCTGGATTGGCTTCTGTCTACTCCATTATCTGTCTTGATAGAAGACTACTAAACTTCTGAGCTTTCTTAGAATAAAGTATGATACATAGAAATAGAACATTAAATATTTTTCATGACTAAAGTTTTCCTTGATGGATAAATGTAGTTCTTACATGCCACATAAAATCCACCTATTAGTTTGGTGAACAGAATAATGTTTAAGTTGCTAAGATCACTGCTCCATACTATCTATATTATACAATTTTGGTTTGTGGTGCATTTTAACTTAGCCATTTTATTAATTGATTTTCTTTTCATTATTATGGTTTAACTCAACCCATAACTATTAATCTATGTGTTGCCACATGTTCCATGGCTTTACTGGTCTGCTAGCATGTTGCTCCTTGTGCGGCAGGCTGGCATTTCCTCAGACTCTGCCTTTCTCATTTCTTTCTCTCTGATAATTTCATTATTAGAAGATAATGTTTTATTAAAATTAAGCAAGAGGGTAAAATACTTAAGATAGGAAAACTGTATTTTGGCTCATTGTTTGAGAAGACAATCTACTGTAGCATGGAAGACATTGCTTAAATTTCAGGGAACAACCAGGAAGAAAAGATAAATCTGGAAATAAATTAAGATCAAATTATTGCTCAAACATCTCTCTAGCGACCCAGTATCCTGATGTAAGCCACACATCCAAGAGGTTCTACAGACTCCCAGAATGGCAGCATCAAATTTGGGCTAAGTATTCAAACACATGAGCATATGAGAGACACTTTGTCTACAAAAGCAAATGTCAGTTTGACTTGTCTTAAATTTAATACACTGGACATTGCTCAAGCACTTTTCCTTAAATATTTTTAGGACTCAAAGTATTTCAGACATCAAGATGGTTCAGTAGGTAAGGAGTCTAGCCACCAAGGCTAGTTAACTGAGTTGAATCCCACAAACAACATAGCGAAAGGAAAGAAGCAATGTCTGCACATTGTCCTCTTACCTCCATATGCCTATGATAGCACGTACCTACAATTTCTAAGAATATGCATAAAGCTACCTGGTGTGCTTTTTCTAATATAAAAGTTGGCCTGACATTTACATTAGAATCTGCATTTGGGTAAAAGACACATATGTCATTATATTCACTACTTTATTGGTTTATTCTGACAATAAAAGCATAATCAAGACATCTAACATATATTTGCATAGCATAAGACAATGTAAACCAAATAACATTTACTACAGTAGAACTTCTGCCATCCGAATTTTGAAAAAAATAAACAATCTTGACCATAACAACAGACAGTTCCATAGAAATAAGTTACTCTAATCCACTGACTTCATCAGTATTTGCATTCTGCCAGCAAGGCACAGTAATAAAGCACATTGGGTTTTGTATTATGGAACCTGAGTGTTAATATATAAAACTGAAAATTGAAGTAAATTATTTTAACTCTCAAACCTTCATTTTTGTTCTAATATATGGCATTAGAGTCCAACAACAAAGAACTCTAATGAATTTAAAAAATTGTGTGAATTTATCCACATCATGCATTTTCCTAGTAACTACTGCTGCATTAAAGCAGCCAGTCTTAACTGTTATTATAGGCCACATGCTCTAGTTTTGAGAATAAACGTTTCAGAAGGCTTAGAAAAGAAGATAAACACATATTAATGTTTCCTGATGCTGAACTATTTGAATGCAAAGTCGGATTAAACTTCTCATATTATGTTAAATTTGGAGGTGATATTGACATATAGGGAAAAATTTAAGATCATTTCTTGTGCAGAAGCAAAAAGTAACTAAGGGTTTCAAATCAAGGGAAATTAAGCAAAGGGAAAATATCAGTTATAAAGTGAGTATCTTTTTGAGACTGGTAAGTAATACAAAGTGATGGTTTGAAGAGTCTGTGACTGTTTAAAATAGAATGGAATGATTGTATTTGGAAGTCTTCCTGTGTCCTGCCCAGTCCCGCAGCCACTTATAAAATAATTTCACAGAGGCTTATATTAACTACAAATCCTATGGCCTATTGGCTCAGGCTTCTCACTAGCTAGCTCTTACAACTTAAGTTAACCCATTCGTATTAATCCATATGTTGCCACATGGCCATGGTGTTACTTGTCTGCTGGCATCTTGTTGATCCTTGGGTGAGGCAGCTGGCATCTCTCGAAACTCCTTTCTTCTCTCCATATATCTGCTTGGATTTCCTACCTGTCTCTAAGCTGCCTTGTCATAGACCAATGCAGCTTTATTTATCAACCAATCAGAGCAACACACATTCATAGGATACAGAAAGACACCCCACAGCAAATTATTTTCTCTCCTCCAGATTTACATGAATGACAATATCCAAGCATTGTGCCTTTCCCAGTAATTCTTTGGTGTATACTTAGACCTCATCTATGCATTTCATCTTGTCACTGTGTGAGATAGACTATAGTCATCTCCAATGGCAAGATGGATGCTCTAGTTCTATGCTCTTCATAGAGATAGCCTTGGAAGTCCATTGTAGAGAACTCCTTACATGCCTGAAAAATAGAAATGGTGCATTAGGAATATTCCTATGGCCATGGTTTCCATGTTAAAGACTAAAGGATATATAGCACATATTGTCAAACTATGTATGAAAACTTCTATTGTTTCTAAAAGTGAAGTTCTAAAAAAGCACTGATGAGCTTGATTACTTACATATTTTCTATGGTAGACTTTATGCCACATGGTATAGATGTATAATTTCTGCAAAACTCTGTAACTCATAGTTTGGGGGACTTACCATCTAGATTCATCAAAACAAGAGATTTGCAATATTTGGTTTTAAAGACCTATAAGTATATAAATGGGGAATACAATCCATGCTGATATTTGATGATGTAGTACTCACACTGAGGCACTGTGACTAAGAAAGAAAGATTAAATGAATCTATTGAATATGTAAGTTCATAAATTCAAATTAGGGTCTAGGGAGATGGATCTGAGTCAGAGGACTTACTGCACAGACATGGATAACATAGTTCAAATTCCCAGAAGCCATGTAAAAGTGAGTCATTATCACAACTAATTATACCTATAGAGGTACACTGTGGGTAGCAGAAGCAAAACAGGAGGATCATTAGGGAGTTCTGTCCTCTGGTTTAGCTTTGGGGACAATGACAGATACAATGTCAAGGGAACAAGATGTGGAGTGACAGAACACTAGATCTCTGTGTCATCCTCTGAGCTCTGCATGTGTGCTCAAAAGAGCTGTGATACAGGACATTGCTTCATAATCTTTAGGGGAGAATTTGAAACTGGTTTGCAATGAATCTCTTGTTCTAGAGAAATGAAACTTCTATTTCTTTCTTAGTGTCAGCATTGCTCTGAAACCCATGTTGTATAGAAAATTCATCTCATAGTATGCTTAGTGCCTGCTTTCTCTGGTTGGTGTCAACTGGGTATACTCTTTGAAAAGACAGAGATAAGGCAATAGGAATGAAATGATGATTATTCTGGGTATTCTGGGAAAATTATAAAGTCTTGTAACACTCTACAAAGCCAAATATCTGCTATATAGAAGCATCAGTGACATTTTCATTATCATTTGCATTTTTAAAGTTTCTTTTCTTTTCTTTCTTTTTTTTTCTTAAATGGGGTTTTTCTGTGTAGGCTTGGCTGTACTAGAATTCACTCTGTAGACCAGGCTGGCCTGAAACTCAGAGAAATGCCTACTTCTGCCACTCATGTGCTGGGATTAAAGGTGTGTGCCACCACCATTTGGCTACATTTAAATGTTTATTGAAAATAGATTCGTCTCTCATTCAATACATCCCAAACACAGTTTCTCCTCACTCTACTCTTCCTAGTCCCCCTAACTTCACCTCTCTCCCAGATCTACTTCCCTATATTTCCCTTAAGAAAAGAGAAGGCCTTCTAGAGACAACAACCAAACAAAACAAGATATAATTAGACAAGACAGAAGACCTCATACTGGAGTGGACAAAGCAGCACAGTAGGAGGAAAAGAGTCAAAAGAGCAGGGGAAAGAATCAGAGATGCAACTGCTCCCACTGTTAATAGTCCCACAAAAATCCAAGCTAACAGCCACAATATATACACAGAACCTGGTGCACTCAGGTCCGACACCTCCTACTTCAGTCTCTGTGAGGGTGGACTTTGAGATCTCCAGTGCTCAAGCCGTGCCCAGTGAAACAGTTCATTTCCTGTTTTCTAAAGATGAAGGTGTAGAAGCTGGTGAAGATGTAATTGAAATAGCTAGGAATTCAAGGCCAAACTGGTCTACAGAGCAAGTTCCAGGACAGCTAAGCTTAGGCAGTGAAGGAAAACAGAAAGGTGGTTGTACTGAAATTATACTGAAATGTGATTTTATTTGTATGTTAATGAATAAAGTTTGCCTGGAGATCAGAGATTATTAGTGAGCCAGGAATAGAAGTCAGGTGGTGGTAGTCCACGTCCTTAATCCAATCACATGGCAGGCGGAGTCTGTGTGTTCGAGGACACAGCCAAGCATGATGACCTTTGAGTCTTTAATCCCAGTACCACCCATAGAGACCAGGAGGTTTGTATAGACAGACAGTGACAAGGAAGTCATGTGGCTGGGCTTAGAGCCAATGAAAAGCAGAACAGGAAAGCAATAAAACTCAAGACACACAGGAAGAAGGTCTCTCTCTCAGGGGGAAGGATGACAGCAAGCGGTAAGCTAAAGGGAGTCGTGGCTCTTGTTCTGATCTCTTAGGCTTTAGCTCTGTATTTGGCTGTGTTTCTTTTTTCTTTTTTCTTTTTCCTTTTATTTTATTTTACAATACCATTCAGTTCTACATATCAGCCACGTATTCCCTTGTTCTTCCCCCTCCTGCCCCCCTCTCCTTCCCCTCAGCCCACTCCCCATTCCCACCTCCTCCAGGGCAAAGCCTCCCCCGAGGACTGAGATAGACCTGATAGACTCAGTCCAGGCAGGTCCAGTCCCCTCCTCCCAAACTGAGCCAAGCGTACCTGTATAAGTCCCAGGTTTCAAACAGCTATCTCATGCAGCAAGTCCAGGACCTGGTACTACTGCCTAGATGCCTCCCAAACAGATCAAGCCAATCAACTGTCTCACCTATTCAGAGGGCCTGATCCAGTTGGGGACCCCTCAGCCTTTGGTTCATAGTTCATGTGCTTCCATTCGTTTGGCTATTTGTCCCTGTGCTTTATCTAACCTTGGTTTCAACAATTCTCGCTCATATAAACCCTCCTCTTTCTCGCTAATTAGACTCCCAGCGCTCCACCTGGGGGCCTAGCTGTGAATGTCTGCATCCAGATTCCTCAGTCCTTGGATGGGATTTCTGGCCCAACAATTAGGGTGTTTAGCCATCCCATCACCAGAGTAGGTCAGTCCCGGCTGTCTCTCGGCCATTGCCAGCAGTCTTTTGTGGGGGTATCTTTGTGGATTTCTGTTGACCACAGCAACTCTTATAAAGGCAAATATTTAATTGGGGCTGGCTTACAGTTTCAAAATTTTATTCTATTATCATCATAGCAAGAAGCATGGCAGCATGCAGGCAGACATGGTGCTGCAGATGGAGCTGAGAATTCTACATCTTGATCTGAAGGCAACAGGAAGCAATTGTGGAACCAGGTGTACCTTGAATATTTGCATTTTTAAATACCATGTTGCAATTATTCAGCAAGACAATTCTGAGACACCCCTGCACCTCAAGTAGGGCTGCAGAGCCTTTATACATACATGCCTTCATGTCCTTTGCCAGCACTATTGCTTTTAATCAGAACTGTGCATTGTCACTGAGGCTGTGGTATACTGTGATAATCACTCACATGTGTTACTGTTGAAGTAAAGCACAAGGTGTTGCTGAAGACAGTAGTTACATTAGAATACCTTATGTCAAACTCTGCAAGGCATTGATCAAAGTGTTGAAAACTTACTGTACTTGACAGAACTGTCATCAGGAAAGTTGACCCTAGATAAAATGTCTCTCCACTGAGCACCTTCCTTTTTCTACTTTAGATAAGATTTGAAGGAAATAGTATTCTGAAGTAGTTCTCTGAGGATGGATAATTCTATTTTAAACATTTTTAGATCTTTAGACTGAGCATAATAATTATTCTGTGATTCTTTTCAAGAATTACTTATTGATATGAGATGTAAAATATCACTGTAAAGAATGAGCAGCTTAGAAGCTACAGAAAACAGGAAGATAAAAATGTCTGCTGGTGATTTACCAGTTTATGATTCTCCCTTTGAGAGAGATTGTTTAAACAGGAAATACAATTCAAGAACATTCTTCTGGAACTTAGGGTACTAAAGGTCTTAAAATGCAGCCACTGTGAGTTAGAGGTTACAGATGCCTGAGAAGTTAGGAGAAAGATTCAGAGAATGTGTCTGTGGCCCCAGATGCCACAGCACCTTCACCCTGTCATATGTAGTGGCACACACTCACTTTTCAAATAAAAGTCAAACACAGAAAGCAAGTTGCCCACTGTCAGATCATTGTTAAATACCAGAAAGGAGCCGACCAGCTGAGACTCAGACTGTGTTCTTAACTATTAAGCCATTCTATTTCCACTATGTGGAAACATGGTATGCAAATTAGTGAGGTGAAGAGATAAGAGAGGATGACATTTTTTAAGAATCTTACCAGTATAAGAAAATAGCCTTTGATCTTGACATATCAGAAAAGAATCATTTGAAATCTTTGGGTGCCATTTCCTTTTAGAGCAAGAAGAAAAGCCTACCCAGAGGAGGTCATACTTAAACTGAAATTGTAAGGGTTAAGATTGTGGGCACAGGAAGACATACATGTATTCTTATTAATAGTGTATTACAGGAAACAAGGAAACAAAGACTATGAGGTACTTATATATTGTTCAGATCCTGAGTGTTATTTCCTTGTCGAAGTTTAGAATTATTTGAGGGGAAAAAAGGCTTTGATACTTTTACATGAGATGTACTGTCTATGGCTATCAGCACAAGTGACAACAGGGAAAACGGTCCAGAAGACAGTGGTTGTTTCTGAAATAAGAGAAAAATAGAGTTGCCTGAGCCCAAGAATCAAAATTCCTCTGTAGTAGGACTCTCATTGGGCAAAACAGTGGCTCCTCATTCCCTTTAGTAAATGTCTTGTAGGGACAGATTTCTTGTGCTCAGAAATTATTTGTTTATAGAAATTTCCTTTGTAAGAGCCAGAAATTATTGTATATGTCTATAATGCTAGTTACTAGAGAGACTGAGGCAGGAGAATTAAGGATAGTGTGTGCTGTGTAGCAAAATGTTATGGGAGAAAAATATCAAAATGTTTCCATTGTAGACTCCATTTCTAAGATAATTTTAGTAGTGGAGAAAAAGGATCTTATCATATACTATATTGTTTTATTTAGTCTCAAGTAATGTAGTGACACATGCAGTTAAGAGGACAATAAAAAATATGAAACAGTGATTGCAGTCACAGCAGGTAGGCAAAGCACTTGAATGAAGGGCATAAACAGGTAAGAAAAGACAAGCTTCCAAGGGCAGGCTTTTGTTTATGTTTTGATAATAACAGGACTAGGTAAAAATCAATACATGCAATAGATTCTTCCAATAGACTAAACTCTTCAAAGAAGATAGGGCCCTGCCTTTAAGATGTGCTGTAGAGATAATAATAATAATTGTGTAGCACATTACACTACAGGTTAAAATTGGAAAATTGAGGGTTTATGGTATTTTCTGAGAAGAACAAGTGAAATGGGTAATCATAAGGAAGATTTTTGAGAATACAGTTTGAATTCTGATGCCATTCTGGCAAAGTAAATAAATGAATAACAGCATGTATTGATTTGGGAGGCAGCTTTAGTTAAAGTGGTCATTTGCAGGGCTTTGGGATGTCATGTGAAAGATGCAACACACACATATTCTACAAGTGCTATAATTTGTATCAAGAATACAGATCTCTGACTCAGGTTTAAGTGTTTCTTTTCCTCACGTTGCTGTAATGAGAAGTCATGGGACATTTAAAGGGATCAGCTGAGTAAGATGGAATATGTCCAGGTCTGGCTTCAGAGCTAGGCCATCCACTCTGCTTCTGATAACATTTGGTAAGCCATATCCTGGACCTGGTGATTCTGTCACAATGCACAATGCATGGGCAAATCACAAGATGCATAAGTAAAAATAATGCTAATTTAATATGAGAAAACATGTGAAGCCAAAGAAAGGAGTTCAATAAAAATTTGTTCATTTGATATAAAGTTGTCTAACTCTTAAAAATGAAATTCCAATTAGCCTACCACAAATATTTGTATGTTAGAAAGTTCTCTTCAGTGGAATTGATAGAGCAAAAGAATATCTTTGTTTATGCTAAAATTCATCAAATTTAAAAAAAATAGTGAATATGTTTTATATCTTTATACTATATTACAAATAAATGACATTATCTTATTTACCACACCTTGTAAATAATGTTTGCATATGAAACAAACTGGTTATTTTTGTTAATTTGAGTATTAAATTGAGAATAACCATTTCCAAAATCATATATTTTTAATTTTTTTCTATCTAGCTACCTCAATTCTGAATGTTGACTTCTCCATCAATCATCCCAAATCAAACTAAATCTTCACTGGAGAAAAGAGATTTTCAGTGGACCAAGCCCAGGAATAATGATTCCAAGCACTAAAATTGTTTCATTCAGTGAAACTTCAATCTATCTTACTGTAATTAGATACTGCTACTTTGGCTCTCACTTCAGTAGGCATTCATTTTTTGAAAGTGTAATGACCGTCTTATGCAGAACACATGATATTAGGTCACCTGCCAGCAGTCCTTTCTCAAGTTACCTAATTAGCATTCCTTTAAGCTATATATATTGCATAATTCCAAGACTTGCATCATTAATTTTTCTTCCTCCTGCACATATTGCATATTTTTCTGTACAGTTTTTGGCTCTTGTCCTTTGTAGAAAAGTTCAATTCCAGTCAAATACTACATGAGCTACTTTTGTGTTTTAAATTTTATCATTCTCATACCAAAATCAAATGTCAACTATTATAACAAATAGGCTAATAATTTAATGAGTTATACTTTGTATCCATGTATTATTACTTTATTTGATGGAAGAAGCTGAAAAGTTCTCACGATACAAACCAAAGCTTTGGGTTTACAGATGTCTATAAAAGAATCTGAAAGATGATACATGAAAAGGGAGGCGCTCTTCTTCCTTTGGTGTGACAGTCTTCTTCCTTTCTCTTGATTCTGCTGCTCCTCAAGACAGCTCATCAGTGACCTCCTCTTCTGCTGTGGATGTGTGTATCACTCACTGCTGTGTGTAATATACTTCCTTTACAGCACTCAGAATGTGGTACCTTAGTAGTATCTTAATTTTCTCTCATGCGGTTCTGCAATAAAATACTTAAATAAAAAACTGGCACCCTAATCCTACAGAATCAGTAAACATGGCAATCATTAGTTTTGCTTCTCTCTACTAGTCATTTAAACCTTCAGAATTGGTTTTAACAAAAGCATTCCTTTTCCATAAATGATTCCTTATAAAGAAAATCATTCCTGGTAGAATTTTTGGGGTCACTCATGTATATTATCATATCATCTGCAAATAGTGAAAGGTTGACTCTTCCTTTCCAATTTCTATCCCTTTGATCTCCTTTTATTGTCTTATTGCTCCAGCTAGAACTTCCAGTACTATATTGAATAAATATGGGGAGAGTGGACAGCCTTGTCTTGTTCCTGATTTTAGTGGTATTGCTTTGATTTTCTCTCCATTTAATTTGATGGTGGCTGTTGGCTTGCTGTAAATTGCTTTTATTATGGTTAGGAATGTTCCTTGTATTCCTGATAACTCTAAGACCTTTATCATGAAGGAGTGCTGGATTTTGTCAAAGGCTTGTTCAGCATCTAATGAGATGATCATGTGTTTTTGTTTTTTGTTTTTTGTTTTTTTTTCATAGCAGCACTATTTGTAATAGCCAGAACCTGGAAACAACCTAAATGCCCGTCAACTGAAGAATGGATTAAGAAAATGTGGTACATATACACAATGGAGTACTACTCAGCAGAGAAAAACAATGACAGCATGAAATTTGCAGGCAAATGGATGGAACTACAAAAAATCATCCTGAGTGAGGTAACCCAAACCCAGAAGGACAAACATGGTATGTACTTACTCATAAGTGGATTCTAGATATAAAGCAAAGAACAATCAGACTGCAACCCACAGAATCATGGAGGATATATATATATAGAAGAGGGGACCCTAGGATGACTCTGGCTTATAGTAAGTTTTGGTTTTACTCAATTATTGAGCAAGCCTCAATGAAACATTTCACTATTAAGATAAGAATTTATACTGTATCAAGCTGATAATAGAAAAATTAATTAATTAATTAAAAAACAAACAAAAAAGAAAATCATTCCCAATTGTTTAAATAATACTTTTCCCTTTTTTCTGTCTTTATTATTACTTTACTCCCTTTTCATATTTTTATACATTTAATATCGCTAACTTTCAACTTAAAACTATTTAGTTAGTTACTGAGACAATTAATATATTCAATTTTTTCTTTTGACATTAGTTTTACAATTTGATAATTCATGTGTCTTTATACGGAAGGAAAAAGACAAAATGCAAATTTATTAACTGTTTACATCTTTTTTATAGTACTGTTTCCATCAGAGAAATGTACCTTGCTTATATGGCCATAGGAAGTTGAAAACTTGAAGTCATTTTGTTGTGTTACACATTTCTGCATTAACCAATTATTTTTAGTGTTACAGGATAATCTCTAAAGTTATGTTTAGAAAACTTCCCAAGCACATAATTATTTTCAAGATAGGATGTCTGTTTATTTTCTTCTCAATCCCAAAAAGTTCCCATAGTATCTGTCAAAATACATCCTCCAATATGTTCATGAGTTTGAAATATGACTTTGATTATCACTGGCTAACTATTCTACATATTAAAGTAACAACAGATAGATTCTTAATGTAAACAGACATAATGAAAATGCATATAAAAATTTAGGCTAAATAGAAAAACAAAGTATTTGAAGATGAGAATGCAACAAAAATGTGGTATATTGTATACGGGAGACAATCTTTCCAACATCATTTGAAAGTTAGGTGAGTGGTCACATGGTTCATTATTTAATATGTTTTAGAATTTTCATACAACTGGAATCATGAGTAAAAGGAAAATCTTTGATACAAAATCTATGTCCTTGTCATGAGGATACAGAAATGTCTGGTGAGAATTCTCAGAAATTGCTTCTTTCTCATTTACTCTTTCCTTTCTAACTGTTAAATTTAATATAATATATACATATTTAGAGAGAGTATCTATCTAAATATACATTAGATAGATGATAGATAGATAGATGGATAGATAGATATTTAAATCAAATGTCAACTATTATAACAAATAGGCTAATCATTTAATGTTATACTTTGTATCCATGTATTATCATGGATTTATTTGATGGAAGAAGCTGAAAAGTTTAGATAGATGATAGATAGATAGATAGATAGATAGATAGATAGATAGATAGATAGATAGATAGACAGACAAATAGGAAACATATATTCTTTTCTGTATTTTCAATGAAATTTGTATAGTTTTGATTCCTTTTCTAACTGGAAAAGTTTCCATGACCTAGTGAGACCAAGTACTATGTCAAAATTATTTTTCTATTGGAATAAATGTCATTTATATTTTTACCAATAATTGAACTCTTTTAATACTGTTTTTATGTTCCTTCACTTTACAAGTAATATTCTACAACTTAATATCTATTTTTAAATTTGTTAATTCAGCTTAAAATTTTATTTCATGTTTGATCACTTCATGATATATATCATAAATACAAAATTATGAGAATTTTAATTGTTACCTGTTAATTTAATGTTCTATACTTATCTATACTTATACTTATTAACTGCTTTGGTGAACATTTAAATGAGTATACAAATTTTTGTAGAACCCAAGAGATATTTTTTATTTTCCTCAAAGAATATTTTATTTCACCATTCAATAACTATACTCATTTTTGTGTATATTAGGACAATTGTTAGTGTTTAGGCATCTGTGTGGACTTAGTCTCAGTAGACTTGACATTACTCCTTTGCCCTTCCAAGATTTACTCTGCTCTCACCTCCTCAAACTTTTAAATTTATAATTCTTATCTCCTCAGAAGACTGGATTCTGAAATGTTCTTTGAATCCATCACCACTTTCTAAGCTGTTGATTTCTGTTCTTGCCCTTTAGGCATTTGAAACATGTATCCCAGAAAAAGTGTTGTCAAATGTCATGTTCGTTTCTCTGGGGAATTTATCCCTTCATGCTCTACTGTGTTGTCTGCCCCGGAAAGCAATTTTCTTCTCTCTACTACTCTAAATCTCTAAAGTCTTTGATAGACCCAGACACTATTTGCTTTTATATTAGATCTTTTAAACTTTTTCCCATGCAGCATATCAGCAAAGCCTTGAGAGGAAATCTTGTAGAGATGCCTTATTGAATGCCACCCATTGCCTTGTGATTCCTCAGATGGGAGCTTTAAAGTAGATCCTGATATAATTTGTCAAGATAACAGGTTGTTTTTTTTCTATAATTTTATTGTTTGTACATTGTTGTTTGCTTCATTTATTTGAAGCAGGGTCTCTCTATGTAGTGTCACTTGGCCTTGAGTTATAAACTTCCAGAATGAGCCCCTACAATACTGTACTTACATAGTTTTGTTGTCCTTTGGCTAGTGAGATTTTGGCTGTGCTGGAAAGTAAGTTAGTATATCTGAATACATTAATGCTAATTTTCATATAAAAGAAATCTCTAAATAGATAAATTTTACTGTAGGATAAACTATTCGCTGTTATAATTTTGTATTTATTAAAATTTTACATATTTTCAACTCATTTCATTATGTAAATCATGCTGTGCAAATCCAGAATAATTATTCTCTAATCTTCTCCACTGTTTAATTATCTAATTTACAACATGTACCTGACATTTTGATTAACAGAATTATGTGATGTTTCTATTTCTTGAATACATCAGTGCATTAAAAATGGAATATTTGGAAACAATCTCTTAATTCTTTCATCATGTCAACAATTTGATCATTTATTTTTAAAAGAATGTGCCATGGACTGGCCCATCGGGGATACCATGACTGTAGGGGGAGTAGAGCTTGGGTAGTCAGGAAGGCAAGGATTCGGTGAATGACAGACAGACAACACACTCAGAAGTGGTTTGAATCTGCTGCAATTTTACTTCTGCAAATCAGTAGTTTATGTACAGAAAAGAAAACTATCAAGTCATACAAGGAACAACAAGAGCTTGGCAATAATTCAATTACATCATCTTTAAAAAAAAACAGCAAGCACACAATTATTAATTGGCGCTAGAATCTTCACCCACAAGAACTTTATGGCCCAAAGAGCAGTCTGTGTTTTTTAAACTTAGTACGGTCCCTAGACTTGTGTAGGCTTCTTGCAGCTGTGTCCTTCATCTTTATCTCAGCCTCTCACTAGTTTATTATTTATTCATTTTTACTTTCTGGTTCTCATGACCCATTTAGCCAATTTGAATGCTGTAGATCCTCCCTAAGTCTTTCTTTAGTTCTTTTATCACATATCTCCTTTAATATAAAACCTTTTTACCTGATGAAATATGGATTCTTATGCTTTTACGCCTGTAAGGGGCAGGATGTAGTCCTTAAGTTTCCCATGCTGAACTTCCTCAACAGAGGGGCCCACCATCTGCCTCCTATGAGATAACGTTTTCTACCATAAATCACTTTAGTTGGGATTCCTAAAGGATTCCTAGTGGGTGAGTGTCTGAACTATTATACTTTCTATTATCTAGCAGCTTGAGGTTTTTAAAGAATAGCTCATTCTGTTATATCTAAATAAGGTCCATGTCCAGCTTCTCCTTTCCTCCATAGTTCACAACCCAAGCATTCATTAATTTTGGCTATGCTTCATAGATTAATTAGAACATTATCAGAAAAGCAGTTATACAGAACCCATAGCCCAGAGAGCTCATGATCTGTTGAAGCACATCTCCTTCGAGAAGGAGGCATAACACGGGCACTCTGCCAGGGACCTCCAGGGAGCTTAGTCCTGTGGGACATGTATCTCTCGCCCGCTATTATTGACATAATTGTTTATGTCACATGGGCGACACTGGAGTTGGTGTGACAAGAATGAACTAAAATACTCAAATAATTTAACACCTTTATGTGCAATGTAGTATTATCTGAATCTTCATAATATTGACACCATATTTTTGCTTTTGTGTAAATAATACATTTATTTGCAGAGAGGTATAGAATGCCAGTACTAATTATAAATCTCACACACAATATACACAAAACAAACAAGTTTATATATATATATATATATATATATATATATATATATATTTCAAATATTAAAGATAATTTCTAAGTTTAATTAGTTTACATTTTAAATGCTATATATAGTTTCCTTTACATGCTACTATTAAACTGCAGTTTTATGAAATATTATCTAAATGAAAGTATTTTTTGATAATTCAAACTGAATTTACATATTTAAAGAATGATTTTTAATGTCTCTATTTACATTAGAAATTATTAAATTCAAATGCTTTTGAAAAATACATCAACACAATTTTTGCAGTATTTTATAAGTTCATACAACTCTGCTACTTAATTTATAAATACAAGCTTTAATACAAAAATATATTTTGTCAAGTTTTTTTTATGCTTTAAAAATTTCGTGTGTGTTTACATTTTGACCCTAACCACCCCTACAGCTTCCCTTCAAAAACATTTGGTCCTACAAACGTAATTCCTTCTTCACAAACCTGTGCCTTTATCTTGATTTTACTTCTAACTCCCCTGTATCTAATTAGTTCTGTCCTTAGGTTTGTATGTAATCAGGAGTTTTCAATTAAGAAGTAGAAAACTTATCAATGGTCACACATATCAGAAATAAAATCTTCCTTCCCCAGCTTCTATCACCCATCAATAGTTCCTCAGTTAGGGATTAGGACCTCAGGATCTGTTCCCTACTACATGCTAAAATTTTATTTTTTTTTTTATTGAAAGTAGATTCTTTTCTCTTACAGTATATCCTCATTATAATTTTTTCTCCCTCTACTCCTCCCAGCTCCTCCCACTTCTGCTCTCTTTCAGATCCACCTCATTTCTGTCTCTCATTAGCAAAGAACAGGCTTCCAGGAGACAACAATTAAACATGACAGAATTAAATATAATAAGATGGAGCAAATACTATCATATAAAAGATGGACAAGGCAACCCAACAGTAGGAAAAGAGTCCTTCGAGCAAACAAAATAGTGAGAGACTCACTCGTTCTCATGGTTAGCAGTCCAAAAACATATATATAAGATTTTGTCTGCACGGAGCTTACACATGTATTGTGCATGCTGTTACAACCACTATGAATTCATATTTGTAACTATCCTGTTGTATCTGGAAAACATGGTTTTACTGTAGTCATCCATTGCTTTTGGCTTGTAAAATATTTCTACTCCCTTGTCTGTAATGATCCCTGAGCATTTGGAAAACAGTAAGATTTGTATGTCCCATTTAGGACAGAGTCCTTGCTCTGTGTATCTTTTGCCTATTATGAATGTCTATGTTAATTGGCATTTACTGTAAAAAGACACTTCTCTCATGAAGTCTGAGAAATGTATAAATCTGAGGGTGTAATGAAAAGTTGTAAGGACTCAGTTTAATATCATGTTCCATGAGCAGACTAATAGCAGTAAGTTCTTCCACAGAGCTTGTGACCATGTAGCCACAGTTCAGTGGTCCCAGTAACTGTGTCATTAATGGGCACCTTGTGAGGCAGACCATTAATCCAATCTGAAAGTGATGTGTTACTTCCATGACATTAATGCGAATATTACCCTCATGTGTACATCTTGTCAGGCAGGTCTTTTTTACCATTTGCAGGGGTCACAGCTGGATAAGACTGGATTTTACTTTTCTCCTTAAGTAGTATACATAATACATCATCACATCAGTATGAAAGCTAGCCAGTAAGGATGAAAATTCTAGGTTAATACCTGATTGCTTTTTTCTGTTCTGTGACTTCTACCATGCCTTCAGAAATAGGGTCTTACCATTAAGTTGTAGAGAGTGACCCTAGAGTACTGGTAATAGCCTGTAATATTTGGGGCCTATGAAAAAAAACTCCTTGGTCAAAAAGTCCAATTGAGGTAACCCATTCCTAAAATTGGGCATATTTATTTTTTAGCCTGTGGTGTTTAGTAAGGGCATTATTACCCCATTATAACATAACTCTATTAAATACACTTTACATATGTTTATATTTTATGGAGCTTTTGAGATGGTAACATTTTGTATGATTTTTTAAGAAGTTCCTTATTGTTAGTTATCCCTGCACAAATTCCCTCCTCTAGCCTGACATTCCAGAATCTACCTCATTTAACCTTTGTCATTTAAATATTTCCACTTCATGTCACTATGCTGTGTTTTTCTTCCATGGAAAGTAGTTTTCTGACTTTACATTCAGCTCTTAAGAAAAATGAAGTTATAAAGCTCACAGGTAAATGAATGGAATGGATAACAATTTTTTTTTCTGAGTAAGATAGTACCAGATTCAGAAAGACAAATGTTTTCTCTCAATTTAGATGATGTTTGAATCTTTAAAATTCAACTATATAAGATACATAGTCTTATATTCTTTCCAAAGCCTTGAGAGAGAGGAAAGTTGATAAACATATCCCAACCAGAGTTAATCACACTTAGTCACTTATTCCCAGAACTAAGAATAGTTATGAATCTCTGCATTAACCACTATAAATTGTAATAAGGCTCTTGTCCAAGATTAGTAGCAACACAAATCTATTGATATAAATATAAATACTTAGGACACCATTTAACACTATGGCCACTTAGAAAACATTAGTAAATTCTTCTTAGCCAAAGTTTTCACCATGTTCAAAATACCCGTAATAAATCCCCCTCTGTAGAACAAGCCTCAAGTCCAATCAAGAGGGAAGTTGCTCACTCCATGAAGATTCTTTCTACTATTGCATCAGTGCCACATCTTGCCCAGCAAGATTTGTGCTGTAACACATCTGCCCCAGTTCTAGGTAAGACCTCTGGTATATTTTCTACCCCAGAAGTCTAATATCACTTCCCAGCATTATGAGAGTGAGAAAGCAGGCTAGAGGTGTCCTGCTCTGATCTCTGTGTCCTGCAAAATATATAATATCTTCATTCAGGGATTTTGCCATCTAGTTATGTTGAGAAATCAATAGAAACATCAATAATCTGAACAGTTTTGAGGTCCCCGAGTCTTCTCTGAAAAGAACTAGTAAAGTTATCGATGCCATGTAGTGAGATTTTCACTTAAGAACCCATATATCCTGGGAGTAGAATTATTCACTAATTTGGAGTAATTCTATTCAAATTCTCTTTTAAAAATTGTATTTTTAATTAGTTCCCAAAGCATTGAGTTTCAGTAACATTTCTCTATTCACCCTAAGTTTGGTTTGAGTGCTCTCTGCCATCCCTTTTATCCATCCCCTGTTTCCATCCCTAGGTAAATGCTTTACAGTGTTCCCACTTTCTATTCTTTCATGTCACATGGTCTCCACCAGTATCTCAATGTATTTTACAAGGGTTTCAAGATCATAGGTTCCTATAATTTCTCTGCTCATATTTAAATTTGGTTATAACTTCTCCTCTCCTCTGATGTCTCCACCACTATACAATTTGTGGGAAGCATTTTGTCTCCAGTGTTCTCCCCATCTACTTTCATTTCACCTATATTTGCTCTCCTCTCCCTAAATCCATGCATCCTTCCCAGAAAACAGTGAGTTCCTAGCTCCTTAGCTTTCATATGTCCTGTAGGTTAAACATACAAAACAAAAATGTTTATTACTTTTCCTTATACAAAAAAAATCTAAATGTAACTCTAATATATCTAGACATTTTCACTATATGAACACTAGTTTTAAATTTCTTATCACAAAATATTTCTATCACTATTGAAGTTTTATAGTAATAGCAATATTTGTTTTGTCCAGAAAATGTCTCTAAATTTTCTCTTATACAAATTCTTATTAAAACAGATAAGTCCAGTTTAATTCTTTAACACTATCAGCAGCTTACCTGAACTTTTAAAACTAAGTTTTCAGTCATCACAGTAGAGTAGTGAAATTAAAATAAGTTAAGAGAACTGGTTATTATTCCAGATGACAGGGTATCAATTCACAGCACCTACATGGTGGTTCACAATCACCTGTAACAGTTCTAGAATATCTGATGCTCTCTTATGTTGTTCAAGGGCACCAGGTAAACAAGTAGTATATAGACATACAGATATATTGTCTTTTAATAACATTTAAAATGTAAATTATGAGTGAAAATATATTAATATTTGTGTCATTTATTGTGGAACAAAACTCCATTTGGACACATATTACATTTTATTTATGTATGTGTCCATTGTTGGACTCTTATGCTGATTATATACTTTAGCTCTCATGTTTAGTATAGTGGTAAATAACTCTTAATATGCATGCAAATAACTCTTTCATGCTAATTTAGATCCTTTCATCTATCTACCTAGGATTAGTATAATTTAATCATATAGAGTTCTATGTTTCTTGAAAAATAAGGGCTTAACATCTAGCCTTGGAGCATATCCAAGAGTAATCACGATAGCTTCCAATCTTGCAATGGTAGGGATCTGTGAGATCTTTAGGATCTGTGATCAATGAATTACAGGGAGTCATCCCAGGCTGAGCACTAAGATTTGCATAAAAATAATATACTGATTTTAAGAACAGTATTGCCAACTCCTGCAGAGTACCTCTCTGCAAACTGTTTTTTTTTTTAAATTATATATTTTAGATTCTGAACGTGATAGGAGTGCTACTCAGAAAGTACTGACCTTTGCACATCTTCTGAAGAGCATTCCCTTTTTAATCTTCTAGATTTCAGGGTTTGCATCTAACTTTGAGGTCTTTGATTCATTTTAAAAAGGACCAAAAGAGCACTGTTCAGCAAATGATACTTTATGTTGTCTTGCTACAAACTCTAATTGAAATCTCACCTTGGTGTTTTTAGTATATGGTCAAATGATAACTTTTTTAGAAGACATAAACCTCCACATGAATCCAGTGTGGACCTTCAGTATGGGCTATTATCAGAAGAAACAATCAATTATTTTCACACAAAATGAGATAATCTATGTTTATGGTTTAAAATGTTGAGAGAATCATTTTGTGCAAATATCATGTACACATGGGTACCTACCTAGCTTACACAATATCTTTTGAAAATGTATTACTATATCAATAGAACATTGATTTTTATTCTCCCTCATGTTTTCTTTCTGTTAAACATATTGAAAAACGTGTTTGGTGCTCTGTTTGATATTACAGAACACTTAGAGAGTAAATGCAAAAATCTTTTCTAGTACCTATAGCAATAAGTCAACTGCATAAAAATTAAACATATCCAAAAGGCATTGTTAAAAATACTAATCCAATGAATGCATAAATATTTTAGTTCCATTAGGTTTACTGATTATGTTTACCAAACAAAACAAATCACTAAATAAAATTATAAGGAAACTATTTTCTATTTTGTTATAGCTAATAGTAAGCCATTAATATTGCAAAGTGGAAATAGTCTCTATGCATTTTATATATTGGTTATATAAAATAAATAATATGTATCATGAATTTTATTTATTACAAGGGTATTAATTTAAAAAATATAATTTTTGACAAAGAAGCCAAAAGTGTACAATGGAAAAAAGAAAGCATCTTCAACAAATGGTGCTGGCATAACTGGATATCAGCGTGTAGAAGGCTGCAAATAGATCCATATCCGTCACCGTGCACAAAACTTAAGTCCAAGTGGATCAAAGACCTCAACATAAATACAGCTACTCTGAACCTGCTAGAAGAGAAAGTAGGAAATAGTCTTGAACGCCTTGGCATAGGAGATCACTTCCTAAATATAACACCAGTAGCGCAGACACTGAGACAAACAATCAATCAATGGGACCTCTTGAAACTGAGAAGCTTTTGTAGAGCAAAGGATACGGTCAACAAGGCAAAGCGACAGCCTACAGAATGGGAAAAGATCTTCACCAACCCCACAGGTGACAGAGGACTGATATCCAGAATATATAAGGAACTCAAGAAATTAGACATCAAAAGGACCAACAGTCCAATTGAGAAATGGGTTTTAGAACTAAACAGAGAATTCTCAACAGAGGAATCCCAAATGGCTGAAAGACATTTAAGGAATTGCTCAACTTCCCTAATCATCAGGGAAATGCAAATCAAGACAACTCTGAGATACCACCTTACGCCTGTCAAAGTGGCTAAGATCAAAAACACTGAAGACACTTTATGCTGGAGAGGATGTGGAACTAGGGGAACTCTCCTCCACTGCTGGTGGGAATGCAAGCTTGTACAACCACTTTGGAAATCAATATGGCGCTTTCTTAGAAAATTGGGAATCAATCTCCCCCAAGATCCAGCTATACCACTCCTGGGCATATACCCAAGAAATGCTCAATCATACCACAAGAGCACTTGCTCAGCTATGTTCATATCAGCATTGTTTGTAATAGCCAAAACCTGGAAACAACCTAGATGCCCTTCAACTGAAGAATGGATAAATAAATTGTGGCACATATACACAATGGAATACTACTCAGCAGAGAAAAACAATGACATCACACGGTTTGCAGGCAAATGGATGGATCTAGAAAAAATCATCCTGAGTGAGGTAACCCAGACTCAGAAAGACAAATATGGTATGTACTCACTCATAGGAAGATGCTAGATGTGGGACAAGGATGACTGGACTGCTACTCACATCACCAGTGAGGCTACCTGGAAAACGGGACCCCAAAAAAAGACACGGAGAAATGGATGAGATCTACATGAACAGCCTGGTCATGAGTGGGAACAATGAAGGGCGACAGTCGAGGGAAAGAGAGTGGGAGATCCTAACTGGATCAAGAAAAGAGAGGGAGAACAAGGAATAGGAGACCATGGTAAATGAAGACCACATGAGAAGGTGAGAAGGGGAGGAAGCAGAGAGCTTGGGAGGCCCACGGAGATCCACAAAGATACCCCTGCAAAAGACTGCTGGCAATGGTTGCGAGACGGCAGGAACTGACCTACTCTGGTGATGGGATGGCCAGACACCCAGATAGTGGTGCCATAAACCCCATCCAAGGACTGAGGAATCTGAATGCAGACATCCACGGCTGGACCCCTGGTGGAGCACTGGGAGTCTAATTAGTGAGAAAGAAGAGGGTTTATATGAGCGAGAATTGTTGAAGCCAAGGTTGGATAAAGCACCAGGACAAAGAACCAAATGAATGGAAGCACAGGATCTATGAACCAAAGGCTGAGGGGCCCCCAACTGAATCAGGCCCCCTGAACGGGTGAGACAGTCATTTGGCTTGATCTGTTTGGGAGGCAGCTGTGCACTGGTGCCAGGTCCTGGGCTCGTTGCATGAGTTGGCTGTTTGAATCCTGGGACTTATGCAGGGACACTTGGCTCGGTCTGGGAGGGGGGAATGGACCTGCCTGGACTGAGTCTACCAGGTCAACCCCGGTCCTCGGGGGAGACCTTGATCTGGAGGAGGTGGGAATGGGGGGTGGGCTGGGGGTAGGGGTGGGCGAGAGGGGGAGAACAGGGGAATCTGTGGCTATTATGTTCAACTGAATGGTGTTGTAAAATAATAATAATAAAAAAAATGAAAAAAAAATTTAAAAACTGGATTTTAAGTTACTATTGCAAACTGGTGCTACCTTGAACGTCAGTAAAAATGATCCTCCAAAAACCTAAAACTACATATACCATTTGACATATATACAATGGAATACTACTCCACAGAGAAAAACAATGACATCATGAGGTTTGCAGGCAAATGGATGGATCTAGAAAAAATCATCCTGAGTGAGGTAACCCAGACTCAGAAAGACAAGCATGGTATGTACTCACTCATAGGAGGATACTAGATGTAAAACAAAGATGACTAGACTGCTACTCACAACTCCAGGGAGGCTACCTAGAAAACAGGACCCCAAGAAAGACACAGGGATCACCCAATGACAGAGAAATGGATGAGATCTACATGAACAACATGGATGTGAGTGGGGGTAATGAACGGCAAGGTTCGAGGGAAAGAGAGCTTAGGGGAGCAGGAGATCCCAGCTGGATCAAGAACAGAGAGGGAGAACAAGGAATAGGAGACCATGATAAATGAAGACCACGTGAGAATAGGAAGAAGCAAAGTACTAGAAAGGTCCACAGAAATCCACAAAGATACCTCCACAATAGACTGCTGGCGATGTTCGAGAGAAAGCCTGATAGTTCTCCTTTTAATTCTGGAGAAATTTCTGAATTTAATTCCACAATTGTGGTATCAATTTGGATACATACCCACTGTAGATGAGGATTTCTTTATATCCACATCATCTCCAACATTGCTTTTAAGATTTGTTGGTGATAGCCCTTCTGACTGGGTTGAGGTGGTACCTCAAAATCATTTTAATTTGCATTTCAGTCACTAGAGATATTGATAACTTTGAAAAAAGTTATTGGTCACTTGCACTTTTAATAATGCCTATTAAATTCATTTGTCCGTTTGTTGATTGGCAATTTTTCCTTGTTATTTAATTTCTGTAGTTGGTTGTAAATTCTGAATATCAGTCTCTTGTTTGAAGTGTAACAGGTAATTTTTTTACATCCAGTCTGTTGGCTGTCTGCTAACACTGTTTCATTTCTGTTAACACTATCTTCATTTGCTATACAGAAACATTTTAACTGTATATAGTTCCATCTGCTGATTCCTGGGGTTATTTCCTGGGCTTCCGGTGTCCTGTTTTAAAAGTTCTTGCCTGCCCAATATCTTGAAGGTTGTCTCCTCTGTTTTCATTTGCAAGTTCCAGTGTTCCGGGTTTTAAGTAAAGGTCTTTGATCTATTTTGTATTGATTTTTCTGCAAGGTGAAAGATATAAATCTAATTTCATTCTTCTGCAGGTAGAAATCCTGTTTAGCCAGCACAAACGGTTGAACAGGCTATTTTTTTTTTCAAAGTATATTTTGACTCATTCTAAAAAATTCAGTGGGCAGAGCTTTGCTATTTTATTTCTGCGTCTTCTACTCTATTCCTTTAGTTTACATATTATTAATCCAGTATCAGGCTGTCTTTATTTTTATGGCTGTGTAGTATATTTGGGTCAGATGTTATAATACTTTTATCATTGCTTTTACTTTTTAGAATTGCTTTGGCTATTCATTATTTATTTGTTTTGTTCTAAACCTATGTAATGTCACATGGGAATATTGATACATATTACATTAATTCTATAAATTAATTTTTATATGAGCATTTTTGTGATATTATTTTACCTATCCAAGAACATGAATTTTTTAATAGCTTAATATCTTCTATTGTTTCTTCTTTCAATATTTTACAACTACTTGTTGTTGGAGAGGTCATTCAGTTCTTTGAATAGATGTGTTCCTAAATACTTAATAGGGGTAGTTACTTTGAAAAAGTTATTTTTCTCATTTTTTCAAAGACTACCAGAATAATTGAAAGTTATATTTTTCAATAGATTTTTGCGTCCTGCAAATTAAGTATAGCTATTTATTAGATGCAAGAGTTTTCTTGTTGACTTAATAGAGTCTTTTGAAAGAATCATGTCATCTGCAAATAGAGCCAGTTTCACTTCCTTCCTCCTATTCTTACTCTTTTTATCTTCCTCTTGTCCATACTATTTTATATAATATTCATATTGCATATGATGCGTTTTAATCAATCTACTCCCATCATCTCACATCTAATTCCTCCACTCTATCCTCACTTCCCTTCCCAACTTCAGATGCTCTCTGTCATCCTTACTCTCCTTCTTCTTCTCAACCCCAACCCCTTCTCTTTCTTTCTCTGTTAACTACTGATTTTGTAACTAACTGTTGGGATTACAGATGTGAGCTGGACCAGGCTTTTACATGGGTGATAGGGATGCAAATTCAGGTACTCATGATTATGCAGAATACTATTTTCTGACTGAGCTATCACCCCAGGCCCCATTTGTCAATAGTGAAGTTATTTATGTTCTTAATTTGGAATTTCAATAGTTGCTTCACTATTTTCAATAAATGATTTACATTTTAACTATTTTATATATATGTTAGTCTCATTGACAGAAAAATTTCAGTTTTAATGCATGCAAACTAAGTGTTTTTTATTCTTGTTCATATAAAACTTCATTACTAAATTCACTTGATCTCTTTTTCAAAATTTCATTTTGAGTATTAAAATTTAAAAAAATTAATTTTCTACTTGAGTAAAAATCAACCATGTGTGTAACAATTCTGTTTGCTGGCCTTGTTTTTGATGACTTCCTGCTTTGCTTTATATAAAATTATTTATAATTTATAATTCTTTGAGAAGTCCATGCATTTATACAGTGAATTTGATTACATCTCACTGTAATTCCTTCCTTTTTTGATTTAACTGAATATTTTAAATAATCATTTTTCTCTATGTCAATTATGTTTTAAGTGGTATATTTACTATCCTAGACTTTGGCATATTCACATTTTTATGGGTATTATTTTCAAAACCAATACCTAAATAATAGGGATCTACATATTTTCTTTATGTTAACAGACTTTCAATTTAGTTGAAAATGTCATACTTTCTTCTAAAGTAACTATTCATTTTCAACATTTATCAGTAATGAATAAGAGATTTTATGGGTTACATTGTTACAAGAATTTAATATTTTTCATATCCCAATGTAAACCCAACTTAGTCTCAAAATGAAGTGGTAAGTTTTCTCCAGTTCTGCCTAGCCCTGCAGTCCCACAGCCACTTATAAAATAATCATTCAAAGCTTAATATTATTTACAAGTTGTGTGGCCTACAGCAGGCCTCTTGCAAGCTAGCTCTTATATCTTCAATTAACTCATTTCTATTAAACTATGTTTTGCCACATGGCTGTGGCATTACCAGGCTGCTGGCACGTTGCTCCTTGGGCTGCAGGCTGGCATCTCTCCCACCTCTGCCTTTCTTCTTCCTGTCTCTCTTGAATTTCCCACCTGGCTATAACCTGACTCAGCACAGGCCAGAGCAGCTTCTTTATTAACCAGTCATAGTAACACAAATTCACAGCCTACAGAAAGAAATCCCACAGCCGTGTTGGGCATGGTATGCTCTAAATTCCTTTTTTTCTTATAATGTTTCTGCCATGAATTCACTTATTATTGTAGCTCTCCAAAACATTTTTACATCATACAGTTATGTATTTCATCAATTATAAGTAAAAATCTGTTATTTTTTATTCACTTATTCTTCCATTGCAATTCTGAAGTACTCATCAACATCATTTTACTGTGACCTAAGCAGCTTATTTCTTTTCTAGTAAGACAGGTCTTCTGCTGATAAATCACATTACTTTTCTTTGTCTGGGAATGTGTTTATTGTTCTCTAACTTCAAATAGTTGACTTCCAGGAACTAAAACTCTAAATGTGAATTTTTTTCAACCATTTACATCTTTAATTCAAAAAGCTGCTGGCTAAGCCTGCCAAAGACTAGGGTGCCTTCTTCTCTCTCCCACATGTTTCACATCTCCAATCCCCCTCTCTTATCTTCAGCTTTGAAGAAGACCACCTGCCATGTTCTTTCCTTCCTCTGGCCCTCTATTCCCAGGAGTCTTTCAGATCCTGGTTACATTAACAGCTTTACTTCTTCCTGTACAACCTCTTAGTCTTCCACTTTGGTCCAACCCCCTTCCTTGGTGTCAGCTCCAAATACTTAGAAAAAGTTCTACCCATGACCTTCCAGGGCCACAAGTGGCAGGATCGCAGAAACAACCTCTTCCAGAAAATTCACAGCCATGACATTCTCCTAGGAATCAAAGAAGGAAAAAACAAACAAACAAACAAACAACAAAACACCCAATAAAGGCAAGACTGGATATCAACATTTAGAATTACAATAATCCCAAAACAACATGCCTAGACCCCAGCATGAAAACACAACCAATATTCTCCAGGAAAATCTGCACTGGAACCTAACAGCTTTGATACAGTAGGTCATTAGTAATGTAGTATAGCTGAAGCATGAGGCAATGACTTCACATAAGCTGTTAGGAATATGGTCACGGTCCTTAAAGAAGATAGTAATAAATCTATACATGAAATCTAGGGAAATACAAACAGCAGCATGAAATGGAGAAACCTATTCTGTTCAAGATATGGAAATATAATCAATAAAGAAAACCCAAACAGAGTGGAAAATGGAAATGAAGAGCATGGAAACTGGAACAGGAAACTCAGAGGTAAGCCTCAGCAACACAATATAAGATATGGAAAAGAGAATCTCAGGGATGAGAGACACATAAAAGAAATGGATACCTATGTCAAAGAAAATGTTAAATCTAAAATATGAATGGCATAAAACATCCAGTAAACCTAGGGCAGTATTAAAAGGAAAAAAAATCTGAAAATAATAGGAATAACAAAAGGAGAAGAAACCCAGACCAAAGGCACAGAAAATATTTTCAATAGAATCATAGAAGAAAACTTCTCTACATTGAAAGAGGAGCCTATCAAGGTACAAAAAAAAAAAAAACCATGCAGAACACTAAATAGAATGGACCATAAAAGTACTGTCCCATGACACATAATTAATTAATTAATTGTAAAGAACAAAAAATTAAAAGATGCAAGGAAAAATATCAAATAACATATAAATGTAGTCCTATTAGAATAATACCTAACTTTTCAATGTGGACTCAAAATCCACAAGATCCTGGGCAGATGTTCTACAAACACTTAGAAACTACAGAATCCAGCACAAACAACTTTGTTCAGAAAAAAAAAAAATCTTTCAATCTCAGTAAGTGGAGACAAACTTTCCAGGATAAAAAACAAAAACAACAACCAAAAATACCTTTAAGTAGAATCTATCTACAAATCAAGCTCTGCAGATGTTGCTAGCAGGAAAACCTCAACTGAAGGGTTTAACTAACCCAAGAAACCACAAGAAATAAGTAATCTCAGACCACCAAATCAAAAGAGGATAAGACACAAAACATAGACACACACACCCCACCATTACCATCACCAACAACAACAATGTCATGGGAATCAACAGACATTGTCCATTAATAACTTGCAACATCAATGGCCTCAGTTTCCCCAAATGACACAGACTAACAGAATGGATTCAAAAATAGTATCTGCTGCATCTTAGAAACATACCTTAATATCAAGGATAGACATCATCTCAGGGTAAAAGAATAAAAAAGATATTCCAAGAAAATGAACACAAGAACCAATCTGGTGAAGCCATTCTAGTATCTGACAAAATAGATTTCAACCCAAAACTAATCAAAAAAGACAAGGAAGTAAACTGCTTACTCATCAAAGGGGAAAAAAACACTAAGATGACATTTCAATTCTTAACATTTATGCACAAAATACAAGGGCAACCAAGTATATAAAATAAATGTTACTACAGTTTATATCATATACTGATCTTCACACACTAATGGTGTGTGACTCCAATACCTCTCTCTCACCAATAGTCATGTCATCTAGACAACAAGTAAACAGAGAAATTCTGGGGCTAGATGATTATATAAATCAAATGGACCTAACAGATATTTATAGAATATTTTCTCCAAACACAAAAGAATATACCTTCTTTTCTACAGCTTGTGGAACTTCCTCCTGTGGTGATATTGTGTTCCCCAAAATACTGTGCTTCCTAATAAACTTATCTGGGGTCAGAGACAGAACAGCCACACATAGAGGATAGGCAGTGGTAGCACACGCCTTTAATCCCAGCACTTGGGAGGCAGAGCTAGGCAGAAATCAATGTGTTCAAGGATACAGCCAAGCATGTTCACTCATGCCTTTAATCCCAGAAAGTGAGCCTTTAATCCCAGGAAGTGATGGCAGAAAGATATATAAGGCGTGAGGACCAGGAACAAGAAGCATTTGGCCTGGTTAAGCATTCAGGCTTTTGAGCAGCAGTTCAGCTGAGATCAATTCTGGATGAGGACTCAGAGACCTCCAGTTTGAGGAAACAAGACCAGCTGAGGATCCAGCGAGGTGAGGTAGCTGTAGCTTGTTCTGGTTTCCTGATCATCCAGTTCACCCCAACACCTGGCTCAGGTTTGACTTTTTTAATAAGAACTTTTAAGATTCCTGCTACATTCTCCAAAACTGACCACATACTCAGACACAAAGTCTAAACAGATATAAGAAATATTATATAAAGTCCTGCATCCTATCTGCCCACCACAGATTAAACTGGATAACAACAATAATAGAAACAACAGACAGTTTGCAGACTCATGAAAACTGAACAACACACTACTGAATGAAAAATGAGTCAAGACAGAAATTAAGAAAGAAGTTAAAAACTATTTAGAATTGAATGAAAATAAAAACAAAATGCAATCAATCTTATGGGATTCCATAAAGGTGTTGCTAAGAGACAAGTTCATATACGTGTCTACATAAAAAATAGAGATATCTCATCCTAATTACTAACTGCCACACATGAAAACTCCAGAAAAAAGTTGAAAAAAAAACACCTCAAAGGAGTAGACAGAGAAGTAATAAAAATGGATGAAATCAATAAAATAGAAACAAACAAATGAAATAAAAAGAATTAATGAAAAAAGTTGGATCTTTAAGAAAAATCAATAAGACTGGCAAACCATTTTGAAAATTAACTAAAAGGACAAGAAAGTATGTCTAAATTAACAAAACAGGAAACAAAAGAGTAGACACAACAAAAGCAACAGAGGAAATCAGAGAATTATAAGGGCATATGTGAAATTCCTATATACTTAACTAATTGGAAAATCTGAACGAAATGGATAATCTTCTTTGTATATAGCACCTACCAAAGTTGAATTAAGATCAGATAAGCAATTCAAACAGATCAATAAGCCCAGTGAAATAGAAACAATAATTAAAAATTCCCCAACCACAAAAGCCAAGATGGTTATAGCATATAATTCCACCAGACTTTCAACAAAGTCTTAATGCCAGTACTCCTTATAATGCTTTTTCATGGCTTTTTGTCTTCTTTCTTGCTTTCTTTCTTCCTCCCTTCCTTCCTTGCTTTCTTTCCTTTCATTGACTTTACAGATTCTTTGGGTATTTGTTATAGTTTCTGGTTTTGTGTTTTATGGGATTCCTCTGCATGTGAAAGTGTGTCTCTACATCTCTAAGTGTTTCTTCTGCTTTTTTTCTTTTTCTTCTGTTAATTTTGTCCTATCTTGATTTGTTTTTGTATTATTATTATTATTATTATTATTTAAATGTCTGTTTGTTTTCTAAGTATAGCTACAAATGAGTTGAATCCAAATGGGGAGGTTAGATGGGAAATATTTTGGAGGAATTGGGGGAGGGAAAACTGTATTGAATATATCCTATGAAAAATCTATTTTCAATAAGAGAAAAACAAAAATTTAAATTAAAATAATAATAATAATAAAATGGGGGTGAATATTATACATTGTAACTTTATCCTCATATATCTGAACATATGATGGATTATTATCTTTCACCCCATAAATATGTACAAATGTCATAATGGCTAACACATTTAAATGTTTTTTTCTTTATAATTAGCAGGTAAAAGCATTGCTAAGAATTATGACAATGAGAAACTTTAAGAAGTTAGTGTAAATAGTTCAGAATAAAACTGAAAGAATGTGAAGAAACATAATTCATTTAATTCTTCCTGTTTTATGTCAACTCACAATGTTTGGGTTTTGATCCAAAGTCATATTTGTTTTTCTCTTTCTCTGGCAAAGTTCTCCTTTCTTGTTGTCTTCCAACTTTCTCTGTCTTTTATACATCTTTTTAAAATGTACTTAAGCATAGAAATTTTTTTAAAATATTTTAATTTATTGACTATTTTTTGCTTCTGTATTCTTGATTTCCTGGATCTGCAATTTGCATTGTGGCTTTAGTCATAGAGAATTGTTCATTGCTATTAATGCAAATGTCTCTTTTTCTCCCATCAAACCCTAGACCTAGACCAACGTTCTCTAATGAGAACCACCTTGAAACACAGAACACAGAAGTTAAAACAAAAACGATAAAAATTATCAAAGAATTCAAGAAAATTAAAGAATGCATGAGCAAACACTTCAATGAATTCCAAGAGGATAATAAACACTCAAATGATGTCTAAGAAATACAAGTTCATTGCTGAGTGAAACACCACAATCTAAATCAAAGATGAAATTTGAAGAACACGCCGGGGTGGTGGTGGCACACGCCTTTAATCCCAGCACTCGGGAGGCAGAGATAGGCAGATCTCTGTGAGTTCGAGGCCAGCCTGGGCTACCAAGTGAGCTCCAGGAAAGGCACAAAACTACACAGAGAAACCCTGTCTTGAAAAAAGGAAATTTGAAAAACACAGTATCCCTGTAAGAAAACTTGAGGTGAGGCTTTAAAAGTAGAATGAATCAAATAGAAAACAGAATTCCAGGACTCTAAGATAAAGTACAGGATCTAGGTGTAATAATCAGAGTACTGACTGCATTAGGACTCCCAGGGAGAGTTTGTTCCATTTGTAGTCCCAAGCAATACAATGCTGTGACTGACTTCTTCTGTAGAAGGGAGAAGGATCTGAAGAAACTGTAAGCCATCACTGGTGATGACAGATGTTGCCATATTGAAAGGGTATTCAAATAGCTATTATGGTCATGGGAAGGGTTTTCATGATTTTCATTTTTTAACACATTACTAAGAACATCTCTCAGCCAGTTTATGTTCATGACTAATTTTCACTTGTCATCTTACCCCATGCCATCTAAGTAGACTGAAGTTTAAAGCATAGGACGTAAGTAGTACACCCAAAAAGAACCATGACCAGTCATACAGTCATGCTATCTCAGCAATTTTTGATGCTATGCTAATACAGTTCTCACACACTATTTTTTAAAGTGACCATACTGCAGTTTTAATAAAAAAAGGAAACACTATGCTTTATGTTTAAGTAAACATATTTTGTTACAAAGACAGTATAGGGTAGAAACATGAAATAAATGTGGGACATGATCAAATTTTATTCAGTTATAAAGAAAAATGAAATATGTAGTCAAATGGATAGACCTGAAATAATGATCTTGAGTATGATAACCCATACTCAGGGAGGAAACTTCCACATGTTCTTTTTCATATGTGTATCCTAGATTTAAATCATAAGATATGAGTGCTTAAATTGTATTAACAATAGAAGTCAGGGAAGTTACCCAACGGTGGTTGGGATTTCAAGGGAAGGGAGATTGATTGCAAATAGTGTGAAGGAGGAAAGGGAATAATGGAACAGAAAGGGTTAAATGTGGTAGGTGCTGGTAGAATGGGTAAAAGAGGATTGATGAAGAAAAACTAATACTAAAGGCCATTAAGAAAGCTATATGGAAACATATTATGATAGAAGCTTCCTAAAATTATACACTATGAATATCTGGTTTAAATGGTGTTAAACTACAGCAAACAGTAATTGATTTAGATTTCAAAGGTTGTGAAATAAAAAGCCTGACAGCTTTGAATCACTTCTTTTCAGATTGTTGATTGTGGTGATGTAGTGTGTCCCCCAATATATTGTGTCCTTCCAATAAAATTTATCTGAGGATCAGAGGAAAAAAGCCAGTCACTATAAATAAACATAGAAGTCAGGCAATGATAGCATATGCCTTTAATCGTATCATTCAGGAGGCAGGGATATGTCTGATCTTTGTGAGTTCAAGGCCACACTGGGAATAGAGCCAGACATGGTGGTACATGCCTTAAATTCCAACACTAATTAACCATAGAGGTCTGGAGGTCTATACAGACAGACAGGAAGTGACAGAACTGGGCAGAAAGAGGAAGTGATGTAGCTGGACAGAGAGAACAAATGATGCAGCAGAACAGAAAAGCACATAGGCATGGATATACAGTAAGTAGCTCCTTTTGGAAGCTGAGTTGTCAGTGAGGTGTGGTTAGCTGTGGCTTTCCCTATTCTTCTGATATCTCAGGTTTTCACTCCTATATCTGGCTCCAGATTTTTATTTAATAAGATCATTTAGATATTCATCTACAGTTGATTAATGGTAAGTATGTCTAAGTATTTATCTCTATACCCATAGGTCAGTGCATCTCTCAGCCCTCATCACAGAAGCTTCTTCTAGAAGGATATGAGTGTTAATACAGAGACTCACAAATGGGTTCCTGTGCACAGAATAAGACTGTGAAGTGTTCAGTTCTAAGGATCAGGGATCTTTGCAGTATATTGGTCATGATGATTATAGAGAAGGCAGTAGAGGATAACTACTTAAAAACAATGCTTTCGTGAGCATAACAAATCTGTTGCACAGATGAACTCCCAGCAGCTTTGACTGTATGCATACAAGTCATATAAGATCAAGCCAGAAAAAAAAATGCCAACATGGATCAGGGAAGAACTTACAAGTTTTCATCACTGACTTGAGACTATTGGCATTTGATAAGTGCTGGGTGAAAGTTGGTTTTCTTCAGAGTTGTGGTCCCTGATAGACCATACACATTGTCTCTACATCCATGCACATATACCAGCAAGAAGTAACTCAGTGAGTATCGAAGCAATTATATGAAGGCGGAAAGGAAGCAGGGAGTGGTAAGGAAGAAATTGGAGTAGACAGAATGGTGGATAAATTTGATCAAAACACACTCCAGTGTGTATGAAATTATCAAACAAAACAATGCCAGCATGGACCAAGGAGAAGATACTGAGGCTGAACCACTAGTTAGGGATCTATAGGTGATTGTTGACTCCTAGGGCAGGATGAGTAAATATTCTTAGGAGAGGGGCACATGGTTGGAGGCTCATACTCTCATAGATCTCATAGACCTTGCATCCCTGAACAAATGGCAATACTAATTCGATTCAATAGGTTGAAAACAATAAAAATTTATAATAATTAAAGTTTTAAAAACACCTTTTACTAGGGAGATAGTTCTTTTGGGAGAGTGTTGTTGGTTGTTTTTTATTCTTTACTCTTTTACGACTTGGCTCCCAAATAAGTCACATATGGAGATATATTATAAATTATAAATGTCCAGACTTAGCTTGGACTCTGGCTATACAGCTTTCCTTTCATTATTCTGTCTACCTTTTGGTTCTGGGATTTTACCTTTCTCTTACTTCTGTAATCTTACATTCACTCTTACTCCTTGGCTGGCTAGGTGGCTGGGTTGCTGGCTCCTAGTGTCCTCTTCTCCTTGTTCTCTTGCTCCTTTTTCCTTTGTTCCTTTTTCTCCCAGATTTCTCTTTCTATTTTTTTCCTCTCTGCCTGTCAGTCCTCCTATCCTTTCTCCTGCCTTGCTTTTGGCTATTCAGCTCTTTATTAGACCATTGGGTGTTTTAGACAGGCACAGTAACACACCTTTGCAGAGTTAAACAAACACAACATAAAAGAATGCAACACATCTTTACATTATTAAACAAATGTTGAACAGCATAAAAAAATGTAACACACCTTAAAATAATATTCTACAACAGGAGAGTATCCTGGGCAGAATAGGATTAGGATTTAGGAGGTTCATGGTATCAAATTTTATATATATATATTCAGAATACATGCATAAAAAAATTTCAAAAAATAATTCAAATATTTTAAAATATATAAATTCAAAGCCAGTGAATCACTAAGATAGTACTATGTGTTAACCATTACTATTGGTGATGAAAATTAATTATTTATCTTTTGAAATTGACTCAACTCAAATATACGCAATTAACAGAAACAGGGACAAATGATTTGAAATCATAGATAAGCCTTTGGTGAGGAAAGAAATCCAACAGTCAAAGCATTCATTTACTTCTTTAAAGATTGCATAAAAAGAGTAAAGGGAATTTAAAGAGAGAGAACTAAAAATGATGTTCAAAGTGTTACAAGGTAAAAGTTACTGCGATATAATATACATTAGTAAAACATAACACATGTTTTGGAAAAAAGGAAAGATATAAAATATGTAAATATAAATTAATTTAAATTAATGTATTAATATAGAAAAGTTACTCAATAAAATATTAAATAATAAAATTAAATTTATGTTGTTCTAAGACATGAGAAAATTAAAATTAATACTGAAACTGGAAGGAGAAAGACTCTTATTTATTATAATAAACCTAATTAAAAATTAAAAGTGAAACTTCCCTGAACATTACAAAACATTTTGAAGAAGTACAAGGAGATATTAGAAAATGTCAAACAATTTTTTTTTAAAGAATAGCAAAATAAGCCATTGACAGGCTTCGAAAAAGAGCTAAGGGAGTTATTTTTTTATTTTTTATTTTTATTTCTTTCAACCCAGCCAAGTTATATGCTTCTCTTTTACTTATTATCAACCTCAAAATAACTATAACTTCATGGATCAATTCTATATTAAAGTTCTCAAGTGTGAAATCTTCCCCTTTCCTTCCTATTTTTTGAGTTAGTTTATTTTAAAACTGTGTAAGTTGAGGTGGAGGAAGAACAGGGGCAGCAGACGAAATAAAACATTTCAAAGAATAAAGTCTTGACAAGAAGAATCTAATAAAATAGAATGAAACATTCCAAACTGACCTTTTGCTGAGACCAATCAGCAAACAAAGCTTTCATTTACCAGACTGTCAGGCGGTAGCAATGAAGCCCAAACCTTTATTAACCTTTGTTCAAACTTAGTGTCTTCATATGCATTTTATTGCTTAGTAAAAGTGCATCATATATGATATTATTGCCTTTGAATGGCCAAATTATTTATGATTAAACCATGAACACAATATTCAGGTAGTTATAAAGGTCAAGAGTAAACCTAAAAGATGGGAAATTAAAAAGTGAAGCAGGAATTTAATTCCTCAATTACTGTTTTCCACTTTTCTCTCACATCCCACAACAAACAAACAGCAAATCAATAACTGAATGTCTCTGACGATGAATAACAAAAACTACTTTGGTTAAAATTCCTACTCACAAAATCTTAATATGATTTTTTTATAAATGTACTTGAAATTAGAAAAAATGTACATTTTGATTCAGTATTTTTTATTTTTTAATATGTGAAAACCTAGTCATGGTATTACATTCTAGCTCTTGTACCCCAGGAAGATAATTTAAAAGTTTGAGACTAGCTTAGACTACATAAAACCCTGTCTCAAAAATGTTACAAAAATGTAAAAATTTCTAATGGTTCTGTGATGTGAATAATAGCAATTTAGTTAAAGGATCTTTTAACCTAAACAATATTTTTCAAAACATACATGAATCTGTTAAATTAGTGGTCTTTAAGTTTTGATAACCTGATTAATGTGTTGACTCATTAATTTGAAAATGATTACATGAATGAACTCAATCATTTTTTAATTGTTTTTTTTTTTAGATTATAATAGGATCAAAATTTCCCCCTTTCCCTTCCTACCTACAGGTGCAGCCATATACCCATGTTACTCTTTTTAAACTTTTTTAAACTTCTTGGCCTCTTATTGCATGGATTGTCACTACACACATACACACACACACACACACACACACACACACAAACACACACACTCCTAAATGCAAAAGTTGCATGGTCTGTATAATACTACTTGTATATTTTTAGAGCTGATCATTTCATATTGCATAACCAAGTGGTGTGTACATCCCTGGGAAGAATATTTTCCTCTTTTTGTGCATTCTTTTGTGGCCTATAGTTCTCTTTGTAAGGGTGAGGCCTTACGGAATATCCCTGTCCAAATTAGGATGGATATGTACTGTTGTTATCCTTGTTCAGTGAAGGACCAATATGACAAGAACTTTAAGTCCCTGAAAAAAGAAATTGAAGATGTCAGGAAATAGAAAGATCTCCCATGCTCATATATAGGCAGGACCAACATAGTAAAAATGGCAATTTTACCAAAAGCAATCTACAGATTCAATGCAATCCCCATCAAAATACCAACGTAATTCTTCACAGACCTGGAAAGAATAATACTCAACTTCATATGAAAAACCAAAAAACCCAGGATAGCCAAATGAATCCTGTACAATAAAACAACCTCTAGAGGCATCACAATCCCTGACTTCAAGCTCTACTATAGAGCTACAGTAATAAAAAAAACAGCTTGATGTTGGCATAAAAACCAACATGTGGACCAAGGGAATCGAATTGAAGACCCTGACATTAACCCACACACCTATGAACATATAATTTTTGACAAAGAAGCCAAAAGTGTACAATGAAAAAAGAAAGCATCTTCAACAAATGGTGCTGGCATAACTGGATATCAACGAGTAGAAGGCTGCAAATAGATCCATATCTATCACCTTGCACAAAACTTAAGTCCAAGTGGATCAAGGACCTCAACATAAATCCAGCTACTCTGAACCTGCTAGAAGAGAAAGTAGGAAGTAGTCTTGAATGCATTGGCATAGGAGATCACTTCCTAAATATAACAGCAGTAGCACAGGCACTGAGAGAAACAATCAATCAATGGGACCTCTTGAAACTGAGAGGTTTTTGTAGAGCAAAGTATACAGTCAACAAGGCAAAGCAACAGCCTACAGAATGGGAAAAGATCTTCACCAACCCCACATCTGACAGAGGACTGATATCCAGAATATATAAGGAACTCAAGAAATTAGACATCAAAAAGACCAACAGTCCAATTAAGAAATGGGCTATAGAACTAAACAGAGAATTCTCAACAGAGGAAACTCAAATGGCTGAAAGACATTTAAGGAATTGCTCAACATTCCTAATCATCAGGGAAATGCAAATCAAAACAACTCTGAGATACCACCTTACGCCTGTCAGAATGTCTAAGATCAAAAACACTGAGGACACTTTATGCTGGAGAGGATGTGGAACTCGGGGAACTCTCCTCCACTGCTGGTGGGAATGCAAGCTTGTACAAGCACTTTGGAAATCAATATGGTGCTTTCTTAGAAAATTGGGAATCAATCTCCCCCAAGATCCAGCTATACCTCTCTTGGGCATATACCCAAGAAATGCTCATTCATAGGTGAGACGGTTGATTGGCTTGATCTGTTTGGGAGGCATCTAGGCAGTGGTACCAGGTCCTGGGCTCACTGCATGAGATAGCTGTTTGAAACCTGGGACTTATACAGGGATGCTTGGCTCAGTCTGGGAGGAGGGCACTGGACCTGCCTGGACTGAGTCTATCAGGTTGATCTCAGTCCTCGGGGTTGGCCTTGATCTGAAGGTGGTGAGAATGGGGGGTGCTCTGGGGGGAAGGGGAGGGGGCAGGAAGGGGGAGAACAAGGGAATCTGTGGCTGTTATGTAGGACTGAGTAGTATTGTAAAATAAAATTAAAAAAAATAAAAAAAATTCAAATTAAAAAAAAAAAAAACAAAAAACTTCAACTGCCTTATTTAACCTTGGTACCAATGTTATTTACCAGGCAAGAGAATGGACTACAAGATACACAATGACTCCCACTTAAAGAGTTTTATTGGTAGAGAGTGGGGGAAAGGGAAAACGGGGATACACAGGCCTGCCTGGAAGAAATCTGGCAGAGAGAAGGCATGGGATGGACAGGTCCACTTTTAAAGGTATCTCAGCACATGCTTATAGGGACTTATGTATAGATTACATGCCCGCGCTACATGTGCATATAGATTATGTAAGACATAAAGTCCTGGTGTGACTAAGCATTGTCTCTAAATGCTAACGGCACATGTGTGGCCGTCGGACCCTGGAAATGATAGGCGATGCCGGAAATGCTAGCACCTGGGTGGCTAGGCATTTTGCCTGAATGCTGATGGTCCATGCACTGCTGTTGGACCCCAGGAGTGGCTGGAGGATGCCAGAAATGATAGCATCTGCCATTCCATGTATTGGAATAAGGTCCATGAATGAAACTGTGTGAGGAGATTTTTGAAAGCTTTTAAGAAAACTTCAAGTAAACAGACAAGAGCCTTGTAACTTCTGTTCATCCATGTCTTAGTTAGGGTTTCTATTGCTATGAAGAGACACCATGACCACTGCAACTCTTATAAAGAAAATATTTAATTGGGGTCCCTTGCTTACAGTTTCAGAGGTTCAGTCCATTATCATCAGGATTGGGAGCTTGACAGCCTGCAGGCAGACATCGTGCTGGAGCTGAGAATGCTACACTTGCAGGCAACAAGAAGTCTGGTAACTCTTACTTAGTGAAGCTTGAAAAAAGAGACCACCAAGCCCACCCCAACAGTGTGTCACCCACAGTGACACAACAGTGACCCACACCTACTCCAACAAGGTCACACCTAATAATGCCACTCCCTTTGGGGGTCATTTTCTTTCTACACTCCATAAAATGGATTCGTTCTTAGAATGTGCTTTCATGCCTCTCCCAGATGCAGTAAATGGGAGTCAGTTTTAATGTAGATTATCCATCATCTTATCCATTATCCAGAATGATGTTTTCAATCTTGAGTTGTCCTCATGATTTTATAACCTTGAACTAATATGACCTTTCTCTATTGACTACATAAGCATAAAATCATGTGACCTTGCCTTTGTGACTTGAACTCAAGTGAACTTTGTTCACATAACCTAGCTGAACCCTCAGAATGTCCTCAGAATATAAATTTTCTAGTGCCCTGAATGAAGTTGGCTATTGAATGAGACTTTAGTCTGCCCCGTTTTTAGGCTCCATTCTCCCATGTTCAGGCTGCCAAATAGAACAGTAATAGCATAGGTACCCAGGTTCAGATTCATTTTCTGCCTCAAGTACTTCCTTAGAGTTCCACTTGATTTTTTTTAGAAAAATAAAATTTTATTTCTCAGCAAACAAATATTGAAAAGAAAAGCAAACTTGAATAAATACTAAGGGATATTTCTTATGAGAAAAATATAAAAATATCTAGAATCTGCATATTTCAACAAAATAAGTTGTAAATAACTTGCAAATGCAGACTAAATTCTAATAACATCTCTTATACTTAGGTACCTTAAGTAATATGATTAATATTTACATGAATGCATTCTTTATAATCTAAAATCTACATATTTCAACAAAATAACTTAATACTTGATAAATGCAGATTAATTCTAATATCTCATATAGTTAAATATCTTAAATAATGATTAAAATTTACATAAATGCATTCTTTATACATACAGTTTTAAAAGTTTTATAGATGAAGAAGTTATAGATCTTTGAGGAAATATATTTAATCTGATTAAAGATTATGCAATTTGCAGACATGATAAAAGCAACACATAGTGAACCATTAAGCTATATAATTTATATCTCCTGCAGTATTTACATTATTTTGCCATTGTAAAAAAATAATTTTATGTTTGAAATCTGGACATCATGTACATAATCACTTAAAGTAAAAGTTTCAAAAGTTAGAAATATTAGTAGATATTGCTTTAGGACCTCATCTCACTGGAATCTTGTCGATTATTTATTGCCTTTGTAAATGCTGGAGAATATCCTCTCTGAGGTGGCACTTCTTATTCTTGTTCTTCGTATTTGTTCAGGACTGAGGTGATACAGACATTGGCTAAGGAACGTTTTAATTCAGGCAGGGTGAAATTTTTTCTTTATTCTTCTACAAGACTATAAGATAAGCACATAGAGACAACTTGATTCTTTCATTTACTTTCTTTTCACTATTTCAGAAAATCCTTTTCAGTGGACTACTTTAATGTGGAGTATATCTTGTTTATTATTGAGTATAGACCATTGGTTGAACAATTCCTTGCTAGACAGCTCCAGGCTCTTCTAATGCAACAAACAGGCAAAGGAAATGTGGTAATTCACAGAGACCATGACCTAAGAAAGAGAAATAAATATACATTTCTACAAAGCACTCCTGCACCCAGGGCTGGGGAACATTGCAGGAAAGGGTGCAGAAAGACTGAAGGAGCTGAAAGACCAGGGAGTTCACTGCGAAATTGTGTCTTTGTAAAATCAGAAGCTATGCATAAAAACTCTCACTGTTTCAACATGCACTGAACAAGGATGACACCAATGATCATGACAAACTGGATGGAGAAAAGCCCAAGAAGCCTACACCCTACTCAAACAACTCCAGGCATAAAGAGGAACTGTGGAGTCAGCAAGGGGAAAAGGAGAGATGGACAGGATATGAGGACTTGCTGAAAGAGGAATACACTTTTCTTTTCTTTTTTCTTTTTTTTTTTTTCAAGACAGGGTTTCTCTGTGTAGCTTTGTGCCTTTCCAGGATCTCGCTCTGTAAATCAGGCTGGCCTTGAACTCACAGAGATCCACCTGCCTCTGCCTCCCAAGTGCTGGGATTAAAGGCGTGTGCCACCACTGCCCGGGGAAATACACTTTTCTCCTCAAGACTTTAGCCATAGACAAGTTTGAAAGCAGACTCAATGATTCAGGGTTGGAAAGCAGCCATTACCTTCATTCTAGCATTTTTCCTGAGATTAAAAACCTATGTTTAGCAAGTATCTAAATGCCTATTATTCTCAAAGGTTCAGTCACTCTACTAGGAGTGTCCTCTTGCATCAAGGAAGGGCCACAGGTGCCTCCCGCCACAGTTTAGGAGAATGACTACTTTAGTAAGCAGGAGCTTTCCTCAAGCCCCTAGGGAATGGAGACCCTGTTCCAAATGCCTAGCCTTAGGAAAAGGACTTCTGTGGCCCAGACACTCCTCTACAATTTGCGAGCAGTTCAGTCCCGCCCACTGAGCTGTTCCCTAGTTGTGTCCCTTTAACCACATGGGTCTCTTCCTCTCATATTCTCCCCAAAGGGAAGGTCCTGATGTCTTACTCTGTGCATTACACATGACCATTCTGATTTCTCTATGTTCTAGGCCCCCGCCTCTCTGCCCATACTCTGGCCCTCAGAAAGTCCCGCCAAACATGGCTCCTCCCCGCAGAGATGCTAAAGACCACTTCTCAGAGTATTTAAACTCACCCCAGAAAACAGACACGTGGTTTTTCAGGCTCACTTCCCTGTCTCCTCTCTGGGGGATGAGAGAATCATCCAGGAATGCTTTACCCATTAAAACAGGGCTTTTTCTAATTCAGAATGATTTGGTCTGATTTGGATTGCTGCATCAGCAGAGAGACTTATCGGGGTGCAGAAACTTTTCAGTCTATACTTATTAACTGAATTTTTGCCCGTAATGGCTTCAGGCTCTGGATCTGCATTTATGCTTTTCATCCCCGGGGGCAGATGTCTCTAATAAATCTCTAACTTTCCACAGAGGGCACAATGGGATTCATGGTTCTGCAGTGACGATTTTTTTTTATTTCCCAAAGAATTATTTTGTTTAAAGTGGCTGCCATTTTATACATTTTTATCCTTCAAAGTCTGCACAAAATTTCCCAAAGGAAAAGTCATAAGGAAGCCCCCATAACACATAGTAAGAATCATTAAAAATGAAAGTTAAAAGGTGCTAGAGAATTGTGGTCTGCAATGTCAACATGATGGAACTTTAGTAAATATCAGTGTTCTCCACGTGGTCCATGCTGTTATGATTTATTATGCGGGGTGTGTGGGGGGGACCCTGAGGGTATCCCGAGCCTGCAGGGAACCATGCTGGCAAGCTGGTCAGATGCAGTGTTGGGCTGGTGGGTGACCCACTCCATGCATGCATGGTGGCGGGTGGACATTTGCAACCCAGAGGCTGCATCTGCATGGAAATGGTTTATTATAGTAGGTGAAGTGAAGATAGGAAAGAAGAGAGAAAGAGAGAGGCGGGTAGAGGGGTGCACACCTCTTGGGAGTGGAGGGAGAGAGAGCAAAGGATCGGAGTTTTTCCTTAAGAAGAGGCTTCTTTGTCAGGATTCAAGGCGGCCCCAAGGGGCAGGATCAGGATTGTTACAGGACCACCACCAGCCATAGAGCTGGAGGAGCAAGGGCCATCAAAAATACCCAAGGGGAAAGAAGCAGTAACACTTCAGAGGTATTCACACTCAAAAGGGTCTGGACTCTACAAAAACAGACTTTAGTGTAACAATATATTACTGTTATATGCCCTCAGCAATAGATCACGTGTGTCTCCTGGATGCTGGAATAATAAAGGAAACAGGTGCCTTAAGGTTTGTCTCAGGTGAAGATTAAAAAGCCCAATTGATAATAAAAAAAATAAATAAATAAAGCATGTTCCAGATCTCTCTCTCTCCTATCTCTCACTCTCTCTCTCTCTCTCTCTCTCTCTCTCTCTCTCTCTCTCTCTCTCTCTCTCTCTCTCTCTCTCTCTCTCAGGTTAACCAATAAAATTCCAATAGCAGTGTACTAAACATTATAATATCATGGCTACCAGCTCAAGATTTTACCAGCTCAAGATTTTAAATTCCATTTGGTTGCTTCTTAATATGTTTAACATTTGTCGCCTTTGGAAACTGAAAATTCTTCTGAGCTCCAGAGCCAGCTTGGAACCACCAGGACAGGTCAGACCCACTTCAGGTAAGTGATCCCAAGAACACCCTCCCTCATCCTGGGACCCCTTGGAGACCCCCTCCTAGGTAAAATTTTTCCTAGTTTTCCTTTTCTGCCTTGTCAGCACCTGGTATGATTCAAACTGTCAGATCCAAGCAGTCAGGGACAATTCCACAGGACCCAAAGCAGGGAAAGACAATCAGCAACCTCGGAATGTCCGGTTACCTTAAGCAAAGCCCCCCTTCCCTCCAAATCTCTCTCTCTCTCTCCTTTCTGTCTTTTCCTATCTTTCTTTTTATCCATCATAATACATTATTTCCCCATGGATGTAGCATCTAGGTTGTGAATGTCCATCTGCCACCACCCCACTACCGTGCCTGCATGGAGTGGGTTGCCTACCAGCCTGCTGCTGCATCTGCCCAGTGCTGTGGGTGTTGTGTGTGTTAAATATGTTGCTCTGATTGGTTAATAAGTAAAACACTGATTGGCCAGTAACCAGGCAGGAAGTATAGGTGGGACAAGGAGAGAGGAATATCTGGGAAGTGGAAGGCTAAAGCAGAGAGACACTACCAGCCTCTGCCATGACAAGCAAGATGCAAGGTACTGGAAGGCCACGAGCCATGTGGCAACTTATAGACTAATAGAAGTAGGTTAATTTAAGATATAAGAACTAGATAACAAGAAGCCTGCCATGGACATACAATTATAAGTAATATAAGTCTCTGTGTGTTTACTTTGGTTTGAGCAGCTGCGGGACTGGACGGTGAGAGAGATTTGTCCTGACTGTGGGCCAGGCAGGAAGCCCAGCATGCCAGCATGGTTCCCTGAACACTGGAGAGACACTCAGGATATCCCCCACCCCAACTTCTTGCTTGATAAATTATAACACATGTCAGTCACTCACTGAAGCTCTCTTCTCAGATGATTTTAAATTGTGTCACGTGATAATTAAAGCTAACTGTTCTGGTGAAGGCTCCACCTCGGTCACCCTCCCACATATCTCTCTTCTCCAAACTCAGCCCCATCTCAGAAAGCCTGTCAAACATGGCCCATCCCTCCCACAGAGTGTTTAAATTGCCCCCCAGAGAGGAGATATGTGGCTTTTCAGTCTCTGTTCCCCATCCCCTCTCTGGGGGCCAGGAAGTCATCTGGGAGAATTTTACTCATTAAACCTGAGCTTTTTCTTAATTTGGTTTGATTCTGTGTTATTTGTATTAGTGTGTCGGCAGAGAGGATTAATATTGGGGTACGGAAACTTTTCACTAACCATCACAACCAGTGTTATTGTATCTGGTTTGTGCTTGTTTTTGATTTTCCATGTTCATATAATGTCATAGTACCAGGAACCTGCTATGCCATGAATACAGACATGTTTGTGTCAATTATCATATTTGATTTAATAACCGTGTATTGACAGCCAAACAGTTTCCAAAGCTTTAATTTATGAAATAATCCTGATTCCATTTCATTGTAAGGCCATAGATGGAATGTTCTACTTAGGTCTTAATCACTTATATTATATCTCACTTCATAATTGCACTTCGCATGATAATAAATCTGTGCCAGTTACAGTGAGCTGAGTAGTATGGGCAAGAGAAACTATATGCAAGTTGTAGCCAAACACAGAGGCAGTAATGCTCCCCTGTGTCAATTTTCCAATGAGACTCATGATAAACGACAAGCTATATACTAAGTGTGCTTCCACATGTTCCTGGTGTACCACTTCTTTTTCATTCCCAGATGAGCTGATGGCCTGTGATGTAATGCTAAGTGCTTGTGTCTGGTATGTTAAATATGATTTGGCATATTCAAAGGTATTAACATAAATCAATTATTTATCAGTCTGTGCCTCCTGGAATGCTGGCAGATGGCAGCTGTTTACTTATATCAATAGGATATAGTCTTTTTTTGCTTGCATATATATACAAAATAGAATTACAGATCAAAAAATTTGTTTAAAAATTGTGTAACTAAAACCCAAGCACTCTCTGAAAGTTTCTATGCTGTGCACCAGAGTAACCAAAAACAGACCCAGATTATATTCTTCTACCATCTGAAGAAAAGTGTGACAATAAAGAAATCACCAGAGACTGACAGGATAAGAGCAAAAGAAGCAAAGACGACTGGCATGGACCACATGGCTGTTGTGGGATATTTGATAGCCCTGTGAAACTTCAAGAGTGTGTTAATAAAATTAACCTTGGATCAGAGGACAGAGCCTGTGACTAATTGACAGGAATTAGCCATAGAAAGGGCAGAGAAGCCAGGAATACAGATAAAGAGTTACACAGGAAAGAGTAGGGAGGGACTTAGAGATTTGCATTTCTGTTTTTGTTTGTTTGCTTGCTTGCTTGTTTGGAATGAGTGGAGATGATCTCTTGCAGAGCCTCTGCTCAAAAAGGAAGGTCAGCCAGCAGCTTCTCACCTTCTCAGATCTAGCAGGTTTTCAACCCATCATCTGACTCCTGAGTCTTTATTGGTAAATAGAATGATAGAGACTTAGTTAAAACCTGCACTTGGCAGCCTCAGTCAGAGATGCCAGCAGGCTGTGCTCTGAGTGGCAGGGTGCTAACTGCAGGGCTGCAGAGATGGAGGGGGTGCAGATCATAGTTAAAATATCAGAAAACTCAGGTGCAGCTGCTAAGCCAACAGAAAAACAACACGTGGTGATCTCTGACCATTGCAGCGTGACAAAGTTCCAGCATTTTGACACTGCACATCGCAATTCTCCAGCACCCTTTTACTTTCATTTTTTAATGATTCTCACTATTATGCCTTTCCCTTTGGAAAGTTTTGTGTGGGCTTTAAAGAATGAAAATGTATACAATGGCAGGCTCTTAAAACAAAACAATACCTTTTGAAAAAATTTCTACCACCATGAAACCATATAACGTAACTCTGTCTACTCCCTTACAAATTAACAACAAGCTCCTAGAAAATTTAAATAAGTAATATATGTTGGATAAATAAGGTATATTTGATAAATAAGATTTGTTTGATAAATAAGGTATATTTGATAATCAAGATTTCCAAATTCCTGATGTCTACTCAGGTTCACAGTAATATTTGTCTAGCATAGTCTTTGCTCACTTTAAGCTTTAGCTATTTGGATAAACAAAGGCATACAAAGAACTGCAATACTCTATGATGGAATGTCTGATGTTGTAAGAAAGCTATTTTCTCAAGGACATTTAGACAAAAACCCCCATTCTCTCAGAGGCTTGAAGAAAGTTACTGTTTGCTAAAAAATGAGACATTCTTATCTCTGGCAAGAGGAACTTGTGGCCCTATCACTAACATGACTGGTGCCTATTAACTTGTCATGGTCAATTCCTCAAACTTTGATCACAAGCCACCCCCCAATTCACACTCGCCTGTTCTCCCACTTCATCTTATATGCAACTATAGAGTATTAAAGGTGTATTCTGTTTTCAATAAACTCACAGGTAACAATCCCAATTCACCCTCAGAGAGCATCCCCTCCAACTCCATACATCCTCTTTGGCACCTGAACCCCACCAGAGCAGGTCTCTGACAAAAGACATAGTGAGAAAAAGGATGGCAGAGAGAGGTAGAAAAAGAAAGAGCCAAGGAAAATATTTTCAGAAATCACACTGCAAGAAAAAAAAATGCTTCCAGTTCCTGATGCAATAAAACCTTCTTTTGATTAATTTACACAAATCTGGCATAGAGGGGTAAGAGAAGAACAGCACAGTACAGATGTGTGGCCTGTTGTTACATGGTTAAATGGTCTTGCTTCTGAAAGGAACTAAAACAGTTTCAAATGAACGTTCAGTTATTTATTTCTATAGACTTACTGTAATTAGTCAACTTTTCTTCCTTCTACTTCATTGTCCTGTTCATTGTTTGAAATATGTTATTCTGTACCCCAAGATTAAGAAAGATACTACATCCTTCTTAGATTCTGCCCTAAAGAGCTTCTTAATTGAGTTAAAAAAGAGTAGCCACTTAATAAAATTTACCCTAGAGCTACAGTAATCACAAACAAGAAGGCATCCTTTCTCTGTGTCTCATCTCCACATAGATAGTTGCAATATTTTCCAATCAGCATTACTTATCGTAGTTTCATAATGAAATTTAATTTATACAACCTATAAGCTAATTTTAAGCAAATCTGTTTGTCATTGCTCATCAAAAATTAACCACATGCCTATGATTACCTAGATTATTTCACTTAAAAAGTGTGCACAAATCCAAGGTAATTGGTCAGCTCGTGCTTTTCACTAAGAGAAGATTAAAGTTAAAATTCTATCAAAATATGCCTATCATAATTTTTCCCATTTGGCTTATTTTAAACAAGAAAATTAATATTGGATAATAATCTGAATGCTCCATTCAGCATGTTGAGTGAGATCTTTTTTTTTAATGTAATTAGTGCATTTAAATGTGTTTATCATTATGACAAATTCTTTACCATAATCTTCCAACTTCTGTGTGGCATATCTGTGCTAAAATTCTGAGCATGTAATTCAAGAATGTAAAACATAAAGGTATTATAATGATACTGATCAGTAGCAATAACATTCATGGACTTGATTAAATATTCTACTAACTAATATACAAGTATATTTGTAGAATGTTTGTACTTAAAACATATATGTAATCAAAATTGAGTGTTCAAATGAGACAAACATCACAGGAGAAAATAATACTAATTTTAGAAAAGAATATGAAAGTATATCAGTTAACCTTCTGTTGCTGTGATTAAAAAAAAAAAGCAGCATGTGATGGTTTGAAAGAAAATGGCCCCCAATGGGAGTAGCACTATTAGGAGATGTGACTTTATGGAGTGGGTGTGGCCTTGTTGAAGGAACTGTCACTGTGGAAGCAGTCTGTGAAGTCTTATGTATGCTCAAGCCATGCCCAGTGTCTCAGTTCACTTCCTGTTGCCTGTAAGATGTAGAACTCTCAGCTACCTCAAGCACAAAGTGTGCCTGCACGCCACCATGTCCCACTATGATGATAATGGACTGAAACTCTGAACTGTTGGTGAGCCATCCCAATTAAATGTTTTCCTTTATAAGAGTTGTTATGACAATGGTAACTCTTCACAGCAATAGAAACCCTAAAACATATGTTGAAAGACAACTTAAGGACGAGTTTATTTTGCCTTATGTTTCAAGAGGGCTAGAGTCCAGCATGACAATGAAGCTGTGTGGTAGAAGCAAGATGCTTGGAGATCAAATCTTAACTATACAAAGGAAGAAGAAAGCTAATTGGAAGTGGGGTGAGATTATGAACTATGAAAACACATTTCTAGTCATGCACTTTGTCATGTAAGAGCCTCCTTCAAGTTCCACAACCTCTTCATACAGCTCCACATACTAGGGACTAAGTTTTAAAATATGTGAGCATATTGGGGGACATTTCTCATTTAAACCACATGGCCAGATCACTTGAGATGGGTGTCCAGAGATCACAAGTGTAAAAGGGAAATTATTTCAGGAGAAATCTCATATCATATTTTAGCCATGCTGCTCAAACCAGATATGAGCAAGTAAAGACCATACCTTTAAGACAGTGGCATTGCAAGCTCACATTTGAAAGGATGACATCTCATCTTTAGAAAATTTCTTCAGCAATTATCTATTACGTATACAAACTTGAGCTTCTCCATTTTATTTCCTACAAGCAACTGGATGTAGTTTTGAATGTGGATCCTCTTACCAGCAATTTCCAATTCTACAGAACAAGATAATGTCTATGATTACCAGCAGGATTTTATTTTCCCTAGCGAATAAAAGTAATATCATATACAAACTGCTAGGTAATGTCTTCCTTTTCAGAATTTTGTATTTATTCATGTGTATGTATATGTATTTGTTTCTACATATGGATTGTGAATGTAAAGATGGCACCTGCAGAGGGCAGAAGAGGACATTGGTTCCCCTGACATTAAAAGGGGTTATGAGCCATGTAATTTAGGTACTGAAAACTAACTGTGGTCTTCTGAAGGAGCACCAAGTACTCTTAATCACAAAGCCAACTCTTCAGTTCTCATAACTAAGTCTTGAATATTGACGTTTTTAAAACGTTTGGGGTATAATTATAATGTTCACCATTTTTTTATTGTGATAAACACATTCATCATTATTATCAATATGTTCATCTAAAATTTTATAATCAATCTGAACAAATCTACATAAATAGAAAGAAAAGGCCAACTTTGCTTTATGTGGCATTACTTAAAAATCGCTGATGGGGAAAAGTTGAGTGCAAATAACTCAAAAGTACTAAGAGTTTATTGGGAATTAAATATTGTACCCACTGTCTAAAAAAGCCAAAATATTGTGAAAAATAAAAAGTTAGTAACTATTTTATAACAGGTATTAATTTTTATCTATACAATTTCTTAATTGCAAGAAATGCATGTACTTTAATATTATTTTCAGGAGAAATATTTGAAGAATCAAAATAAGTTTCAGACTTAATATATAACAGAATAGACATCATGGAAATTACATGAGAGGGAGAAGCTTGGAACAGTAACAACCAACTCATGCTAACCTTAGGTTGTCAATAATACCTCATTCACATGTACTGTAAACACTCATCCCAATGGAAGGACTTCATTTTCTAATCAAATATTTTGCACATTGAATTTACTGCTAAAAGTATTCATTTTCTAAGCAATTATTTACTCTAGACATTTAATATGCTGCAAACATCATTACTGGTAAAATTTGTGCAGTATTCTATCCCGAAAATGCAAGAATATAGCATATGAGACAGTTCAGAGATCACTGCAGTTGAGATCATGGGATAACACGACCATTGCAATTCTTATGGATCCTGTGCCAAATTATGAACTAAAATGATAGAGGCTTAAATCAATGGAGTTTTTCCACCCCTTACAGTTCTGGAAGCTAGGTGTATGAAATTATCTTTTTTAGCCAAAATTAATTTGTACCTTAAGCTACTCTGATCCCTTGGGAGAGCTTGCTTATGCCATTTGCCTTTGAGATGGGGTTTCTCTGTGTAGTTTTGGTGCCTGTCCTGCATCTCGCTCTGTAAACCAGATTGGCCTTGAACTCACAGAGATCCACCCAGCTCTGCCTCCCAAGTGCTAGGATTAAAGGTGCGCACCACCGCCAACTGGCCTGTTTACGCCCTTTTCAGTACCTTTTCCACTTCTACATGATGACAATTCTCTTCTCTGTAGTCTCACTGGCTTCTCTACTCATCTGTAATTTCCCATAAGGACTTTCTTGCGTTAGGGCTACCTTGATGATGAATCACGATAAAATATGTTTCTCCATATTCTTGATTAAATCATATATAAAAAGTCATATTTGTCCCTGTTTAAGATAATACTCACATGTTCTAGAAATTAATACATGGCTGGGGTGGGGAAACACATTATTTACTGCTTCAGAACTCCAAACTACTTACTAAGTTTCTCATTGAAACAAGGTAAGCCAATATGAAAATGTCAAATGTAAAAACGCCTCACAATGCTTTGGTCCCCTGAAAACTAGAATATATGTCAGACTACTCTTAAAGAATTAGAGTTGATTTTTCATTAAAATCTAGATATGGACTATCACTCTTTTATTCTAATTATGAAATCACCTAAAATGTCAATTGGAACCCTATTATGTCAGTATCTTCCATTGCCATTCAATAAACTCAACGGGCTTAATCAGCATTGCTCAACTAAATTGCTTGAAGAAGTCAAATGAGGTTAGTTTCTAAAGCTGATTGTGAAATTGTGGTTATTCTCAAATAGTGATATTTTGAGCACAGTGAAAAAATACAATTTTGGATTTCATGTATTTTGAGATAACAATCTTCTCTTCTTAAAATACAGTGTGGAATCATTTTGCCCTTCTGTTTGGCAACCGACACTGACATCTTCCCTCACTTGAGTTTTGTTATTTAGAAATGGTCAACTACAGGAAAAATTTTGAAACTAGAAAATAAAACGCTTAAAAGCACAGCTTTCAGTGTACTGATTTTTATCAACTCATTGTCTTCTCATCAATGGCTATATTGAGTGTCTCTAGTCAACGCAATGAGGAGACAGCTCAGAGGGAATCGAGTTCTAACACTTAGTCACTTAGCCTGCCTTTCTAGCTCTCTGCCATACCTTGAGTGCCAGTGTCTGGGTATTCTTATTGATCTCAACTCATAAATGACTCAGGGGAATTTCCCCTAAGAACAATATTTATCCTCTTAGGAGAGAACAATTTGAAGATATACATATATACATTGAGAAATCTTTAAATCATTGAAAAATCTTGAAAGAAACCTTTGTTTATTTTTAAATCCTTTATTGTTCTGAACTTAATTCTTATGTTTCTTGGAGCTGTGTTTTCAAAGTGTGATCCTTTAAGAGGTCTAAACGCACACATGTATATATATATATATATATATATATATATATATATATATATATTCAGTTATTATTTCACACACACATATATAGGTAGATTTTCTTACACTCACGTATACAAAGTTACTATTTCACATACACACACATATATATTCAGTTATTATTTCACACTAATAATGCAATCCACAGTGTTTGTTTTTCTACTAAATCTGAAGCCCTGTGTATGTGATGAAATTTTCTGAATTTCTTAGCTATGTGCACTCATTTCCCATTTTCTTTATTTTGAAGAGCTTAAGCTTTGCCTCACTTCTCTTTAATTATTAAATGCATTTACAATGTGTTTCTCTAGAGCAAAGGTCACTCCACCAAATTCACCTAGAAATTTAACGGTATTTTTGTAGATAATTGAAAATATTTTTCTGTGATTTTTAATTGTGTCTCTATTTCTCATTCATTACTGGGAAGGGGTCTGTTACTTTAAATGAAGTTCATGCAAAAGGACATATAATATAAAGCCCTCAACACTTGCAAGAAACTACAAATCATGAAGTTGAAAGTAATTATAAATAATATAATTATTTCTTGTCAGACAAATTTTTTATGTGTAGTGTGTGTGTGTATGTGTGTGTGTATGTGTGTGTGTGTGTGTGTGTGTGTGTGTATGCCTGATGTGTGCATGTGTGTGTGTGTGCCTGTGTATCTGTGTATCTTTGTCAGTGTGTGTGTATACACATTTAAATAAGATTTACAACACGAGTTGAGAGGAAGACTTTGATCATCAAAATGCAAACATCTTTTCATGTGATTGTTTCAAATAATGAAAAAAATCAGAAATTTCTTTGTTCATTTGAACCCATGGTGTCACAAATTTATGCTTGATATTATTAGGCTATTACTCATAAGAACATGTTTTGGATTTTAATTACTATTGTCATTTCACAATTTTTCTTTTATATTATTTTAGAATCATTTATTACTGAAATTACTTTTAAAATCAAATGATCAACATCTGTTATGTACTTTAACAGCAATTTATAACATATTTTAATATTCACAATAAGAATTTTTCAGGTCTGGAGAGATAGCTCAGTGGTTAAGAGCATTGGCTACTCTTCCAGAGGTCCTGAGTTCAATTCCCATCAACCACATAGTGGCTCACAACTATCCAGAATGAGATCTGGTGCCCTCTTCTGGACCGCAGGCATACATGCAGACAGGACACTATATAATAAGTAAATAAATCTTCAAAAAAAAAAAAAAAAGAATTTGCCATGTCTACATATTAAACAATAAATCAAGGCAATAGCTCTTCTTTCAATTGTCATATCTTTGATTTTTATCATCTTAATTTATAATGAAAATGTTATTTTCTCAAAAATATTTTTTGTGAATGAATAAAATGAATGACATTTGAAATTATTAAGCACAGATAGCTTTAAGCTTCATGAAAAAAACAAATTATTACAAAAATCTAAAAGGGTGCTTTTGCTTATAATATTCAAAACCATATTAAGTGTTGCCAACTCTGACAAATCCTACAGGATTTCTATGAGAACATTGTGAGGCTTTTGTTTTGTTTATCAGAGCGTGATAAACATATCATCTTAATTATTTTTTCATTCTTTTACATTTTCCTGCCTTTTCCTACTTTTCTTTTTGTTTCTCGGTCTGTGTATCTTTTGCATGATTGTAGGTTATACATTATTCTTAATATTTTTCTATTTGAAGACTGGTAGACTATAAAAATGCCTTTTTTGTGTGGTGTGTTTTAAAGTTCCATTTAGCAAAGCTCTTTATCAAGTGAGTTTTCCTCACACTAGAGATGGTAACTGTGCACCCAATGAATGTACATAAGGTAATCATCTGCTATCTGAATGTAGTCTCTGAAAATGAGACAATTTATGCTCTGTAGTGTAGTCACTTTTATAAGTCCTGCTTTTACTTTTCTATGTAGTGCTTTATAGGTTTGAGTAGCCTTGTTTAGTAGCAAAAAATTTGATTCTATTGTAGGTAATCACAAATTCAAATCTGGATTTGTTACCAATAAGTTTCAATACAGTAAACAAACGTAAGGACAAATTGATTTTAAAGGGAAAACATAATAAAATAGTAATGCTAATGTTTTTCTACTAGGAAATTACTGGCAATTTTGCCTTTCAGAACATAAAGACTTTTCCTTCATTGCCATACACATGAATTCACCTCAAGGCCTACAGTGTAACTAAATGAATCCATTGTGGGCATGCAGTGTAAATAAATGAATCCATTGAATCTATTTATACATTTATTCTGCAGCAAGAAGAATGTAGTCACAAACCATGGGTACATGTTTTGAAGAATTTGATTTGTGGGATCTTTACAATTGAAAGGGAATATGAGGTTTTATTCAATTCCATCTCGATTTTATTTGGAAAACAATACAAAAGAATTCAATGTGTGATGGGAATGCTAAATCGCATACTGCTGTCTAGATTTATAACAGTCTAGCAACTTGTTTTCTGATGTACGTAAGATTTAAATGTCCTTTTTCTTAAGATTTATATTTTAAATTACAACACTCTGAGTTGTTTACAAATAGTCATTTGATGAAGTTGGTGAATCAATAAAACATGATAATATGTGGCTTATGTTTGACATGATTCATTTTAGTCTTAATTTTTTTTACTCTATCCACGTAATATATATTTCTCATTTTCCAAATGAATCAAACTTTATGAAGTCACTGCTAATCAACCCATCTCATGTAAATCACTTTAATTATATGTTAATAAATATAGCACAAGGGAAAGAGGATTCTATATAAAAACTGGTGGTTGAGTATGAACAACTGATATCACTATTAGAGAAACATTCTGACATCTAGAAATTCAATTATGATCTTTCTAAGTCATTTAAAACAACATTTATAGGGGTTACTGTATTATACTTTAAATTTTATATTAATCAAGAACTATAAATAATAATATAATTAGACATTAGTTTTCCTGCTAGGAATAATTTTACAGCAATTTATGAATAGCTCTTTGTGTGTATGTGTATATATTTGAAAAGTGTGCTTTTGTGTGTATGTATGAAAGGAAAAAGAGGAAGAAAAAGATTTATAACAGTACTAAATGTCACCTTCAATATCCTTATTTTATTTTATGTAAAATTCTTGAAAAGCCACATGGGTTTTATGTGAGCTGAGATTTTGAAATTCAAAGTGATCTTTATAAACTGCCAAGAAAGTAGTCAGAGTATCATCCACACCATTTTTCTTTATTTGGTTAGTGACAAGAAATCCAAGAAGGTAAGGAAGCAAAGAAGGGTGAAATTTATTTTAAGAGATGTCTCTAAAAATTAAGTCATCATTTGTGGTTCCATGAACAAGAAAAATTCTGTCAAATATTGCAATTGAATATTGTCAGTTTTAATGAAAGAGTTGGTTACGAATATTCAGAGAAATTGGCAGTAAGGATGAAGACTTTTCTTGTGAATAAGATTTTCTAGGATGTGTCACTGATGTTCTCACACACAAGCAAATATTCCAGGAACACAGAATAAAATTGCTCTTGATCATAGATTTATCATGATAATTTTAATTTGTGAAATTAATGCAAGTACAGTGAAAGCCAAATAACAGCAATTAATACTAGATATAAAAACCTAAGTAAATATGGATATTCTGAAACCTAATCTATATTAATTTGAATGGAAAATTGAAAGATGAACTAGATATAAAACATAATGTCTCAAATATAATTAACAACACACAAACTTTTTTCATTAAAATAACTATTTTTAAATGGCGAGGACAAATGAGTAACATTAACTAAACAAAGTCAACATAGAAATACATTCATATTTTAAAAAGTATTTAGTGCTATATTTTCTAAAACTTAGTCATAAACTTCTAACAGAAATCAAAATTATAAACAATCAAACAGAATCAAAGACAGAAAATTCTAAGTGGATGGATTTCTTAAATGTGATAGGATGAACGATCACAAGGTTATTTGCTATCAAAATTGAGATTCTGGCAGTAAAATGACAAACATCTGATGAAACTTCTGTACTTGAGACTGAGTCAGAAATTAAAGCATTGCGTTAATAAATGTCTACTTCAGTCTCCTGGACTTCTTCCAACACAAACAGCAGTAAAACAGGATACAGCTTGTGAACAAACTATGAGCAGGAGAGCCTACCTGCAGTCTGCCTTTCACCAATACTCTATCATCGTCCAAGCTGGGCCTGGGAACAGAGGTTCAGAGCCAGACCTGAAACTTCTAAGCAGAGGCTGGAGCCTATGATTCTGTCTTCAGCATCAGCTGAAATATATAAATATATAAAGGATGTGATAGGAAGTCATGACCTACCTCAAATTTGGCACCAGAAATTTTAATGCGGATTTCATTTTCCTTCACCAATTTGTAGGCCACTCAAAGGAGGATGAGGTTTTTCAAAACTGTAAAAATTGTGGGGCACAAGGTAGGTACCTGTGGTTTGTATAACCCTTATATATTAAGAAATCCTTACATTCTGCTATTCTTGGTCCACTTTATGATTCACATTCTAAGGCAAGAAAATGGCCTGATATTAAAGAAAAAATCTTAACAGAATTTGATACAGCTCATAAGGAAAAGCAAGAAGAGCTTGCCTGTTATGATCTTAACAGATATGTTAAATAACCTGTATCTATTTCAAAACACTATCCACATTTCTAATCTAAAGCATTATCAAGATGATTTAATGAAAGACATAGTGAAATCAACAGAGTACAAATATTTATCCCATTATTTTTGGAAAATTTTAATTGAATATAGAATTTGTTGCAATCTATCTCAAAAACTATTTTAAAACACATTTTAACACCATTTTTAAAATCTGATATTAGTTTCATTGAAGATTTTAGAGTTCAATTCCAAAGTCTTAAATATAAGAGGCAGTCATGATTAATAACATGATTGTGCCAGATAACATTTATTTTTATTTCTGCCTCTGTCATATTACATGACAATTAATGATTCACATTTCTTCATTTAATCAGTCATTCATTGTTTTAAATATGTATGAGTTATAATGCATTAAGTTAAAAAAAATCCAACTGAGAAAGTAAAACTTAGCAATTATTATCCTAAGGTCTTTTTGAGTAAGAAATGTTAAACACTTAGAAATATGGTGGGGTGGGGGTTACACATATAAACTACTGGATACTGGAAAGTTAAGTCATATGAATCAAACATGGCCTAAAGAAGTCAGCTGATAAAAGTATAGAAACAGAAAATGATAGGCCTGTAATGAGGTGTTGGCAATGTAAAATATAAGAGAAAAAAAGTGATCATGGCATCTGCGAGAGATAAAGTACACTTAGACTCAGGCTCAAAGAGTATGAAGTGTAAGCAAGAAGGCACATGTTATTGTATTGGTAGATTCACTTTCCTTGCAAAATTGAGTAGCTAGTCTAGTTTCTATGATTGTGAGACAATTGACATGGAACTACTAGTTAGGCAGAAAACTACTACTTATTCTTTAACTATTACCTTTATTCTAGATTTATATTTGTTCAAATATGTTAATTTTATAATGTTTAATTGTTTATGTTAATAAGTAGTATTTATCATTGCTTCTCTACCTTTTGGCTAAGATCAAGTCTAGTCATACTTACCTAGGTAAATAATCAATTTGTTTAAATTGAATATCATCCAAATGCATTCATAACGTTTGTCAAATAAAAATCATATAAAAATATTGTGGTATTCAAAAGTGCTGAGAAAACTTTCATTTTTAAAAATCTTCTTTGTGTCTATAAGAAGAAAGATTATTGTTTCTTTTATACTAGTTTTATTAATTAATTTATTATACTATTTACTTTCCATGCATTTACTCTATAAATATGTATAGAGAACACAGTCATATTCAGCAGTAATGTAGACTACAATTTCAAAGGATAGAAACGTCCATCATATAAAAATACAGAATATAATTAATGAACCCAGCAGGGAAGGTACATTCCTCACTACCCTTCAAATAACCCTGAGTAAATTATTTATTCCACGTAAACTGCATGGTCAATTGAACACTCATCACCTCCTCCTCCATCCTGCTGTGTGTTAAATTCTGAGCAGAGAGGCCACTGAGCCATCAGCTATTATTATGGTGTTATATTCTTCTTTTATGGTACTTTTGACTACTACATTGGCCATACTATGTAGGGTACTTTCATTAAGGTCAATTTGTCTTAAAGACAGTGGATTTTAAATGAAAAATCATTCTACTCAATGAAGGCTATGTGTAAGAAGTTTTCTAACAAAAGTTGCACTTATAAATGAGATTTACTGCATCCAATTTTGAACCCTGTTGATAACAGATTACAGTATGAAATCTTGCCTAGTGTATTGCAATTTGCCTTCAGAAGCCATTCAAGATTTCCTTTTGCACCATTCCACTGACTTATGTGTGGCCTTTAGAATATCAAGGAAAGAAACTCAAGGTTATCCATTTGTAGAATGTCAACATAGATATGTATGTACCTCACATAAATCAAACATTAATAATTATATGTTCATACTATATGAAATCATATGTTGAATCATAAGATTAGTTGCTCATATTTCCCAGCAATATATATTATCCTTGTATTGGTCAATCATTATTGCAACCTAGTGGCTGATGTGATTGCATAAATAAATTGATTCTGACAAATCCTCTTGTTTTCTTATATCAGAATATCAAGAATTGTTAAGTAAAAAATTTATTAGAAATAAGTCAAAATTTGTAAAGAACTGAGAAATTATAAAGTTACCTAATTATCAACAAGTCAACAATATTTATTTTCAGTCAGTCTTACAAATTAAGAGAAAGAAAATATACTTATATTAAAAATAAGTCTATAGCTTTCAACATTATTTTTGGTTTTTTATTAGCTAACAAAATTAAAAAATACTTTTAGATTGTGGTAAACATATATAATACAGACTGGTGATATAAGGAATAGAACGTATATTACTATCAATTTTGATAAGCCATTTACAAAGCTTTATAAAAAAATTCTTCATCAAGGAAACTGTGGAGTTCTAGTTCTGTAGCTTAAGGATTGAGTTTTTAATCTACGTATGATATAATGGATTAAATAAATGTACAGAATACTCAAATATAAGTAAATAAGTAAGTGAATAATTAAGTAAAGGTATAGGACTGCAAGGGTGAGGAACAAGGGGTTTAAAAATTGTGTCATCACATAAAACAAAAAGTTGTGAATATGAGAAGAAGTCAATAAAAATGTTAGCATCTGGAAAAATGTCAAAAGGCAGACAAGAGAGCGTTTAGGAAAAGAATAGTTATAATTCATTATATATATATATATATATATATATATATATATATATATATATATATATATATGAAAATTTCAAAGAACAAAGTTATTTATCAAAAAGAAGACACACTAAAACTTAGCAGCTGAAAATACAAGTCAAAAGCTGTTAAGCATTATTATCTCAATTTAATATTCATCTGTTTGTATTTATATATTTGGGCATTTATATTCATATATACAAATACATCTATGTCTGTCTTAGTTACTTTTCCATTGCTGTGAAGGGGATAGTTTGACCATAAAAACTGATGGAAGAAAACAGGGATCTTTCAGAGGGTAGATCCAGGACTATCTTGGCAGGAAGCATGGTAGTAGATAGGCAGGTATAGCCCTGGACCAATAGCTGAGAACTTTTTTTTTTTTTTTTTTTTTTTTTTTTTTGGTTTTTCGAGACAGGGTTTCTCTGTGTAGCTTTGCGCCTTTCCTGGAACTCACTTTGGAGACCAGGCTGGCCTCGAACTCACAGAGATCCGCCTGCCTCTGCCTCCCAAGTGCTGGGATTAAAGGCGTGCGCCACCACCGCCCGGCTAATAGCTGAGAACTTTTGTGTTGAGAGAACAAGCATCAGGCAGAAAGAGAGAGAGCTAATTGAGACTGTCATGACCATTTGCAAGCTCAAAGCCTACTCTCAATGAAACATCTCCTGCATACAAGGCCACACCTCCTAATCCTCCCCAAACAGTTCCATCAAACATATGAACCTATACCAAACCACCTTAGTTACTATCTTGTTGCTGTGAAGAGACATCATGACCAAAGCAATTCTTATAAAGAAAGAATTTAATTGAGAGCTTGCTTTTTTTTTTATTTTATTTTATTAGAAGATTAGTCCATTACCATCATGGCAGAAAGCATGGCAGAGCCAGCCATGAGGCTGAAAACCCTACATCCTGATCCACAGATAGGCTGGCAGGCAGAGAGAGACAGGGGCTTGTTTGGGTCTTTAGAATGTTAGAGTCCACACCCAAGGACAAACCTACTCCAATCGGTCATGCCTCCACCAGGGCCACTTCTCCTCATTCTTCCCAAACAGTAATAATGTGGGGGAGGCTCTTTGGAGAGATAATATATAAGCTGATGTTAACACAGGTGAGTGTACTCAAACAGTATTAAAGGGAAAGAAGCATAAAGGGAGCACCTTGGGGTACAAATATGGGAAGATTTAGGTCTTCAAGGCAGTAGGTGCATGTTGCTTGACCTCCAATGACAGAGTGCAGTTTATAGTCAACCCTGAGGGGAATTGATGAACCTAAAGTGAAATTATAAAATATAACATGTGTTCTAGTCTACATAATTTTGTTATCAATATGGTCAACTGACAATGCTGTTCACAAAAATCAATAAACCTGTAGAAAGCAGTTGAGAGAGTCCTGTAAGAAATTAGATAAAGAATTTTGATTTTGAATATGGAAAACAGTAGCAGGCATTGATCAAATCCTGCAATGGTTTATTATACAGCAAAATGAGAAAATACAACTAAGCAGGTGGCAGTCCAAGAATGAGTTCAAGATTATAACAAATAAAAAGTGTTTGCCAAAATTTGATTCTGATATTAATATGTAATTCCCTCTTTAAATGTAAAAGGAATTCATAGCCAGAAACAACCAAAGATGACTCCTCATTCTAATAAAATATTTGTAGCTAGAGTTTTCCTGCTTTGCCCACAGTCAGGACAAATCTTTGTCACCCGCCAGTCCCACAGCCGCTCAGACCCAACCAAGTAAACACAGAGACTTATATTGCTTACAACCTGTATGGCCGTGGCAGGCTTCTTGCTAACTGTTCTTTTTATCTTAAATTAACCATTTCCATAAATCTATACCTTGCCACGTGGCTGGTGGCTTACCGGCGTCTTCACATGCTGCTGGTCATGGCGGCAGCTGGCAGTGTCTCTCCTCAGCCTTCCGCTTCCCAGAATTCTCCTCTCTCCTTGTCCCACCTACTTCCTGCCTGGCCACTGGCCAACCAGTGTTTTATTTATTGACCAATCAGAGCAATTTGACATACAGACCATCCCACAGCAAATATTGATGCATTTTGGCTTATTCCAAATTCATTTCTCACTTCTTGTTCATTTTTCTACCATTAATGTTAGAAAATATCAGTGTAAAAGGTCTGGGATATCATGTCTAAGATATCATTATTGCTCTCTCTGAATGAAAATCTCCTTTTTAGTAACATATAATAGCTTTGAAAACTACAAGCAACTAGTATCTGTGCAGTTATGTCATCTCATTCTTTTCAAATATTCAAATATAAAAATTCTCACATATATATTAAAAATAATCCTACAAACCAACTAAGGCTCGCTGAAGTTGGCAATTTATATTTCTAGCCATTGTAAAGGGAATCTTAAAAGTTCTTATTAATAACAATTAATAAACAATTAATAAACAAATCTGGGCCAGGTATTGGGGTGAAATGCTGGATGGTCAGAGAGACAGAACAAGCCACAGCTAACCTCACCTGGGCAACTTCTCAGCTGATCTTGTTTCCTCAGACTGAAAGCCTCTGTGTCCTCATATCCGAATGGTTCTCAGCTGAACTGTGCTGCTCAAAACCTAAAAGCTTAACCAGTCAAATGCTTCTAGTTTCTGGACCTCATGCCTTATATACCTTTCTGCTTTCTACCACCACTCCCTGGGATTAAAGACTCGCTTTCTGGGATTAAAGGCATGTATCACCAAGCCCATGCCTGGCCCTTTCCAATGTGGCCTTGAACTCACAGAGATTCAGAGGGATTTCTACTTCTGGAGTGCTAGGATTAAAGGTGTGAGTGCCACCATTTTCTAGCCTTTGTATCTAGTGGCTGTTCTGTCTCTGACCCCAGATAAGTTTATTAGGGTACACAATATTTTGGGGAACACAATACCACCATAAGCCATTAAAAATTTCCAAATGACAGAAAGTCTACTGTTAAATTTCATGAAAGAAGTAAACAACTTTTATCATTGTTGAGAGAGTAAAGATCATTATTTAAATCAGTTGATACATGTAATTACTGTCATAAAAATGAGAGGTTGAATATACTTTATTGCAGCTTACAACATTAAGGAGTGATTTTTAAAATGTTCCCCAATTAGCTCTGATTAAAGTGGACCAGATAAAGCAAATAGTAATTATAAGAAAAAATAAAGGTACTAGTAGTGATAAAATGAGGAGGAGGAGGAGCAACAGGAGGAAGAGGAAGAAGATAGAAAATTTATTTTAGCAAGTCAAATTCATCTTAGTTGATGATACGGTTGGCATGGGAAAGGATTGTAATTCTTTGGAATCTGGAGATCTTTGTGAATGTTGTTAAAATTGAGAACATGTTAGAAACAGTTCTATAGTTTGTTTTCTTTACATTCTCTCTGTTTCCTTATTTTTTAATTAGGCAAATAAACAGGCCACTCACCGGTATCATATATCCGTTTATTGTTTTAAATACCTTTCTTTCTTAATTAGTAGGGCATAAATTGTTTTTTGTTCTTAACTTCTAATACAGTCACCTATCTTTTAATTCAGTTTTCAATTTAGTTGTGGCTGAGGTTCTCAGATTTGCTCTGGTTTCTAGTCTTTTCCCTTCTACATCTGCAGAGGCCCAGCTGACATGAAGGGAATTCAGATCAGCACTGAAACACTTTGTGCTTCTCCATAATTCATGTCCCTCTGCACCCTGTTGGAATCACAGCAGTAGGTGAATTCACAGAGGTGAAAAACAAGATGCATAAGGTGCAAGCACCACAGTAGAGAGAAGAACCATGGTGAATACTAACAGCCCAGAGCACTTTGGATGCTGAGGTCAGTGGGAGTCAATTAATTGGAAACTTAGAAGGGAGTATCTTAATCCCAATCAAGAATCCCATATTAGATATAAAAAAGAACTCATGGTACTCCCTTTGAAAGGATAACTAAAATATAATAAACAAGATGCTCAGTTGAGAGATAACATATTTATGAATTCATAAGATTTTATCAATAAAGTCATGTGTTTTTATTAATAAAACTTAATTTTAGAGACATAAAGGTAGCAAAGGATAATTAAATATACACCAGGAACTATTACCCTACAATTAAAGAATTTTTAAAAAGTGGAAAGAATAATATGCACTAATATTAAGCTCCACATAAGCTACTCTGAAGAATTTGTATCTTCTCTGTGCACACTAATTTAATGCATTCTGATTTTATACTTCTATGAAATTATACACCACTTGTCCCAGGACAGATCCCTCAGACCTTTCCTCATAAATTGATTCTCTGACTATACACTTGCAATGTTGTGTAATTATTATAAGTAGTAGCTGCAGGGTGCTAAACATCCATGTCTAATTTTGTTTGAATTTTGAAACAAGACATCCTATAGCCAAGGATTGTCTTGGAATGACTTTGTAGCAAGGGTGACCTAACCTCCTAATCCTTGTATATCTGCTTTTTCTATTTTGGGATTATAGGCATGAGACACCATATCAGGTTCAATTTTTAGCATGTAGTTCTAAAGGCATCCAAGGCATTGTCCCAGTTTACAGTATCATAAACAGTGTGTGTGTGTGTGTGTGTGTGTGTGTGTGTGTGTGTGTGTGTGTAAGATGAATTGGTAAATGGTCTTATTATTAAAAAAAAATGGTGCCATATATTGGGGTGAATGCTGAATGATCACAGAGACAGAACAAGACACAGCTAAAACCTCATTTCGTCAACTCTTCAGCTGATCCTGTTTCCTCAGACTGAAAGCCTCTGAGTCCTCACCTGGAAGGGATCTCAGCTGAACTGCTGCTAAAAACCCTAAAAGCTTAAAATCCTCTAGTTCCTGGTCCTCGAGCCTTATATACCTTTCTGCTTCCTGCTATCACTTCCTGGGATTAAAGGCATGTGTCCTTCCCAAGCAAGCCATGAGATCTCAAGTGCTGGGATTATAGGTGTGTGCCACCATGCCTGGCTCTATTTCCAGTGTGGCCTTGAACTCACAAAAATCCAGACAGATTGCTGCCTCCTGAGTGATAGGATTAAGGGTGTGTGTCACCACTGCCTGGCCTCTATGTCTATCTAGTGGCTGTTCTGTTCTCTGATGCCCAGATAAGTTTCTTATGGTGCACAATATATTGGGGGACACAATATATCACCGTGTGTGTGTGTGTGTGTGTGTGTGTGTGTGTGTGTGTGTGTGTTTCTGAGAGAGAGTGTGTGTTTCCATTACCAACTGCAGTGGACATTTGCTCGTTATGATTTCCATATTTTGTTCTACCCCATGAACAAGATCTGTGTTCTGTTTCCACATATTTTTAAAACATTTACTCTCTCTTCCTTTTTCTCCATATAATCAACCCCATATACTCCTTCTTGCTTTTTTCAAATTTAGTACCATTTTATTAATTGCTGTTGTATACACACATATATATTTACAACTCAAACTATAAATATTACATATAATCTAGACTACATGCTGGAATATTTTTAGCTAATAAAACATTTTTATATATCCAATTTCAACTCCAAGATAATTATTTTCAACATTCTATGCAACTCACAATATTGATTCTCATTCCATTTAATTTCGAATAAACTAAAGTTACATTTTGTTGATTTGGACATTGTAAATCAATAATTGATAAGTGATAAAATAACAGTTTTTGAACTTTGACAGAGGTATGAAAAGGAAAATATGCCTATTAGCTTCCATAAGACATGAAATACTCAGATGGATCTCATACTTACACTAATAAAATGAACTTAGACACAGTACATACTTTACTTATCAAATTATAGTATTATAACCATAAATAAATAAAGTTCCACATTTACCTTTACATTACACATGCATCAACATACATTATACATTTAAAGATCATAGAATTTTCAACATCAAAACTATATTGATTAAAATGAGGGCAGCCTTATAAAATAAATAGAAATAGACCATAATCACAAAATATGATTTCATCCTGGGATGTTCACCTATTCTGAATAATAGAGAAGTCATAACTGTATGAATATTACAATAATTGTTGAAATAAGTATACATGTATATGTATACATGGTATTTCAGTTATTTATTTGATGTAGTTTAAAAATGTGGTTTATTATAGGCAAATTGCACTAGAGATGAGAAAAAAGCCTAAACACTAAAGCACACTTTACAGCTGACACTCTCTTCATGAATTATGTTGAAAACTGATAAACTGAGGCAGTTACTCAAGATTTCAGGATAGTGTGACACGTGAGATATAATTTATTCATTAATTTTGGCCAGGGTCTATCTCACTTCCAATTTTTTATAGAATCTCACACATAAAATATTAGCTAATAAATATATAAATTGCTATCAAGTGATAATAAAATAATTATTCTTGGTTAGAAGTCTAACATGACAATTTGAGCAATTGAACAAGTACCCCATTTTTCTTTTATTTAAAATATATTTTTTCCATACAATTCATTCTGATTACAGCTTCTTCTCCCCACATCGTTTCTAGCTCCTCCTCACCTTCCCCTCCACGTGGAACCAACCCTTTCTGTCTCTCACTAGAAAATAAACATGTTCCTAAAGGACAATGATAAAATAAAATAAAACAAAAACAAACAAATTGGGATAAGATAAAAGAAACAAAGAAGAAAAAGAGCTAAACAAAAAGCATACAAATAAAAAACTTGTATAGATCCACACACAGGAATCCCTTAAAACACAAAACTGGAAGCTGGAATATATACTCAAAGGACAGGCAAGACTTAAAAAAACATGCCCTGGCGTATCATTATGAGACAAAGAACCTCCCAAGACATCCTGAGTTTATTTTGTGTTGGCCATCTACTGCTGGGCCTGGGCCTACCCTTAAGAGTGGTTTGTTACCCCAGAGAGACTCCCTTAGAGAAAATGAAAACTTCATTTTCAAGTGTCTATCAATGGGAGCTAGCTTTGTGGCTAGGGATGGAGCATGTCTCTCCTTCTTTCAGCTCTAAAAATCTCAATTGGTGTAGACCCACGCAGGCCCTGCACTTGCTGCTCCATCTCCATGAGTTCATATGAACACTGATGCTGTGGTATCCAGAAAACCTTGACTGTTTCATGTCCTTCATCTCCCCTGGCTCTGACCATCTTTCTATCTCCCCTTAAACACAGTCCTCTGAGCTCCAAAGGGAGTGGTTTGCTGGAGACCTCCCTTTTAAGGCTGAGTTTGAACAAATACTTCTTATCCATGGTATCTAACACACAAATGCTATATTACTTAATTTCTAACACTTCCTCTCTCTATCACTATTATTATGCATTATTATTATTTAATTATACTTAATTATTACACATTATGAATTACACACACACACACACACACATATATATATATATATATATATATATATATATATATATATATATATGGCCTCCCAACTCCTTTTAGTTTTGCTTGTATGAATAGATGTTTAAAACTAGTCACTTGGGAACAAAACTTATCCAGAAATGCTTCCCTGGAGAAGCTCTTCCTCACTTACAAGTCATTGATTGCCTACAGCTCCCCCAATTCATTTAAGTGTGTCCTGATTTTTTACATAGATACATATACACATGCATACCCACAGATGATTATGGTGTCTCTGATTACAAAAGCAATGACTTTCATCAATTTCGAAGGCTATACCACAATTAATTTGACTTCTGTATCATGAATGTACAATTCCTAGAAAACTAATCAACACATTTACACTTTAGAATTCCACAGAAACAAGTCATTGAGCATAACACTGTAACTATTCCAAATTAATTTCAACTTTAAATGAAGCAGACACATTAGTGTATGTGACAGTTAATGTTGGCTGTCAACTCAAATGGATCTGGAATCTACTAAGAGACATGCCTCTAGGGAAGACATGAGGGTATTTCCTTGGATTAATAGAGGGAGTATGGCTCATCCCCAGAGGAAGCAGAACCTTCCAATAGGATCCCAACATAAAGAAATCTGAGAGAAAAGAAGTGGTCTTTTTTGTTTGGTTGGTTGGTTTTTGCCTTTTTTTTTCTTGTATGTCTTGAATTTTTGCTTGTGGGTGCTTTTACCCTGTTTCTACCAGTGCTGTTAAAATCCTTCTGTGGCATCAGAGCTTACCATATTTGACTTTCCAATGAGGATAACAACAAGGAACTCTCCAGTACTCTGCTAGGTCTTCAGAACCATATCGGGATTGCTGAGGCTTCAAACCTCACAGACTGAGTACCTGGGTCTCTCTAATGCACAAGACGTCAATGTTAGAAACTCAAAATATATAGTGTAAGCCTCTCTAATAAATCCCCTCTGTAATATATGTTCATTCTATTGATTTGGCTCCAACCAACTCTAACAGAGTACATCTCAGTTGAACCTAGATTTTTTTTAGGAAGTTTCTACTGTTTTATACAAAAAGCTAAGTTGTTGTGAATATTTCTGAATAAGTTCTTTAAGTCTAACATACAGACCAGTCTTAAATGCATAACTGGGAGTAGAATTACTTGTTAGTTATGTCCATGTCCAATTTTATTGTGTAATTCCAGACAGCTCAATATGTCTCGTTTGAAAGTGTCATCAGCAATGATATGAGAATTGCTATTATCTAGTAACAATGTTTGTTCATTCAAATTTCTAACTTGGTGAAAATAAGAAAATCAAACAAACCAAAGCTATGTAGCATAGCAATCCTGTGGAATAAGTGGGAAAAATCCCAGGTCATGAGTATATGCTGCCTGGATCTGAAATAATAACATTACTTATAACTAGCAGGAACTGTTCTTGGTGGATAGAATGGAGCGTATGACCACCAGATAGTCTAGTGAATTGTTCTTCACATTCAGCCCTCCTGTGTGCTCCCCTCACTGCTAGTATAGATAATATTTTTTTGAGATCTCTTAAGAGCTCAGTAAAAGCAAGTGGCAAATATTGGACCATGAGAAGTAAATGGCAAAGGCATAATTTTTTTCCAGGTTGGTCTCCTTACAGATAATCTTTACTGTTTTCTTACATAGTGTGTGAGAAATGGTTATGAGACCAGGATCATTGTGGAGAAGAGAGTGGAAATATTAAAACAGCCAGAAAACCAGGAAGTCTGCAGTAAAATTCTCTCCCAGAAATGGCTGCATAAACTATATAAGAACAATGACAATACCAATGAGTATACTAGCAAGGAAGGGAGAAAATATAGCAGGGTACTACCCTTAAACAAAGAATTATAGGCAACTAATGACTGCTGGGAAGAGACTCAGCCTGTCCCAGGGATGAGCTTTCTCATTGTTTGTACATGCATAGTGGTCATCCCTGAAATCAAATATACACAAACAATGAAACAGACTTAGCAGGTTGTACATATTTGTGCAACACACATTTGCATGCACGTGCATGCATGCTCACCCCCCCCCCAAAACACACACTAAAAAGTAAAGGAAATAGAATATGCATTTAAAGATATAAAATGAATCAGAATTATTATCCAAGTAAAAGTGATTTTGAAGGATGAGCTTTAATCAGAAAGTAAAGAATGTTAATCAGGACTATGCACAGCTTTTTTTCATTCCAACTAGATTCCATTAAAATACTGTAGATTTATAATTTTAAATATAAGACTGGAGTTTGAGACACTTTCTAACATTTTACTTATAAATTACAGTTAGAGTTTATATTAGAATTTCATTTAAATAGAAATTGTAATTATTAGTTCACACCATTTAGTTATAACCCAAACCCAGGAGTTCAGATTTTTATGGTAAAATAGTCTCTATTTCCTTATTTAAAACGACAAAGAAAATCTGAGGTGGAAGGATTATTCCTATTTTTTTTCCAGCTTTCATGGTGCTGGAAGAGTCTAAAAATGCTACCAAGGGAAAAAAGCAATCAACAATCTTCCCTAACTGAAAAACAGAGCTGTTAAAATTTCAACATTTCTATATTACTGAATATTATTAATTAATTAAATAATTGGAGCCTTCACATTTGCAGTCAAACGTGCATACCAGGAACCCGCCAGTAGTTCAAACCCATGTTTTGCGGCATCTAGCTGCCCATATGAGACATGAAGCAGGAACCTGGTTTTGGCTCTGTTCAGAATTGTTTATTAAATATTCTCAGGTTTACGGTGGAAACTCGAGCCATTGGGCACCATTTGTTGCTGGAGAACTTCTCTCCAGTTCCCACCAAGCCCCGCAGTCCCACATATAAAATAATCACTCAGATGCTTATATTACTTATAAACTGTATGGCTGTGGCAGGCTTCTTGCTAACTGCTCTTGCCACATGACTTGTGGCTTACCGGCGTCTTCACATGCTGCTTGTCGGTGGCTGACAGTGTCTCCCCCTTCTTCCTGTTCCCCCAATTCTCCTCTCTCCTTGTCCCACCTATACTTCCTGCCTGGTCACTGGCCAATCAGTGTTTTATTTATATAGAGCGATATCCACAGCACTTTTGAGTGTAGCACAAATTCTAAATGGTCTTAATAATAAAAACCCAGAATCCGATATCAGGGTGAAAGCTGAAAGATCTGAGAAGCAGAGCAGCTGGCCACTTAGAAAGACTTCTTACCTCTACCAAATACTCAGACTGAAAATGCCAAGTTTCTGTCTCCACCCTGCCTTTTATCACCTCCTCTCTCCACCCAGCCATATCACATCCTGTTTCCTCCTCCCAAGTGCTGGGATTAAAGGTGTGTGCCTCCTAAGTATTGGGATCAAAGGCACGAGATTCCAATTAATGGGATTAAAGGTGTGTGACACCACTGCCTAGCCTCTAGTGACTAGCTCCACACTGTTATCTCCAGGCAAGCTTTATTTGTGAGAGAGCAAACAAATTTCACATTTCAGAAGTATTATACAACCTCAAACATAAAATTTTCAGTGTTCTCTTCTCCATTCTAAAAGTTTAGAGTGAATAAATGATGGTTTTCTTATTCAAATATTTTTTTTTATCCTACTCCAAATGATATAACAAAATTCTGAAAGAATTAAAATATTTTGGTATATCTTTGCTCTTTCCGGAAATTGTTGAGTTCTCTAATGTGTAAAAATACAATCTGAAATGAGGGGATATGTCAACTATAAAGCAAACAGCTGTATTCATCATTTTTTAATCGCACAGATTTTGGTAAGTTGTTTACATGCTCTGATGATCAGTTTTTCTATTTAAACAAAAAGTCACAATGTTAAGAAATTAATACATCTGTTCTTTTTAAATATGTAGATTTTGTGAGTGGACTGCAGGCAGGTGGGAATGGAAACATGAGCAATCAGGTTGAGTGTGTGGACTGAAAAGGACTGAAAGAAACTTCTGGAAAGAGTGTGTCGGTAGTGAGTGTTGGGCCACGTGGAAACCTGCCTCAAGGGAATCTACAAGGATGACCCCAGCTATGATTCCTAGACATCGCAGATATGTAGCCTGAAAGGGCCATCTCCTGTGACCAGACAAGCTTTCAAGTGGAGGGACTGGGTTACCAACCCAGTCATACAACTTTCGACCTGTCTCTCCTGCCTGTGGGATGTGCTAAGGTAAGGATGGCCTAGAAATCTAGGGGAGTGGCCAAGCAATGACTGGTCCAGCCTGAGACCCATGCCAGGAGAGTAAGCCTGCCCTTGACACAGCCAGGAGCATCAGGACCGACAGGCTGGATGACTCAGAGACCTAGAATAGAACTAAACATGACTGGAGACAAAACAAACAAATAATATTCTACTATACTCATAGATTGGTACCTTGCCCAAAAGTCATCAGAGAAGCTTCATCTAGCAACTGATGGAAACAGATGCAGAGACCCACAGCCAAACGTTAGACTGAGCTTAGGGAATCCTGCTGAAGATAGTAAAGAAGGATTATTGGAGACAGAGGGGTCAGGGACACCAAAAGAAAGCCCGCATAATCAGCTAACCTAGGCTCATGGGGGCTCACAGAGACTGAATGGACAGCCTGTATGAGACTGACCTAGGCACTCCGCATACATGTTACAGTTGTGTAGCTTGGTCCTCTTCTGGGAATCCTAACAGTGGGAGCAGGGCTGTCTCTGATTCTTTTGCTGGCTTTTGGAATCCTACTCTTCATGCTGGGTCATCTTGCCCAGCCTTAATACATGCTGAGGTGCTTGGTATTATTGCAACTTGATATGCCATGTTTTGTTGATACTCATGGGAGACCTTCCTACCCTTTCCTAAACAGAAATGGTGGAGGAGTGTATTGGGGGGGGCAGAATAGAGGGGAGTTAGGAGGAGGGACTGGGAGGAGAGAAAGGAGAGGAAATTATGTCCTAGATGTAAAATATAAATAGTTTTTTTAAATGTATTTTAGTATTATTCCTAGGTCACCAAATATTAAAATGAAAATAAGATATCAAATAAATATCTGTAGCTTAGACACAGAAAAATTATTAATTCTCCAGCTATTTTAGCAGATACTACCTTTAGAAAAGTGTAACAATAATTTCAATTGGAATCTGCATTTATATTGAAAAAAATATTATACTTTGTGAACTTTTTGGAAAATGATGTACATACAAATCATAATTTATTTTACTAACTGAAATCTCAAGCTGCCTCCATGTATATTCATAAGTTAGCTGTAAAATTTTGGCTTGTGCATTTGAAAAAAACTGTCTAATGCAAAATGTAGGTAAAATAAAAGGCATTTGGTCTCTGGAATGCACTGTGGAGCGCACTGTAATTGCCTTATTGACATCATGATAAATTTAGTTTATAGAGTCAAATAAACATCTGTTATCTCCACTCAGAAATGTGTTCAACCATTCATGCTTCAAATGCCTATCATATTTTAAGTGAGAATAATTTATAGCCCAATTATAGTCTGTCTTTCACTGTGCTTAAATGTGACACTAGCTGAAAAGTTTACTAATATGGAAAAGTTTTAGGGAATTCTTCCAAAAGAGACCAAGTGAAATGTTAATGGTAGAGAAATTTAATTTGGTTGTAGCAAAGCACATATACTTACAACAACAAAGACTATAAATATGTCACAAGCATATTAACATTATGGAAGATTGGCTAGAGAAGTGCTTGGTGGATCTGGGGTGAATAGCAGCGCTATCCTTCTCCTTGGAAGATGATATCACCAAAAGGTACTTGACCACAAGCACATTCAGTTGGCATTCAACCTTCTCAAAGTTGCCGATTTTGATTGCTATGATAAGCTAATCTTTCCATTTGTGTCCCCAGGAGTAGTCTTATGCTAGCTAGTTATTTCTGCGTCCCTTCTAGCTCCTCACAGAGAGTATAACTGAAATGAGCAATCCATTTTTTTGTGCCTGTTTTCCATGTTCATACTCTTTAGCCTTCATCTGTCTGTATCAATAATTATGCTTGATGCACCTGGCATTTTCTTTCTATTTTTTTTTAAGAAGTGCTGCTTGATATTTTAGGGGAAAAAATGAGATTTATTAAGAACCTTAAGTTGTTCCAGTTTTACTCCCTGGAATGATGTTTGTTTATAGGCTTGGTATCGTATTTGTTTCTTTGCTGTGGGGAGACTATCTAATTTAATCCTCAGAAATATAACAATAACAACAACTTTCCTTGCATTTCTGGGTTATCTTTTGGACATACAATGAAGAACAAAATACAGCCAATTCATGATTTCATGTCATTTATGTTTCACAGGTAAGCAGCAAGATGAATCTCCTTATAGTCACCTTCTCCATCAGGAAGCTGTATTTTACAATTGGTTTGGACAGTTCTGTAACTCACATGTCAGCACTGCTATACTACTTCAGAGATTCAAATGAAAATTGTGCAATTCTATGCCATGTTCAATAAAAGAGCGGCAGGTGCAGATTTTTGCAAATTCACATCTGGCTATGAACTTGGGCTGCATTCCTTAGTGAACTGCTCACATCACCCGTCTTTGATTTCTCTGCAGAGTCCAGATCAAAATGAGTTCATTTAGCACAGAGAAGGTTATCTGTACTCTTCTTTAATTTCCATCAAAACACAAATCAGGGAACTACTCTGATCAAAATAATTTAAAATGCCCAAACAAAGGCAAATGGCAGTTTAATTAATGAAAGAATTTGCTCTGATCATTCATTCCTCTGCTTCTTCTTTTGTACTCTCAAGCCTTCACTGTCATAGAAACATTCAATTTGACATTCTTACCATGCGCTTGATTTTCCTGTCAAATCATTTTCCTGGTTCCTTCACCTGTATTTGAAGCAGAAAATTCCACATGCAGTTTTACATGCAAGTCCCAAGCTAATAAGCAAACATATGTTTGCGTAAAACCCAATATTAAGGAAATAGTGCAACCAGTATTTGCATACATGTAATGAGTATGTATTTTTATCCTGTCACTTCAAATGTATTAGTAATATCAATAAATAGTGTAGCATTTCACAGGGCAATTACTGCTTTCTTTAAATGTGCTTCCGTGTGGCAGAGGCTGTGTAGCAACATAGAAGCCTTTTACTTCAGAAAATCGCTAAGGTGTATTGAGTGGTTACTATGCACCAGGCAAACATAATTACTATGTAGATGTTTACTGCCTTAAAATAGCAGTAAAAAAATATACATTGCTGTCCTCAGGCAGGATTAGATTTGGGTTTTGTCCATCTCTACACATCTGGTAAAATTTCCAGGCATATTTTCAATCATCTTTGATTGTATTCTGAGCTTAGTGGGGTAATTAGGATCGTGCACTGTGGGCATATGCCAAGATCTATTGTGAGATTTTTTTCAGAGGCAAGTAAAGAGATGTGGAAGAATCACATAACTTTCCCAGCATGACAACTGATAACAATGCAGTCTCTAAAATCAAATTGTTTTAAGAGCGTTCACTTCACTGTGCCGTGCTAATCACTGCCATTTCGGGTATTAGAAAGGATTTGTGTCTCTTATTTGTTCTAAATAAATATACTCAGCCTTCATTTTCTGGATAGAGCCATTGCAGTTACCTGCTAAAAATTGCAGTGGTCTGTAAATGGCATTGACCTGGGCTTATAAAGCAGCTCCAAGTAACATTTTTTTTTAATCAAAAGCATAATCATGTCACTATAGCATCAGTGGAGACTGCAGGAGGAGGTGGTTAGAGTATAATAGGTAAGTATACACAATACCGTGATTACCTGGGTGAAACTGTGAAAAAATACTCTTGAAAAAATAGCCTAAAATGTAAACTATCAATTATTATATTATTTTTTAAAGTCTAACAAGCTTACGGTGTCACATTTTTCATTCTTTAATCATGTGATTTTAAAATAATTGAAGTTTTTCTTAAATTTTAGAAACAAAGACTCCTCACATCTTGACTAAATATTCCATTGCCTTATGTTTGATTTTTTTTTCTCATCATTATTGCCTAATGAATGTGAGCTTTCAACTAATTTGAGTTTTAAATGGACTGTATGTGATATATTGATATTTGATACTATTAATAAATGATTTATCTTTTCAGGTTTATGCTTAGATATCATTTTCATAATATAAAATAAAGTTTATCATGTTAAATGTTGCACTGTTGTTAACTGCTCTCAATGTCTAATGATTTAGTGTGCATGCCAAGCCTAGTTTCCAAAGTAATGGAATCAACATCATCTCAGTAAATAAAAACATTTTACACTTATTCTAATAGTTTTTTAATACAATAGTGAATATACTTCACAATTAACACTTTTTAAAATGGTGACTAGTTAGATGTGCCAGGTTTGACCTGTAAGTTATAATCTTCCTGCTTTTACAATTCCAGCAGTGGAGCTCCAGGTGCATCAACACTTGCCATGACTTACTTATTGATACCTAATTGGTTATTATTGTGGAGTATTAGCTTAAGATGTGTTACATTCATTTAAGCTGTGGAATATTTGCTTAATGATGCAAAGATGTGTTGTATTCTTTTATGCTGCATCTATTTAACTCTGTAAAGCTATTATTTTTCCTGTCGAAAACACTTGATTGGTCTAATAAGAGGCCAAGTGGTCAATAGCTATGCAGGAGAATGGATAGCTGGGCCTGGCACACAAAGAAAACAAATAGGAGGAGAAATCTACAGAGAAAGAAGAAGAGGGAGGAATGAGAAAAAGGAGAAGGGGTGGAGACACCAGGGGCCAGCCACCCAGGCACACAAGCAGCCACAGAGTAAGAAGGAAAGAAAGGTATATAGAATAGAGAAAGTTAAAAGTCAAGAGGCAAAAGATAGACAGGATAATTTACGTTAAGAAAAGCAGGCTAAAAATAAGCCAAGCTAAGGCCAGGCATTCATAAGTAGGGATAAGTCTCTGTATGTTTATTTGGGAGCTGGGAAGCAGGCACCCAAAGAGAAAAGAGTATTGAAAAAAAAAACCCTACAGATTATTACTTAGTTGAATAGTCAATAATGTCAATTGGATGATTATTAATTAAAACTTATAGATATTTTCAAAATAACTTCATAAATTTTCCAAATCTCTAAGATTATATTTTTTTATATTAACAGCATATTACCCAAAGTATTAAGAAGTCCATGTTAATCTTTTGGTGCATAAATTAGTACAGTGAGTTACATGGGATCCAGAAATAAATCGGTGTCTGATCCATATACAAAGACAAACACTCTTTCACTTGATCATGCCCTACATCCCTCCCTCTATCTAGAAATGCTCCCCCACACTCTCACACTCATACACACAATCAGAGTTAATATAATTAACAAAACCTGACACTGAGACTTAGCCATAGTTAATAAAAGCTAATGTTCTGTGGAGGGAGAAGAGGTTAAGTAAATGAAGCTGTCCAAAAGTCTTAATAGAAAATAACTTTTACTATGGGCAAGATAGACACTGATGTCACCACTGAAAACCTAGGGGCAATGATAAATATGTCCACATCATTTACAAGCTTCTTTCTTCTTTAACTAAGGCCCATCCTGAAGGTTCAAATAAATGCTCAAAGATCACATCTATGGAAGCACATGATACACAATACAGCAACCACAAAAGTAATATCCTGTTAAAACACTATACATTAGCTACATTAAATACAGGGATGAACACACTGATGAGATCATCTCCTCAATATCTTGTCTTATTGCTGTGTGTCCTAAGGATCAGAAATAATTTATATACAGTTCATATAGACCACATTTCAAAATATATTTATGTTCTTGATCAAGATAATTTAAAGGCAAGGTTAGAAGAAAGCATATGGAAGACACTTAAAAAATTAAAATGAGTAAGAGGTTTCTTGAAAGGACTCAATATATATATCTATTCTATATTTATACAAAAATTAATATATATATATATAAACTTCAAATATAGCATCTTTTCTTTCTTTAAGCTTCTTGTCTGCTATAAATAGGTTGATAAGGCATGTTACATGATTTTTTTCTTAAGATATCCTTAACATTTTGTATTTCTGTGACCTACTAAAGAAAACTTTTTGTTCCCATTATCTGATTCTTAAACTATATCTAATTTAATGCTTAATTAACTTAACTGAAATTTTAATTAGAACAAAGAACTTTATTCTTAGTGTGGTCTCTTTGTTCCCTTTCAATCACTTTTTTTTTGTTTTAATTGTGATGATGCAGGCTTTGTATTCCCCCCTTTTATTATTTCATTGGCTCAACTTTGAAGATCACATTACATTTTCCAGTCTTTACTTTTCTGTTCTAAAGATGACAAAGCAGTTTAGTCTAAAATACTCTTACTCATAATGGCGCTATTGCTTTTGTCATTTTACCTTCCCATATAAGCAGCAAAAATTTTAAAAATAGTGAAATTATTATGGTTAAGTATCTATTTCCCTAGGTATGTTGATTTATTTTTGGATAGTTCCATGGAGGGATCTGCCTTGCTTACCAAGCCACATGACTTTTTTGCAATCAGTTATAAGTTTGCTCTTTCATATCCAATTGGCTAAGGTCTTATATTTCAAATAAATGCCATGACCAATATAAGCCTGTGAGCTACTGCTCTAATATAGCAGAGGTATTGCATAGATGTGTTTTGGTAGTTCTCAACCATGGGAAATATCATCTCTTTCCAACCACTCCAAGACATGTTTGAAAAATTTTGGACATATTTTGGCTTGTCATGCAGAAAGAAGGTAGGTTTATTATCCTGAAATTAATGAGTAGAACAAAATGCTACTGAACCTTGAAGCAAATGTTTCACAATGAACAGTTATACAGCCAAAATGTTTACAGTGGCAAGCTTTGAGGACTTAATACAACTGAGCTTTATTTCAATTAAGACAAAACTACTTTTAATGAATTTCCAGTGGAATATGTTCTTCATATGCTTCTTGGGTTATTTGGTTTATTTTTTTAATTAAGAGATTTTCTATTCATTTTACTTACCAACCATAGATTTCTCTGTCCTCCCTTCTCCCACCCCCAGCCTCCCCCCCTCCCATCCACCCCCACATTCCCACCTTCTCCAAGGCAAGGACTTCCACGGGGATTCAGCAGATCCTGCTACATTCAGTTGAGGCAGGTTGAAGGCCCTCCTCCCTGCACCAAAGATGCACAAAGTGTCTCACCATAGGCACTAGACCCATGCACTAGGGACAGGACCCAATCCCATTGCCTGGGGGTCACCTGAACAGTTCAAGCTAAACAACTGTCTCACTTATCCAGAGGGCCTAGTCCAGTATCATGGGGGCTCCTCAGCTATTGGGCCAAAGTTCATGTGTTTCCACTAGTTTGGCTACTTATCTTTTCCAATAATAGTCTAGATATCTCTTGCTCATAGAATCCCTCCTCTCTCTCATCTCATTGTTTATTATCTGTTTATTTCATCACCAGTTTTAGATTCTGAAGCTTTCCTTAGAGATTATATAACTGTATAAGGGAAACATTATACTCCTCACTTACTGAGGAAAATAGATTGTTTTAATTCTTCTAGTGAACTTCTTCCTTCTTGGGTTGATGTTTTCTTTTACCTGTTTTCCACCATAAAATTGACTTAAATATTTTTATTTTTTTCTAATTGCATTGAATAAAACCAATATCTTTCAGGACAACTTTTGCAGTTCATTCTTTTTATACAAGTCATATGCAAAATCGACATAATTTCAAATAGTTATGAATAATTTGCCTATTTTGAATATTTAATATAGGAACACTTGAAAATTCTTAAACACCATGCAAAGTGAAATTCTAATACATTCAAATCTAACTTAATCTGTGAAATGTGGATTGCCAAAATTAAATAATTTCATAAATTATATCTGTGCCTCAGTTCACCAAGACTATGAAAATTAATAATGAAGTGGCATCTCCTTGATTATTATATCCACTTTTCATTTGACATTTTTAGAGTTGTTTCAGTTGTCTGCCCATGATTTACCTTCCCTAAAATTAATATAATGATTATGCAGCAGATAGATGACATCTGACAGTGGAAGTAATCAAGTTCCTTGAGGAAGGGTTGACCTTCTCAGCAATGTTGCCATATATCATGATGATTCAGGTTTCGCCATTATACATAAATGTTGAGGACACAATGACTTTGTAACCCCAATTGCCTGGGAACCTTGCCAAAAATTGGATTTTGTTCTACATTAATGTAATGGAGACTCATTCCTGAATTGCACTTAAGTTCTATTGGAATTTTTTAAAGGAGGGTAGTAACTCATATAACCTTGACTAATCATTAAATAGAAACCTTGGCTTACAAAGTTAAGGCAAAATAAAATATTATGTATATTTTTCATATGATATTTATTGAAATAACATTTCAAAATAACACTGATACAACAAATTTTGTAATAATTTTTTATTAGTCATCCATACAATGCCAAATTTATAATATAAAGTTTGTATATGCTGTGTTTTGAAGGGACACTAGAGTTAAAAATCAAGAGGAGCAATAGGACCTGAAGTCATTTTCCTAGAATTAATTCTATATTTGGGGAGTATACACAACTGAGTATTCATTAAAAACAGTCAATAAAATTACTACATAAGAGAATGTTTAACAGATGGCAGCATTAGAGTTTGAGTTTGTTTCCATGAAAAGACTTCACTGATGCCCCAACTCCTATAGCTTTGTTTTCTAAAATCTTCCTTATATTTGCAAAAAAAAAAAAATAGTATTAGGATCAAACCTAACTTGACATGATTAACATCCTATCAAAGAGGGTAAACATAGGCAGAGTCATCCCAGGAGATGGGATGGCCACCAGAAACTAGGAGCAGCAAGTGGGTTGGACTGTTTATTAAGTGCCCCCAAAAAACTCCAATGCTTCTGGTATTGTAATTTTAGATTTTTAGTCATCAGGTCTGTGGGAGAGTAACTGATGTAAAGGTAGCACATTTGTTGCAACTTGCTAAAGTATCCCTAGGAAATGAATGCAGATGGTATCTGAATTGAAGTTTAAGGTATGACAGAATTCAGGTCTATGGAGAACTGGGTAAAATTGTTTTGAGGGTGACATACTGAAAATATAAAACCAGAATGAATTGTGGTATGCACACAAAAAGAAAAGGAGATGTCTCTGAGTGTGTTATAAAGATATCTGGCTGGGCGTTGAAGAGATGGACCATTGGTTAAGAGCACTAGCTGCTCTTCCAGAGGACCTGGGTTCAATTCCCAACAATCACATGGCAGCTCACAACTGTCTGTAACTTCAGTTCCAACATGCTCACACAGACATACATGTAGGTCAAACACCAATGCACATAAAATAAAATATAAATAAATCATAAAAAATAAGTCTGGGAAAAAGTCTTTGCAGACAGTGATAATGAAGTGGTAAGAAGGTAGATACAGATTGTGTTAGTCAATGAAGCTGTATAGAATTTTTTCTAAGAAACAGAAACAGAAATAAATTTAATTATATCATTTCAGTAATAACAGATTATAATCATAAAGAAAATTTGTGCTTCTAAAGAACATTCTGGAAAAAGGATAGCAAAATAATGAAATTGTAGTGAACAAAAGCCTTTTGTAAGTCAGTTGAGCTAAGGTTAAAATCATCAGCTGACCTTCACTATGTGAACTAATGTTTTTATTCAGTAAGTTACTAATGGAGATGTAGAAGGGTAAGTGATATTTTTCATATTAACACAAATTACTGTTAGACACCATCTGTAGAGTGAGATTGGAAATAAGTCAAAATTACTCTTAGATTTTTATACTTGTATAAATAATAAATGTAGATATCCTTTTATAACAAATGCAATACTCTAAAATAAATCATATCATGCAAAATAAAATCAATTATAATATTATATGAAACAAAGTCTGTTAGTTAAAATTTTAAATACACAGTTTGGAAGTGTTACAGAACTTTAGTTTAGGACTTATGTGTCTGTACATGATCTTTTTGCTCTTCAAAGTTGCAAAGCTGGATACACAACACAACCTTTGTTATATGACCTTACATTCCCATGAGTTACCCCTTCATGCCAAATTATTTCAAGATTGGTTAGCACAACAGTATAAAACTATTAATACCATCCATTCTAGCTATATAACCCCAGAGTTTACATCTGAAAGAGACAAAGTCTGCATATTCTAGATACTAGCATATCAATATTTATTACATCACTATTCATAAAAGTCAAATTAAATAATCAGGATTGGATATTATCAAAATAAAAATGCATTAACAAAATATGCTGTAGTAAAATACGCTATATTTACTATATGTGTTTTCAGCTTTAAAGAAGAATGGAATCAATCAATTTTTAAGAGAAAGGATGAAATTAGAGGTTATTATATTACTTGAATTAGGATAGACACTGAAAAACAAATATTTTATGTATCTCTGATATGTCTAGTTTAAAAATAAAAAATATCCTAAGACTGTTTGGGAAAGAGAAGGAAATCAAAAGAAGGAAAAACAGGATGGAGGGTAAAATAGAGTGAGAAGTGTTTTGAAAGTATATTTTATGCCTATAAGGGAATGTCATTTATAAACTACTATTTTGTACAATGAATATATAATCATGAAATAAATATATAAATTAGCCATTTTCATTACAAATATTTCAATATGTTAGGAATGCACTACAACAGGAAATCATCAAGAAATGGCCCTTAGTAGACTGAATGTCAAATTCTGTTACACTTTACATATTTCCTGCTATACACACTATGTACTACCCTGTTATCAGACTGAGTATTCAATATTAAAATCATGAACAGTCAGTAGTACTGTGAATCCAGGGGCAAATCACGAAATTTCTTTTAATCAAGAAATCTAGTTAAAATGTAGGTTAAGAGTAATTTACAAAACAAATATTTTTTTTTCTAAAATCTAAGGAAATTCATGTTTAGATGTAATAGCAATTTCTGTTAAAGTTGTTTACTTGAGTTGGTTTCTTTTCCTGCCAAACTAGAAAAAAACAGTCTAGAATTTCCGTGGTGCATGTCGCACCCGTCCCTTTCTGCGTTTCATCCAGGAAGTGAGTTATAAATGTCTCCTGAAAATGTCAGCCAGAATTCTCCACATTACAGAGACTATGCAAGAGTATCCTGTGGGGGAAGGTGAAATTTAGTTTTAATGAGCCAATCTCTCTCTCTTTGTGGTGTGCTTTCGCTTCTCTGTTCTGAGTCTTAATGGTTATTGCTGAAATGGTCTCACTTGGCACATTTTGCTGAGATGGATGGCTATTTGCTCACAGGAAAAGTTTTGTGACCGACTCATTATGTAACTCATTGCAATATTTCCTTCATTTAAGCGAGCAGAGTCTGGATGAAGATTTTGTGTATTGTACACATTTCTGTTGTATATGACTCCCAAATAATTTGGTTGTATTATACAATGAGAAAATACTGTCACTTACATATCTAAAGAAAATATCCATATACCCATACCAGATATTTCAGAAGATATTAATTAAAAAGTTTTCATTATAGCATTAACATTACTCTAGCCATTCTCAAATCTGCTTTGCCAATGAAATTATCAATATTGTAACAAAAATATATGTGTTGGAAACCATTTATTTTTTTATCTTGGAAAATATTTGCTTTTCAATTCAAGAAAATTGCTCTAGAATTCCAAATGATGCCTTTTAAAGGCCCCTTATTACCTCCTTCTAACTTGCTTGCTTAATTTTAACACACACACACACACACACACACACACATATAATTTCATATGCATATACAATGTATTTTAATCATATCCAAATTAGATTTTGCTAATCCAGTTTCCTCCTAAAATATATTCGGTCCATTGAGTCCAGACAGTACTTCTCATGTATTAATGGGTGTAGGTCATTCACTGTCGCATGGACAATTTACTAGAGTTCACAAAACACAAAGAAAATGATGCCTCTTGCCTCGCACAGCTTCTATTGGCAGTATTCCTCACCTAGAGCTGGAACCCCAGGGGCCCTTCCTCCATCTCTTCTGAAATCATTGACTGGCTTGATCTTGTCCAAAGATCATTTCCAAAGACACTTCTCTGACCTTTCTTTCATGATAGCCTTATTGGGGTGAGGTGGAGCCTTAATGTACATGTCCCAGTTAGAGAATTGTTGGGGGGAAAAGGAAAGGAAGGAAGGTAGGAAGATTACTTAGTTCTATAAAATAATTCAAATTATGTCTTTACACATAAAATAAAATGCATGCATTGATTAATGGGATCACTTGCATTCTTTTTTAAATAGCATATAAGGTATTAGATATAATTATTTCAGTTTTGAATGATGTATTTTAATAATGAGCTTATCTTCTTCACTCATCTCTCATATGTCCTTATCATCTTTGCAACCCAGTCCCCAATCTCTGGACCCATGTGACTTGCCAGCTACTTGTTTGTTTGCCCTTTTTTTGGTCAATATGTTGTACGAACACAGTGTTTTAGTGTAATTTTTTGCTGTGATAAAATAAATATTTATGAAGTTTTGAAACCAGTAATAACTGTTGGCATAATAAATTAAACTCAGTGTCTGAATAAATTTATTTTTAATATTTTAATAAAGTAATTTTATTAAATATAAAACAGAATTATTCAAAGGCTTATCATATTGATATTGCATTTCAAGGCATGCTCAATTAGTGAAGTTTTCACAAATAGCACTATTGAGTTTATTGGGTTAATGAAAATCTAACAATATGCATTAATCTCCCGCAAAAGAAGACCTTCCTGTAGTCAATAACAAAGATGTGAAGAATGAAAATTAGATATATAAACAGTTTACATATCACAAAATTTTAGTGAACGAACCTGTAATAAGCCTGCAGAAGTTTCTTATCAGTGAGTACAAGGATTTTAATTTATGGATCTTATGACATCTGTTAAAGATACACAGGAACATTTTTTTAATTATTTCTCAGTAATTAGCTGTATTCCACCTGTGTAGTTTGTTGTGAAGTGATTTCTCCAATACTGAAATATGGCTCACAGTTTCAATCCACACAAGATTAAAACCACAGTCGACTTTTTCTCCCTTCTCCTTAGAAAACATGTGTGCTGTTCTTTAATTCAAACTCTTGCATATTCTCAGAAGCAAACACTCATTCTTAAGGTTCATTGATAAGCAGTTTAGTACATTCTGTGCTTAGTAGAAGGCATGGATTGGAAATAAAGAAAATTAAACAACCTGAATGAGAAGAGACAAGGGACGGAGGAAGTGAAAAAGAAAGGGAAATGGTGATGGAAAGGGCATGGGGAAAGTAGGTTTGTCCTCTAGTGTTTCACAAACATGACATCACATTCATAAAGAATTAGCTTAAGATGTTTGCCACACTAGTTTTCAGCTTTTTATTGTAATAAAAACCATCCTTTTAAAACAGAGGCCATATTAAAATGACTAGTATATTTTTCTGGATCACCAATTTTATGGTAACCAATGGAATAATCTATGTGAAACCCTAACCTTAGTCTCTTTCACAGAAGATACTACTATATTGATAGATCTCAGCTTGAGCTATTATATGGAAGTATGCAATGAAATAGTGTTGTCCTTCTGTTATGAAAGACTGTCATTAATCCTTGCATGTAAATACAAGTTAGAGTAATACAGAAGGGAAATTGATTTTAATATAATATAAATCTTTCTAATAAGTACTGAGCATCCTATTAGAAAGATACTGATTTACAAAGATTTCATTTAAACTTGATAGAGACAAAAATTGCAATTAAGCTTGTTAAAATTCTATCATCCATGTATAAAGGGGATCCCTGGAAACAAAAGAATGGGAATCCTTATGTCAACTGATTTGTTAGGGTTACTGTTGCTATGATAAAACACCATGACCAAGAGGAGTTTTCTCAGTTAAGATTCCTTCCTTTCAGAGGACTCTAACTGTATCAAGTTGACATAAAGCAAGCCAGCATATCAACCTCTTGCATTAGTGGCTGATTCTGAGATAATTCTTCAATAGTGATCAATATGATTAGACAGGATTCTACACAGTTAGACAGAATATTATTCTAGAGAGAAGTCAAGGGTTTCAAACAAAATAAGATTGTGTTGTGAAGTATTCAAATATTTGTGGGAATAAATGTCCACTGAACAAAACTGAATATGAAACTTAGGAGATACTGACCAAAAACTATTTGTACCAACATATTTTACTTCCATGAGGTAATATTTCTCATCAATTATTTTTATATTTTATTTTGGGCAATATCTCTTGCATTGAATACCTAGTTACTCTCATGTCTTTATTATAAAAACTAACAAATAAAAAAACATACACTAAAATTATTAAGACCCCAAATCTGCATTCAAGTGAATTTTCAGACAGAGTAGAATAGCCATTCTAAAGCTGTTGCAATTTTTATGGGATTTTACACTTTACTATTTAATGTATTTATATACTTAATGAACACCAGAAATGTGAAAATTATGAAAGAAGTGTAACTAGAGAAAAATAGTTTCACAACCTCTTTCATGGCTCCAGTGTCCATTACCTGCATTAACTCCTTCCTCATCACCTCACTACACAGGAACCAGCTATCTCATTCAGGCTTTTACCAAGAGAACCCCACACCCTACCCTAAATATGTTTACACTCCATGTTTATTGCTTACTGCACCTCTGTCAGTATAGTTTTCTAACATTATTTCCCTTTATTGTACTCCATTACACTGAAGTGTATTTATATTACTGAAATACCTTAACAAGATGTGATATTCCATAAACTACCTTAATATATTGTCAATAATCATATACTATACAACTATATTTCAAAACATCAGTAAAATGACCTTGAAACAAGTTGTGTCTTAGTAACTTGCAAGACCATACAGCTAATTTATTGTTACTGTACACTCGATTTTCTTGTATTAAAAATAGGATTTTTTTTATACAGTATATTCTGGTTATGGTTTCCCCTTGCTTAACTCCTCCCAGATCCTCCCAACTCCTTTCCCATACAAATCTACTCTTTCTTTCCCCTAGAAAACAAAAATGCATCAAAAAGTAATTGTATAATACATGAAATTTAAAAAAATCAAACAAATTGTAATAGGACAAAACAAAAAGAATAGAAGAAAACAAGGCAAAGAAAAAGCACAAGAAACACACAGATGCAGAGACAAACAGGTTTGCACACACAGAAATTCATAAAAACACAGAACAGGAAGCCATAATATACGTTCAGAAGACCTGTAAGGTTAGAAAAAAGTAAAGAAAAGAAAATATTCTGACACAGGATTCTGAGATAAAGACCCTCCCAAAATGCCACTGGGGTCACTTTGTATTGGTCACCTACTTCTGGGCAGAGAGACTGCCCTTAGGGGTGGTTTGTAAGTCAGGCAGTGGTGGCACACACCTTTAGTCCCAGCACTCAGGAAGCAGAGGCAGACAGATCTTTGTGAGTTCAAGGCCAGCCTGGTCTTCAGCATGAGTTCCAGGACAGCCAAGGCTACACAGAGAAGCCCTGTCTCCAAAAATCAAAAAAAAAAAAAAAAAAAAAAAAAGAAACAAAGAAACAAAGAAACAAAGAAAGAAAAGAAAAAGCAGCTTGTATTCCCAGTGAGATTCCATTGAAGAAAACTAATATTTCATTCATAAGTGGTTTTCCACTGGAGAGAGTTTTTGAGTTGAGGACTAGGGATGGAGGCATGTGTCAACTTCCTCTCTGGGAGCTGGAACCCCATTAATCCCCAGCTCTGTGCAGGCCCTGCCAATACTGCCACAGTCTCTGTGAGTTCAAATGCTCACGGAGGCTGTTAATTTCAAACTTTTAAACTTTAATTTTAATTTCGGTGTGTATGCCTATGGGTGTGGGATAAGTATAGACAGTAGTGCACATGAACGTGCTGGGCATTCCCAAACTGCAAGTTAAAGGAGACTAGCAAGCAACCCTCAACAACCATCCGACTCAAACTCCATCTCACACTGAGGTTGCAGAAGCAGACCCATCACGCCTGGATGTTTATGCTGGTCATCTTTGTTCAGCACTCCATTGTGGTGGTATTGTGTTCCCCAAAATATTGTGTACTCTAATAAATTTATCTGGCGTCAGAGAACAGACAGCCACTAGATACAAAGGCTAGAAAATGGTGCACACACACCTTTAATCCTAGCATTCCAGAGATAGAAATCCCTCTGGATCTCTGTGAGTTCAAGGCCACATTGGAAATAGCCAAGCATGGTGACACACACCTTTAATCCCAGAAAGCCAGCCTTTAATCCCAGGGAGTGGTGGTTGCTGTGGATATTGCTCTATATATTAATAAAACACTGATGGCCAGTGACCAGGCAGGAAGTAGGTTGCCAGGCAGGAAGTAGGTGGGACAAGGAGAGAGGAGAATCCTGGAAAGCAGAAGGCTGAAGGGAGAGACTGCAGCCACCGCCAGGACAAGCAGCATGTGAAGACGCTGGTAAACCACCAGCCACGTGGCAAGGTATAGATTTATAAAAATGGGTTAATTTAAGATATAAGAACAGTTAGCAAGAAGCCTGCCATGGCCATACAGTTTATAAGTGATATAAGCGTCTGAGTGATTATTTTATAAGTGGATTGTGGGACTGCGGGGCTTGGGGAACCTGGAGAGAAGCCCTCCAGCAACAGGTCGTAGAAAGCAGAAAGATATATAAGGCGTGAGGACCAGAAACTAGAAGCATTTGGCTGGTTAAGATTTTTGGCTGGTTAAGCATTCAAGCTTCTAGCAACAGTTCAGCTGAGAGCCATTGGGATGAGGACACAGAAGCTTCCACTCCGAGGAAACAGGACCAGCTGAGGATCCGGAGAGGTGATATAGCTGTGGCTTGTTCTGTCTCTCTGATCTACCAGCATGGACCCCAATAACTCTCCTCAGATTTGATTTTATTAATAAGAACTTTTAAGATTCCTGCTACACTCCATCTTACTGTCTGATCAGCCTCTCTAGGCCATATTTGTAAGCTTTTGATTAAAATCATGTTCTTGATAGGTACTTCATTATGAAGAAATAAAACGGAGTTTAACTAATTTAACTAGTATAAATAATTGGATTCTGAATTGCAGATAAAGTTCAATAGGCAAACTTGCCCTTTCATTCAATTTCTGCTCCATCTGTGCTGATATTGGTGATGCTGTCTCCCATTTTCATTGACATGTACAAATTACTAAATAAAAGCACCCTTAAAGTTTTATGATACTGCAACAAGGCAATCCATTCTAAAATGAAGCCATTCTGAATGGCAGCAAGTACATACTAATTAAGCACCCTCAGTAGTTGAAGATAAAACTACATAATAAGTTATACACTGATTTTTACAAAGGAACATTATAGCTTTTCAAAAAGTACCGTGTAAATACTGTCAACTCCCCCAGCTCTCTCTCCCTCTCACCAGTTGGGGGATTTTAGTAACAAACATTGGCGAGAACTGTAAATTCTTCTGTGTGTAAGGTATGTTTATCAGCACATAAGTAGAGAATTCTGAGACAATGACTAATGCAAGTAAATTTGCTGTCGTGCATTACTGAAAGGAATAAGCACTATACAGTTTGTGAATTAATAAGTCACCTGGTACAAAAGAAATTTAATGTAATGAGAACCTTCCGTACTCGACGTGACTGATTAAAACCAAAGACAAGGGCCTTTGGTATGAATTATGGAGACTACTGAAATTCAATAGATCACCAAAGTGAAAATATATTCCCACATATAACAAATAAACTACTTTTCCATAAACACACATCTACATATACCTATTCCTCATGATTTTTTTTTCCTGAAACCACAAAGGAACATAAAGACCATGTGATCTTCAGAGACAGGGTCACACAGAAAAGAAGCTATGAGAACATCAATGACAGGTACTGTGGCTATTTTTTTTAATTATACTATCTATAACTCCTGATATGCTTATTTGTTTTAATATACATATCTATCTATATATATATTATATTCTACTATATTATATTAGGAGTCATTACTAACTGTCTCCTTGTGAACGGAACTAGCCTGGAGCTCTACTTCCTTCTGCCTCAGCCTCTCAACTTCTAGTTTTGGGCCACAGTAACCTGTTTGTTTATTTTATTTTTCCCTTTTGTTTTGTTTTTGTTTTATCTCACTTACTAATCAATGAGTTTATAATTTTAAAATACAGTGTTCTACATGTTTAAGTTTTAAAAATATTGTTTTCATAAATATTCAGAAAGTAAAGCTGCTTACATTTTCACATTGCTAAACATATTAAAATATACATTTACCATTTTATTTAATCCTACTCTTCAAAGATGAGTTTAACATCTTCAATGCATTGGGCATGCGTTAAAAAAATCTATATTATTTTTATTGAAAATAGATTCTTCTCTCATACGATGCATCCTGACCACAGTTTCCCCTCCCTCTACTCCTCCTATCTCCTCCAACCATCCCTCTCCCCCAGATCCACTCCTCCTTTGTTTACCTTCAAGAAGGAGCAGGTCTTTATTGGTGAAATTCTTAAGGCCACTCCACTTAGTTAAAAGGGAGGTTTATTTTGTGGGGTCACTTACAAATGAAGGGATAGTTTACAGGGTCTGGAAAAGATGTGGCACAGTCCAGCGGTGTTCTCTGGAGAACTCTGCTCGGACTACCTCCAGCATCAAGCCCCCCCCACCCTACCCCCGCCTTGTAGGTGTAAGAGTTACCGAAGCCTCTACGGAGGTTGGAACTTCCAGATCAAAGCAGGGAATGGCTACCCACTACAGGTCTTCAAGAGACAACAACCAAACATGACACAACGATAAGACAAGGCAGAAGCCCTCTTATTGAGCCCTCATATTAGGCAACACAATAGGAGGGAAAAGGTGCCCAAGAGCAGACAAAAGCATCAGCAGCATACTGGTTCCCAATGTTAGGAGTCCCACAAAATAACACGTAAACGTATTCAGAGGACCTCATGCAAACCCAAGCAGGCCTTGTGCTTGCCAAATCAGTCTTTGTGAGTCCATATGAGCCCTGCTTAGAAGATTCAGTGGGCCATGTTTTCCTGGTGTCCTCCATCCACTCTGACTCCTACAATTGTTCCTTCCATTCTAAGTTCCTGAACTTCTAAGGGGAAGGACCTGATGGAGACCTCCAATTTAGACTCTCTTTCTGCATAATAGTTGTCTATGGATCTCTGCATCTGCTCCAATCTGCTACTGGAGCAAGTCTCTTGATGACTGAACAAGGCAAGGATCTATGGGTATAGTAGACTATCATTAGGGAATCATTTCATTGATTTTTTTTTTACAAGTCGTTTTTTGGGCTACCAGGCTGGTTCCTGGCCATTCAGGCAGTGTATGACATGGGTTCCGTCTTGTGGTGTAGTCCTCCAGTTAAAACAGACATTGGCTGGCCACTGCCGCCAGTTGGTGCCAACAGAGCCCCAGCACATTTTGCAGGCAGGACAGACTGTAGGTTTTGTGGGTGAGTTGGTGTCTAAGTTTCTCTTTGTGTAGCCTGCAGAGTACCTTCTCGCACGAAAGAGACCAGAATGGAGAGGTAAAAACGCCATGTAGCCATCAGCTCAACCTCTTTATGTTCAACGAGCTATGTGGATGCTGTCCTCAGCAATGGGGCCCTGCTGTCACTTTTTGGAGAGTAACTTTCTGACCTAGCAACAGCCTGGGTTTTTTTAATGATCTCCAAGGGACCCCCTCAGCCAGCAGCTCTACCAGAAGCAACTCAGTCCCATCACTGGAAGCCTTGCCTGGCTATAAAAGAGACAGTTCAGACTCTATTCTCCATTGCTAGGAGTCCTCTCCTAGGGTTACCCTCATAGTTTCCACTGCACTAGGTTTCCATATCACCCCAAGTTGCCCCCTCCCCAATCCCAGGTATCTATTTGTTCTATTATTACATCTTGATACATATTATTTCTATTATGTAGTTTTCTCCATTTTCTAGTTGAACTATGTGAAGAATAGCCAGAAAATTTAATATAAAATAGTATATCTTAGTTCTCAAAAGAAAATGGAACCAGGTGGTGGTAGTCTACACCTTTAATCCCAGCACTTGGGAGGCAGAGCCAGGAGGATCTCTGCGAGTTCGAGGCCAGCCTGGTCTACAGAGTGAGATCCAGGACAGGCACCAAAACTACACAAAGAAACCCTGTCTCAAATAACCAAAAACAAAACAAAACAACAACAACAAAAAAACCAAAAACAAACAAATAAAAAAAGGAAGTGAATTAAATATAGGAGATGGAGTTTACAAATAAAATAAATCATGAGTACTCAAGTTACATTTTAACTAAAAATACTAATATGAGAGAATTTGCCAAGCATTCAGGAAATCTTAGGTTTAGTCTGAAGCACCATATAAAGTGGGCATGGTAATGCACCTATCAGTCTAATCGAAGCATTTGGGAGGTGTAGACAGGATGATCAGAGGTTAGTGGCTAATGAAATCAGATTGTGATGTTCAGTTTCTTATATCAATGAATATGAACTGTAAAGTGTAAATTCACACAGTGTTCAATGTAAGTAGTTATAAAAATGTTAAAATGCATGCTTCAATTTTCAGCAAAAGTAATGAAAATTCTGAAGAAAAGTGTACCAAAAAAGGAAATGCAATGATCCAAGCTAGATTAGAGAATATTTGATAACCTCAAAAAGAGTATTAACAAAGTAAGTTTAAGTGAACATACACTACAAACTAACAGAAAAATAAATGTTGATATAAGAAGCATAACAATTTATATTAAATATGGACTCCAAGATGAAAAAAGTAATTTTTACTATAATGTTTTTAAATGATAGTATATATTCTATGCAATCAAAGGAAATAGCTTTAAAATATATGAAATGTCTTAAGCTAAAATCAAAGAGATAGAAGTATGTAACAATGAATTTTCATTGAATCATTGTTTTTAATGGAAAATGTAGGAATTCACAATGATATAAGAAAATTAATGTTTCATGATGACAAAAATTTTAGTTTAACAGTAAAATGGAGCAATCATAAAGAACCAAATAGAATATAATTGTACATAGAGCACATTCAGGCAGAATTCAACAGAAGAGAGATAAACCTACATTATTGGTAAGACTCTTCATCCATCCCTGGAAATTAAAATACATGAGCAGTACTAGAGAATTGACACAGTAGGTAAACTGCTTACCACGAAGACATGAGAACTGAGTTAGAATACTCACAAGCCATGGAAAGCTGTGCCACCCAGCACAATGTATAATCCCAGTGTCTTACAGGGAAATAGGAAATGGGGATGGGATTCCACAAGCTCACAGACAAGTTCACTTGTCATATGCAGTGGTATTAAAGCCCTCCATCAAAGAATGTATAAGACAAGAACCAACACACAAGATTGTACTCTGACTCACAAATACACCATGGCATGTAGATGTAACCAACCATCTTATTAAATTAGAAACTCAGAACCAATGCAAAGAAGAAAGCCAAGAGATCAGAGCTAAGAGCCCTAACGCCTACTGCTAACCTCTTAAGCCAAGAGACCTCTCTGAAAGAGGGCTACTTCCTGTGTGTTTGTCTTTATATAGTCTTTCTGTTCTGCCTTCTCATTGGTTGTAAACCCAAACACGTGACTGCCTCGTCACTGCCTGAAAGTACAGCCCTCCAGGTCTTAAAGGTGTGTGTCTCCAATGCTGGCTGTATCCCTGAACACACAGAGACTTACCTAGCTCTGCCTACCAAGTGCTGGGATTATAAGTGTATGCCACCACCGTCACACTCTTACTATGGCTCTAATAGCTCTGACCCCTGGGCAACTTTATTTATTAACATACAATTAAAATCACATTTCAGTACAAATAAAATACCACCATAATGGCTTATGCCTTCTTAACACACACACACACACACACACACACACACACACACACACACACACGGAGCATGCATGCATATACATTCATATACAACACAAATGCAAATACCCAATGCATAAAGTATAAATACAAGCACATAATAAAAGCAGTAATATTATTGATTATCTGAATAAGGCTATCCATCACTTTGGTTTAATTTGTCTTCATAGAATACTGTATTCAGAATTGTTATACATACAGGTTTTAAACTGAATTTGAATTTTCACCAAGATATTCTAGGACTAGTTTAAAAGATAAAACTCAATGTTATCATTCAAACCAAGTGGTTATGCATTTTAGAGAAAAATCTGATGTCAACAAATGCTTGTTTTGTGAGATAGATTCTGAAAAGAAATTAATGACTTAACTTTCTGCTATAACAAATTGTTTAAAGTATTTTGAATTAAATCCAAACTGGTAAAAAATAAATAAATAAATATAATATGGTTAGTATCATTATCAGTTTGTTCAACCTATTTTTATTGTGTCTTGTAGATTAATTTGGACCATGATAATTTTAGTAGTTTAATTTTGACTAACATCTAATAATTGTACAATATTCTGTATATAATATTATTGGTTTCTAATTTCTTTTCCTGTGGTAAGACAAAGTACTCTGAAAGGTTTCCATATGTGAAGCTCTCTTGAGATTTATTTTATGACCTAGCAGTCAAATTATCCTAGTCAACATTCTTTGTTAACTATAAAAATGGGAGACAAATCTTTTGTGATGCTTCTTTTATACATAAAATTTATTGAATTAATTAATGATGTGCTATTGTCTCTTTCTTTATCCTACTTGTTTTAAGTATTCAAGACAACTGGTAAGAATCTTTTTGATAAGAATAAATGAAGTAATAATACACAAAGACTGGAAACTGTGAGATAAACTATATTCATAAAATTAGTATATAATTCTATAAATTTCACCAGATGGATCAAGAAAAAAATTCAAAACTGTTATGATTGATGAAATGATTGATATAATTGCTGGCAACACAGACAGCTGAAGAATGACAAGTCTTCACAGCATCAGGAATTCTATAACTCATAGGCATGAAACTAAGCCTTACAGTTACCCAAATCTATAACTAAAGGGTCATCAAAGTAACTGAGTATTTGTTCATGTAAGTTATTGGTATTCACATATCTCTGTTGAGACCAAAGAGACAAACTGAACAATCATCCAAGTGACAGCAGTAATAACAGCTAATGAAAAGGGTGTGTATAATACTACATTTGTACTCTCCGAATTTGGGAATCTGAAAAGGGTAGATTGAAATTTCTAGGTAAGGCTGATCTATAGAGTAATAAAGTATCTCAAACGATAAACAAATAAAATGAAGAAAAGTTTCTCATTTCTATATATGTCTAGAAATATTGTAGTTATTTAAGGCACATTTTCTAGGTGACCAGAATGTTTGCTGGTTTGCAAATGTGGAAATTGAGATCTACTGAGAAATTGTGTCCATAAGTGTACAGTAAACATGAACGTAGAAAAGCATTGGGTTTGTAGGGATTTCGGTGGCTGGAGCTACCAGCCTGGGGCAACCCTAAGAGTCACACTCATCACTTCATGAGCAATGCTTCAAAAAGTAGGTGAGCTAAAGGTTGATTAAAATCTCGTAAACTAACCTTAAAACGAGTGGAACTAACCTGGTACTTGGTGCAGTATTCGGTACCTGAAGTGTAAAAAACATTAGTTTCTAAGAGGAAACTTCCAATTAAAACAGCTGTGACACCAAAACTCTAACTTAGAAAAATTCCTCATCTATATTTTCACACTTATTTGATCATATTTCTAAAAATAGAAAAGTCACCTAAAATATTAATTTCTCAAATGTTGTTTGAAAAATGCTGAACATTTGATTCAACTGACAGGTTCTCTGTATTTTGCAACTAGTTGAAGAGAAGTAGTTCGGGATATTATACAGGAAGAAAGCTTCATATTCTAATCTGCTTATTAAAATTCTGAGCTTAACTGACTCATTCTTTGTCATTTTGTGGTGGGGGAGTCTCATGAATCCAGGAAGTTTTATTCAAGCTCTAAAATTCCAGAGTATAAACATCCATGTTAATTAACATTCAGTCACAACAGACTAGCTTAATTGGGACCAAAATACTCCCAAGAAAATTAAAGTACATTATTTCAAGTCTGAGCATTTCAAGGACTTCTTTGTTTTGCCAAGATTCAGTTATTAACATTTCTCCTGTCCTTTCATGATTTCTTCTCAATAAATCTCCCTTTCTAGACAATTTTATAAATGAGTAACTGGAATATCACTTCTACTTCTCCAAAGAACTTAGTCATGATGAGTAAAATTGCTATGATTTATGTCCTGTCATGTAGACTATGAAGAGGAAAAGAAAACGAAAGCTGTGTCAGAATCATAAGCAGCAGGGGCACCTCACACTTACAGGAATATGCAGGCAAAAGGTTACTGACAATTTCACTCTGTCAGCACAGCTCTCATTGAAATATTTTACAGGAATCAATGTTAGAAAGATTGACAAGCACATCTTTATTTGAAATTTAGTATTAGAAGAAATGGAAGTCAAATTAAATATTGAAGAATGTGTTTGTAAATTTCTAATCTTATTTCAAATGAAGATCATAGAAAATAATAATGGGCATTACATGACAGTGTTTTTGCACACCTAAGCAGTAATAAAAATCCACCAAAATATCACCTATTCAAATACAGGAGAAACTTTTCTTCACTCCTATAATAGTTTGGATTAGCTTCCAAGTCAATGGAAGTTTTTGTTTGTTTTTTTGGTTTTGGTTTTTTTCATGTGGTGGATGAAATGTCCCAAACCTTTAAAACATTTTGCTCCCCTTTTGACTGTTCAACAATGCGTTAATGTGACAGTTCAAATAAACACTTTTCTCAGTAAAAAGCTAACAAGAGTTCAAGTGAAAGCCTCAGAGAAGGCTCATAGAGAGAACAATGTCAAAGGCCAGGAGAAGTTTCACCTAGAGAGAATAATAATCCTGTTTTCACAATGAGATGATTTTAGTGGCCAGCAGGTAATTGCAGAAAGTAACCTAGGTCACAGTACCATTTGGTTCCCTCAATCCCCAGCCTTAGGCCTATGATTAAAGGAACAAGCACCCATAAACACAGGCAAATAGATCAAGGAGGGGAACTCTTGTCAAAGTGACTTGAAATAGCAACATCATGTTTTCCATGTTTCACTAACTAGAAAGCTGCAAAATGATTCAATGTAAGGCAGGATTGGAAACATAAAATAGCTGTGCTGAAGATGAGAAAAGTGTATCTTGAGGAACTAAGCAGTACATGCTATAGTTAGTTTTGAAGGAATGTAAAGGCACACTTATTCAATACCTCTTAGAAAATTTAAGACAATGAACTATACTGGAATGATACATCGTTTAAATAATATCCATAGTATAAATGTTGAGACACCTTAGTTAATACTAAAGAAATTTTACAGAACAACTAAAACCTACCACCACCATAACCTAACCATAATGGGGTTTTGTGTTCTCACATGTGACATTGATTGGATTTAATACAATGGGCAAAGCTGGATGCTTGTGTAGGTTTAGATAGAACTAACTCACTGTCTGCAATGATATGCACTTATCTGATTCTATTGCTTCAGTTTTCTCTCTGAAGTAGACACAAAGCTGATGTGTTCACAAAGCATATGTTCTAGATTCCAACATTCAAATATGCAATTATGTTCATCTGCTTACTAATTTTACAGCTTATTAGTTCTGTGACTCTCAGCAAGTTTCTTAATCCCTTTCAGATCCAATCTCATTTTTAAAAGGACAATCTTTCTATTTTGAAGGTTTGGAGGATTAGTTGAGATAATGCATGATAATCCTCTGTCCCACACAATAGCAAACCTGAATAGCAGCTCTTATTTTCTGGAATGATGTCTACAGTTGTCATGTCTGTTTCATTTGGGCCCCACTTCTCCAAGTTCTTACTAGAAATGTCCATCATTTATTTTCCTATTTATCTTCCAATAAAAAATAAACGTAGGCATAGCTTCAATTCACTCAAGAAAAGAAGATTCAATCACTTAAAGAAATTCAGAATTTACCTCCTTTTCACTATCATGACTCTACTAGACCCTAAGTGTATCTCATGCATGATATGGGAAGAGAATAATACTGCCAATGTACTCGCCATGATATCTCCACAAGCTTTTCTCAAAAAACTGATTTAGAAATATCCAAAGAATCCCATAACTTAAGTGAATTCCTAAACTTCTATGTTCAAGACTGTAGCATGAATCTTAAAAGTTCTTATTAATAAAATCAAACCCGGGGCCAGTTTTTTGGGTTAACACTGGAAGATCAGAGAACCAGAACAAGCCACAGCTAACCTCACCTGGCCAACTTCTCATCTGATCTTGTTTCCTCAGACTGGAAGCTTCTAAGTCCTCATCCAGAATGAATCTCAGCTGAACTGTTGTTAGAAGTCTAAAAGCTTAACCAGCCAAATGCCTAACCAGCCGAAATGCTTCTAGTTTCTGGTCCTCATGCCTTATAAACCTTTCTGCTTTCTACCACCACTCCCTGGGATTAAAGGTTTGCTTTCTGGGATTAAAGGCGTGAGTCACCATGCCTGGCTGTTTCCAATGTGGCCTTGAACTCAGAGATCCCAAACGGATTTCTGTCTCTGGAGTGCTAGGATTAAAGATGTGTGTGCCACATTTTCTAGCCTTTGTATCTAGCGGCTCTTCTGTCTCTGATCCCAGATAAGTTTATTAGGGTGCACAATATTTTGGGGAACACAATACCACCACACAAGACCCTTCAGAGATTCATCTTATCAATTTTTCATCTATTTTTTTCCTATTCCTAACAGATATATCATCTTGATCTCTAGCCCCGGCTTTGTTTGGATAAAAATCAACTGTCAGCTTCAGATTATGAAACTGATCATTCTGCACCATTTGCTTCCAGTGTGTTCTCTTATTTCTCACTTGCTTATTTGGCCATTTTATTTATTTAGGCAAACCTCCCTTAAAAATGAGCTAAAATACAAATCTAGCAAATGAATTTTAGTAGATCCCAAAAAGAAAATAAATTGGCCAAATCTTAGCCACAAACTAAGAATACCCATCTAGAGAGGTGTGCAGATGTGCTTCTCAATACTAAATGCCACTTTCGATTACAGAGAAATCAGTACATCAGTAGGAATTTGTAGACTCCAGATATTCAACTCACATCTTCTGTTACTATTTCTGTATGTCTATGGCAAGATTTAGTAGGTGTCATTTTGGATTTTCAAAGTTGTGCAAAAAATAAATCTTACTTAGATTGTGCATCAACAGCTCTAAGTCAACAGGTCGAAAGCATCTGACCGAGCTTCTTTCTCTTCTTGAGTCTTAGGATAGTGTGCCATTTCCCCTAGTAATCCTTGTGTGATAAATTTACTTAAATCACGAATGCTTAAATTACATTATACCACACATCTCATCAGTTTTGAAAATTTGAAAAGTGAATTTTCTCCATTGAACATGATGTATTATTTTCATTCTTTAATGTGTTTCAGTTATCATGCTACTTAGAATGTAGATAAAATGTGAACACAGGTGCTGTTTTCACACACACACACACACACACACACACACACAAACATGAAAAAATTACAATCCTATCCCTACACATTTTTTTTATTTATCACAGACACTTCATTTTTTAAAATGATTTTGTTTGTTTGTTTTTCAAGACAGACTCTACATATCTCTGGCCATCTGGGAACTACCTCTGTAGACCATGCTTTTCTAGAACTCAGAGATCCACCTGCCTCTGTCCCCCGAGTGCTGTGATCAAAGGCATGGGCCACCACTGCCCAGATATCACAGACACTTTATTGCATAAATTACAGACCTAATAGTAGGATTCCATGCACAAACATTGTTTTCTATAAAACTCAAAAAGTTTGTGGTAAATTCAGCACTACCACTCAGAACCGAAAGAGCGGAACACATCATTTAAAATATGATGCTTATGGAAAGATCATGCCAATATTCTTTGTGGGCTTTAAACCTATAAATGTGGCTTATACCATAGGAAAGCTGTTTTTAATTTTATTTCCTTTAAAACATCACTAAAGTGATGCACTATGAGAGCATTAGTCTAAAACAAATAAAAAATCCCAATTTATCTCTAGTGGCCCTGTCTACACACCCAGTATACCGAAGGTCTGTGTCATTTCCACAGCAGTCTTTCCCACTTTCCATTTCCCCTGTGCTCTGTTTTCTCTTCCTTGGTATCCTCCACCTCACCCCTTGAGCCCATCCTAATTTCCAAGCCCATAATTCAGCTCTTCGGTAACAATGAAACTATAAACTTCACAGGTAAATAAATGAATCTGGAAACTATTCTAAATGAGGTAACCCAGGAAGAAAGACGCTGCATCCTTTCTCTCATTTATGTGCGTTAGCTTTGAATCTTTAGTGGCTCTTCTATTCTTTTCTCCCTCTTTCTCTTCCTTAATATTCAAATCCAAGAGCTTTGGGGTGGGGAGGTTGAGATGTATGTCTCCTAACCATAACTAAACATTATAATCAGAAAAAGGACAAGGATGTCAACTGCTCTTCCCTCCTGGCCCACATGGTACCTAAAGTCTTAGCTAGGGCAGTAGGACAAGTGAAGGAGACAAAGAGAATACAAATAAGGTAGGAACAAATCAAAGCATCCTTATTTGATAGTTTTTCCCTCCGTAGCAGAGGTTATCAACACTTGAATCCACTTCTGTTTGTTTAGTTTTGTTTTTGTTTTTTGCTGCTGCCATTACTGCACTGTGTCCACTTATGCTTCAGACTGTTCCAGAAGCTCCATCCCTCCTGCTCCGGCCCTATGAATACTGAGGCTGTAGGACCACCTAGCCGCAGAAAGGAATTCTAACTGAGACATCCCTCTGTTTATGTGATTTCTACATGGAAATAGTGACTGTTATTGTCCATAAGTATTTTAGTATATGCTCACTAATTTTAGATATAGCTCTAAAATAGCTAATATACATCTCATCTAGAGTAAATTCAATCACCAGGACGATATTTTTCATGGTCTATCATGTATAAGACCTTTCTGTGTCAATACAATATATTTGGATGGGGTGAGAAACCAATTTCTTTTATGTGTTTAAGTGTTTCCTCTTCTGATGCTGCAGTAATGTCATGTTCTTCAAAAAGTCACATGTAGAGAGGTTAGCTTGTCCTCTGCCTTGGATCCAAGGACATGTATCCATTTCCATAAGTTTGGGAACTTCACTAACATGGTCGTTTTGGATCAGTCTGCCCCTTCCTGCTCTGTCTCTCCCCAGATGTGTTTCCATGATGTACTTCTTTTTCTTCTTCTTCTTCTTCTTCTTCTTCTTCTTCTTCTTCTTCTTCTTCTTCTTCTTCTTCTTCTTCTTCTTCTTCTTCTTCTTCTTCTTCTTTCTCTCTCTCTCTCTCTCTCTCTCTCTCTCTCTCTCTCTCTCTCTCTCTCTTTCTTTGGATCTGATACTTTTTCTCTTTTTTATTTCTTGAGACAAAGTCTCTCTGTAGACCAGGCTGGCTTCAAACTCACAGAGATTCACCTGCCTCTGACTCTTTAGTGTTGGGATTAAAGGCATGCACCACCAACCACTTTGTTTTAAATCTCATACTTTCTCAGCATTATTAACATACTTTCTTAATATAAGCTTCTACTGATGCACTGTTTTTTTAAATGGATTCCACATTTGTATCTGCTACGTTCCAGTGTTTGTTTTTCAAGTCACATGTAAATAAAATATTATCAAGTACTACCATAGTCTTTATTTATCGTATTAATCTACTGAAAGATGTGAAAGTTACTTCAGCTCTAATGTTATCAATAATCTTATACAGACTAAGATCTATCAAGCCAATTATTGGGAAACATTTGAAAATCAATAATATTAAAATGCAATTTCTGACCAATGGTCTTTGTGAACTATACATATCATTCAATATTTATACTGTTGTTTCTACATATAATTCTTTTTTTTTTGTTTTTGTTTTTTCGAGACAGGCTTTCTCTGTGTAGCTTTGCGCCTTTCCTGGAACTCACTTGGTAGCCCAGGCTGGCCTCGAACTCACAGAGATCTGCCTGCCTCTGCCTCCCAAGTGCTGGGATTAAAGGCATGCGCCACCACCACCCAGCTTCTACATATAATTCAATATTTTAACATATAACACAAATTGTTTAATTAAAGCAAGAGAATATAAAAAGAATAACATTTTTCCTAAGAATAAAGACAGTATATTAAATCTTCATGAGAATTCATGACAGTAAAAAATTTCAGCTGAAATTTATTAAGAAATTACAGTCTTATTGCAATGATGAGAAAATATTGATTGCAATGATACACATGTTTCCTTAATACTTCAAGGAAGTGACTTTTGTCTCTTAAACTATTGAATAATGGAATGAAGAGATGGCTCAGTGGTTAAGTATACTGGATTCTGGTCCAGGGGATGCAGGTGCAATTCTGAGTACTAACATGGCAGCTCACAGGTATCTATAGCACCAGTCCCAGGATAGCTAAAGCGTTTTTCTGGCCTCCATGGGACCACATATGCACATAGTTCACAGACTTATATGCAAGCAAAACACCCATTCACATGAAAGTTTATAAACACAATTTTTAAATCACATGAAATGTAGCCCTCGACATAATTTATTGCTATGGAATTATCATAAGACATACTTTTAGTTATTTGAAAGATTCAAATGCAGACTTTTATTATAAGTTTGCCTTTTAGTTTCAAATGATGACACATTTTCTATCATGTATATTAATGGTATTATGCACATCAATGTTTTTCTCTTTTTTTTTTTTCATTCTATTTCTTTTTCTCAGAATGGTCTTCGTTCTTATTGCCTTTTCCATTCTTCAGCGATGATCACAGATCTTGGAAATGAGAAAATGACATTCCCATCACACCAGGCTGCTGGTAAGGCATTATTGTAGATGTTTTTATACCCATGTACCAGTCCACTCTTGGTGGGGTTTCCTGTGGGCCGCACAGCCTGCAGGGAAACAAAATGTGAATGTATGACAATAAAAACTCAGAACAGCCAGACTTGCTCAGTTAGACTGGATCAAAACTTCTACAGAGTCTGATCCTGTGTTTTAATTTTCTAACACGTTTTAACACAGAAAAACCTAGGAAAAAAATCTCTCAAAACGGCATTTCTCATAACAAAGCCTCAGGCATGGCTTCTTATTTTAAGGTGTGTTACATTTGTTTATGCAGTGGAACATTTGTTTTATGATGCAAAGATATGTTGCATTCTTTTATGTTGCATTTGTTTAACTCTGTGAAGCCGTGTTACTTTGTCTGTCTAAAACATCTGATGGTCTAATAAAGAGCTGAATGACCAATAGCAAACCAGGAGAAAGGATAGGCAAGGCTAGCAGACAGAGAGAATAAATAGAAGAAGAAATCTGGGAGGAAAAGGGAACAAGACAACGAGGAGAGGAGGACACCAGGGGCCAGCCACTGAGCCACACAGCCAGCCACTGAGTAAGACTGAAAGTAAGATATACAGAAGTAAGAAAAGGAAATGGACACAGAGGCAAAAGGTAGGTGGGAAAATTTAAATTAACAAAAGCTGGCAAGAAACAAGCCAAGCTAACACTGGGCTTTTATAAGTAATAATAAGCCTCCATGTGTGGTTTATTTGGGAGCTGGATGTCAGGCCCCCTAAAAGAGCAAAAACAACCAACAATAGCTACACCCAAATTATCTTGCAAAACACACTGCTGAAGCAATGTACCTGAGATCTTTATCATAGAAATGAGTTCTTTTGCCTGGGGAGGAGTGCTCGTCCTAGGGCCTAGACAATGGATTTTTAATAAGTTTAAGGTTGGATTCTCTTGGAGGATGCAAAGCACATGATTCTCTTTCATAAGCATGAGTTCTATACCCTGAGAGACAAAGCCCAGGTTTAGGGCCTAAACAATGTTCAGGATTTTTTAGAAATTCAGGTGGAGCCTGGTTCCTACTAAAATAGTAAAGGATCCCAGGTTGATTGACCACTTTCTCTCCAGCATTCCAGGTGACCAGGCATTTTTACTTCCTCTGGAGAAAGTATGACCAATTTTTTAACAAACCTGGTTCCTCCAATGCCTTCTGTAAGCTGTGCCTCCTAGTTGAAGGAAACACATTAAGTGAATGTAAAGAAACCTGAAGTATAATGAAGCTCCTGAACATGACTGTTGTCGAGAGACACTAATTAAGCGTTTACTTGCACTTCAGAGCATTTAAGGAGCTGGGCTTTAAGGCCTGCTCCTTAGGAGTTTGCTACTGAAGGACTCATCAAAAGCTACTCACACAGCATCTCTATCCACACTCATATAAAACTAAGTAAAGGGAAAAAGAAACTATGAAAATATTAATTGAAGCTCATCACTCTTATATTTCACATAAATATAAGAAATTTAATTTACCAAATTGCAGAAAGGTTTCACATTTCATAAATGTTAAATTCAGATAACTTTTCAGGAGTTAAGTTGCATGTTTTCACTTTCTTTTACCAGATTTCATTCAGTACACATGTGAGTGGAAATCACTGGACCAGGGGACAGGATGATGAGCATGTATTGGTTTGAGTGATGATGAGAATTTGACTAAGTTGTAAAAAGAATAATGACTTTTACATTTAGCAAAGACAGAAAAAAAATGAACGATAGAATCACAATGCACAGTAATGAGAATGGGCATCTGGCCAATACTTGTATAAACTGAATGACTTCTACTCAACATTCCATTTGTTTTATGAAAAAAATACAATTTAAAAATGTTATCTAAGCAATGGAAAGATTCAACAATAGGATGGAAATCAGTTCTCTAAAATTATATTCATTAAAATTCCAATCCCAAGAAATGTTCTTTTGACTGATCAGCACAAAACTAAACAATTATGCAGGCAGTAGCATCTACAAAGTAACAAAATCGGACTTCCTATCACTCATTCTCATATAGAAAAATAAATTTGAGCAAACATTCAGGAAGCAAATTGTGATCATAACTGGTACAGTCAGGAAAGAGCTCACAACATCTGGATAAACTACAGGAATAAGACGATATGATCGGCGATTCTGGGAAACACAATTTCAAATTACCCTCATAACACCACCCCAGGCACAAACAGTGAAGGGCAGAGAAGAATCTTTTCTATGTGGAAAGAGGAGTAAAATGATAATCCAGCTTCACCATAGACAGCAACTGCATTCTTTCCTCAGTGAGCCATGGCACCAAATGGAGCCCCATGGATCAGTTTCACAGACCCAAAAGTCAACCCTGACCTATGCATCATTGCTATTAGTTTTAGTTTTGAATTTTAGTTATGTTAAGACAATGTAAACAGTCACTTCATTCAGTGCAAATAATACTTTGAATTTTTCATTTTTATATGCGTTTTCCCAGAACAGAGTAGAAACCCAGACAGTTAGAAAATTGAGGCTAAAAATAAAACATCCAATCATGAGCTGTGTTGTCAGGCTATAGTGTTCTAAGGTTAGGAATAAGACACTGTCATTTTACTGAGCACATTTTGTAATTAAAATAGCTTCACCTGGGCAGATGACCCTATTATAATATATATACATATATACATATATATATATGTATATATATACCTATATTTGTTGTATATGCACAATATTGTTTATGTTTCCTGTAAAGAAATCTTGAATTTTGCAACAAAAATCATAGTTCTATGGTGGTGTTTCTGCAATGAAAGTGTATATCTGTGACAATTTAAGTATAAGAAATTTAAAAATGGATAACATTATAGAGATGACTTTTTAGCACACTCACCTATGAAACATTATTTTTAATATAAAACATTTTGTCAACAATTGGATAACACCGAGCTCAAGGTCATACCTCAGTAAATACTATATACATTGTTTCAAGACTAGTTATAAAGAAAGAAAAGAGTTTTTTTTCTTATTTTGATTAAAAAAAGAAACTGATACAGGAGAGAGTACTCAGTCTCATTCAACACATGACGATTCTTCCTTCAATACCAACTTGACAGGCAGCATATGGCCCCTGAAATAAAATCTGTAAGATTATATTGTGGTAACCAACTGGTTTCAAATTGAATTAGAGGCCCAGTTCATGGAAGAGAATGCATATCTAGTAACACTACATGGTCAAAAGCCAGTAAATGAGGAGGTCATGTGTCTAAGAAGAAAATGTACTACCAAGTTTTCATGATGGGACATGATTTGAAACTGCTTTCGAACACTTTGTTTATAACCATAGACTAGTGGCGCTATCAGTTAAGTTCGGAGAAACTCCTTTTGTGTGAAGGTGTAAAAGATGGTGATTGCACAGGCTAATATCTTGTGAGAGACCGAGAATAAGTGACATAGTGACTGCTGAACTCACACTTCCTGCCCGCAAGGCCAATGGAACTTCCTAGGACAAGGGACAAAGAGAACATGGGAAATCAAAGAAGACACTGCAATCTGTATACAACGTAATCAATCATTCCAATCACAAACACACAGGACAACGAAAACCTGCTTGACATAGGTTTCCAACGAAAACCTGCTTGACATTGGTTTCTTCTACACCCCATCATAGGCACAGGAGGTGACCATGAATCTCCACCCTTTCCTGAAGAGCTATCAAGATTGAGAGGTGTGTCTTTTTTTCTTCTATTTTTCCTTTTATTGAAAATATATTTATTTCTCATACAATATATTCTGATTATGCTTTTCTGTCCATCAACTTCACTGAGTTCCTCTCTACTGCCCATCTCATCTGAATCCATACCTTTTCTGTTTTTCCTTTAAAAAAATAGGCATCTAATTAATAATAAAAAAATAAGATAAACTAATGAGGAAAGGACAAGGCAAATAAATAAACAGAAGAAAAAGACAAGGGAAAACCACAAGAAACACATGCAGCAGCAGAGACACACACCTCCACACACACAGGAATCCCATAAAATCAGAAGCCATAATATATACACAAAAGATCCATAATGTTCAAAAAAAGTTCACTGACAAAACATTTTGAGACTAAAAACCACCAAGGATGACATTGTTTTTGTTTCATGTTGGCCGTCTACTCTTGGCCTTGGGCCTGCCTGTAAGTGTAATTGAATCCCCAGTGACACTCTGTTAGAGAAAACAATTTTTTTTTCATTTGTGAGTGGTTATCAATTGGAGAAAGCTTCTGGGTTAGGGGTGGGGACTTGGGTCCATTTCTCTTATCAGTGTGAGGGCCCCCCTTCTGGAACTAACCCATGCAGGCCCTATGCATGCTGCCATAGTCTCTGTGAGTTCCTATGTGTATAGTTGGTAGTGTGTTGTAAAAGGCCTTTTTTTACGGGTGTCCTCATTCTCTCTGGTTCTTACGCTCTTGCTATCTCCTTGAACACTAAAGGAGTGATTTTATGGAGATATCCGATTTAGGACTGAGTATTCAAAGGTCTCTCATTCTCTGCTCATTTTCTGGCTGTGGATCTCTGTATTTGTTCTCATCTAATGCAGGAGACTTTCCTGATGATTGCTGAGGAAGACACTAATCTATAATTATACCTGAATGTTGTTGGGTGTCATTTTATTATGTTCCTTTAACAGTACCATAGTGTTTGTTTTTGCCCTAGGTCCCTTATCTAGTCTCAGGTATTTGGCTACTTGAGCAGCACTGGGGACCATGGAGAGAGCCATAACTCTATTCAGATATTGTTTAATTACTTCCACAAGCTTTGGGCTTCTAGCACATCTTACAGAGAGGTCAGTGTTGTAGATCAAAGGGTTGTTGCTGGGTTTGCATTTACCTTTATCCTTTGGTAATATTCAGAGTACTTTCCAGTGACATAAACATTAGTCAGTGAGAGGAAAGTCTCTAGGGAGGCACCAGTTCAACTTCTCCATGTTAACTGAGTTGTGTAGGTGTTATCTTCAACAACAGTGCTTACCATCAGTTTTTAGAGAGTAAACAATAGACTAAAATAGACAGGACTCTTTGGGGGTTCCCGTGGGTGCCCATTGTCTAAAAACTAGATTAGGTATAGCCCATTACTGGTATTGAAAGCTTCATTTGGTAAGGGAAGATATCAAGTTCTGGCTGCATCTCCCATACTACTTGGTGATTTCATTTAGATTGCCATCATTTATATATAATTTTAAGAAGCTTTCAAAGTATTAGTTTTCTATATGACCCCTCAAATGGCTTTTGGTTTTAGCTGCTATTCCCTGTATTGCCTCTCTTAGCCTTCTCTCCCATTCTTTCCCCATTTGATCCTTCAGTTCATGTCCCCCTACCTCTGCACTCATCCATCCATAGCTATCTGTTCTATTCACCCTTCTAAGGGAGATCCATCCTTTATAAGTATTGTAGCTTTCTTATCATTGACTTAACAGCTAGTATCCACATATAAGAGAACACATAGTTTGTATTTCTGGGTCTGTATTATCTCACTCAGGATGCTTTTTTCCTAACTCCATAAAATTCACCTGAAAATTTCATGATGTCATTTTTTAACAACCGAGAAATGCTCCATTGTATAAATATACCATGTTTTCTTTATCCATTCATCTCTTGATAAACATATAGATTGTTCCCAATTTCTGCCAATTATGAGTAGAACATATCTGAATAAGTGTCTCTGCATTAGGATGAGGTATACTTTGGGTATAAGCCCAAGTATAGTATAGCTAGATTCTGAGGTAGATCAATTCTCAGATTTTTGAGGAACTGTTACATTGATTTCCAAGGTATCTATACAAGTTTTCTCTTACCTGCAATGTATCAGTGTTCTGAGAGGGTTGCCACTTTCAATGGTGTAGCCCATTGGGGGGAAAATTTAGAAAGGATAAGTTTAAAGGAAAAGGGAGAATGGGTAGTAGAGGGTAGTGGGAGAATGATTATTATCAAGATTTATGTGTAATACTAACAGAATATTTAAAATAACATGAATGAATAAAACACAGCCAAAAATGCATTATGTACAAAGGAATCCAAATGAGATAAATACCTGATTTATCCACATAAACAATAGATACCAGAAGGCAGCAAGTAATTTATGCAAAATGATAAAACAAAAAAAAGCTAGCATCAATTAAGAATCTCAGATCCAGTAAAAAAAATATGCAATTCAAATATGAAGGTGATATAAAGACATTCAAAGACTTGAAAATGAGAGAGACAGAAACTGATAATACTTCACTGAACAGACAATCCTGTGGCAAAGTTTGTATATGCAGATATCCTAAAGATCAGATTCATGATATCAAGTGTTTTTCCAACTTTACAATTGCCTAAGTTATGTAATATATCCAGCATTTTGGATCAAAATTTGTAGGAAATGTTCCAAAAGAAAAATGGTGATGTAAGTTGACAATTGATTCTTTTAAGTGAATATCAATTATACAATAATTTTATTTTCAATACTCATTCATGTATGTTTTTGTTTGTCTAAGATCATGTTATAACCTTTGATTAAAAACATACTTCATAGTAATGAAGTATCCTGGTCCACATTGTTGTTTGTTAGGGTCTCTGTGGCTACAAATATTTGTTCTCTTATGTAAGAAGCCCATCTTGAGAATAGCCATGTTTTAATTTATTAATAGAAGTTTTGTCTGGTAAGCAATTTTGTTACTCGTGTTCAGATTGCCTGTCTAAAATAACAGAAAGTATTATGGATTATCTTAAATAATCATGTACAATATAAAATTTAGTGTCTCTGGAGAGTGTGTAAATTCCAATATTTTCTCAGTCATTTTACCTTAGTCTTTGGGTTTGCTGGGATTATTTGCTTTATCTTTCAACTTTTCTTTCTCTAACAGATTCTTATTGTTTCTAGTCAATTTCAGAAGATATTTTTTCCTTCCAATTTGGTAAAAATCACAAAATCCAAAGGGAAACATAATTATTGTAGGAGTTTATTGGTTAAATTTAGAAGAATGAAGAAAATAAGTCTAACCATAATCAGTGAATTGCTTGGCTTTAATTAATATGCTACATTTCTAAAAATACGTCTCTTGCCTTTCCTTTCCTTTATATGGAAACTGTAAGACCCTCAGTCGGCTGACGTTCTCCAAGCAAAACATTTCTTAGCATTTGATTGTGAAAGCTTGATAACAAACTAACATTTAGTGCTTTGTGTTGCAATAATAAAGTTTCAGATGTACCAAGTCTCCCTGATGCCTGAAATTAGGAGATAAGAAATGTGATAGATTTTTGGCCTTCTAGTGTATAGGAAAGACTGATACAGAGTAAGTGAATGGAAATGAAAATAAACCTTCCTCAGCAGATTTTTTGTAAGTGTTGTTTTTCTTACTTTTGATATAATTAGTGCCAGTACAAGGGGATTTTCATGTGTTAACACCTCTGTTCTCTTTCTGTCTTCTATTGAGAAGTAACATAGATGACTTCATAGGTGCTCTCACAGGCAAATGATGATCTCAGCTTGGGACAGTGAGTGGTCAAAATTGTTAGTGCTTTGCTGTTTACTTATTACCTATCAGTGAGCTTTTTACTAAAAATATGCTTTAAATTGTTCAAGATCTATATAATAGAGGCAGTTTATTTCAGAGTAGAGCTAATTACCAAATGAGAATTTCTAAATCCAAAAGATGCTAGAAATAATAATGTTTCTTAGAAATTATTTTGGATCAGGAAATCAACAGCAACCAAAGGCTGAATTCCTAATGCTCCCACTGATAAAAACCATGCTTTAAAAGAGGATGCATCCCTGGTGCATGAGCTGGCTTTTTGGAGCCCATTATTCATGGTGGGACACCTCTCACAGCCTTGATGCAGGGGGAGAGTCTTGGATCTGCCTCAACTGAATGTATCAGGCTTTGCTGACTCCTCATGGGAGGCCTTACTTTTGTGAAGGAGGGAATTGGGAGTGGGGAGGGAAGACCTGGGGTGGGGCATGGAGAGGAGGGAAGAGAGGCATTCTGAGGTTGATATATAAAATAAATAAAAAATTACTTAATAAAGCAAAAAATGAGAGAAATACCTTTTTCTAGGGTCTTGTATGTCAATATAGTTGTAGTAATTTTTAAAAATTTTAATAGATGATACTCATCTGAAAAATATTTAATTACCATATTTAATATTTAGATGCCATTGAAAAAGTAACTTATACATTTCCAAAACTGTGTAATAGATAGTAGCTGTACAAATACTTTTGAAGTATGAGCAAAATTAGAAAAAAAATCATTTTTGTGTATACTTCATCCAAAAATTCTTAACTATTTTATAAACTACTAGAAGCATTCTTGATACGATCAAGATCAGTGTACTTGATATAATGTAAAAACAATCTACAGTTAATGAGTATATACACTTTATTATATGAGTTCATTTATTTGCAGGTTTTTAAATTTTTTGCAGGGGGGGGGGCGGTGAGATAGGATTTCTCTGTGTAACAGCCCTGGATGTCCTGAACTAGCTCTCTAGGCCAGGCTGGCCTTGAACTCACAGAGATCCACTTACCTCTGCCTAGAGAGTGATTGGATTAATGGCGTGATTGGATTATGCCACCAATGTCCGGCTATTTATATTTTTAATATGGTATTTTAGCAAATAATTTACATCAATTTTAAGTGACTCCTGAATGGTAGCACTGTGGAGGTTAACAATTGTCTTTAGCTAGAAAATGTACACATCTGACTAAACTAGTGTCCCATGCTTTACACAGGAGAAGCATAAAAATCACATTATTGAGTATAATTTGATTTTTGTGTAATATTTAACATAATCATCTTAAGAAAAAGATTTTATTTCATTTGACTTTTTATAATTCTAATTGATTGCTGACACACTCTTGACACCTAAATTCTGGTGTCAACTGAAAATTCTTTTTTTTTTCTGGAACTTAATAGAAAAATAATATGAAAAAAAAACTTTATGTTTTTTTATATTGCTTAATGTCTTAGTTTCTAATTTCATATGAGTTATGTCCCATTAACCATTATTTTTGTGCCTATATTCGTTATAACTCAACTCAAGATTTCTACTTGATGCCTGCATTGTAAATATAATTGGTGATTAATATTGTTGTACCTTACAAAAAGTGGTTTTTGACATGCATGACCCAGATCTTGTCAGTTAATCTCCTTTCAGCATGATCATTCTGATGTTATTCAATACTTCACATAATTCAAAAGTAATAGCATAAAGAACCTCCGGACCCTCTTTAAAGACTTAAACAATGTAGCTTTAAAATGTGTGGTCCACTCTAAGCAAGACTCTATCTATTTTTTGTTTTACAATTACACTTTTTAATGAATTAGTTATCATATGCATGAAATAACAGCTGACTTCACAAAGGGACTTTTAAAGACCTAAAAATCTGGATATTTATAACAGTTATTTATTTATGAATTGCTTACTGTATTCCTAGGTTAACATTTCATTAACTGAATGTATGTGTTGTGTTTCAGAGCTTAGTAATACCACATTGTATGTATCATTGATCTTCCTTATAAATATTAAAGTAAATGAACTCTTTCCAGTTTGTTAACATACATAATTTATATCTGAAGCCTTGAAACTTACTGGAAATTCCCTGTCTCTTAAGTAAGAAATTTCTATACTTAAATACTCAGAGAAATGACAGATGGACAATGTGCAAAGAAAGCTCTTATTCCTAATATTATTCTATGGTTAATAAATTCAATAACTTAATACAAAAAGTATCTTTTTATTCACATATTTTCCATTTTGCTAGAAATTAGTGTACATATACAGTTCTCTTATTGATTGATATAAAGAATAGAATACACTAATCATAGAGTCTAGGTTACGTTAATTATATAACTTGATATATATACATATATAAGGGTATACACATATGTAAATCATCTAATTGTATATGCCACATGTTATAGTCTATAAACAATCTATGAGTATATTAGAATTAATGAATTAAATATTGTTGACCTTCATGTATATATACCTATATATGTATAAGCTTACAAAGAATGTGTGATTTTGTGTGTGTAATGGTGCAAACATATCTTAAATATATCCTATTACATGACTATAGGAATTAGTTTGGTATTATACTCTGTCTAATCTAAATGTGCTATGGTGGTTCTGAAACTGGAAGGATTCAACAAATTAAAGATTGTCACAAATTTTGATCAGCATTATGTGAAATTGTTAGATCAAAAATCAGAAAAGAAAAAAAAACATTAAGGGGGCTGAAGTGCTTGCCAATATGTATATGACCTGAATTGAATTCCAGAACCCAAAGAAAAAGACAGGATGTGCTGATACACCCTCTTATCACAGTACTGTGGATGAAAAAAGGTCAATGTAGAGACAGATCATAGAGTCACCCAGCCTAGGATACTTGGTAAATTCAAGACTAATGATAAACACCAATGTGAACAAATTAGCACCCAGAACAACATCCAAGATTGTCCTCTGTCCTCCACACCCAGATCATCATACTTTCATACAAAACAGCACATACACACACAAATACACACACGAGTGTGAAATTGTACTCGTTCTTACAAAAGAATAATATAAATGTGAATGTGTATACTGGCAATTATCAGAAAGCAGTGATCTATTCAAAATGGGTAACTATGGGAAGCCATTGAAATGTCGAAACAGAAGCCGGAAGTAAAGAAAGGAAGGGGGGGGGAGCATGGAAGGGACAGAGTGAGAGAGAATCTACTTTTCACCTCCAAGCTAAGAGGGCAATAACAGAGGTTAGGAATTCAGCCTAAAGACAACTTGAGAGATTCAGAACATACATAGTAATTTTCAGTAGCACTAAATTTGGAAAGTAGAAAGGGGAGGGGGAGATGGAGACAGAAGCAGGGGCAGAGCGCAATCAGGAGCACACAGTGAGCCCCACAGTGGCAAGGATGCAGAAAGTACTAACAGAGAGAAAGCGTTAAAGCATCAGATTCTTCCTTGAACACATCTGTAGTCCAGCAAGACAGCAGTCTTGGATTCCACATAAGGCAGAGATGTGGGAAAAATTAAATTAAATCTCCACTTTCAGCATTCAACTATTTCAGCACAGAGGTTTTGGAAAGAGCTGAACTGAGTCCTGAGCCCAGGGCGGCACTGCTGTGGAAGCAAAGGTCCTCCTCACCCTGAGAACCCAGGGCATAGTTGGCTGTCTGGGGGCGGAGTAGAGGGAAGTACCACACATAGAATCAGGTAACAATGAGAATGCTCTCTGTGAGACCAAGGAGCAAAGCTCTCCCTGAAAGATGAGCAGTCACAAATGAATACACAGGAGAGAGAGAGAGCACCACAACAGAGCCCTGCTCATTGCCCTTCCAACGACAGGCCCTCAAGGTCCAAAGGACAAGAGTTTGCGGGGGCAGCTTGATGTCAGACAGTCACACACCTCCCATTCCTAGACTGAGGAAAAGCACTGGGAGTCACAATGACTGCCCCGCTTGTAAACTGCACTGTCTGTTATGAGAAAAACATCACAATGATCAATAGCAGAACCCAAATAACCAGGAGTCTGCTCTCACCACTGAGTGAGAGCCCAAGCACCCAGAGTGCTAGACTTTGCCATCCTGCTCACGTGAGCAGTTTACTCAGAAGGCAGAAATCAGACTTACAGTCATAGTTGGTTTTATTATTTTTAATTTCAATCTGTATGTCTATTTTTATTTTATCCTAGTCTCCTTTTTCTGTGTTTAATGCAATCTTTATATACAGAGGACTAAAATGGCACTGGTCAGTATAAACATATATAATTTTCCCTTAAATTTCTGGTTATCTCTTCTCTTTTATACATCCTTTATTTAATATCCAGTTATAGGCTTTTTTGGGGGGGGGGTCGGAGACAGGGTTTCTCTGTGCAATTTTGGTGCCTGTCCTGGATCTTGCTCTGTAGTCCAGGCTGGCCTTGAACTCACAGAGATTTACCTGGCTCTGCCTCCCTAGTGCTGGGATTAAAGGCACTTGCCACCACCACCTGGCCCAGTCATAGTTTTAAAGACAAGGCTCCCCACTCTTTTCTTTTTTCTTTTTTCTTCCCTCTCATTTGTTTGTTGTAAGATTCTAGTTACAGAGAAGAAACTATTAGGGTACCAGCATCCTCTCTTAACCCTCTGCGGCCTTACCCTGAAGCTATGACTTTTCATACCCATATTTATTCATTCATTTATTTATGCATTTATTTATTTATTCATTCATTTGTTGTCTTCCCTTTTTTCACACCCCTGCCACTTATTTTACTCTATAATAGATTTCTCCCCACTTTTCTTTCCTTTCTTAGTTATATTTCCTTTACCTAGAATTTTTGTCTGTTGTTTATGATCTTCATATTTTTTCTCTCTAAATGTAATGGGATATGCATTATTTCTATTGCCAACTTTTAAATTCATATCCTCTGTTATTTGCTGTTACCTCTTCTGCTTTCTGTCTGTTATCTAACCCTGTGAAGCTTATTCCCTCTTTCTCTGAACTCTTACTCTGAGGAATAACACCTTAGAAATTATAGAATTAGACTTGTTCCTTCTAAAGTTCCTGTAGATCTGGGTGTGAAAGCTTAATTGGTCATTCATGATTTCCTCTGATGTTAGTCTTCTGCTGTCAGAATAACACTATGGCTTTAGTCATATAGCTTGATCCTACGGTTTTAGGGTTTGGGGTTTAGGTACTACACTACATTTCTGGTACCATAGAATAAACTATAACAACCCTGCCCTAACATTCCCACATAACAAGATGTGGGAGATTTAAAATCCCAATTAGTGACCTAAGTATAAAGTCCCAGAGGAGAAAAAAAAATACAGTTTCAAAATCAGATGACCAAAATGACCCTTCCAAGAGTTAAAATATTTATGTCTCTAAATTACATTAAGGAAAATGGAGTGGACCAGCAGGAAGGGGGTAATGGAGGGTGAATATAGACAAAGTACATAAATATACATCTATAAAATGTGTTATGAACCCCATCATTTTATTTAATGAATATGAGCTAACAAATGTAAATTATTATTGTAAAAAGTATTTGTAAATATAATCTATGCATACAATATAGTCCAAAGTAGAAATAATTTCCAACTTTGGCATTCAAAAGCTGAGCTTCAATTTTGATTCAGGGCGCAAAAATGTATTCTTTAATATTTCATATTTTAAGTCATTCTCTATAAATTCTCAATCATAAGCAACAACCTTTCTAATTTGCTAAGTCAGTAACCCGTTACAACATTCCTCTAAAGTCATTCTTTTTTTCATATTTATCTAATTAGCATTTAGAAAATTCATAACATCCCTTATAGGCCTGATTCACATTAGGGAGAGATGAAGTGGTTATAACTACACAATAAAAATCATTCTTGATAATTACAGTATTCAGCCTCGATCCATGGGTATTCATGCATAGGTGGTAAATAACTGTGGACAATTAGAGTTTATAAAATTTACAAAGACTTACAAATGAAAAAAATCTTCAGGAAATGGGAAGAAGCTGAGTTATTTGAATAATTCTATCTGCATAATCTTTCAGATTCAGATCATTTTTTTGTGAGACCACAACCATAAGGACATATGAATGCTTTGGTTGATCTTCCTTTAGGCATAAACTGTACATCAAAGCATGAAAAGAATTGATAATTATTCATATTCTATTCAACAAAGAGCTTTACATAATGATATGTAGGAAAAACAGATTGAATTTTTATGTAGAATGAGCAGGGCAATTATTAACAACAATATTAAGCTATTTATGAATATTCATGATGCTTTTCCATGTGGTCTGATTAGTCATCTTGGAGAGGCTTCATTATTTAAATGTTTTGTGAAGGGTGATCTTATCTTAAAGTCAATCATTTTTTCTCATGTGTATGTAAACTCAAAGACTGGAAGCTGCATAACTTGTGACAAATATAAAAACATTGCTGATAATGTTCAGCAGTGAATTGTTAGGCTATTAGCATATACCAATCACTGCATTTGTCCAGAATGGAAATGAAAAAGAAACAGAGTGTAGGGGATTCAAAAGGAGGATTTGAATGCTCCATAAAGAATAGAATTATACAGCATGTTGAAAGTAATAAATAATAAATGTAAGGTCAAGTGTAAATGGAAAATATTCTAAAGAAAATAGTATCACATAGCCTTTGTAAAGTTCAGATTCTTTCCATACCTTCTCCTTGAGGATCAGGGAACCCTGAGGAAGAGGAAAGTGATCTTAGCCACTCTGACAGGTATAAGATGGAATCTCAAAGCAGTGTGGATTTGCATTTCCATGACAGATAAGAATGCTGAACATCTCTTTGAGTGTTTCTCAGCCATTTGAATTTCTTTTATTAAGAATTCTCTGTTTAGATCTGGACCCTATTTTTAATTGAATTATCTGTTTGTTTGGTTTTTTTTTTTTGATGTCTTGTGTTCTTCATATATTTTAGATATTAGTCCTCTATCAGATGTGGAGTTGGTGAAATCTTTTCCCATTCTGTAGGCTGCCACTTTTTCCTATTAATGGTGTCATTTGCCTTACAGAAGCTTTTCAGTTTCATGAGATTCCATGTATTGTCGATCTTAGTGCCTGCACTATCAGTGTTCTTATCAGGAATTTGTCTCTTGTGCCAATGCATTCAAGGCTATTCTATAGTTTCTCTTCTGTCAGGTTCAATGTGTCTGGTTTTATGTTGAGGTCTTTGATTCATTTGGACTTGAGTTTTATGCAGGTGACAAACACAGGTTTATTTGCGTTCTTCTGCATTCAGACATCCAGTTAGACCACATCATTTGTTGAATATGCTTTCTTTTTCCGATTGTGTATTTATGGATTCTTTATAAAAAAAATCATCTGGTATCATTAGGAGGATGAATTGATGTCTGGTCTTTGATTCAATTACATTGGTAAACATATCTTCTTTTATGCCAATACTATGTGTTTTTTATTATTGATAGCTCAATAGCAGAAGTGACAGCTCATCCTGGTGAAGATGTGAAGCAAAGTGAACACTCCTCCATTGCTGTGGGAGTGCAAACTTGTACAGCCACGGTGAAAATCAATACAGTGGATCGTCAGAAAACTGGGAATCAATATACCTCAAGACCCAGCTATACCTCTCTTGGGCATACACCCAAAGCACATTCCATACTACCACAAGGACACTGGCTTTATTCGTAATAGTGCTTTTATTCATAATAGCCAGAACCTGGAAACAACCTAGATGTCCCTAAACTGAAAAATGGATAAAGAAAATATGGTACATTTACACAATAAAGTATTACTCAGCTTTAAAAAAATGCCATCATAAAATTTTCAAGCAAATGGATGGAACTAGAAAAAAAAAGCATCCTGAGTGAGGTAATCCAAACACAAAAAAACAAATATGATGCTTACTCATATGTTAGTAGATATTAATGATAATAAAGTATATTATAATCAAACTATAATCCATAGACACAGAGAGACTAAGTATCAAGGAAGGCTCTAGAGGGGGCATATGATCTCTTTGAGAAGGAGAAATATAACAGACATTGCAGGTGTACTTGTGGAGGGCATGAGAACAGCAGTGATCAGATGTGGGAGTGAGGGATCGAGGGAGAGAGTACAGGGAAAGACTAATGGAATAGGGGGCATTTGGGGAGCAAGGTAGGAAACTACTGCAGAAGAAACTTCCTAGAACTTTTGAGGGTGAACCTAGTGAGATCCCTAGCTCATAATGAAGGATACAGAGCCTGAACTAGGCATCTTCTGTAAGCAGGCAAGACTTCCAGTGGTGGGACTGGGATACTAGCCCAGTCACAAATCTTCCACCTAAACCCTGTCCTGCTTGTAAGATATGCTGGGGCAATGGTGGCCCAAAACCTGTGGGAGTAGCCAACCAATGACTTGTCTAACCTCAGGCCCAGTCCAGGAAAGAAAGCCTTGATGGCCAGTAACTGGAAGATCAATAGCCCAGAAACCAAGGGTAGAACCAAACCCAAATGGGGAAAAAAGTCAATGAAACAATTCCTATTGATAATCTACTTTACTCATAGAGCAGTGCCTACCCTAATCATCACTAGAGAGACTGCCTCTGGCAGATGATGGAAGCAGATGCAGAGAACCAAAGCCAAACATTAGGTAGAGTTCTAGTAACTACAAGGAAGAAGAGGATGAAGGATTTTAGGAGAAAGAAAGGTTGAGGACACTAGAAGAACATGGCCCACAGAATCAACTAAGCAGAGCTCATAGGAACTCAAAGAAACTGAAGTGACAATCACGGACCTGCATGGGTCTGCACTAGGTCCTTTGCATATATGTTACGGTTGTTTAACTTGAGGTTTTTGTGGGATTCCTAACAATAGGAGTAGAGATGTTTCTGACTCTTTTGCCTGCTCTTGGGACATTTTCCCTGATATTGGGTTGCCTTGTACTGCCTTGATGTGAGAGTTTGTGACTAGTCTCACTGTATCTTGTTATACAGCGTTCTATGGATATCCCTGAGAGACCTTCACTTTTCTGAAGGGCAATGGAGGAGCTGTGGATTTAGGGGAGAAGGGAAGTAAGGGGCAACTGGGAGAGAGAGAAAAGTTGGTCAGGATGTATTGTATGAAAGAAAAAGAAGACATGACTGAAAAAATTGTGAGAGCCAGAGGAGATGGACAACACCAAGGTATCAGTGTCTTCCAGACACAGTAGGGTGGATGTACATATTAGCTTATAGAGACTGTGGCAGCATGCACAAGGTGTACAGAGGTTCAAGCCAGACTGGGTCCTTGTATTGAGACGGGAAATTGAGTATGAGCTCTTCTCCTTAACCAAGAAGCTGTCTCCAATTGACAACTGTTTACAAAGGAAAAATTAGTTTTCTCCAATGAACTCTCACAAGGACATTTGATCTCATAATGCTTTGTTTGGAATCTTTTTTCTTATTGCTCTGTTTCATGTGTATTTTGGGTTCCATACAGTTTGTGTTTGTGACTGTTTATGAGTATCTTGTGCTTTCTCTTTGTTACATTTATTATCATTATTCTGACTTATTTGTTTCTTTTGTTTATCTCTGTCTTCTAAAGGGAGAGAGAAGCAAGGCATGGAAGTTCGTGGGTGGACAGGTGGAAAGGAACTGAGAGAAGTTAGGAGAGGAGAAATCATTCCCAGAATGCATGGATAATAAAAAATTATTTTCAATTAAATAACACAGCTAATTATTTCTGCACAATTATCAAATCAAGAAGTATACTTAAATATTTAGAAGGCCCAGAGTATAAGTACAAAGTGTGACTAATATTGAATATGATGTACTTAAAATACTTGCTAAGATTGTACTTACTTACATAGACATAATTATGGCAAAGTGTATGGAAATATATCCTAAACATGTGATAGATTATAGTAAAAAATAAAAATCAAGTTCTAAAGTTACATACTTAAATAGATACTTCACACTTAATGTCATATCAATATCTTATCTTAATTCATTAAGAATAAGTTGTTTAATATCTTAGTTCAGCTAGCTAAGAATAGTTGTAATTTTTATTTAGTTTAACTTAAATTTATATTACAGTAAATAAATGGGTAATACTAAAGCATTTTTATTGCACTTTGGGTGAAAGTATCTGAATGCTGAAGGACTATAGGATGCTTCAGTAGATTTATTTTATAAAGTTGTGCACAAAATCTTTAACTTTATTCTATAGAAGGAACAAAAGATAGTCCTTTGATTTAAGTTTATAAGAATTCATATATTAATAGAGTCTTTCCATATTATAATAGTTCTATGACAGGTATACTTTGAAACCCAGAAATGGCAATGGAAATTATCTTTAAATTGACTTCCCAAATTTTCATGAGTATAGTGGATTCTGGACTGTTTCATCTTTTAAATGTCAAAGACTAGGAAGAATTCAGAGTTGCCATAATTAATAATAGAACCAATACAGTGATTCAAATAGTATCTCCTACAGAGGATTTGACCTTATTTAGTTGTATTACATCTCTAGGTGAAATACACAGGTGTACAAAACATGTGTGTATAGCACAAACTTTAGATTTACTCACCAGCTATCTAAATTAACCATAATAATATTACAAACATTAACTAACTTGCAAAACTGTGACCATTACAAAAACCTGGACTTTGTGTTTGACAATGAGTCTAGTTGTCTTCAATGTAAGATTATTCCATGTGACTAAAATTAAAATTTTAATTTTCTTCCTATCTTTTTGTATGCAACATTTTGTTATTGTTTCAGGATGAACTATCATGTTACAGGGTACTTTGCTTGCTTCTTTTTATTTTGTGTAGATATTTGTCCAAAATTATGTAGGATTTAGAAAAGGATTTTCTCAGAATTACAAAGGAATATTCATCCATCTATGGAAAATAATGGTCAATGATAATTCACTGTGCATGCTCTGTGTGGGTTTGTGTGTGTTCACATGAAAGTACACATTTGGAAGATTGTTAATTCCAAATATTCTACATAAAAATTTTTCTTTAGTTTTATCTGATAAACCAGGTTATTCAAATGTTCTAATTCTATCCCAGATAATCTTATACTATGCCATTGAATGTACATGACCTTCAAATTTTCATCCACGCCGTATGTTTTAATGTCCCTATCTATCAGTATTGTATTATTATTATTCTTATGAAATTTAATCAACTTTTCTGAAGAAAACTAATCAGACATTTTAGCAAATATTGAATAAGTTAATGAATGTCTTATAACTGGGAAAGACTTCCATTTTCTAATTGAAACTCGGTGTGAATAAGTTATGATATATGTATACTATTTAACAAACTTGTACTTTACTTCATATCTCTTCTTAGTTTTGTCACTGGTGGGCATTTATCACTTTTGCTTCATGACAACAAAAATGCATCTTGAGTTGTGGATATGTTATAAATCTTAATATAATTGTCTTCAAAATAAAAACTAAAATCTCTAAGAAATATAAATGCTGACAAATATTTTTAAAAATAATATTCCACAAAAGAGATGGTATATGAACGGATGTAGTTTTAACAAATAATCACTTCCCTTATCCATTCTCTTTTGATATAAACTACTCCAAAAAGTCCATAAATGTAGCAATTAATCAGCATTATAAAGTTTACAGGTGAAATAGACCTTTATGGCTATATTAGTTAGCTTTGTATCTAATATATGGTTTCCTTGTTTGGTGTCTAAGATAGATGAAATTTCATCAAATTCTCAGACAAAATCATCAGTTGTAGAGTTATACTGAGCTCTTAAAGAAAATTTCTAGAATCTACAGATGAGACAAATAATAAAAACTTTGAGAATTCAGCAACATTTGCTTCACATCATCAACAGTGTTGGCAATTCCTGTTAAACAAGCCAGATACTGGAGAAGAATTCACAATGAAGTGCGAGATGCGAGGAAACAGGCAAATTAGGCACCCTTAACTGACATCACCTCTGCAAAAGCAGTGAAAAGAGCCTAGTGACTGTGTTAGCAGTAGTTCATTTTAAAACTACACGACCAAGCTTACAAGAAAGAAGAGTCTGCAAAACAACAAGGGATGGAAAAAGCTTTTGCTAAGGATATTGACACACAGGTCTGCACTTCTGTTACACATGCTCGAAGGCTCTCTGATAACCTTGCTGGTGATATTATACGTAAGCCATACTTACAAGTAATTTATACTGAATATCTTTGAGATGTATTAGATTTGATTTAAAGCAAAAATAAAAAGTAAAAGCATATATACCCTGAGAAGAGAAAGAAGGATGCTCTTTCAACTCTATCAAAAATGTTCTCTGGAAATTTCAGCTGTTACAATGCTACCTTTGTATTTGTTATTTTTCTATTGCTCAGATTAGCCTCATAACCAAAAGCAATTTAAGGCAGATACAGTTTGTTTTGAGTTATGGTTTCAGAGGGATATATGGCCATAATGGTGGGGATGGAATGGCAGCAATAGCAGGAAGCTGAGATATCACCTCTCAGTCATAAACAGAAGAGCAAACATCAGAGCAAGAATCAAGGCCAAGCTGCAAACCCTCAAGCCTGCTGCCAATTTGTACTGCCTCCAGTCAGGCTTCATCCGCGAATAGCTCCATAATCTTCCTAAATGGCACCACCAACTAGGGACCAAATTGAACACATGAGCCTATGAAGGACTTCCTAAAGGTTCAACCATATCCCAGAACAGTTCCATCAGCTGAGGACTAGGTTTTCAAAGGCACAGGATGGTCAGGGACATATGCATCCTTCATGTGGGAGAGTGTTCGGAGTGACATGCCCTGGCTTATGGCCCAAGTCTCATTCTATCTCCTTCTCGGTCTGAATAGATATGAGGGGTCCAACCATATACTCTGTTACCATGGAAACTATTATGTCTGTCACACCATGTTGCAGTCTATCTTCAAACCATGAGCCGAATTTCTTAAGTAACATCTTGTCAGATATTTGGTTACAGGAAGGAAAAGTCTCAAATACAAATATGGAGCAGATACTTCTAGATAAAATGGTTCCTGGGATGGTGTAAGTGTGCTTCAACACAGAGAGATTTAGTCTTATAGAATGTGTACTAATTAGTCTAAATTTACATATGAATATTGTCTTTAAAATATTTAAAACATTATACAGTGCAGGGGCAATTATATATTATCAGTCATTTAATGGTAAAATAATTCTGTGGTACATACAATTGGCAAATGCATTATCTGTAACTACTGCCTTCTGAAGTTGAAAAATAATTAAAATACAATTCAATTTGTATTTGTTTTCATGGGGTATAGGTCTTTTGAGATCATCATCTCCCTTCTCCCTTCAAGGAGGTGGCAAAATGGATGCTGATATTTATGTCTTCAGGAAGAACCTGAAGGGCAAGATAATGAACTGATGGTGAACCTGCTGACCACAAAAAGAATGTCAAGACCTGATTCCAGCCAAGAAGGCATTATTATCAGCGTTGCCTGATATTCAAGGGCTAATGTGCACAGAGTAACAGCAGGATGGCTGGATTCTCTGGAGCTACACTCTCAGGACAGTATTTCCCCACATCTGGTAGAGTGCTTGCACAGAGACTTTGTTCAATCTACCTTACACTAGCTTACCAAGTGCAGCTGCAACATGATGGCTTGCTCTAAGTTTAGCCCCTGCCTACAATCCCATGCTGTCTACTACTGTCTACTACAGCTCCATGCTGTCTACTACTACAAAAAGTACAATTACACCAGAGTTCCCTGAAGACAGTCTATTGAAGATCTGTACCAGTCCTACCCACCAACCACCTTCAGGGACCAGTGGCCTTGGGATCTAAAACTCCACCTTACGATGATTAGAGAAGCAGAATTTAATTAATTTTAGAACTTAGAAATAATAAACATGGAAAATTTAATTAAAACATTAAGATAATAAATAATTTTATTTAAATCCAACTGTTGTAAATTAAACTCAAATTATTATTTTTAATAAAGTATTAAATCAGAAATTTATTATAAATATTTTTTAATCACAGGATTTATTTTTATCAAAAATGTATTTATTAAAATCATTTAATAAGAAAATAGAAATTTCCAAAATAAAATTCAGACCATTTATAAGTCTTTGCCCAAGAGATTTGTGCAAAATAAGAAAGAGAATTTGCTGCAAATGATTTTCATGATTAGCATGTGGAAATTGGAGCTTATTCATGACTTTTCACTAGGTAACCCACGGGCGGGGTGGGGGGGAGGCTTATACTTAAAAAAAAAATCTCGTTGTGAATTAATTCACACTAAATGACTCATTGTGCTTGCCAAGTTACATCCTACCAAAAAACATGTTCTTGCTAAATATTTACAGAGTTCTTAGCAAGTTGTACTGGATGGAACTGCTTCAATGCTCTTTGAATATTATTTTCAAGTTTTAGTTTAGTTTAGTGTTAAATTTAATCTGCATTTTTAAAACTTAGCCCTTTGTTTTTAAGTTTTTGTTTTTCGAGACAAGTTTTCTCTGTGTATCTCCAACTGCCCTGGAACTCTCCCTGCACACCAGACTGGCCTAGGACTCAGAGCTCCCCGTGCCTTTGCCTCACAAGTGCTGGGATTAAAGGCTTGCACCATCACTGCCTGGCCAATTTAGGCCTTTAATTTAACAAATTACCTGAAAAATTTGAGAGTTAGATGATTTTTGTGTGTGTATATGTCTTTGTGTATGTGGATTTTTGTGTCTATGTGTCAAAGTCTGTCTGTGGTCTGTGTGTCTATGTGTATGTTTGTGTGTGTATTGTGTCTGCATTGTGTGTTTGTGTGTGTCTCTCTCTGTGTGTTCATATTTCAAACAGGAAGCAAGCTACTTTTTGCAATATGTACAAAATACACATTTAAGTAAAATCACTATCAATTCTGAGTAGGGCTGAAATACTATTGAGTTCATGATTTATAAAATTGCTACCATTTGGTTTTGTAAACCAAAATATATTCTCAAATATCACAAGCCCCAAATATACATAAATTCTGAGTAGAACACACTCTATCAAACACTGATTTATTGTTATAAGACTTTTTCAGGTAAATAAAAAATAAATACAAATAAAAATTAAGTTACATTGCAGCTCTGAACTAGACAACTAAAATTCAAAAGGAATATTCAGAATTACTTGTCACAGTATTCCATAACTTGTAAATCTGTAAATGGTTAAATTCATAATCTAAACCAGGAAAATAAATTGAATACTCCTTTTTATTTAAAAAAAAGAGTTTTATTCATTTTACATAGCAACCACAGATCCCCCTCTCATCCTTCATCTCACTCCCACTACCCTCTGCTTAATCCCCAGTTATGCCTCTCATCCCCTCCTTCCAAAGGGTAAGTTCTCCCATGGGAGGACAGCAAAGCCTGGTACATTCAGTTGAGGCAGGACCAAGCCCTTCACCCTTGCCTTCAGGGTGAGCAAGGTGTCCCACTACAGGTAATGGGATCCAGAAAGCCAGCTCATGCACCAGGGATAGATCCTGACCCAGATACACAACTGCCTCCCATATACAGAGGGTCTAGTTGGGTCCCATGCAGGTTCCAGAGCCTTCGGTCTAAAGTTCCTGAGTTCCTTTGAGCTTGGTTCATTTGTCTCTGTAGATATCCCCATCATGATCCTCACCCCTCTTTGCTCATATAATCCCTCTTCCCTCCCTTCAACTGGGCTCTGGAACCTTGGCCTGGTACGTCAAATTTTCCCTCCAAATTTCTGCACTTCCTCAAACAACCAGCTTAATAAAAATTTGGAGTTTTATACTTTTTCAAACAGTCTAGAACAATTTCCTATTTATTCTTCACTTTATCTTATGACTGCAATTCTAGGATTGGATCTTAAATTTTCCTGCTGATGTTGCATGGGGCCCCAACCCAAGATGAAGAACTACAGGCAACAAAGGGGTACTAAGTAGGAGGAGCAGTCTTCCCCCGAGAAGGAGCTGCCTACCTTGGATGGGTCTCTTGATCCTCATGCCTCTGCAGTGATCTATCCCATCACTAACACCCCCAAACGAGGAAGCCATGAAACCACAGAAGAAAAGAAACTGATATGACGGATGCTTTATGGAAGCCTTGAGCTCAGTACGATTTTTTTTTTTTTAATTTGATCCAAAAAAGTACCAGCACATGTATGGCATTATCCTCTGTTCAAGACAGTTTATTAGAATTCTTTTCACTTTAAAGTGTATTTATTCCAAATGATAGCATGAAAAGCTTTGGGAGCAGAGAGCAATAAAGATAAGAAGACTATTTTTTCATATTTTCCCCAATGTTTATAATGCTAAACAATTGCCTGTTATGCTGTTGGGACAAGATCAGCTGTAGTCAAGTTTCCATTACTTTATATTTGTTTCCAGGTCTTCTAGAAAGACATGTACTTATCACATAGAGATTTTATACCCAGTCTTTCTAAATCTCTAAAAATTTAATTCTGAGTGAAATCTAGTCTTTGATTTATTATTATATTTGCTGTAATTATTTATTGTTTGTTGTTGTTATTGTTGTTAATGTAAATATGGTGTTTGTGTGTGTGCCCTTGTGTCTGTATATGTGTGTGTGTATGCGTGTTTGTCTGTGTCTGTGTGTCCGTGTGTGTACAGGAGTAGGTATGCTAGAGCAGAAGTTGATTCTCTCCTTCTACCACTGGTGTAGGGAGTTGAATTCAGGCCTTCATGCTTGCACTATAACACCTTTAACCAGTGAGTGTTCTTGCCAGATCCTATTCTTTGTAATATTGTATTTACACACATTCTGACAAAGCAGGTCAGGATGGCAAACCCTCAATAGATGTTTAATAATGTTTAATAGAAATTAAATTAATACATGCATGCTTAGCAGACCCCACGGAGCTTAGGAACCCTTATAGACTGACTGAAAAGCATGGTTGTGTGTCAGAAATTCGGTTCTAGTCTTCCTTCAAAATTGTTGTTCTAGATTATCTTTAAGTTCAGTGTTCTGGACTTCCATTCAAAGACATATGTCAAAGGAATACATTTACTTCTACATTGAAATAATTTTTCTAGAAAGTATTATTTTCCTGCTTCAAGATCAGTTGGTGTTTATGAACCTTAAATTACACAACTGTTTAGTTTTACCACCAAGATTCCATTTGAGAATGAGAGTCATAGTTCATCCATTAAACACCAGTGCTGATTTTGTAGAAACCTGAGATCAGCTCTCAGCATCCATGTCAAGTAACTAACAACCCCCTGTAACTCCAGCTCCCAGGATACCAAAACCTCTGGACTCTACTTCCAAGGATGCTTGCATAAACACACACACACACACACACACACACACACACACACACACACACACACACACACTGCAATAATCTTTTTTTTGAAAACCCCAAATTATGCTGCTCTTGTCAAAAAAAGGCTCCTTCTCTAAAATGTCCCACTTGTTTATATATTTTTGCCATTTCTTTTCATTTACTATGGTAATCCAAACAGTTTTAATCATACTTTCTGTTATCTTATAGGGAGGTAATGGGAAGTGTGGCATACATCTTAGCATTATCACTGTAACAAGACTGCAGTCAAACAAAAACAGCATTTGACAAATAAAGTATATCTGGTTGTGTTGAGTGCTACATTTGTTATATCCTCATATAACCTCAGATGAGAAGGTAGTATTTCTAGCTTTAAAGGATTCAGACAGAAGTACATATCACCACCATTCCCTAACATTTTGAGAAAGAATCTGACATTGATGCATTGGTGGCTTTTACAGTATGTTGCTACAAACAGTATTAAGGATGAAAAAATTCAGAGAAGAATTAAAAATTTAGTAAAATAATACATAACAATTGTCTTAATAATATGTTTGTGGCTATATGAATCACTATATTATGTGAGTGAAGATTCATAGGACATGAGGAAAGTAGTTTTAAAACAGTATTATAAGCATAAGGAAAATAGAAACAATAGCATGGTAGTATGGATCAAATAAAAATATGCTGGTTAAAATGATAAATGTATGAAAAGTATAAAAATTAAGGAGTCATTCTTCATATCATTGTCTTGAAATCATATAATGGATCATCACAACAATATTATTGTATGAGACAATATTTGTAAAATTAGAGAAAGTGAAATAAATTAAATGAAACTAAAAAAATATTAATAGACCCATGAAAAAATCTTATACACATCATATAGCACTTTGTATTATATGACAGGATTGTTTTTGAAAACAAAGATTTATATTTGTAATAGTATACCCATTATTTTGTAGAGAAAAATTTGTTTAGAAAGTATTCCCTAAGATACATATGTGCCAAGTGGCTAGATATTTGAAAAAATATGTTCAGCAACCACAAGCTCCTAGATTGAAAGCAAAGTAGTCCCCCCTAGGGAAATATGTGAAGAACAAATGTAAAAGAATGTGGCAGCCAGATATTTGACACATTCCTGGCACCCACAAAGAAGGCCACAATGAATTTCATTAACATAAAAATGACTTGATGATAGAGCCTGACGGCATTAAAATAGGCTAATATATTTAAATTCATTTTTATGATACTTGCAATATAGCTACTTAATAAAATATCTCAATATTTCTCATAAAATTTTTACTTTAAGAAAGGTATATCGATTTGGCAAATGAGACAATTAGAACCTACAAGGATAAACATGCTTTGATATTTAAATCTTATTATTCTCCTAATTTTCATATGATAGAAATTCAGTGAGGAATGTCCCCAAGCAAAGAATATTATATCCAGCTATAAAATCTGAAATTTGTGACAATATTTGGACAAGTTCTTGCATTTGCAAAAGATAATTAAGTCATAGTATTGTTTATCTAGAATATGCACACACACACACACACACACACACACACACACACGTATATATTTATATCATTATACCCTTTAAAGAAATTCTTTTGTAGCTATGACTGAGGAACAAAGGGCAATAAAGTTGTCTATTTTTATTTGTCTGTGTGTTTGTGGTATGTATACATGTGTTTTCATGTTAATGTGTGTAAAGATTCATGGATAAGTGCATATTATTTCACAAGAATGCACACACATATGGAGTCTTGAGCTTGACACCAGGTGTCTTGTTCCATCAATTTCTGCCTCATATACTAAGGCAAAACATCACTTTCAGTGCAAAGTTCACTTTTTGGGGCAGTTTGGCAAACCAGCTTGCTGTGGATATTCTCTGTGTCTGCTTTCTATGCTCTAGGATTATAGGTGGGCCACCAAGTACATCTTGCTTTTCACAGGTTCTAGGTATCTATATTCTAGTACAGCAAAACTTTTATACACTAAGATAACTTGCCAACATATATTCTACTTCTTTTGATAATTTCTGGTATAAATTCACATTTTATTATAATTTTCTTGTTCTGATTTCTTTTTAATCATATTCTATTTAAGTATTTATATCAAAGTTCATAACCACACTTCAAAAATCACCTTTTGCATTATTGTTTATTATTCAAATGTAATTTTTCACGAACCTATTTTTTGTGATAAATTGAAGAAGAGTTTGGAAAGCTGTATTTGAATGTAGTGGGTGTATGTCATGGTTACTGGCATCCTGCATATCCCAAGACATATCCAAAAAGCTCACAGTTATTCAGATAAACATGGACCAGTGTTTGGGTGAGCAACACAGCTTCTAGGTAGTCTTCAGATGATTAGATATTGAATAAACAGAAACAGAAAATTAATTGATATTTTATCCTTAAATATAGGAAACACAAAATATCAAATGAGATAACACAATAATTAACACTTGCCTAATTGGTTTTTCATTTCTTTGCTTCTTTGTCATTCATATTTTAAATGTTTAGGTGCAGTTGCCTTATTGAAATATATTTTAGATACTGTTACTGATAGAAAATAATATTAAATGAATTTGTGTTTAAAAATTTTACACACACAAAGAAACCATGGATTCTAACATATTTATAAGCTCATAAAATTGATCAGCAAGCTCTAATAACCTGTCATTCCTACAAACACTGGTAGGGACCTATTAGAAGTCTACAGCTAGGTTTAGTGCAGGTGGGATTAGTCAGACCTCGGCTGGGCACGGACTGTGAGAACCAAGCTAGATGTAGTAGGCTGAAGAAGATGCATGGATAGGGAAGGTCAGGCAGACCCACCTGGTTAGACCCTGGAGAAGGATATGCCAGATCACCGAACTGAGGAGGTTGGATATGGTGCTGAGGTCATCTGTTGGTTGGTTGCTGGAAAGGAAGATCCTTGTGGGGAAACTTGGAGACAGGTTGCAGTGCAGGCAGTGGAATTCAGACTAGGCAAGAGATACTGGATGTGGGATCCTGGCTTGTTTGGGGGACTTATGGAGGTGTGTGAAGGTACAGTCAGGCTAGAACAGAAGAAGGATGCTTTCGATACATCTGGCGATTGAGATTGCATGTAATATGAAGATTTATGTTTTGAATGCATACTAATCTTAGCTTACTATGCCAGTATATTAGAAGTTATTTGTTTTTGGAGGAAAATTGAATATTTTGGTGTAATTACATCTTGTTCTCGTTCTCCTATTAATTGCTTAAAGACTGTATAGTTCATCAAGAGTCTGATAAGGTTTTCTATAAAGCAATTTGAAGATATATCTTTCAGCCATTAAAATCCATCAGCCCATTCACATATATCAGGAGATAGAAACAATTGGATAAATTACAAGTAATTATTTTCATAGATCTACAACACTTTACCTTCTACTTATTCCTTTTTTTCTGACATAATATTTTATTGGTGATTTGGCAATTTCATACATTATACCGAAATCACACTTACTTCCCTTTCCTCCTAGGTCTCCCCTCCCATTCTTTTTTATTGTTTAAAATTAATTTATTTATTTATTTTTCTACTATCGGCTTGATACAGTATGTATTCTTATCTTAATAGTGAGATGTTTCATTGAAGCTTGCTCAGTAATTGAGTAAAACGGAAATTTATTGTAAGCCACAGTTGTCCTAGGGACCTCCATACTATATATTTAGCCTCCATGGTTCTGTGGGTTGTAGTCTGATTGTTCCTTATTTTATATCTAGAATCCACTTATGAGTGAGTACATACCATTTTTGTCTTTCTGGGTTTGGGTTACCTCACTCAGGATGATTTTTTTCTAGTTCCATCCATTTGCCTGCAAATTTCATGCTTTCATTGTTTTTCTCTGCTGAGTAGTACCCCATCGTGTATATGTACCACATTTTCTTCATCCATTCTTCAGCTGACAGGCATCTAGGCTGTTTCCAGGTTCTGGCTATTACAAATAGTGCTGCTATGAACATATTAAGCATGTATCTTGGGTATATGCCCAAGAGTGGTATGGCTGGGTCTTGAGTTAGTTTGATTCCTAATTTTCTGAGAAACCGGCATACTGATTTCCACAGTGGTTGTACAAGCTTGCATTCCCACCAACAGTGGAGGAGTGTTCCCTTTGCTCCACATCCTCTCCAACATTGACTGTCATTGGTGTTTTTGATCGTAGCTATTCTAACAGGTGTATGGTGGTATCTCAGAGTCGCTTTGATTTGCATTTCTCTGATGATAAGGATATTGAGCATTTCTTTAAATGTCTTTCAGCCATTTGTGATTCTTGTTTTGTGAATTCTCTATTTAGCTCTTTAGCCTATTTTTTAACTGTATTGTTTAGTATTTTGATGTCTAGTTTCTTGAGTTCTTTATATACTGTGGAGATCAATCCTCTGTCAGATGTGGGGTTGGTGAAGATCTTTTCCCATTCTGTTGGCTGTCTTTTTGTCTTATTGACTGTGTCTTTTGCCCTGCAGAAGCTTCTCAATTTTGAGAGGTCCCATTTTTCAGGGTCTGTGATGTTGGTGTTTTATTTAGGAAATGGTCTCCAGTGCCAATACGTTCAAGAGTACTTCCTACTTTCTTTTCTATTAAGTTTAGTGTAACTGGTTTTATGTTGAGGTCCTTGACCCACTTGGACTTAAGTTTTGTGCATGGTGACAGATATGGATCTATTTGTAATCTTTTACATATTGACATCCAGTTATGCCAGCACCATTTGATGAAGATACATTCTTTTTTCCATTGTATAGTTTTGGCTTCTTTGTCGAAAACCAGGTGTTCATATATGCATGGATTAATGTCAGGGTCTTCAATTCGATTCCATTGGTCTGTATGTCTGTTTTTATACCAGTACCAAGCTGTTTTTTTTACTATAGCTCTATAGTTGAGTTTGAGGTCAGGGATGGTGATGCCTCGAAAGGTTGCTTTATCATATAGGATTCTTTTAGGTATCCTAGGTCTTTTGTTTTTCCATATGAAGTTGAGTGTTTTTCTTTCCAGGTCTGTGAAGAATTGTGTTGGGATTTTGATGGGGATTGCATTGAATCTGTAGATTGCTTTTGGTAAGATTGCCATTTTTACTGTGTTAATCCTACCTATCCATGAGCATGGGAGATCCTTTCATTTTCTGATATCTTCTTCAATTTCTTTCTTTAGAGATTTATAGTTTTTATCAAAAAGGTCCTTCACTTGTTTAGTTAGTGTTATCCCAAGTATTTTATATTATTTGTGGCTATTGTAAAGGGTGATGTTTCTCTGACTTCTTTATCAACCCTTTTATCATTTGTGTATAGGAGGGCTACTGATTTTTTTGAGTTGATCTTGTACCCTGCCATTTTACTGAAGAAGTTTATCAGCTGTAGGAGTTCCCTGGTAGAGTTTTTGGGGTCACTTATGTATACTATCATATCATCTGCAAATAGTGAAAGTTTTTCTTCCTTTCCAATTTGTATCCCTTTGATCTCCTTTTGTTGTCTTATTGCTCTAGCTAGAATTTCTAGTACTATATTGAATAAATATAGGGAGAGTGGACAGCCTTGTCTTATTCCTGAATTTAATGGTATCGCTTTGAATTTCTCTCCATTTAATTTGATGTTTGCTGTTGGCTTGCTATAAATTGCTTTTATTATGTTTAGGAATGTTCCTTGTATTCCTGATCTTTCTAAGACCTTTATTATGAAGGGGTGTTGGATTTTGTCAAAGGCTTTTTCAGCATCTAATGAGATGATTATGTGTTTTTTTCTTTCAGTTTGTTTATATGGTGTATTACATTGACAGATTTTCGTATGTTGAACCATCCTTGCATCCCTGGGATGAATCCTACTTGGTCATGATGAATAATTTTTTTGATGTATACTTGGATTCGGTTTGCCAATATTTTGTTGAGTATTTTTGCATCGATGTTCATGAGGGAGAATGGTCTCTAGTTCTCTTTCCTTGTTGCATCTTTGTGTGGTTAAGGTATCAGGGTAATTGTAGCCTCATAAAAAGAGTTTGGTAGTGTTCCTTCTGTTTTTATTGTGTGGAACAATTTGAAGAGTACTGGTATTAGTTCTTCTTTGAAAGTCTAGTGGAATTCTGCACTGAAACCATCTGGTCCTGGGCTTTTTTTTTTTTTTTGGTTGGGAGACGTTTGATGACTCTTTCTATTTCTTTAGTGGTTATTGGTCTACTTAGATGATTTATCTGGTCTTGATTTAATTTTGGTATGTGGTATTTGTCTAGAAAATTGTCCATTTCTTCCTGGTTTTCCATTTTTGTGGAGTACAGGTTTTTGAAGTATGATCTGATGATTCTCTGGATTTCCTCTTTGTCTGTTGTTATGTCTCCCTTTTCATTTCTGATTTTGTTAATTTGGGTGCTCTGTCTTTGCCTTTTGGTTAATTTGGCTAGGGGTTTGTCTATCTTGTTGATTTTTTCAAAAAACCAACTCTTTGTTTTATTGATTTTTTGTATTGTTCTCTTGTTTTCTATTTCATTGATTTCAGCCCTCAATTTGATTATTTTCTGGAGTCTATTTCTCCTGGGTGAGTTTATTCCTTTTTGTTCTAGAGCTTTCAGTTGTGCTGTTAATTTGTTGGTATAGGATTGCTCCATCTTCTTTATGTGTGCATTTAGAGCTATGAATTTTCCTCTTAGCACTGCTTTCATAGTGTCCCATAAGTTTGCAAATGATGTACTTTTATTTTAATTGAATTCTAGGAAATCTTTAATTTATTTCTTTATTTCTTCCTTGACCCATTGGTGTTTCAGGTGGGCATTATTCAGTTTCCATGAGTTTGTAGGCTTTCTATAATTTTTGTTGTTGTTGAAGTCTAACTTTAAGGCATGGTGGTCTGATAAGATACAGGAGGTTATTCCAATTTTTTTGTATCTGTTGAGATTTGTTTTGTGGCCAAGCATGTGGTCAATTTTTGAGAAGGTTCCATGGGGTGCTGAGAAGAAGGTATATTCTTTTGTGTTAGGATGGAATGTTCTGTAGATATCTATTAAGTCCATTTGAGTCATAACATCTCTTAGGTCCTTTATTTCTTTGTTAGGTTTCAGTCTGGTAGATCTGTCTTTTGGTAAGAGTGGTGTGTTGAAATCTCCCACTACTAATGTGTGGGGTTTGATATATATTTTAAGCTTTAGTGGTGTTTCTTTTATGAATGTGGGTGCTTTTATATTTGGGGCATAAATGTTTAAAATCAAGACTTCATCTTGGTGGATTTTTCCTGTGATAAATATGTAATGTTCATCCTGATCCCTTTTGATCGATTTTAGTTTGAAGTCTATTTTATTGGATATTAGAATAGCTATACCAGCTTGTTTCTTAAGTTTATTTGCTTGGAAAGTCTTTTCCCAGTCCTTTACTCTGAGGTAGTGTCTGTCTTTGAAGTTAAGGTGTGTTTCTTGTATGCAGCAGATGGATGGGTCCTGTTTTGTTATCCATTCTGTTAGCCTGTGTCTTTTTATAGGCAAGTTGACACCATTTATATTAATGGATATTAATGACCAGTGATTGTTAATTCCTGTTATTTTTTATGGTTGTGCTGTGATATCCTTCGTTGGTGTATGTTGGTGTGGAATTATCTATTGCCTGAGTTTTCATGGATGTGTTTAGCTTCTTTGGGTTGAATTTTCCCTTCTAGTGCTTTCTGTAAGGCTGGGTTTGTGGACAGGTATTGATTAAATCTGGTTTTATCATGGAATATTTGGTTTACTCTGCCTATGGTGATTGAGAGTTTTGCTGGGTATAATAGTCTGGGTTGGCATCCATGGTCTCTTAGTGTTTGCATAAGATTTGTCCTGGACCTTCTAGCTTTCATAGTCTCTATTGAGAAGTCTGGTGTTATTCTGATGGGTTTGCCTTTATATGTTACTTGGTCTTTTTCCTTTGTGGCTCTTAATATTTTTTCTTTGTTCTGTGTGTTTAGTGTTTTGATTATTATGTGGCGAGAGGACTTTTTTTGGGGGTCCAGCCTATTTGGTGTTCTGTAAGATTCTTGTATCTTCATAGGTATTTCTTTCTTTAGGTTAGGAAAGTTTTCTTCTATGATTTTGTTGAATATATTTTCTGTGCCTTTGAGTTAGTATTCTTCTCCTTCTTCTATCCTTATTATTCTTAGATTTGGTCTTTTTATGGTATCCCAAATTTCTTGGACATTTTGTGTTACGACTTTTTTGTCTTTATTGTTTTCTTTGACTGACGAATCTATTTTCTCTATTGTGTCTTCAGCATCAGAGATTCTCTGTTCCGTGTCTTGCATTCAGTTGGTTATGCTTATTTCTGTAGTTTCTGTTCATTTAGTCAGGATTTCTATTTCCAGAATTCCCTCGGCATGTGTTTTCTTTATTGTCTCAAATTCATTTTTCAGATCTTGGAATGTTTCTTTCATCTTTTTAATTGCTTTTTCTTGGCTTTCTTTATTTCTTCCATTTTTTTGTTTGTTTTTTTCTTCCATTTCTTTAAGGGAATTTTTTATTTCCTCTTTAATGGAGTTTTTCATTTCCTCTTTAAGGGAATTTTTTTATTTCCTCTTTAAGGGAATTTTTATTTCTTCTTTAAGGGCCTCTATCATCTTCTTAAAGTCATTTTTAGGATTTATTTCTTCTGTTTCTTCTGTCTTGGTATGTTCAGGTCTTGCAGGTGTAGAATCACTAGGTTCTGATGTTGCCATATAGGTCTTTATGTTGTTGCCTGTATTTTTGCACTGCATCTACTCATCTCTTCCTCTGCTCAGTGCAGGCAGTGTCTGTGTCTGAAAGTGCCTCTCTTGCTCTAATTTTTAGTCTTGGTTCACTAGGAGTTCTTGGTTAAATTGGTGCTGTTGGGCTGTTTCTTTGGGAGCATCTGATCTCAATCGGTGAAGTATATACTTATGATTCTGGTGATCTGGTTTGGTGGCTGGGCAGCACCTTCTTCTGTGTTCTCAGGTCACGTTTTGCTCATTTGTCAACTCCTCCGCTGATCTTGTTTCCTCAGACTTCAAACTGTAAAGATCTGAATCCTCTCCCAGAAGGATTTCAACTGAGCAGGGTAGTCTCACCAACACCTCCAAGTTGGGATTTCGCAGGGTCAGCAGCTGGACCCTGGGTTGGCCTCAGACAGAGTGTTCAGATCCGTTCTGGTTCCATCCCACAGTGATGGCTTCTTCCCTGGGTTTTGGGATTAAAGGCGTCCCTGTTCCAAGCTCTTGATTAAGAGCTTGTTTTCACTAACTCTTCAGCGGGTAATAGCTCAGTTTCTGGTCTTTATTGCGACTGTTTAGCCACTGCCTGCCGGGCCTGCCTGCCTATAAAGGCTGCCGCTGCCAGGCCTGCCTACCTCTGGTGGGCCTGCCTGCCTCTGCTCTCCCCTCTCATTCTTAGACCCTCCCTGAAAATAGAAAAAAAAATACATCAAGTCCAAAGTCCAATTTGTATTGCCCATATACTGCTTGGAAGTGTAAAGAGCTGCAGTTCAGCATCTTCATAAAAATTTTAATAACTCTCTTCAATGACATCCTTCTTCTGAACTGTTTCTTTTTTTTTTTCTTTTTTGAGGAGGGAGGGGAGTTGCCACAGTAGCCTTCAATGTCTTAGTTATGAGTCTGCAGTCAATGATATCACTGCCAAAGACGGTTTGCTGCTGGTAACAGCCAGCAGCAGCACAGCTAATGAAGTTCCCCATGGTTTCCTTCAGCAGTACTGAACTTGTACCTCAACATGGCTTAGAACAGCATCACAGACCACAGATACCAACATGCTCCCCTGTGAGATCTCCAGTCATGGACATCAACATAGCCCCAAGAGGCAGCAGCATATATTACAGACATCAACATCAATATGGCCTCGAAACATGTCCTGGTGGCACAGGCCTTTAACCCCAGCTGTTGGGAGGCAGGCAGACCTCTATGAGCCCAAGGCCAGCTAGATCTACAAATCCAGTTCCATGACAGCCAGGGTTTTTTTGAAAAACAAACCAAGCAAACCAACAGATGACTTCTACTTATTCTTTAGAGAAATTAAGTGCTTATAAAATACTTAGTCCTAAATTTCTTTCTCTTTAAATATCAGTAACTGGATATGTTCATTGAGCTTCTGAAAAGAGTGTGATATCTCAAAGAAAGATTTTTTTGAATAATAACTACTTCCTATTACAAATAAAATGCTAAGAATATACATAGACTTGAAGGTGGCGTTTTCATATACATGCATCATAATCACTATCTAGATGAAAAGAGAAAAACAATAAATTCTTCATTTTAGGAAATTTTATTGAATCCTTTGATATATAGCATATCAATAGTTTGAGTATTTTATGAGACTATTGTAAAGGTTAGAGACTAGATGACATTAGCTTCAATTTACATTCATATATTTCATAGATATCATTAGGTCAGAAAATAATTGAGTAAGATAGGTATGATTTTTCTGTAAATATATTTAGAAATAAATGTGTAACTTGAACTCTTAACTCTTCTCATTTTGAAAATGCCTTTTGTGTTTTAAATCACTATAATTTTTTCTGCCCCTCTTCAATTTAATACATACACAGAGCTAAGAACTTGCATTTAGTTAAAAGGAAAAGCAACAGTCAGTGAGAACAGATAGACCTACTTTTGAATGTCAATTCTGGAATACATTAGAAGAAAACCAGATACCAGATAGCAGATACACATGCACACACACACACACACACACACACACACACACACACACACACACACACTGTGTTAACTGGATGAAGAGAAAGAAATATAAAATAGTATGGGATATTAAAGTAAAGAACACCAAGATAGTGTAGGTAAATAGTTTTCAATCTGTAGGTCATATCCTCTTTGGAGGTCAAATGAGCCTTTCACAGAGGTCACCTAAGGATCAACAGAAAATGCAGATGTGTGTATTATTATTCATAACAATAGCAATATTATAGTTATGAAGTAACACCAAAAATAACTTTATGGTTGGGGTTCACCTCAACATGAGGAATTGTACTAATGGGTCACATTAGGAAGGTTGAAAACCAGTGATTTAATGGGATAAGGTCACCTTCTGCTAAACCTAATGACTTGAATTTGATTCCCCGGACAGACATGGTTGAAGGAGAAAACTGAATCACAAACATTTTCCTCTGACTTGCACACATGCCATGGCATGCCAAAGCTAATAACATACATAGACCCTAATGTGTATTCTTACTTTCGCATACATACACACAATAAATGTATAAAAACATAATTTTAAATGATAAAACAAAATTGAAGATAAAAGTAAGGACAGTTTTTTGATAACTGGGAAACAGAATAAGGGAAATAGAATTTTTATACTACCTATACTGTACTTCATCAAAATCTATTATATGAACACTCAAAAGTTGTTAACCTAAGTGGGCTCTGTATTTTTAAGTACAAGTTTTGGGACTAATGCTACTGCGAAACTGAGAGACCATCTGTTCCATGCCTATCATATTCAGTTGCTCTGTATACCTTAAACTTCTCCAGAGTTCTCTAGAGATACCTTGCCAAAGACCCTTAAAATGGAAACATCTTCAGTATGACCCGTAAATGTATCTCTTTCATGGCTCTAAACCTCACTCACAAATCATATTTGCGTTCAGTAGCATATCATTTGTCATCAAAATCCCCAATGTCAGCAGTTTTTCCTTAGCATATTCTCTTCAGTTTTACTCTAGGAGGTCAGCTGCTCAAAGCCAGTGGCCCTCTGCTGGTCCTTGTTCCTGATATAGAAGCAGTATGACTCCATACAACAGGCAAAAACTTACGAAGGGAAGTGATAACTACCAATCTCATAGAAATAGAGCATAATCATGGTATTTAATGATGAGTTGCACAGAAACTGGGAGATGATGGTCAAATCGTGAAGATTTTTAGTAACATAAAAATAGACAGGGAATTCAAGGTAATACCTTCAGTTATTAATCAAGGTAATACCTTCAGTTATTAATAGTGACTACAGTTATTAATAATGTATTATGAAGTCAATTTTTATATAATAAATCACGAAGTGGAAATAAATGCATTTTATGCTTTATAATAATTATGTTAATATAGTTATATTCTCAACCTGTTTAGCCACTTAATAATATATGCTATTTCAAAACAAAATAAATAATTCAATTGTTCATTTAATTATTTTATTTTTAAATTTTCTTTATCAGACCTTTTACCCTTTAAAACAGGAAATAATAGATGTGTATCCAACATTCAGGTTTATTTTACAGTAATGCATACATAATTATTTAGATGCAATATTTAGGAGGAAAGTGTTTGACACAGTCTTAAAAATCTTCTTTATGCATTTTCACCAGAGATTTTATAAAAAATATTTATACTTATCTTTAATGATAAATAACATCTGTTTTAACATGGTACAAGTAAGATTTTCTAGTATAGAGCTCTTTGAATCTGAGGAGACAGTATACTACTCTAGATAAGTATCCAAGAATGGTTGTTGAGAAATCACCAGTTCTCTTTACTTAGTAAAGATGATCAATCTAGTATCAGGATGTCTTTGATAATGATAGGCCTTTCTCAAGCCTTGGTGAGCTTGAAAGGGGAGCTAGGGCCCAAGAAGATTTAATGGTCAACAAAGCCACCCAAAGCCAGTGGCTTTAGGGTTCTAGCCTCACAAATATAAACAATGAAATTCATAGACACAGAGAAAGTTTTTTGGGGAACTTTATTTTGGATTCATAGTAGGACCTTAAGAGGGAGGCAGAGAAGGAGAGAAAGAAAGGGAGAAAGTGACTGGAGAGTAGAGTGGGAGAGAGATGGAGGGGACATGAACACCCTGTAGAGTAGAAGGGTCATAGGAGACATGATACTGCCAAGATGCTAATCTGGACCTTCTGAAGGACTGATGGCTGATACAGGCAAGGCACAAGGTGGGAAGGAGCTGGTCAGTCTTGCTGACCCAAGTAGGTGGTGTCCTTGTGCCTCCTTTCAATTTCACTGGTTTACTGGTACAGCCTCTAGTCAGAGGCCCTCATGTAGGAGATAACAAAGGCATAAGAAGCAGAACTCTATCCTCCAGCAAGAATAGTCTGAAGACTGCTGTTCTGGATCCCTTTCCCTACCATACCAGTTTTTATGTCATTTTTCATCACATATAATAATTTCAGAGAAAATCAGTGGAGAGTCTTCAATACAGTGTATTTTCTTAGGCTTACGTTCCTGCTCTTCCTTTTCACTTTTAACAAAACTGTGAGTGTCATCAATTCCATTCTTGTAATAATATTGAATCATTTTAGGCATACTTCCAGAACAAAAATGTAAAGGAATAATGGTCAGGCGAGGTCTGGTAATTAAATCAGAAGGGCTAATAACATTTCTCAATGGAATTTTCAAAATATGAATCCAAGAGAAAAAATGTATTTCCAAAAAGCTGCACTTGGAGTGCGAGATACTTTTGTCCTAACATGATCCCATGCAGTGCTGTGACATGTTTCCTGCCTTCATTGTGTTATGAGTGAGAACCATCTAGATAAACCACCAGGGTAGAAACTAGTCGATATAAACAGAAAGGAGTTAAAGCGATGTTTTCCCTTTCAGAGTTGGAACCAGGAGAGCCAGTCCCAATGAGAGGTTTTTAGCATCTCAGCATACTCTGATCATGGCAGAGTGTCTGTTGGCAGGATCCCAGATCGCTTTATATGAAAGAGCGCTGCACTCTGCTTCTGTTACAAGAAGAGTACTGTTATGCTCAGCTTCTGCTGTGCTGCGCCCTTTTTCTTTCTCCTTTTACATCTTCTCATTGTGCGTTACAGAAGCAGCTTCCTAAAAGGGAATATGTATTTTTCTTTAATTTTTAAAAACCATGTATTTGATAAATTAATGATTAATGTAGTATATAGCCCATACACCTTAACATAAAGAGGTTAAAACAGTTTTTAAAATCAGTTAAAGACATTAAATATTCAGTTGCTATTTACAGAATAATGACCCTCAGTTATCTTGGTAATGGAGTTTGCAGTTGTTCATTAGCAAAAGCTTCATGACATGTGACCCTTAAATTCCAGAAAGAAATAGGGAAAGCAGATGTGAGATAGAGATAGAGAGATAGGTAGATAGTGAGACAGATGATAGATAGATAGATAGATAGATAGATAGATAGATAGATAGATAGATAGAAGAGAATGGAATTGAGTCATTGGTCCTAAGTGATATCAGAAAAGATATGATGGTGTGTGTATGTGTGTGTGTGTACATGTTGTTATTGTTCTTATTTGTATGTGTTATTTTATATATTAAACGAAACTCAAATAACATCAGTATAGTGTGAGCTTAAAGGGTATGGTGTTAGCTTAAAGCCAGGGCACCAGATAGAAGTGGTTGATTATAGATGCAGTAACGAAGGTCTAGAGATTTGCTCTATTGTTTTAATGGTGATGAAGTACAGCAGCTCTGTGGTAGGGAATACATGATTATGACTTTTGTTTTGATAATAATCAATGCAATTACAGAGTAAAGATGAAAACAATTAGGTTATACACCTGGCAATATTAGTTGTCCTACTAAGAAATGATTTTGAATTTGATTGGGAAAAAAACAGATGTGAGGAAAGTCAACAGACACAATTCCAGCATTTCAACATTGCGGACCCCAGGAATTAATTACACACATGCACACGCGAACGCACACGTGCACGCGCATGCACACACACACACACACACACACACACACACACACACACACATTGTGTTCTCCAAGTAATATTTAAATTAAAATCTGTCAATTTGGTTAAAAGTGATGTTTACTTTTGCTTTAGGTTTGTTTGTTGTTCTGCAGGTAGCTGGATGTATATTCTTTAGGAGAGGTAATTCACACGTCATCAGAATTTGTAGCATTTTGTGTCATAAAAATAAATACACTTTTCTATAAGAAGTAAAAAAATTAAATAGCAGTTAAAAGTATAAAAATTTAATGGTTGGATTGTGCAAGGGTTATTGGTTGGGTGACATCCATGTGAAATGTTAACTTTGTCTTTAACACCCGTGTGTTCCAGTGTATCAATTACTTGATAAGGAAATGTTGAATGGGAACAGATACAAAATGAAGGAGTTTTGTTTTGAATGTGTAAATTTTAAGAAAGCTTATAGATTTGAAATCAGAGTCAGTATTCAGAAATACTTCAGTTAAAGGTGAAAAAGGTTTAAATACTTAGTTAAACTTGAATATTTAAGCTTGGGAGTCATTATTGAATGAAAGGTTTTTATTGCATAAAACTGAATGTATAAACCAAAGACTGAACTTCACATTATACTCCATAAAAACACAGATCTATGATATTTTTCAATTAAATTTATTCATTTAGCTTACATACTAGCCAAAGATTCCCCTCTGTCCTCTCTTCAATTCCCTTCCCCTACCTCTTCTCTATCCTACCACTCCCACCCCTCAATCCACTCCCCCTCTGTTTCTGTTCAGAAAGGGTCAGAACTCCAATGGGTTTAAACAAAGCATGGCATATCAAATTGTGGTAGGACTGAGCTCCTCCCCTTGTATGAAGGCTGAGCTATGTTTTTTAAGTATAAAACAGAATTGATTTACATAAAGTGACTGGATGAGCTAACCTAAGATACATACAGAAAACAATGCACGAATCAGAGCAGGAGCATTCTATGTTCAGAACATCCCCCAGTGTAAGTTCTAGCAGACACTTGACACGTAGCCAATGGCATCACTGTGGAATTTTTGGAAGTTCCAGAGTGTTTTAAGAAGTGAACTGTGTGTGTGTGTGTGTGTGTGTGTGTGTGTGTGTGTGTGTGTGTATGTGTGTGCAGTTATGTAAGAATAGCCATCAAAGAAAAAAAAAAGGCCATGAATTTGAGAATAATGGCAGGAAAATGGAGCATGTTGAAAGGAGAGGACATATGAGGGATTGAAGGGAAGAAAGGCAATGGTGGGAATAATGTAATAAGTTAATTAATTAAAATGGAAATATTTTAGCAATTGAAATGTAGACCACCCAAATTATAAAATGCTACTGATTTGACTAAAGAAAATTTGGAAATAGAAATTTGATGAAACAAGTTATTAAAATTGAAAAACTAGTTTTTTATGTATTTTTTATTTTATAATTAGTTTAATTTTACATATGAGCCATGAATTCCCCTGTCATCCCTCTTCTCCCCCTCCCCCCCCCATTCCACCCTCCATTCCCACCTCCTCCAAGGAAGGACTCCCCTGGGGATTCAGCTCCGTCTGGTAGATTCAGTTGAGACAGGTCCAGTCCCCTCCTCCCTACACCAAGGCTGAGCAAAATGTCTCAGCATAGGCCCTGGGTTCCAAAAAGCCAGCTCATGCACCAAGGACATATAGGTCCTGGTCGCACTGCCTGGGGGCTTCCTAAATAGTTCAAGTTAATCAACTGTCTCACTTATCCAGAGGGCCTGATCCAGTTCCATGGGGGCTCCTCAGCTATTGGTTCACAGTTCATGTGTTCCCACTAGTTTGGCTATTTGTCCCTTTGCTTTTTCCAATCATGGTCTTGTGGGACAAAGGAAAACTTTCAGCTACAACCCTCCCAGGTTTACTGGACTCAGCTATGTCCACCTCTTTTTTTCCCTTATGTCCAGCTCTGGTCATTTTACTTATCCTGTTTGGCATTTGCTATTATTACCTTCTAATTAAATGATTGCTTTGCTAAACAAAAGATTTTAAAAACTTCCTTTGGGTCATTTTGTAGTTTGAGACAGAAAAAGAGGGGAATCAATGCTAGAGAGCATAAAATAGAAGTCCTCAATTTTACACCAGCTACCTTTGATTGTTTTAATATTTCAATGATCAAGTTCTATTTGGGGCATTCCTTATCATTTTATTTTCCTAGCTCAGATTATGTGAGCACTGAACAATTTAGAGAAGACCTCACTTGACTCAGCCACTGAGGGGCTTTAGGTAACCAGCAGTAACTGGATGGGTCTCTCATGCTTTTGTGCAATTCACATGTGTATCGTGGACTTCCCAAGGCTGTAATATGCTAATGGTAATAATCTTTATCGTCTTCATTCTGCTGCTGTCGGGGAACGCACATATCACACAGACTATCTTCCTTGTGTTTGTGTGATGAGTATTCTCATAGGTTAGTTGCATTTTTCCATTCTCTGTCTTCTTATACTGTGAAAATATTGTCACACACATCCAAATGTAAAACAGCCAAAATTTATTGTTTCATCATTCTGTAGTTCAAAAGTAAACTTTTAAAATGAACGTGTTTGAAATATTGAGCTCTTTTTGGGCACTCCAAGGAAAAAGCAACCCTTTCAATTGAAGTTACCTACATTTGTGATTTGTGGTCATTGGGAATATTAAATTTTATAATTCTCTGTGCCTCTGTCTCTGTCTGTCTGTCTGTCTCTCTCTCTCTCTCTCTCTCTGTATATATGTGTGTGAGAGAGAGACTCCCTTCCTCTTCTCTGCTCTCCACTGTCACGTCCTCTTGTTTGATTCTGAACTACCTACATTTCTCCAATAAGGAAGGAGACTGGTGGTTACAATGACCCCTCTCCCCCAGAGTAGTTTGCCCATCTAAAGGTGCCCTTTGCCGTACAATATAAAACATATTCACAAGGTCCAGAAATAAGCAATCCTGTGGTATAGAGAAAAAAATTATCTTCTCTAACGTGGTATATAAGTTACTAGGCAATCTTGCCCCATTCGATCATGTCCTCTTCATTTTTTAACCCATCTTCATCATCAATCACATTCCTCTTCTCTTTAAAGCACAATATATATAAAGCTATTAGAATGTGTTGCTATATTCATATTATCTTGTTTATTTGATGAGTATATACCAACTCCTGAGATGTTTACTACAAACATTTAAACTTTGATTATGAATCCAACACAATGTGATTTAGTTATCTTTTTTCTTCATACTAGATTCTATTTGCTTTTACTCTGTGTTTAGGCATTAAACAAGATTGGTAACTCTTTCTAATAACTTGCTTTCAAAAATTCTTTTCTATTTTTTTCCCTATTTAAGTTTACTTTTACTGAAAGGATCTGCTATTATGTTTCATTTTTATGTAACTTTAACCTCTACAGCATCATAACCTTGTATAATGGTGAATTTGTGATCCTCTTTTCAAATGCATTCAGATCACCTTGTTATTCTCTAATCTCTTCTTCCCAGGAACTCAGCTATTCATTCTGAGTTAATTGCTATTAATATTTAAATCTGTCTGCCAGAACTGCATTATCAACTCCCACTAGATGTGATCCTTGCTGTAGAAAAAAATCCCACACTAGAGATCTTATGACTTGCATTCAGAATCCCTCCAAAAGAATTCTCTAACCTTGGGAAAATCAATAGAACTTCAAGGCCTTGTTTTTCTTTGATGTAAAATGAAGTTGTGAGACAACTAATTCTGAGTGTATGGTTTATTTGTGCCTCTGTGTGTGTGTGTGTGTGTGTGTCTGTCTGTCTGTCTGTCTATCTGTGTGTGTGCGCGTGTGTCTGTCTGTCTGTCTGTGTGTGTGTGTGTGTGTGTGTGTGTGTCTGTGTGTCTGTGTGTGTGTCTGTGTCTGTGTGTGTGTTTGTCCCCTAATCTGTGAATGCTGGTTTCTGATACATCTCTAATAATAGCTAAGTATATGTAACTTAGCAATATTAGGAAGAACCTGAGAAACTTTGCATTGTGTCATTGAAATCCAGAGTTAGATACCAATTAAAATCAGAAAGAGAAGTTTGTGCTGATAAATAATTGCAAATAGGAAAAGAGGCTTCAGTGAAGTACAGAGCTCAGTCCTAAAGACACGGGTGGGAATTTATGGTTCCTAGCTGGGAAAGGCTACATGTAGAACATTACTAAGGAGAAACAACAGAGAAATGATTGATTATTGATAAATTGATTTAAGTAGTACCTGCACTGCAAATGTGCAAGTCCAGGTTTAAGAACAAGGCCTGGACCAAAGATCACTCCAAGGAGTCTGTCTAAATCCTGGATAAGGAAAATATATTTGTTAAGTACTGTCATGTGTAGTTAGAGTTTTCCTGCCTGGCCCACAGTCAGGACAAATCTTTGTCACCCGCCAGTCCCACAGCTGCTCAGACCCAACCAAGTAAACACAGAGATTTATATTGCTTACAAACTTTATGGCCGTGGCAGGCTTCTTGCTAACTGTTCTTATAGCTTAAATTAATCCATTTCCATAAATCTATACCTTGCCATGTGGCTCATGGCTTACCAGCATCTTCACATGCTGCTTGTCATGGTGACGGCTGGCAATGTCTCCTTCCGCCTTCCTGTTCTTTCTTTTCTCCTCTGTTAGTCCCGCCCATACGTCCTACCTAGCCACTGGCCAATCAGTGTTTTATTTATTGACCAATCAGAGCAATATGACATACAGACCATCCCACAGCACTTCCCCTTTTCTTTCTTTCTTTCTTTTTTTTTTTTAAGAGGAAGGTTTTAACTTTTACACATCTCCAAAGCCAGCTTTGGGAATTTGGGCATAGCTTCTCTTACTACTTCCTGCTGGAGGGGGGCGCTGTATCTTATGGGGACACACAAAAAAATTTAGGATTATGGAGTAGTCTGTGAGGGTGTATCGTCTGAGCCAGTTGCCTTGAATCCAATCTGGATGTTGGATTATCTGGGCCATGGTGTCATCGGAGACCTTTCAGGGGGTCTTGGCTGGTCAAACCTGATGTATCTTAATCTGGAACATATCCATAGCCTCTGGCTTTCTGTGGAAACAAAAGCAGAGCCTCCTTTCCAAAGCAATATATCCAAACATCCAAATTTTGAAGTCAAGGTACCTTTAAAATATACATTTTGGCATAACTCAACAACTTTTACAATCAAATGTTTTTCTTCAGTTATGAATATCAAAAAGAACATAATCCAGATTCTCTGTGTGGTAGCCATCTTTATGTGGCTTATTTTTTAAATTACCTTGAACCTATTGCTTTAACCTGCAGCATTCTAAGACAGAGATGGTGCTGTGGCTGCTGGCTCTGGCCATTTCAGCTTCCCAACATGGCGGTGGTACGTTTTCTGCCAGTTCTGGAAGCCGTCAACTCTCAGAAATAGTGGGTCTATGCTTCTATCAAAGCAGCGTGCAGCCCAGAAACCTCTTTTTTGTTTGTTTGTTTGTTTTGTAATAGCAAAGGCTAAATCCACCAAACAGGTTAATATGCCACTTGCAGAGGCCTCTTTCCAACCACATTGCAGGTCGAGCGCACACGCCAGGAACCCACCATAGTAACTCAAACATGCATGCTGCTGCTAACTTGAAAGAGACAACTAGGAACCATTTTTTAGCTCCGTTTTAGAATCTTTTTACTCAGGTTTTACGTGGAAACTCTTGCCAACACCTTGGGTGCCATTTGTAGCTAGAGTTTTCCTGCCTGGCCCACACTCAGGACAAATCTCTGTCACCCACCAGTCCCACAGCTGCTCAGACCCAACCAATTAAACACAGAGACTTATATTGCTTACAAACTGTATGGCCGTGGCAGGTTTTTTGCTAACTGTTCCTATAGCTTAAATTAATCCATTTCTATAAATCTATACCTTGCCATGTGGCTCGTAGCCTACCAGCATCTTCACATGCTGCTTGTCATGGTGATGGCTGGCAGTGTCTCCTTCCGCTTTCCTGTTCTTTCTTTTCTCCTCTCTGTTAGTCCCGCCTATACTTCCTGCCTAGGCACTGGCCAATCAGTGTTTTATTTATTGACCAATCAGAGCAATTTGACATACAGACCATCTCACAGCAGTCCTGACACCTTGTTGATGTTACTAGGAGAGAATGTAACAGGGGCTTAATAAAAAAGCTGTCGTATATATCAGTTGAAATGTTTTAAATATGTAGCAGGATAATGCTTATAAAATGTACCTAGAAGATATAGTCAGGTGAGAGGCTTAGTAAATCTGAGTTCCTGGGCCTCAACATGAGACTAAAAATATCACTTGATGTGATCCTGTGTTGATATCTTAGATATAGTGGTGAATGACACATTAATCTGTGATTATGTGGAGAATTATTGTCTTGTTATTATATATACACTAGAAGTAAATGGTATATGACATTCTTAACTATAATCTCATTTTCATATCTCAAGCTAAAATCTTTGTCTTAGAGGCAGGAGAGATGGCTCACTAGGTAAAGACCCCTGTGACTAAGCACAACAATCTCAGCTCAGTCTCTAGTACACATGGTACACCAGCAGACCTCGAGAGTTCTCTTCTGCCCTCCATGCGTGGCCAGAGTACACTCACACACACACATACTTACACACACACACACACACACACACACACACACACACACACACACTAATAAATGAACAAATATATAAGGGTATCAATAAACATTGCCCTAGGGGAACCCTCAAGCTGGGCAGGGTATTTGAAAAAAAAAAGAAACATATAAAAAATTAATAATTAGGGATGCTATAAACATGTATAAAAGAAAGTCTGATACTTTAATCAAACATGAGATACAAATGGTTTCAGTAAATTTATTATGAGGATTGAAATGAATTAAATAGTTAAAGATTATAGGACTATAACTTTGTTTTTTCAACTTTAGCCCCTAGGTAAGACTTCTTTGTGTATTAAAATAATGTCCCATAAGCCATTTAAGGAAAAGGTCTCAAAAGAATATAAAGAAGTATCTTCTCCTGTGGCCTACAAAGAGGAGACTAACATCTGCAGCCATAGCTTCGTGGAAATACTTAGAGTGAAGTCAGAGCTGGCTTCCCTAAGTGACAATTTGTCTAACTATTTCCCATATTTGCATTTAGTACTTTCATTCAAAATGTTTAAAGCAAACAGATGCTTGTCAATAATTATAGTGATACCTGAGCATTTTTGGACATACAGAAGTGTATGTTGACCGATAGTATAATGCTCTCTAGTTTTTGAAATTTTTGAGTTATAAATTAAAAGCATAGTTTGCTGTTGGTGTTTGGTATGTTGGACTGCATGAGGGCAATATAATATGGCATACCTGTGTGATATAAAGTCACTTTTATGTCAATATGAAAAGCAAAGCTTTTTACAATTTAAATGATTCTTTTTGGTTTAAGCTCTCAAACTGTGAATGCCAGGGGAAGCTTCTTGGCAGGCAGGTTTCTTCCACCTGTTTTTAGAAGAAACAACATAAATCTGAGCCATAGGAGATGTGATTTTTCAGCTCTAAACAGAAAACATTTACTTTATAACTGTGCAAAGGAAAACTATCAGTATGTTCAATTAGGTAGTAAATCATTTAAATATTTCTCTTTACAAGTCTGAGATACTTGCCAAAAAATATTTATATTGGTTATTTTGATGAAACAATCACTGTCATTTGCTTATTCAAAGTAAAAAAAAAACTGAAAAAAAATGAGGTATTTATAGCAGAAACTCAGGTTTCATAACTTTTTAGTAAATGAGTATAGCATTTCCTCTTGTGCTTCTTGATTGATTTATCATTTGATTTATTAGTAATGTTGGCTATATCAGATAATTTGCAGAGAATAGAGTCATAGTAATTTGAAATTTTTCTGTTCAACTCTCTTAAATATACTGTTTAGACGTAAGGCTATTATAATGAGCCTTGGTAAATATGAAGTGTATGCTTTCCTAAATAGTGTCAAACCTGGAACATTCAACCCTGACTACTTTTTCTTGAACTCTTCTCATTCCTTCCATTCATTGATTAGAAATCTACATTACGAGTGAATTAGGTGGAACCAATGGTAATGCCTTATGCCGTTGGACTTAAAAACCTGGGAGCTCAGTGATATTGACAGTAACACTCTCAGTTGAAAAATGAACTAAAATTGAAATCTGGAGTTTTATATTCCCTCTTCAGGTGCCTACATAATAACAGTGACAAGCTGTCTCAAAAGAAAAATCTCTGTAAAGGGTCATGATAGCAGTACATATGATTTCTTACCTCCCAGCCCCACATCTGGAGTTCACCATTTACAATGTTACTTGGTTCCTGAGTTTGTGTTATGGTGTCATAGCAGCAAATCTAGGGGCTTATTTGAATACTAGGAAAAAGAACTCCATGTGCTCTGATTCTTAATAATGCTTGTAACTGTTATTTAATCTTCAGCAAAATAAATGATCACTTTTGCTTTGCAAGCATTATTACCATACTCAGTTACTTTTCTATGCTTTTCAAGTACTATCTATTCCACAATGTCAGGGACAAGAGTGTGACCTGGTACTGACATTCAAGATAGATAAACATCATGTAGCCCAATCAGAATCTAAGTGGCCTTTCTTTGGCGACCTTAACTCTGTAAGAAGAATATTTAGAAAAATGCTGCCCAACAATAGGAAGTTTTAGATTCTATTTTGAATGAGATTCTTATAAGTCAGATGAATAACCATTAAATTATTTCATAATGCTGACACTTCCCTATGAAACACATAAGGCAGTTGCACTGTAAACCACAAAAGGAAGCCATAGGATGCAGTGGCTTCCAAGATCATTGACTCTGCCTTCATAGCTGATTCTTTTCCAGTTCCTTTGCTTTCATCTCTTAGAATCCCTCTCCCTGCTGTGTTTACTCTGTGAGTTTCCAGGAGCATCAGAGGGAGCTCACTAAAGATAAAATTTTTATGGTGTAGTAATTAGAGTAACAGGTAGAGAGATCAGTGAATACACGGCTCAGTGCTAAATTCTTGCAGCTGTTACTGACTGTGTCTTTGCCAAGAATTGCAAAGCAATGTCTGACTATTTTACTGAGCTGCAGACAATCAGCTCTCACTTTCTGCACTTGCAAGTCCAATCTCATGTAAAACAATTCACATGTCTCAAGTTTGTTTAAACTGAGACAGTGTTCAGAAACTTGGTGTTTTTTTTATCTCAATTTTGAAACTGTTTATTAAAAAGCATGATTGGGTTATGTGATAAGCAAAAGTATATTTAAATCACAATTATCTGAGTTTAAAACATCTGTTGATAATTAGTATTCTCATTCACACAAAGCTATTTTTAGTCCAGAATTGTCTCAATCGAGTTTCATCATGAGATTATCTAGGGATGCTTACAAAAGTATGAATGTCCTTGGATTTATCCCAGCACTAATTCATCAGAATGTACAATGGAGGTTCTCATCTCCACAATTTGAAACTTCTTAAAGCAATTATTCTACTCAGGAAATGACATGAATCACCAGTTTATCCTTAACCAAACTTTGCCTATTTCTAGCTAATTTGCTATGTCTAATTAGTCATCAAGATTAGCACTGGTGAACATAGATTTTCATCTATCTATTCCACTTCTACTGCCAGTGTCCTTCATCTAACTCTTGCTTTTAGAATTTTTAACTTTTCCTGAGTTTTAGTGTAGACAGATGTAACAAAATACTACTGACTTAATGTCTTCGACAATAAATACTTATTTTTGAACAGCTGTAGAAACTCAACATTCCAATACTAAAGGGCCAGAAAACATAGTCTGATCGGAGGGCATTCTTCCTAATTTGTCCCTATAAGGAAAGAGGGAGAGGAGGGACAAAGGAAGGGAGGGATGAAAGGATAAATGGAAAGAGAGATCTTTCCCATTACATCTGGCGGGGGCACCAATGCTGTTATAATGGCACCATTTTCAGGAAGTCATTAAGTCCCATCCTAACTCCAAATGCATCAGACTGAGCATCAGGGCTTCGCAGTTTAAATCAAACCACAGTACTCATATTTTTGTTCTCTTCACATGTCACAGATAGGAAGCCTTGTAAATTGATTTTCTTCTCATATGTTGTATAGTGTAAGATTAAATATTGTTTTTGTTGTTGTTGTTTGGTTTTTACTTTTACACATTATCACTTTTGTTTCTCAGCAACTCAAATGCCTCTTTTTTTCCCTTCTATTTAAGTTTAGTTTCCGGTTTTCAAACAAGAAGAACTCATTGCAATCTGTTTAAACAGACAGATGAATTTCTTCCAAAGACAAGTAAGTAGAGATTCAACATAAAACATAGGAAAAAAAAAGTTTATAAAATTATAGGTGGAAAAAAACAAGCACTGTGAAATTCAATAAAAACTCTGAACCTCCATTGCTATTGGACACACCTTTACAATTGACTCCTATTTCTAAGCTACTCCCTGAATAATCAAATTTACATCTAAGTAGGTGATTGTAGGTCTAGTATTCATGTACAAGTCTCCAGGAAGTAAAAACTAAATCCCTTTTGCTCTCACCTCTCCTATAGTTTGGCAAATAATTCACATTGGTATAACATTTGAGTTCCTCAAAATAGGTCCTTAGGTTCCCCAAGATAGGTTCACATACTAAAGCAATAAAAATAATATCAATTTAGATCTTTTCCCATTCTGTAGGCTGTCGTTTTGTCCTATTGACCATGTCCTTTGCCCTACTAAAGCTTTTCAGTTTCAGGAGGTCCCATTTATTAATTGTTGTTCTCAGAGTCTGTGCTAAAAGTGTCATATTTAGGAGGTTGTCTCCTGTGCCAATGTGTTCAAGACTACTTCCTACTTTCTCTTCTATCAGGTTCAATGTAACTGGATTTATGTTGAGGTCTTTGATCCACTTGGACTTGAGTTTTGTGCATGGCAATAGATATGGGTCTATTTGCAGCCTTCTACATGTCAATATCCAGTAATGCCAGCACCATTTGTTGAAGATGCTTTCTTTTTTCCATGGTACAGTTTTGGCTTCTTTGTCAAAAATCAGGTGTTCATAGGTGTGCAAATTAATGTCAAGGTGTTCAATTCCATTCCATTAGTCCACATGTCAGTTTTTATGCCAACATCAAGTTGTTTTCATTACTATAGCTCTATAATAGAGCCTGAGGTCAGGGATGATGATGCCTTCAGAAGTGGCTTTATTGTAAAGGATTGTTTTAGCTATCCTGGGTTTTTCTGTTCTTCCATCTGAAGCTGAGTATTGTTCTTTTGAGTCCTGTGAAGAATTGTTTTGTGATTTTGATGGAGATTGCATTGAATCTGTAGATTGCTTTTGGTGAGATTGCTATTTTTACTACATTAATCCTACCTATCCATGAACCTGAGAGATCTTTCCATTTTTTGATATCTTCTTCAATTTCTTTCTTCAGAGACTTAAACTTCTTGTAGGAATAGGGAGAAACACAGGGTGCTATGGAAATTCCCAGGAATCTACAAGAATGACCCCATCTTAGACTACTAGCAATAGTGGAAAGGGTACCTGAACTGGCCTACTCTGATAATCAAATTGGTGAATTCACTAACTGTCATCATAGAGCCTCCATGTTGTAAGTGATGGAAGCAGATACAGAGATCCACAGCCAAGCACCAGGCTGAGCTCCAGGAGTCCAGTCGCAGAAGGAGAAGTGGGATTCTATGAGCAAGGGGCACTAAGATCATGATAGGAAAATGTACAGAGACAACCAAACCACACTAGTGGGAACTCATGAACTGAACAGAAAAGGACAATTCGTTTCCTACAGTGGTTGAACAGATGTAAATTCATAATGTTTATATTTGTTTAACTATTGTGTTCCCTGTAATTTCTCTCTAAAACTCAACATCTTAGGTTTAGGTTGTTTAGGCTCTGAAATTCCTTAAGTAACAGAGACCTTTATAATTGAATTATTTGAGCACGTGGTGGCTCTGTTTTTATGATTGCAGTATTCTAACATTAACAATAATTATTAGATATGTAAAAAGAAGAAAATGAGCCTAGATGAAATATTAGCCTTATTAAAACTCATTCCTGTTTCTGAACTTTAGAAATCATCAGAGCCAGTATCTAAAACCTCAGCTTTCCCTAATAAGAAATACAAGCTGTTGTATGGCCTTGTGACTCATTGTCCAGTCATGATTTGTCTGTCTGAGAAAAATCCCTGCCTTGTACAGGATAACATTCACAGTCAGAAAACAGTGTGTGAGTGTGTTGTTGAAGCATGCTTATGGGTAAGCCTGTGAAGTACAGCCTTCTACTTCGGCTTCCTGACCTGAAGAACTGTGAACAATTGTTTATAACCAGTGTCTGGATGAGGAAACTAAAAATTCTCATGGACCTTGACCCACTACTCTCCCTGTTTCTGAGTATAATGAATTCCTTACCCAGGAGCAATGCTCCATAAAACACTGAGGTACTTAGTCATCATGAAGTACCCAGAAGCACTGTAAGGAGCATAAAAACAGAGAATGTACGTTCAATCTGAATGAGGATCTTTCTGAGTTATGACAAACTGTCACTCTGCCCAAGGTTAAAGGACTACATAATTTTGATTATATTTTCATCTCAGTAATCATTATTTTATATAAATATTAACCCATTTAAAAACCATCCTAAGGTTGTAGTTTATTATAATATATTAATATCAAAAAGTCCAAGACTGCTTACTTCTGCTAGCCAGCTAAGCACTTAATGCCCTCAGCAGCAAAATAATTTTGGCTATGGGGAAATTTTATATACACCCTTTTATTTATATAATAACTCTTTTATTATGTCACTATGATGAACATAGAACAGTGTCAATGGAGCATCTTTGGCCTAAAAAACTGGCTTTTAACAAGCATTCTCATGTGATACAATGTATTTATTAAACTATAGTTTTCTTGACCACATAAAAAATAATTATTCTTGTTGCAGATGTAAAGTTCATAACATCTTCTTTTAAACAAGAGTATAACTCTCTAAAAAATAGTTCCTGAAAAGATGCTTTTTTCCCTATGGCCTCTTTTTCTCTAAAGATGTTATACATTCACCAAAGTAGATTTTGCTGCTATACAAACCAGAGGCTTTGGTACACTCTATTTTCCATCTCCTCTTTCATATAATCAAAGAAAATTACTCATGACTAAAATGAATTTATGAAAGGCAACTACCAGAAGGAGTAACAAAAATGAATTTGTTATTAATTTGTTTCATGGTATATAACAAAAATTTACATCTACCTGACAAAATAATTTACCATTAATATTCAGGACCACATTATAGTATGGTAAATGAACATAGTTTGAGCTTCTGTACACTTTTATCATCTACTACAAATCCAAATGGTATTTCTAAATGTAAAAGAGGTTACAGACAAAAGATGATATACTATTCTTTTAAAACTGAAATGTCTCTAAAAATTTGCAATTTTGATTTTTTGTAGTATTTAAGAAGAGCCTTGTAAAATATGGAAGATACATTAATGGCACTGGGTTCTGGGTAAGATTGTCAAAATTCACTTAGCTTTGACTGAGAACTTTTTGAGGTGACTTGCATGGAAAGTTGGTAATGTTTAAGAACACACATGAAACAGACGGTCTCAGAACAGTTGTATTTCTGTTTTGATGGTAGCAAACAAAAGCTGTGGCCATTTTTATTCGGGAATTTAAAGGATTGTATATCAAAGTAGCTTTCCCTGAAATGTATTTCTTAGATTTGTGACATATAGTTGCCATGCTCACAAACATGCCATGACGTAATTCAGAATACTATTTTGAATTTGTGGTCCAACCAGTGGTACCTCCATACAATGTTGTCTTCTTAAAAAGTGACAAACTAAAGAACTATAAAGACCAAGGAGGGTTATAAAGTCTAAAAGCGATTTGTAAAACTGATAATCTGAAGAGCTATTGGGGATACTTCACATCTAAGGAAAAGTATAAGTAAATAAATCTTAAAAAGCATTTCAAATTATTTCTGTTTCTAGTAATGTTTAACCAAATATTATAATTTGGAATAACACTTCATTAGAACTAGATGTTTGTTGAATCAACTGAAAATAAATAAGAAATGAACAAAATAGTGAATAAATGTGAAACCCAAGTCTGCTAAAGACTACATAGTTAAAGGCACTTGGGGAACTAGTCTTCTCCAGGAGGTGTCTTAATTTTTTGTTTTCTTATTTGTTTGTTTTGGTTACTGTGACCAAATTCCCTTACAAAACTACTTAAGTGATAAAGTGTTTAGTTGGCTTGCAAGTCCAAGTTAGGGCCCATCATTGCACAGGGATGAAGGCAACAGAAATTTTTACTAGGTAGTTATATCACATGCACAGTCGAGAACAAAGAGCAATTATTTAATGTGCAATGCCAGTGCTCAGCGCGCTTTGTTTACTCTACTCTCTTGCTGTCCAGGATTCGCTGCTCAAGGAATGTTGGCACCCAAAGTAGCTGTGACTTTCACCTCAAAGTAATCCAGGTAATCCTTCACAGGCATGCTTTTGAAGCATTTAAAGCCAATCTCCCCACTGATCCTAAGTTTGCTTGAGTTGGCAATTAGTGATAAAAATTGCAAATCCACTTCTTATTGACTTGACATCTAAGCACATCACATTTAAGCGATAGCATTGCACCTGTTGTCCTCAGGGCTCCTAACTATGTTACAATATAAGATGTTTGCAGTCCAATTTTAAAAGTCCCCATTGTCTTCAACAATTCAAACACTCAAATTAGTAATAAAAAATAAGTCACATGTTTCCCGAAATCCAATGGCAAATAATAAGCATTCTTATTACAAAAGGAAAGAAACAGGAATTACCAAGAAGCAGTCACACTACTACAAAACCCAAATCCAGCAGGGCAGACAACAAATCCTGCATATCTGTTTCTGACTTTGATGACTTCTAAAACAACAAACTGAGTTCCAAAGATTTGGGTGGCCCCATCCTTCTCTTTCTGCCACATGGGATACACACAGTTTCTATCCTAGGCAGGCAGGATTCCATGCTTACAGCTTGCTTGGTGAATGTTTCACACCTTGGCATCTTTATTGCCCTGAAGTCTCCATTGGGACTGAGGTTTCCCTTTCTTAGCTTTGTGCAGTGGCTTCTAAAGGCTTCTCTTCGGGTGTTGCGACTCTGCCCCATACTGCTGAAACTTAGTTTTTGCCCCTGGACCATTCAACCTTGCACCAACTTTGCTTTCATAATCAACAACATAGGTGATGTTGTTAGCCTCTGCCACCTGGTGAGGATGCAGTCTGACTCCCTCGTGAACCCTAACTGATCCAAGGGAAGCTCTCCCACGTAGTCACTTTCAATGAGCAGAAAAGGATTCAGCTCAGGTTCTTTTCTCTCTTTAATTAATTTAGTTATGTATACAGAATTCTGCCTGCATGTGTCCCTGCAGGCCAGAAGAGGACACCAGATCTCATTATAGGTGGTTGTGAGCCACCCTGTGGTTGCTGGGAATTGAACTCAGGACCTCTGGGAGAGCAGTCACTGTTCTTAACCGCTGAGCCATCTCTCCAGCCCAGGGTCTCTTTTCTTAAATAGTATTCACAACGTAGAATATCCAAGGAGTGTGGTTTTGCCCTGGGCCTGTATTTCTTATTGCATCAGTGCAGGAACACCAGATTTCTCTTTAATGGAGCGAATCTCTAAGAGCTTTGGCTCTTTTGTTGTCTTTACTGTCCTTGTCTGAAACTTTAAAGGTTCTTCCAACCTTCCTCTGCCAAGCAAATTCATCATGTTTCCTTGTATTCAGCTCTACTTAAGTTCTCATGACATAGGCAGCATGATGCAGTTTTTTGTTTGTATGTTTTGGATTTTTTTTGTTTGTTTGTTTTGTTTTGTTTTGTTTTTGGATTTTGGTTTTTCGAGACAGGGTTTCTCTGTGCGGCTTTGCGCCTTTCCTGGAACTCACTTGGTAGCCCAGGCTGGCCTCGAACTCACAGAGATCCACCTGGCTTTGGCTCCTGAGTGCTGGGATTAAAGGTTGTTAGACATAGTATCAAATGAGAGGCCTCTAGTCTATTTCTTGCTAGAGTACTTGTTCATCTCGGGCAATGAATGAACTAGCCTTGCACTGTACATGATTCTTTCTGAAGTCTTTTCATCTAAGCTTGAATCAGAATAGCCCACTGAGCTCTGGTTACAACACTCAATGCTGTCAGGGTACCATATGTGTGAGATTTGTGTTCATTTCACACAATGCTTGATTGATAAAAGCTCCAAAGCATAAATGTTATGATGCTGGCAACTTGAAAGGAAAAGACTTTTCTTCAAATGAAAAGAAAAAAAGAGTGGAATGTATTAATTAATATGGAAAAATATTCTGAGTTCATTATTTATGTCCTAACATTGAATGTAAAACTAAATTAAAATTCTCTATTTATGGACTTGTGAAAAAGACAAATGTAACTTGATAATTTTACTGTTTTATCTCAAGCTGAAAATAATTGTATTACCATCCACGTGGTTAAATACTTCTAAAAACCTATGAAGTATATTTTTATTCAAGTATTTTATCTATATAAAGGTTATATATTTTATCTATATAAAGGTTAGAATTTCATGTTGTTTCAAGAATCATCTGGGAGTCTTCAGATATCTATTATGGTTGAAATGGGGAATTTTTGTTGTAAGCATTTATCAGAAATTAAAATTCTTTAAAAGTTAGACATATTCAGCTAAAAACAATGGAAAACATAGTATTTATTAAATAAGCTGAGTTCTAAGATAAGAAATAGGAAAAATCCATTGTCATGTAGTAGAAAATGAACTTTATTCATGGTTGCCGTCAATGTCAGTTAGTTCAACTAATAAGGAAATTGTTATAAAAGATGCTCAAAATTAAAAAAAAAATAGCTTCTGTACTTTGTGACATAGCCATTATAGATTTGGTACTGTATCAAAATAAGCAAGTGACTTTGACATTGAATTATCTACATACTCATGTGCGTTAGTTTGGATGAGAATGACCTTATATTCTTAATATTTAAATACTTGGTCTGTAGCTGATGGAACTGTTTGGAAAGGACTAGGAGGTACAGCCTTATTGGAGGAGGTGTATTGCTGGGAGAAGGCTTTGAAGTTTCCAGAGTCTATGTCATTCCTAGTTAGCTCTCTCTCTGACTTTTGGGTATGTCACAAGATGTGAGCTCTCTGTTATTTCTCCACTGCCATGTCTACCTGCCTTCTGCCAGGCTCCATGCCAAAATGGTGACATACTCAACCTCTGAAACTACAATCCCTCAAGAAACTATTTCTTCTACAATTCACTTTGGTCATAGTGTTTTATGAACCATAGTGTTTGGTCATAGTGTTTGGTCACTGTGATTGGAAAGTAACTAAGGCACTATGTTTATGACCATACCCTACACAACAGTCAAGCTATGAATCAGGCTTGGAGCCGTCAACAATCAAATGAATGAAGAAAACGAGGTATGCAGGGCAGTTTTACTTAGCTCTAAGAGAGAAAAAATATGAGTCAATTCAGGTAACTGTGTAGAACTGGAGTTCATTATATTTAAGTAAATTGAGCCAGTTCTACAAAGACAACCATTGAATACTTTTTTTCTCATCTGTGAGACCTATTGATATAAAGGAGATGAATGTATATGTGTATGCATGGAAATACAACAAATCTCTTAGCTTTCCATAATTAATATTTACTAAGGAAGCATATTCATGCTAATTCTTTTACTCAGTAATATATTGGGTGTGTTTTCAAAATAAACAAGAAAATTAAGTTTAAAAAATTACAAATGAATTAACTTTAATTGGTTCCATATGAGATCACATTGTGAGTAACACAGCAGGTGTTAAATAAGTTAGCAGAATTAATAATTGTAGGAAGACATTGTGTGCAAGATGGGCAACTATCAATATATAAAGGCAACATGCAAATTTGGGGTGCTTATATAAAATGAATACTTATAAAACTAAACTGACTTGAAAAAGATTTTTAAAGTAGAATACCCAAGAATAATTTCAAATATACCCTGAAATCTACATTTTGAGTAAAGATAATCATAACCCATGGAAGTATATAAACTTGTCATTTAATTGGAAAACTCAAATGGTTAAAAATGTATCTTTCTTTAATTACTCTACATATTCAAAGCAAAGTAAATGAAAACCACACAATTTCATTTCGTCTTTGAATAAATTGACACATTGGTTCTAAATGTGGATGACAATTCAAATAATTAAAAGCAATATAGAGCTGATTTTGATTTAAAGACGAACAAAGTCAAATACTAACTTTTCTTATAGATTTAGTGATACCAATTTCTTCATAATTCCACATTCCCCCTTGGAGGAAACTCCTGAGATTCAGGAAGTAAACAAATTTTATCAGGCTAGGAAAGCTTAAGGAACAGAATGCACAAGGCCCCTCACTCAGGTTACAAAGCATGCAGGGCTGGAGGAGAGAGTAGACTCCATCCAGATGCCACTTTGTGAGTGTCATCCAGGCTGATATGGGCTTTGAGTAACCTGCTCTCTTTTAAGTAATGTCATAACCTCTCTCCTGTACCAGATGCTAATAAACCTATTGGTTTGATAATTTGGACATTCATATAGTAATTTATTTGGTCTGGCACGTGAGCCATATCTGGAGCAAGTAGACACTTATTTACAGCTCCACAGGATAAGCCACAGAATATTTGGAATCAGAAAATTTTCTGGAAATAATACATAAGAACCAGATGTGGAGACCCATGGTGGTAATTTAATTCCAAATAAGGTTGAAAAAGGAGGACTGTTATGAGTTCAAGGCCACCACAGGTTACAGGGTGAAACCTTGTCTGGACACTAAGCAACAGGAATTTATGGAAACACTGGCATTGTAACATTAAACAAAAGAAAGTACTTATTTTCATTAAATTGCAGAAACAAATGACATAGAAGAGAATAGAGGGGAAAACTATTTGGAGCTCACATAACTGAGGAGGTGTTTACATCTAGAGTGTAGCATAAATACCTTTATATAAAATAAGTAAGACATAACACAATTCCTGATGTATTTCAGTGCTTTGGAAAAAGTTTTTATCATCAGCATGGGTAACCTGATACCAGAAGTTTCTACACAAAATGGTGGCTTAGCTCTTCAAACACAATATCCCTGAGGGAAGCAGTAGTACAAACATGCTTCTGTAAGGAGATTATTTTCTGCAAAGATTTTGAAGTTTCTATTGATGGTAACATAATAATTTCATGAAAAATAAATAAGTAATGTTGCCATTCTGTTATGTATGACCTAGAGAATTATTCAACACTTGGGAAAGATACAGAAATAAAGCTCAGAACATACCAAGCACAAAATGACAAGACTCTTGTTGAAATAATACTGTAAAAAATAAGAAAGAAAATGAGAGAGACCTGCCCCCATAGATGGGATCCTGTGAACACAATCTGTTTGCTATGTTTGATATCTGTCATTCTTGTTTGAACTCCCTGGAAAGGTAGAAAATTATTTAACATTTAGACAAATTTAAATACCATCATATTGTATTGAAAGCAGTCTAGAGAAATGTAATGATCTATTGTGCATTCTGAGAAAATTCACTATTTCTGTTTTCCTAAGCTTTCTTTGCAATTAGCCATCTGACTGTAATTTAAATTGAGCCCTTGGGAAAATTCGCCCTTCTTAGGATTAAGCAGATTCGCATTAGGAAACATATTTTTGGACTACAGTTGTTTTCTGCAAAGGCCTTGGGCTGAGTCAAGGAACTATCTCAAAAATAAAGAAAACATTGAAAATAAAAAAAAAATAAGAGGATACCAAATTAGGAAGAGGGAAAGAGGATGGACCTGTGGAGAATTGGGGGAGGAGTGGGTGATGTGTGAAAACTGTATTCTGTACATTTATGAAATTCCCAAAGCAGTAGTAAAAGTAATAGGTGAAAAATAAACACTCTGAAGGCTTTAGAAAAAAAGGGGGAGATTTTTTTTTTTGTTTTTGCTTTCCTTCTTACAAGTGAAGAAATATGTTTTTTAAGTTTTAAAGGAACTACTTTGGTCTATATTGACCATATGAATATTAGTGATATGATTAAACTGAAGTAAAATTTTTAAATGTAAGGTGGTTTCACGGGTCAGATTTCATGCCTGGTACAAAGCCCGTTGACTGGAGAGATCGCAGGTTCTAACAGGGAACCTACTGTTTTTGTGCTAAACATTCATTCTGTCAAATTGCCCTCTAAGACTTTGTGTTTCCACTCTAAGTTTGTACTGACCCCAACTTAGGTCAGAGAAGCTTCTTGTTGCACTAGGTAGTAGTCAATGCAGCGGCTCGTAACTGGTAAATAACACTGAGTGTGTAGTTGTGAATGGGCCATCTTTGTCAATCTCACACTATCCAAGGTTCAGGGAACTCCTTTCAAGTGGGAGCAGAGAGAATGCACCAGCCTGCAAAGTGGGCTGTAGAAATGTGAAATGCTGACATCTAGCATCTGCAGAGAAATTGACTATCAACTGTGGTTAACTATATAGGATCTGCACAACATGTATCCAGTGAAAATTCCAACATGAATGAAAGTATGACACCCCACCCCTAGTGGAGGAACTACAGACCGGTTGTTGGTTGTGAGTAATTCTTCTCTGAGTGCGTGATCAGGGTACCTCAAACCTTCTTAGCCTTTGAAAGCACATACCCTCAAACAGACATAAGCAAGCACACAGAACTAAAATAATTTTTTAAAATTAATTAATAAGAGAATTCAAAGAGGAAACAAAAATATATTTAAATTAAATAATAGCACAATGTTGCAGAACTTAGAGTGATTTTGGAAACTGGTAGTTGAACAAATACATAGAAAAAAGGAAATCTCAAAATCGTGAATTTGCGAATAGTGTGTTGAAGAGTTGATTTGTAGCATCAACTACACATTTTGTTATACGTTTAAGGCAATGTAAAAACATAACCCAATTCATTTCCCTTGTAATGCAAGCCTTCTTCCCTTTGTCTGGAATTTGAATTTTTACTATTACTGTATCTGTCTTTTCCTTCCATCCCTATTCCATACGAAAGATGAAGTCTCATTTCTGCATGATCCACTCTTCAGGCAATGTTTCCATCCAGATCTTAAAATGAAGGAATCTCTCCAAAGGCAACTAGACTGTTATGAATATTAGATAATGTAGTAAAGAGAAAAATTTACCTGTATCTATATTAGCAACTGGGTTCACAAATATCAACTGGCAAAATTTTTCTTCATGATTATAAAATACAAATCTAAAAATGCACCCTATTATTGAGACCTTATTTCAGGAAAGTCAATTTTAGGATTTTTACATGTCAGTCAATATCAATGAAATACATATTAAAAAAGGAAGATCTTGCCCATCCGAATCATGTGCAGGTGATTGAATAACTAATTAAATATGATTGAAATGAAATTTCTGCCAATCTGAGCAAATTTACAAGTCATAATTGCAGTCATACTGTACTAACCTTGCAAACATTGGAATGACTGACTTGATTATATTATCTTTGCTTCATTATTTTAATATGTTTGATTTTTGATGACATATGGAACATATATTTACCAGGGGAGGATGAGGTTGGACAGATCCTCCTGCTGAGAGTTGTACAGATAAATGAAGAGAGCTGAAACGACAAGCAGACCCCATCCTTCAAGATCCTGCTGTGGCAGAAAGACATCCTCATCACCTCTTCTTTCTGGCAGAGGCAGGGGAATTCCTTTTTGGTGTCCTTTAATATATGAGTAGCTTAGGAGTCTCTGATTACAAGCTGTAGGTGTTGGGAGAAAAGGGGTAACTAGAAATGGAGGATGTCATATGATAGGTCAGGGGTGAAAATTTTGCAATCGCAGGTCCTCAGTTGTGAGAAAGAAATTAGCAATACAAATTAGAAAAGGTAAATTATTACTTCATATCTGATCAATTCAGGCCACTTCCTATACTGCCACAGTGCTTGTGATTGAGCCGCCTTAACTGCAGACTGAAAAATATATTGTTTGTTTTTTTTAAGAGTTTGCAATGTGTCTTAGTTTTGCATATCATTTCCTCTCTCCATTGTTATCTATTTTTTTACACACAATTTCTCAGAGGCAAGAACTAATATGAATTTCAGGTTTTCTTCTGTGTATATTTTAATATTACAAAAAATACCACTTTAAAGAAGCTTTATATGGATAGATACATCTGTATAGACCGAAAATTTAAATTTCTCCACATAATTGGGCATTTATATATTTAATTCCTTTTAGATTCAATGTATAAGGACCCATATGTATCATTTCTTACACATATAATAATGAAATGCTTGTAATTAGAAAACTGATAGTTTGGTGGAAGAAATATTTGTAGAGAGAATTAATTTCAAGCGTAATAATGACATCTGAGAGAGTCAACCCTCATTGCTTACCATTGCAATGTAAATCACCTTAATCCTCCTCCCTGTTGGGTAACAACTCTGCATTCTTTCTAAATTTGAAGGCAATACATACTCTTAAAAGGTGTAAAAGAATGGTCCTAAAGGATGGCTGCTAGCTAGTAGACCATATAAGTTCCAAGCTCAAATTCAGGTATATGTACAGAAAACACAGTAATGAAAAGGTCCTGAAACTGGACAGGGAAACCAGGGACTATGAGAAGCATAGTCCATAATGGAGCTTTGTAAAAGATTAGAGACAGTCGCATCTCATTTCAATAGAAGACTCAGTGCAAATGGTATAGGAATGCAATTTTTGAAGATACTTGTTACCTTGGAAATGCCTCCAATTATATCCATTCAAAGAACTTGGCAATGACACAATCTTCCAATGTTTTTCTAATATGTGTTTAAAATGATGAGTTTTTATGTTCCTTGTGAAGTCAAGTCAGGAAGAGTGGGTTGTCTTTTCCTCTGCTTTCAAAAATTTTGGTAAGAATGACATTTGCGAGTTCCATTTAATATAAAGAGTCTGAAGTGAATTTAAGCCCTCAGTGTATAGAGGACACAGATTAGTTCTCAATATATCATATTGGGTTCACTTTTTCAGTTTTCTTTATTATTATACATATTTTTTCCTTTTAATAAGAATTTCTGTTTTAAATTAGTTAAATATGCAGAAATAGTCATATTTTTAAGAAATTAATTGCCTCTATGAAGAAAAACAATATTCTGTAATATCCAGATTCTGTAATATCCTGTTTTTATCACACTGTCTTATATTTTTATAATTAGTTATTTCACTAAATTGTATACATACATGCTTCATATAAATGCATATGCATGTTGTACTGTCTACATTCATGTCAACTTGACAAAACCACACCTATTTGAGAAGAGAAAACTTCTGTTGAGAATATTCCCTCATCAAACTGGACTGTGAGCAAGCCTGCGGTACATTTTCTTGATTGTTGTAGGAAGGCAAAGCTTGATATGGGCTGTTATCCCTAGAATAACAGTCCTGTGTACTGTAAGAAAGCAAACTTTGCAAGTCACCGGGAGCAAGCCAGTAAGCAGCACTCCTCCATGGTTTCAACATCAGCTCCTGTTTCCAGGTTCCTGCCCTGACTTCCTTTAGTGATAGACTGTAATATGAAACTGTAAGCTGAAATAAATCCTTTGTTTCCCATGTTGCTTTTGGTCATGGTATTTTATCACAGCATAGAAACCTTAAAGGAGACACATGGATATTTAAATTTTATTTATGAAGTGCAAGGACAGCCCACTTTCTTTTCCTATTTCCATTCATTTCCTCATCTACATATGTACAGGCATTTGGGTTTTCTTGATAAAAGCAAAATGTAGTTTCATCTTTGTGAATTTTTTCCTGTAGTACATCAAGTGTTTAGTTCTATTGGTCATTTTTCTTATATTTTAATTTAATAACTTATATATTGATTTAAATTTACCCTTGTTACCCTAAGTACAAAAAGATATTTTTTATCATTTATTTTACCAATTGTCATTTTCTTTCAAAGACAATAAATTATAGTCACAATTTTTCTTTTTCACCCTTGTTTTGCAAAATTTTCATATCAATAAATATTTTTCATCTATTTGAGATATTGTCAAAGTGGGACAAAAACCAAAGGTTTCATGATTCATTTAAGAGAAAATAAAGGAATCTGTTCTACCTTTAGTAAGGTCCATCCTTTTGTAATGAATGTGCAACTTTCCAGAAGATAAATGAGCTTCTCGTCCACTTCAAAACCATGATGATTCTTCCCAAGGACAATCATGTTCAATGCATTTTTTAAAGAAAAAGAGTGGTCTTAACTTTAAGTTTTTGAAAAAAAGCAGGCTCCTGACTTCAAAGGGGACATATGTCTAAGTTACAAAACAAACTCCTGTTGTAAAGTTTTAAATAAATTCTCCTTTTGATAAAGCTCATTAAACAGCAAATGCCCTATTTACCAGGTAAATTTAGGAGTAATATGCATAACAAACCATGCTGGTAAATCTGCTCCTTGAAAACTTCGTATTGTTCATCTTGAGAACATCTAAACAATGGCATCTTCTACCTGGCTGTATAGAGTGGTGGGGTTCCTTTCAGTTTCTGAAATTGCTTCCCTGGAATGCATGATGCAACTCATTTTGGCTATTGAAACAAATTGAAAAAACTATTGACTTTGTCTTTGTCTTCCAACTTTACAGAAGGAAAGCAAAAATTGTTTCTTTTTTATTATATTTCCCTGAAAACAGCATTTTCCTTAGTCTTCATTTAGAAATTTTAACTCTTTAAATTACAGTATTCATATATTTAGATATTTATTTCTGATTGCATGTGTATATATGTGGGCACATACATACTACAGCATGCAAATAAAATTAAAGGACAACTTTGGGGAGTCTGTTCTACCTTGTGGTCCTGAAAACTGAATTTAGAATGTTAGACCTGGGAACAAGCACTCTTAGATACTCAGCAATATCTCTGGGCCCATCCAGAAAAATTTTAAAAATTCCATTGAGTTTAGTTCCTTGATGAAAATTCAGGTTAAGCAAACATTTGCTTTATTTTCTGTTAATTCTGTTACATTTATGTCTGTTCAAGATATTAAAATTTCCTGCTACAAAATATTGACTCCCAGGCCATAGAAATGAGAAAGAGTAATTCTTGATTCAGAATTATATTTTAGTCAGTCGAGTACAATTTTTGAGATGTTAATTTCTGTACTTATCATCTGTGGTACAAAAATAGAGATGATTGCTTGAGCTTTAAATGAGTAAATGTGTTTTGTTTTGTTTGTGTGTGAGAGAGAGAGAAAGAAAGAAAGAGAAGGTTAAATAAACATTAATGACATCATTAGGTTGGTATAGAAGACACATCAATTCTACCTTCCAAAAATAATTGCTATTATCCAAAATTACCTCACAATTCTCATGAAATCAATATACTCACATTAGTGATGACAGAGTAAGGAGGCAGTTAGCAATAATGAAATGATTTTGATAAAAGACAGTAAGCAACACTGTAGACTGTTTTATCAAGGACATTCATATCAATGGACTAATATCTAATTGGCCATTACCTAATGTCCTTAATTGAAATAACAAATCACTGTGTACACTGTTGTTCAGAGTAGAGTTGGGGCATTTTCATTATAAAAGTACTTTAATCAGAACTAGATGAGTTAATATTTATAATTGAGTCAGAGAGTGGCTGGAAAGATACATTTATTGATTGTGTAAATACAAATTGCAAATATTACTGCTTTCTTAACTACAACAGGGTGTCAGAGTGTGCATTTGCTAAAAGAAAACACTGACTTCATTTGTGCCTGCAGATGTACAATAGATAACAAAAGGACAATAAACCTGGCATCTCTGACTTCATTTAGTACCTGCCTCCTTTGCTTTAAAATTTGGATCACATTCCTCCTAATTTAATCACATGGGTATGCTAACCATATAAGGCATAATAATGAGAAGTTGATGATAAAATTTGATTCATGGCTGAAGACAACAAAATAAAAGCAGCAAGCTCTTTTCAACATATTGTCAAATGCTATTTCATAGTATCTTATTGCAAACCCTCAGTGAGCTTTCTTTAGGTATTTCTTGATCCCTTCCATGAAGAACAAATTACCTCCATAACATGAATGGTGGCTGCTTCTCTAGGCATATCGTAAGATTCAAACTGGCTGCAATGCCCACTTCAGTACCGCCGGTCTAAACATCATCCTGAAAAATAACGATTATCTACTGGACAACTTCCTAGTAAGTCATCATGTCCTCTGTATCAAATGGAGATTGCCTCCTCTGGACAGTGGCAGTTTCAATGACACTTGGAAACTGTGTGATCAGTCAGAACATAGACTGATCAGGACTGTGTGGCTACATATCCTTCTTGCCACTCTTCCCTTAAGAAGTGTTGCCTGTCCAACTACTCTGCTAACAAAGAGGACTAGAACACTTGATTTTGGGTTTTCTTTCCAACATTAATTTACAGATTGAATTTCATTTCTCCCTGTCCTCATTCAGTTTTTATTTCCATTTGTAGATATGTGGCCAGGGTTTCCATAAAGCAATGTTTTTATTGCCTACACCTTAAGTAGCTAACTGTGTCAAGAAGAAGTGAATTGGGAAGAACAGTAAACAGTAGTTCATTACTATTGGCATTCATCATTCTTTTGCAAATTTTTTTGAAAATCACAAAAATTTCCCAGGGGAAATCATAAAGGAACACCTAGTCACCCCATATAGAGAAGGCAAAGACATATTGGAGAAAGAATTCTGCCCCAGTCCAGACAGAGTAGTGAATCAAAAATGCTGTTGGTATCACTTAGAGGGCATGTGTGATTCAAAGACAGTTTACACCATCAGTAAGTCCTTTTGGCAGCTTACAGACAGTAACATGTCTGAACAGTTTCCATCTGCAGCATTAGCCACTCATGAAAGCTGCACCAATGAAGACTACCTGGGTTAACGTCCAGGAAGCTACTTTACTAAAGATCCCTCTCAGTCATTTGTTCTTGAGTAGTAGGGGAGTCTTGTAAGGATGTAATTAAAGCTTCTAGCACTCATGAGCCTCCTTACTTCTCTGGGAGTGAATATTAACTAACTTGGACCGCCCAGACTCTTGTGGAAGGGATTGCCACTCCTCTGACTTGAGACAGTAAAAGATAATATAGAAGAGTGTTATTATTTAAATTTTTATTTTATTAAATATATAAAGCAAAGGTGTGGAATGTTGTAAATTCATTGTTCTTTAAATCATTTTACCAATAGCTACTGAAATGTGACTTTGTTTATACTTTGTACATTTATATAAAGATTTCAGTCCAATTTATTTTCTTCATGTGCATGTTCTAAGTGTATTTGTTCATGAGTTGATGTGTTTCTGTTTGTTTTTATGGATTGTATACACCGAGTCTACAAGCCACTCTCTAGAGAATAGCCTAAATGTTAAAATGTTCTGGCCAAAGTACTGTGACATCAAGACTATCAAGAACAAGGCTAATTAAATGGTCAGTGACAAAGTATTGATTGGGAGCTTTCCTGAGAGACAATTATTGTGTTTTTAGTCTCATACCTTGTTGTTGAATCAAAGTCTCTGCTTGAAATAAAGACAAAAGATAGTATAGAGATGATTCAAAATATGTTACCAGCAGTAACACTGAAGACCGTAGTGGTATCGTTATTTGTGCTAACTTCTTGAGGAAGATATACACAAAAGAAATACTCTTTTCTTCTTTAAATACATGTTTCTATTCTCTGATTATAATCTTGAGAGTAATACAGAGCAAAATAATATTTATATCAGTTAAAAGTTTAAAATGTATTTCCTCTTTTCAATTGATACACAGCTCCTTAGAAATAATGAAGAATCTACCTTGCAAGTTCTGTTTGTGAAGAAAAACCTTTACTAGTGTACAGACTCAGTAAATAAATCTTAGCCTTAATCTACTACAAATTTAAAATTTCCTTAACTATTTCTTTTGGTATTCCATATATCAGCCCTCTCAAGATTCTTCTGTAAATATGGCATAATAAAATTCCATTTCCATATCCCAGACAAGTGATCTGAGAACACTCATCAGTGCAGTCATTAAGTAAGCAGATAATATTATTCAAAAATTATGTGTCCCACTGACCAAGCTTTGTGAAACATCCCTTTCTGCTGTGGATATAGCTCTATATAAATAAAACACTGATTGGCCAGTGACCAGGCAGGAAGTATAGGCGGGACAAGGAGAGAGGAGAATTGGGGGAACAGAAAGAAGGAGGGGGAGACACTGCCAGCCACCGCCAGGACAAGCAACATGTAAAGATGCTGGTAAGCCACGAGCCATGTGGCAAGGTATAGATTTATATAAATGGATTAATTTAAGATATAAGAACATAGCCGGGCGTTGGTGGCACACGCCTTTAATCCCAGCACTCGGGAGGCAGAACCAGGCGGATCTCTGTGAGTTCGAGGCCAGCCTGGGCTACCAAGTGAGCTCCAGGAAAGGCGCAAAGCTACACAGAGAAACCCTGTCTCGAAAAACCAAAAAAAAAAAAAAAAAAAAAAAAAAAAAAAGATATAAGAACAGTTAGCAAGAAGCCTGCCATGGCCATACAGTTTATAAGCAATATAAACATCTGAGTGATTATTTTATATGTGGATTGTGGGACTGCGGGGCTTGGTGGGACCTGGAGAGAAGCTCTCCAGCAATACCTTTTCAACACGTATGTTTGTATGTTACATGAGGAACCTCAGAAACACAGTGCTCTATTAGTTACCCATTGGTAAGGAAATAAATATCATGCATCTGATTTTGTTAGCTGATTTTTTAATTGTATACCTGCAAGATATTATGAATGTCATGTATTTGTTACAAAAACTTTAAAAGATTGTTATTTGTGTATTCTACATAAATAAATGGATTATCCAGGTTCTCAAGCACCCCTTAATTAATCCTGCACCCTAAACTCCAATTATTTCTCTCATATCTTGTTTGAATTTGATTAACAACTATTCTAATTCTACAGACTCATTTCCAGGTTCTGCTAAATTATTGTACTATAAATAAAAATAATCGTTTAAACTTCATCCCTCACTTCTCAATGATTATGGCACTCAGAGTTGATACTGTTATCACAGAAATGTCAGCTCAATTATTTTTAGAATAATTAGCTTCATTATACATGTAAGGTACATAGATATAAAATTCAGTTTCTTGATTTAAAGTAGCACCAGTAGCAATCAAATTCAAATGGAAAGAGGTTCACACCTGCTACTATCATCGTTTTTCATTTTTTATAGCAAAATATACTAGTGCAGGATCTAAACAATGATTATCAGCATAAAACTGATTGCTAAACATTGTCAGAATATATCTAGTAGTTATCACTTTGAAATTGCCTACCACTATTTCTTGTAATTGGAAATACAATACAAAATATACAAAGCAGTTCTTTTCCCCTCTGATTCTAGAGAGACAGTGATACAAAGAGGCTATACAATATGATCAGGTAGAAGCTCAGCTCCAGTGTTCTCTCATAACGATTTTTACTACATCAATTCATTTTGTTCACAGAACACAGAAGTTCTGTGTGTTAAGTAGAGGCCCTTCTGAGATGAATTTTAATATTTTTTTAAATGAGAAAATTTTCATTATGAAACAAAAGTGATTTTCCCGTTATATGACATTTTAAGAGTTAGAAAAATTAAAATACAATTTTAAAACAATAAAGGATGTTTGGATTTAATTGCCAAAAGAAATGCATGTTTACATCAGGAAATTGATTTTATATAAATCCATTCTTTATAAATGATTTAATTTAAATTTAGATTGATAATATATGCTCTTGACTGAAAAAAAAAGATGGAATTAAAAGGTAAAATCCTCAGTTCTAAATCCTTATGGACCCTAAGTAAAAGTGACTAAAACATCATTGTGGAGCCTGCATGGGTCTGTGAGAGGTCCTCTGCATGTATGCTACGGTTGTGTAGCTTGGTGCTCCTGTGGGACTGCTAACAGTGCAAGTGCGGTTTCTCTAACTCTTTTGCCTGCTCTTGGGAAACTTTTTCTCATACTGGATTGCCTTCCTCAGCCCTCATATGAAGGTTTGTGCCTAATCTTGTTTGTTGGAGCTTGTTATGCCATGTTTGGTTGATATCCTTAGGAAGCATTCTTTTTTCTGAAGCTACATGGAGGAGAAGTGGATCTGGAGGAGAAGAGATATAGGGGAGACTTGGAGGAGTGGAAGGAGGGGAACTGCAGTTGAGATGTATTGTATGAGAGAAGAATAAATAATAAAAAAGAAGAGAGAGATGCTGAAGCTAAAATGAAGAACAGATTTTTTTTGCTATTTTTACCTATGTATAATGTGTTTGCTTCGATGCTTATAATTAACATCCTTTCCTAAAACAGATTATTAAAATATAATAAAAAATTAAAAATCAAAAAAACCACTGGCCAAAAACAAAACAAAGCAGAAAACTATGTAGGCACAACAAATAGATCAGCAAGACAGAATCCAAATGTATATCTATTAACACAGAAGGATGCCTGGTAGTTCCTGAGTTTCCAATACCATTAGTTATATGTCTGGATAAGAAATATGAAAGCTCTAAGCAAAGATGTATACTTCCTATTGCACATCAAAAATCAACCTGGGAAGTAAAGGTTTATTTGGCTTGTAAGTTTCTGTTCAGCATCCAAGGAAGTCAAGGCAAGAGTTGAACACAGAACCTGGCAACAGGAATAGAAGCAGAGAAAACTGATGGATGCTGTGTGCTGGCTTGATTAGCCTGGATTGCTCAGCTACTTTTCTTATACATCTCAGGACCACTGACAAGGTATAGTATACACTCTGATTTGCCTTCCTACTAATCAGAAATCAAGAAAATACCTTCCAGACATGCCCACAATCTGAGGTAAGGAATCCCTTAGTGGTGCTTCCTTCATCCTAAGCATGTCTAGGTTATTGTTAAGTTGGCCAAACTAGTTACCATACTTCTCTTCTCCAAAATATGTTTAAGGGTCTTAGTTTCTTTGATGAATCATCTCCTTATATAGTCTATATTTTCAGAGCTATTTTCTATCACAAGTAACATTTCTTTTGCAATTATTTAGAAATCTGATCTTAATCAATGCATTTAAGCTAAGAATAGACAGTGTAAATTTATTGTACAATTATTGTGAAGTAATTTTGAATGCATTTGATATTGATTTGAATGCAAAAGATATTAATAAACATAATTTGTCTTTCTCAAATAATGAAAATAACAGTATTAATAATATCAACCTTCTTGGTCTTGAGTCTTAGCCTTTAATGGCTGAGCCATTTAACAATATTTTGTGTGTCCAAAAGTTATTACTCTTTTAGTTACAATGTTGTACAGCAGAACTGTAGGATTTATATTTCCAGCATAACTGAAAAATTATGTGGATTAGAAAATCACTTTCCTGTATATTTTGTAAGGAGCAAAGAAAACCTCGAAAGAGTGGGTGAGTAGCAGATTATGTCCTAATTATTTATTATCACTATGAACACAATCATAATCAGGACCCCAGTGTCTCTGGTCAATGGAAATGATGATGCTCTCTTAGGATTAGGTTCATGGCCCTGGCAGTGTTCTTCTAGTCTGTGTGGATGCTGACATTATGTGAAGAAAAATGTTGAGACCACAGGTTTTCCCTCCAGGAGGCTCACAAGGAAAATTGGTTCTCCTAGATAAACCTGTCCCTCCTTCATTTGTTTGCAAAAGGCTATCTCCTTATTCAAATATACACAATAAACCTACCTCCTCAATTCAGATGTATGAGAGAAATGCACTGAGTTTCCCTGGATGATGCCGATCTATTTCCATGAAAGCATACTTCTTAGCTGATCCCAGCCTTTCCATTTGTCATCTTTTTTTTTAATCTATCATTTCTTCATTATTCATGGTCTCATTTATATCAACCACTAAGCTGCATAATATCTGGAAACTTTTTCTCCAAACACTGGAAATCATCTTTCTATTCTCACACAGATATCTCATGTGATTAGAATGGTGCAGTATTGATACTTATGTGAATTGGTTGCTTCCCTCAGCATGATGATGTTAAGGTTCACTCAAGGCCTGCAAACCTCATGATGTCATTGTTTTTCACCGCTGAGTAGTACTCCAAAGTGTATATGTGCCGCATTTTCTTAATCCATTGTTCAGTTGAGGGGCATCTAGGTTGTTTCCAGGTTCTGGCTATTACAAATAATGCTGCTATGAACATAGTTGAGCATGTGTCCTTGTGGTATGATTGAGCATTCCTTGGGTATATGCCCAAGAGTGGTATAGCTGGGTCTTGAGGAAGAATGATTCCCAATTTTTTGAGACATCACCATACTGATTTCCAAAGCAACTATACAAGTTTGCATTCTCATCAACAGTGGAGGAGTGTTCCCCTTGCTCTACATCCTTTCCAATATAAGCTGTCTTCAGTGTTTTCAATTTTAGTTATTCTGGCAGGTGTAAGATGATATCTTAGAGTCATTTTGATTTGCATTTCCTGATAGCTAAGGATGTTGAGCAATTCCTTAAATGCCTTTCAGCCATTTGAGACGCATCTGTTGAGAATTCTCTGTTTAGCTCTGTAGCCCATTTTTGGAGGCAAATAGATGGAACTAGAAAATATCATCTTGAATGAGGTAACCCAGGCTCAGAAGGACAAACATTACAGTATGTACTTACTCATAAGTGGATACTAGATGTAAAGCAAAGGATAACCAGACTGTAACCCATAGCTCCAGGGAGGCTAACTAGTAAGGAGGACCCTAGGAAGGACAGATGCATGGATCACCCAGTGATGGAGAAATAGATGAGATCTACATGAGCAAACTGGGGATGGAGGAAGTAATGGAGGGCAAGGGATGGGGAATGAGAGCTTAGGGGAGTGGGGAAGGAGAGCTTAGGGGAGCAGGAGGATAGAGCTGGAATGGGAAGAGAGTGGGAGAGCAAGGAAAGAGAAACCATGATCAATGAAGTCACCGTGGGAATAGGGAGAAACAGAGTGCTAGGGAGGTCCCCAGGAATCCACAAGGATGACTCCACCATAGACTACTGGCAATAGTCAAGAGGGTGCCTGAGCTGGCCTACCCGGGTGATCAGATGGCTGAACACCCTAACTGTCATGATAGAACCCTCGTCCAGTGACTGATGAAAGCAGATACAGAGATCCACAGCCGGGTCCCAGGCAGAGGTCCAGGAACCCAATCGATGAGAGAGGAGGAATTCTATGAGCAAGAGATATCAAGACCATGACTGGAAAAAGTACAGAGACAACTACCCAAAATAGTGGAAGCATACGAATTGTGGACCAATAGCTGAGGAGCCCCATGGTACTGGACTAGTCCCTCTAGATAAACAAGAGAGCTGTTTAGCTTCAACTGTTTAGGTGGCCACAGGCAGTGGGATTGGAACCTGTCCCAAGTGCATGAGCTGGCTTTTTGGAGCCTAGTACCTATGGTGAGACACTTTATGAAGCCTTGTTGCAGGGAGGAGGGACTTGGACTTGCCTCAACTGAATGTACCAGACTCTGCTGACTCCCCATAGGAGACCTTGACTTGGAGGAGGTGGGAATGGGGGTAGGTTGGGCGGGGGGATGAAGGCTCTGGGTGGGAGGAGGGAGGACAGGGGAATCTGTGGTTGGTATGTAAAATGAATAAAAAATTCTCTTGATAAAAAAAAAATATATATGATCTGCCTGCCTCTGCCTCCTGAGTGCTGGGATTAAAGGCATGCACCACTACCGTCCAGCTGTTTTTTTAAGTTTATGTGTACTGGTGTTTTGGTGTTTTACCTGCATGTATATCAGTGCACCGTATATGTGTGTGTGTGTGTGTGTGTGTGTGTGTGTGTGTGTGTGTGTGTGTGTGTGTGTATGCAGTCCCCACAGAGGCCAGGAGTCAGCTCCACTGGAACTGGAGTTACAGACAGTTGTGAGCCACCCTGTACCTGCTAGGAATCACACCCATGTCATCTGGAACAGTCCCCTTAACCACCAAGGCATCTCTCCAGCCCCAAGATTTCACATGTTTTTAGAAAGTAGACTGGATATGTTATACAGCATTTCTGCTTCCACTTCATTGTCCAGAATAAAACCACATGGCCCTATCTGATTACAGTGGAGATTGTGGAATGTACTCTGGTCACTCAAGAGCAAAAGGAAATGTCCCTGTCTGTAGTGGGTAGCCATTCCAGCTTGGATCTGGAAGTTCCCACCCCCATTGAGGCTTAGGTAACTGTCACACCTACAAGGCGGGGCGAAGGGAGGACCCTAAAGACCCGAGATCCGGATGTGCCACCTCTCTTGGTTCCTGGACCCGGGACACTGGAGGTAGACCGAGCAGAGTTCTCCAGAGAACACGGCCTGACTTCAATATACCTTCCCCAGACCCTGCAACCTACCTATCCCTTCATTTGTAAGTTATGCCACTAAATAAGCCTCCCTTTTAACTACATGGAGTGGCCTCAATAATTTCACCAATGTCTGCGGAATGCTCTTACTGAGAAATCTAGTGGCTGTTCCCCATGTATTTTCCAAACCCCTCGGTTATGACTGTTGTGACCCTTCATTCTGTCACTTCTGTGTATAAGGCTCGTTTCTCCTGGTTCATCATGGTTTTCGTTGCTGTTCTTGTTGTTGCTTTAGACATGGTCTCCTGTGACCCATGCTGACTCTGCAGCTAAGGGTGACCTTGAACTACTGACCCTTCGCCTTTCCTTCCCAGGTTCTAGGATTCCAGGTGTGCGCCACCACTCTCAGCCTTATGCCGCCCTTTTCTAATTAACATATATCATCCTAACCACGTGCCAGGCACGAGTTACCTTAAAATAATAATTCACTGAATATTCATCATAACAAAGGTAGGAACTATATGAACTATGAAAGAAAGGTTCTCTCAAGGCACAGCATATGACATATATCCCTTCTTTCACCTAGATAATCTCCTACAATGAAGTACATTTTTAGAATTGTTATATGAGCTAAAGACATGCTAGGATGATATCAAGCAAAAGTACCAGTTTACTGTTGAAGGGAAGCTACATTGGTATGGTCAACATGTAAGCAATGTAGATGTTTCTCAAAAAACGTAAAATGGAATATGAATATAATTCAGCATTCTGACATCCAGATACTTATCTCAAAAAACCCGAGGCTAAAAGATATTTATATTTTCAGGTTCATTACAAGTTAAATGGTGATGAATTAATAAAATAAATCTGATTTTCAAGTATAAAATATTAAACATGCTTGCTAGAAATATTGGAAAGATATTTCAATTGTCATAAGCCATAAAAATGAAAGTTCAACTATATTAGCTAATTTTAATGTTTTGTTTTAAAACTAGTAAATACATCCTCATTGTGGTGGTTTGAAAGAAAATAATCCCCAATGGGAGAGTCTACATTAGGAGGTGTGGCTGTGTTGGACTAGGAGTGGTCTTGTTGGAGAATGTATGTCACTGTGGAGGCAGACTTTGGGGCAAACTCATATATGCTCAAGATACTACCCAGTATTTAGTTCACTTCCTGTTGCCTATATAGAAAGATGTAGCCAGCATTATGGCTAATTTGCATGCTACTATATTCCCTGCCATGGTGATTACGGATTAAACCTCTGAACTATAAGTGAACCACCCCAATTAGATGTTTTCATTTAAAAGTGTTTCCATGGTCATGGTGTCTCTTTACAGCAATAGAAACCTTAACTAAGACAGAAATTGACACCAGGGACTCTGGTATTGCTATGATACGTCTGACCATGTTTTTGGAGGAATATGAACTTTGGTATTTTGGGTTTTGAATCAGTGGAATGCTTTAAGAACTGCTTAATGGGCCATACTAGTAAAAACATGGAAGACAATGGTCTTGAGAATGATTTGAACTGTGGGGATCAAGGTTTCAGTGGAGAAGAATGTTAGTGTATAGCCTAGAGATTGATCTTGTGATATTTTGTTGAAGAATGTAGCTGCTGTTTGCCCTTGTCTAAAATGTCTGTCTGAGGCTAAAGTAAAAAGTGTTTTTTTTTTTTATTAATTCCATTGGCAGAGGAAATCTCAAACAGCCTAGTACTAACTCTACCGTGTGATTATTAGTGTTAACTCTGATGAAGATTTACAATGAAAAGGAGCAAGCTGAGCAAATAAAAATACAAAATACACAGATTGAGAAAGTGGAATCCAGGAAGTGGAATATAGCTAAATCCTATGTTCAAGGAGATAAATGGATTAAGAAATGAAATAAAGGAAGTGATGACCTCAGAGCAAGATCCCACCCAGCTAAGTTCCCAACTTGTGAAAAGGAATTAAAGAAAAGTTTAGAGGCATGTGTGATGGTGCATGCTTTTAATCCCAGTATTGGGAAGACAGAGGCTGGGTTATCTCTGAGTTTCAGGCCAGTATGCTCTACAAATCCAGTTTCAGGACATCCAAGTATAGACAATGACGGACAGGAAACTGGTGAAGATATGATTGAATGAGGGGATCATGTTCCAGCCCTAGAAAGCAGCAGAACTTGGCAAGTTTGGCCACATGGTTCTGGCATTAGATTAAATAATAGAAGAAAGGAATTATGAAATTTGCTTCCATGACAAAGAACAGATATTGCTGCCAGAGACATGGGACACCTACTGAGGAAAGATGCTAACATGGAGGGGAACCAGCTCAAGAGAAAGAAGCATGTAGCAGTCAAAACTAAAAGAAGCTGTAGATCTGAAGAGCATTTTGACAACAGAGGGGAGATGCAGAGTTTGGAGTTTTCAGCTGGTTTTTGGTCTTGCTTTGTACCTGTATTTTCTTACTTTACTCCCTTTCCTAAGTTTTAGAATGGTAATGTATATCCTTTAAAGAGGTGCTGACCTCAGAATGGAAGCCAGGATATGTTCTATATTTGGGAAGAGGTTTCTTTTTTTCCCACAGGAGAAGAAAAGCTACAGATACCATCAAAATTGATAAAGACTAGATTTGAACAAGAGAGACCTCTTGATCAGAAGTGGCAGTTCATCAAGCAGCATGACCATTCTATCTAAACTGATTTATACAACTAACAAGTTCTTTTCATTTGATCACTTGCCAAAAAGGAAACTCCCCAAATTTAAGATTGGGCCAGGGTTTTCTTTTTGTCTTTCCAGAAGAATAAAGGCATCCAATTAAGGATGCTGAAGACCACTGAACAAATAAGCCATCTGAAGAAAAAGGATGAATCATCCTGAGAAAATGTCACAAGAGAAAGAGTAAATTGACCTATTGGTATATGAAATTTCCAACAGAATAAAATTTCATCAATCTTCCCAAATATTTGTTTCTACTGTTCTCTACAGAAATATAATGAAATGGTCTTTATGTAGTCCCAGTTCCATTGAAAATTAAAGCTTGCTTTGGAATTGGAGCATGGCTCTCTTCTACTCTAAATCCAAGCATGCTTGTTAAAGGAAAATCCAAAATCTCTGTCTCATGTCAGAAGAGCCACCTAATATAGGACAGAAGGTAAAATCAAAATAATGGGACTATTCTATTGCCATTAATCTCAAAATTCTTTGGTTTTATTTTGACTCTTTTAAAATTTTCTTAAAGCATAAATATTATCTTAAAATTTATAAAACACATACACATTATATATATATGTATATATATATGCATATATATATATATATATATATAACTTTTGTCATCATATTAATGGTCATATAGAGTACTAACTAATTCTAGAAAAAGGCTTCATCTAGCTTCCTGTACATGATTTAGGGTTTGAGTCTCTATCAGGTAATTAGGAATTAAATTTTTATACTCTGGATGTACCTAACAAATTATGGTCCTTTGACCTCTTTGAGATCTGTTGCATATGAGTTTTAAAATGTTTAAGTTTTCTGTAATGAACCATGGCCTTGCCTAACAGTGACCTTTGAAGTCTCCAAAAGGAGGATGGGGCCCTACAAAATCAAATCTACCTTTATTGTGGTAATACTACTAAACTGTGAAAACAACCAAAAGATTGGCTTTGGACTACAAATTGCTCAGGATAACTTCAAGATGGATAGCTGAGATGGTCTAGCTTCAAAGACTACTCTAGCCCTGACTTGAGACAAGCCCTGCACTTTCCCATTACACTAAGACTGGACAACAAATGATACAGCTAGCTCTCCCAGGACTTGAAAGTTTCCCATTTCTTTTCAGGGTCCCCTAAAGAAGCCATCACCCCGAGAAAACAGGAAGTAATTTTAAGAACACACCACCCACATTCCCAAGAGGTCTAGTAAGTGTCTTTTGGTTCTTCTGTAGGTAATGGATATCTGTCATTGTTTAGTGGGGTTGGTTATAAGTTGTTATTGGCAATTGTCAGGAAAAAAGCTGAACAAAGGAGATTAGATTCAGAGATCTTATTCTGAAAATAAAAAGGAGGGATATAAAAATATTATGATAAAAGGTTAGATTATTTAATCTACTTTTTAAACCAAAAAAGCAACTAATAGTCTTAAATATTTTACATTGCTATGCATTGTTGTATACTGATACAAATTTGAGGTTATTTTTATTATTCTTTATATGTGCTTCTACTCTTAGGATATTTTTATATATTGATACAAACTTAAGGTTATTTTTGTTAGAACTTTCTGTACATACATTTCTACTCTTGTTCAAGTATGTACCTGTAGAGGTCATTTAGCAGTGTAATGTAAATTTTTGTACTTGAAAGTTATTATTACAAACTATTTAGGATAATAAGGAAAAGCACGTTAAAAGTTAGTCATCTATTTGAATCAAATTTATAGTCATGTTTAGTATGTTTTCAAGATCAGACAGAGATATATTTTAGATAGAGAATAGTCTTCATACACCAGAGATCTACAGAATATAGCATTTCAGATGTTTTTTTTTTTTTTTTTTTTTTTTTTTTTTGGTTTTTCGAGACAGGGTTTCTCTGTGTAGCTTTGCGCCTTTCCTGGAACTCACTTGGTAGCCCAGGCTGGCCTTGAACTCACAGAGATCCGCCTCCCTCTGCCTCCCGAGTGCTGGGATTAAAGGCGTGCACCACCACCGCCCAGCTCAGATGTTTTAATAACAAAGATTTTATGAGAATGAGACATGTCTGACCCTAGCAGCACCAATCTATTTCAGAGAAAATGATGGGCATCAAAGGAATACCATATGGAGTTTACTTTCTTTGTGGCAAAAGTTAGCCACTGAGCAAGAAACCTTGCTTTGACTGAAGACAGTATGCTGTCCAAAATGGACAAGCAGGACAGAAAAGAAAGTGACTGCAGAGCTTTGCCAAGAGAAGGTGAGGCAGTCCTTCAAAAATCCTACTTTACAGAAAAGTCTGTCAGATAATCTAGACCTGCAGGCTGAAGATGGATACCCCAACATTAAAGAGGAACCTTGGGTGACTGTCCAGGAACCCAGCTGTTTCTGTCCTTTCTTTGTTTTGGAAGTTGTTTGCTCTGTTTTTCCTCTTTATTCAGGTAATATTATATCCTTCTCAGGTCTCTGAAGGCAGCTGAAGAAGACAAAGTTATAGTTGTAGTTTTCCTTGTTACCAAGTTCAGAAAAGAAACTCACAAAAGGGGTGTAAAGTTTATAAGGTTGAGAGACCCAAAAGGATACTTTTGGGTTGGTAATGCAAGTTAGAATAGAAAGTGAATTAGGTGCAAAACTTTGGACTCACCAAGAGAGGAGAGATTATGGAGTATTTTCTCTGAATTTGCCACGTGCAAATGGACTAGACATTATTAATGCAATTCTTACTTTTATTTATTTGTATATAGTTATTGTACTTATTGTATATAGCTTTACTATGTTAATTAAAGCCTTTACTTTTTTATTTAGACAAAAAGTAGGAAATGTTGTGTGGTATTTGGTTGTGTTCTGACAAATAAAGTAAATGCTGAGAGTCAGAGGACAGAGCTAGCCACTAGCTGACCAAAATTAATCATAGAGGATTGGAGGACTATAGACAGTTAGGAGACAGGAAGTAGTAAGGTGGGGCTGAGAGAGAATTTTGGTTGGCCCTTCTGAAGGTAGGAACAGAACAGGTAAGAAGTTGCTGGTGGGTGTTCCCTTGCTTCTCTGATCTTTCAGGTTCTTACCCTGATATCTGACTCCTGAGCGCCCAACGTTCGTGTTACGAATTCATGAAAAAGCTGTTTGCCTGTGGCCTTGTGAGCCCCAGCTCAGGCCCATGCTACGCTCAGCGGGTTGTGGTGGCGCATACCGGTAGGATTTGCTGAAGGAGACAGAGGCAGTAGGATCCCGAGTTTGAGCGGCCTAGGAGGCTTGGGAGAAGCTTTGGCCTGGACTGAGCCACAAACAGTGGTGGGACCACGGAAGCAGTGGCTACTGCTCCACGTTGCCAGCTCCTTCTCATCGTGTTGGTGACTGCGGTGATGCTGCTACCAGGGACGAAGGGTTTACTGCTGCTGGTTCAGAGAAGAATTGCCAGGACTATCGCGTTACAAGAAAGCATCGGCAAAGGTCAGTTTGGAAAAGTTTGGCAAGACAAATGGTGGGGAGAAATTGTGAAGATTTTCTGTTCTAGGGAAGAATGTTCATGGTTCCGAGAGACAGACATTTATCAGACTGTGATTGCTCCAAACCACAGAGGAGGCAAAAAAAAAAAAAAAAAAAAAAAAAGTCTGCAGGAAACCATGACCACGCCTAACAATGACTTTGAAATCTTCAAAAAGATGACAGGATCCTACAAAGATGATTCCACATGGACTATGATAAAGCCATTAAGCCGATTAACACCATGGAAAAATCGACTTTGGACTACAAACTGGTCAGGACAATTTTGAAAGGACTAGTTGAAATGATCCAACCTAACAGACTACTCAAACAAGGACTTGAAACAAGCCCTGAACTTTCCTATTATCCAGAGACTGGACAAACGATACAGGACTTGATGATTAACCCCAAAATTTTCTTTTCAAGATTCCCTAAAGATATCTTCACCCCTAGAAAGCAAAAGGAAAAAGAGAATATAGATATGAGATAGATCATCGAATCTACTCTGAGAAAAAAGATAAAGAAATAATAGGATAAATAGGTGGATCATTGAATCTACACTGAAGAAAAAGGGGAAGATAGAAAAATGACAAAAGGTAGACTACTGAATCTATTATGAAAAGACAAAAGAGAAAATATGGATATGATAAGAAGGGAGATTATGGAATCTACTTTTAAAAAGGAACTACTTGTTTTAAATAAGATAAGTAATGAAAATGTTTTGGTCTGAGTTTATCAGATGTTACTGGACTGGACATTGTTAATATATATAATGGAGTTTTTATCTGAATCTGTCAAATGTTAATGGACTAGACATCATTAATGTAATTTTTGGCTGTATATATTGTATATGCTTATTGGATAGTTTTTCTTGTATTAGTTATAAGCTTTTTTAATTTTAGACAAAAAGAGAGATGTGGTGGTATTGTGTTCCCCAAAATATTGTGTACCTTAATAAACTTACCTGGGGTCAGAGAACAAACAAGCCACTAGTTAAGCAGTGATAGCACATGCCTTTAATCCTAGCATTCCAGAGACAGAAATCCCTCTGGATCTCTGTGAGTTCAAGGCCACTTTGGAAATAGCTAAGCATGGTGACATACGCCTTTAATCCCAGAAAGCCAGCCTTTAATCCCAGGGAGTGGTAGTAGAAAGCAGAAAGATATATAAGGCGTGAGGACCAGAAACTAGAAGATTTGGCTGGTTAAGGTTTTGGCTGGTTAAGCATTTGGCTGGTAAAGCTTCAGGCTTTCGAGCAGCACAGTTCAGCTGAGATTCATTCTGGATGAGGACACAGAAGCTTCCAGTCTGAGGAAACAAGACCAGCTGAGGATCTGGTGAGGTGAGATAGCTGTGGCTTGTTCTGTCTCTCTGATCTACCAGCATGGACCCCAATAACTCACCTCAGGTTTGATTTTATTAATAAGAACTTTTAAGAATCCTGCTACAGATAAAGAATAATTAGTTAAGACTGCATTCGGTGGTTTAAAAGACAACGGTCCCCAGATGAGTGACACTATTAAGGGGTGTCACCTTGTTGAACTAGATGTGGTCTTGTTGGAGAAAGTGTGTCACTGTGGAGGCATGCTATGAGGTCTCATATATGCTCAAGATACCACACAAGGTATTCGTCTATTTCCTGTTGCCTGAATATGAAGATGTAGCCAGCACATGGCTGCCATACTCCCTGTCATGGTGATAATGGACTGAACCTCTGAAAACGTAAGCAATCCCAACTGAATGTTTTTCCTTTATAAGAATTGCCATAGTCATGGTGTCTTTTCACAGCAATAGAAACCCTAATTTAGATACTCATTGCAGAAATTTGGCTCTATGAAAAACAGGTGTGTCCTGTTCGGAAATGATTGCCAGCATTAAATGTGGCACCATCTAGAAACCCCTGTGTTATGTAGATGTGAAAGATAGAGTTATAAAATTTTAGACTTGTTCATTATCAAATGCCATTTTACTCAAGTGAAAGTAATTTATGAATTGACACATTAAGAAATTTCATCTAGGTTGTGTTTTTAGTATGTTTCTATTGTTAGATACTAGTCAAACAGTCTCTTGAAGTGTGAAAGTAGAGGTTTTTTGTTGGATAGTGCCAATTTTTGTGTAAATTTCAATGAAAGAAAAAAATTAAAAAATAAAAGATTAATGTTTCAAATTCACTATACACCACAAATCCAGCTTTTGGAAGTCAGCCAGTAATGTTTTAGAAGTTAGACTCAGTAACTTTACAGTGTAGAATAAGGTTGGAAATAGTTATCATGTATATCAAGTGTGTAGTGTAAAAGCATCTGCTGATGGAATCCAGATCACAACAGCTGTGAAACAACAATATAACACTGAACGTTCTGTTAGAGAAACACAGATAAAATGATTTATGGATGCAGTAAATACTGCAATATTTACTATTTTTAGTAACATAACACATTGCATAATATGAGAATGTTTTGCGAATGATTCAGTATTTTATTTATATTTATTTATATGTAATCTAAGTAGTAAACAATGGATTCATGAGCATATAACAAATAATTCTATGTGTCAACAGCTTTCTCTAATCTACAAACTAAACAGAAGCTTCATTGTATGCATTTTCTATACAATGGGACTTCTTTAGTACTGGTTACATATGTATATGCATATATATGCATATGTATATGTATATAAATGCTTGTGTATAAGCCTCACATTCCATGTCTGCTCTATGGGCATCACTTCTCTGTTTCTCTTACTGTGAGTATAATTTAAGTAGCAAACTTTATGTAACTAAGCTGAGGTCAAAGTGTTAATTTTTTTTATTCAGTTACTATAAACTTAAATGGCAGAGTGAATGCTTAGAACACTGATTAAAAATTCAACTAATTATTTAATAAATCAAAAAGTGGTTGACAGATTTACTAGAGAACTACTAATGAAAAGCATTTTTAAAACTTTTCAATGTGCTTTTTACAGGGTGAGATATAAGTCAAAGGATTCAAACAAAAGCAGGTTAATTACAGATTCAATGAAGTCCTTCTGTAAAATTACCTAAGTCATCTTAAGTCCCATGTCTATGTTCTAAAACACATTACATAACCATGTCAAGGGTTTATTTACATACTGTATAGTAAATGTCTAAAAATCACCCCATGTCTCTCTGTGCATGTTTATATGTATAAGATTGATACACATTCAAATGGAATAAGATGGGTAAGTGTTCTCTGATTAGACTCTCATTGCTCACAAAATGTTCATAGACAGAAGGCAAACATAAATTAAGATGCCCAGAAAAACATTCTGGTATTTTTTGTTTTGTTCTCTCTAGCTATATAATTTTCCTAAAATATTTTATATCTGGTACTTCTAGAAGCAAAGCAACAACAGAATTGGTTTCTTCAGCCGATTGGATGAAATCTATAAGTACCATAAGTGTCTCACTCCAAGGAAGAAGTTTAAGTAATGTAATAGATTGAGGTTACTCCATTCATGAATGTTGAAAAACCATTCATGATCAAGGTGCTTGCACTGATCTCAATGAGATATGTTTAAGGGGAATTGAACAGACTTATTTCTTAATCTATGTACAGAGCTGCTCAATTTTGTTTAAAAAACAGAATCACAAGAAGAACCCATTTCAAAGAATAATAACAATGGAAAAGAATAAAACAAATATTTGGCTATTTCATTTGTTGAGTTGAACTCTGGACATTTGGAGTTCATTTGGTACCCTGCTGTAGTCATTTGAATGAGAATGGCCCCATAGGCATGATGTCACCAGTAGATAAAGTGTTTGGGAAGGATTAGGAGGTGTGGCCTTGTTGGAGGAGGCATGTCACTGGGAATGAGCTTTGAGGTTTCAAAAATCAACACCTGGCCCAGTCTCTTTCTCTTTCTCTCTCTCTCTCTCTCTCTCTCTCTCTCTCTCTCTCTCTCTCTCTCTCTCTCTCGCTCTCGCTCGCTCTCGCTCTCGCTCTCTCGCTCTCTCCCTCTCCCTCTCCCTCTCCCTCTCTGTCTCTCTCTCTGCATCCTGCTTGCTGTTCCCATTTATCCAGTACCATGCCTGCCTGAATGCTGCCATGCTCCTTTCCATGATGAAAATGGACTAAGACTGTAAAATTGTAAGCAAGCCTCTAATTAAGTGTTTTTCTTTATAAGATGTCTTGGGTGTACCTCTTCTTAGCAATAGAACAATGACAAAGATACCTGCATACTGTCAAGTAATTTTAAACGAGTCATTGGGGAAAACATTAATATCTTTAAAAACTCATCACTATAGCAATAACAAAGAGACACTAAATCTGCAAGTGTGCATGATAAAAAACTTTATTTTCTCCATTTTATGTTATGAGTATTGGTGTTTTGCATGCATGTATACCTGTGCACCATCTATATGCAGCTGCTGAGGAGGCCAGAAGAGAGTGACACACCCCTGCAAAGTAGAGTTACAAACAGTAGTGAGCTGTTATGTGCTTTCTTGTATCAAATTGGTTCCTATGGAAGAGCAGCCAGTCCTCTTAACCATTAAGCCATCTCTCCACCCCCCTTTTAGCCTCTAAATAATAAGACATACTCCAAAATTAAGGAGCACAATATGGCTTAAATTTAGTCTAATTACAATTGTACATATTGATTTGTCTTGGTTATAGTTAAAATTCGTCAGACTTTCAATTTTCCATGACTTCTGATTCTTTGTTTAAGCTGTCCACCTGCCTTTGAAATATTTATATTCAAGCCATAGATTGTGGGTGCTCTCGTTTGGACTATTCCACTTCTTTTTCACACTACAAATCTATGGTTTAAATATAAATATCATAAGTGGTTAATGTAAATATCAAAAGTAGTAAAAATACTGAATAGAAATAACTGAGTGCTCTGTGTTTGATGAAACATCTACTGCAAGCCCCCAATCCCACCATTCTAGGGGTCAGAAAACATTGTGGAAGAGTTTATAAGGAATATATAAGAGTTTATAAGGAAGGAATATAAGAGGTGAGAGATGGAGAGGAGAGCCATGAAATGCTGATTTGGGGACATAATAAGATTGATGTACATATCAGCTCACAGAAGTTGTGGTTATCTACAGAAGACTTACATAATATCAAGCCAGGCAAAATTCTGAAGTGAAAGGAAGAGGAACAGTGTCCCCACTTTTGGTGTAGGTGCTGATAGGTGATGGCCAGAAAGTCACTCTCCTTCAGTGACATGACCAGATCACTGCTAGGATGTGGATGTTCCCACACCCATACACATATGAGAAACACTCATGGAAGTCAGTGGATTATTAATAACAATTTTAAAAGAGATTATGGATTTGGGTGGACTAATAGGGTATGGAATACTAGACTGAGATGAAGGGAGTTAAAACTGTATAAATATATGAAAATGTCAAAGAATTCATAAAAATCTATTACTAAAAAAGAATATACTTGCATGATCTGAAGAAGGTATGCGAATGAAGATTTTTCCAGCGCAGTGGTATCTTTCTTCCAGGCTTTTGTTTTTGATCCACCTGAAATCTTTTTGTTTTCCTAACTCCCCTTGTCTGGAACATTTATATTTATAGCTCCCTGACTGATTGGCTTTCCCTTGGTCCTGTGCAAGCAACGTGCCTCTGTAGGGTCTAAGTATGATTTTCACACATCCCTGACAGGCAGCCCTACGTGAATATTACATAACCAACCTTCCTGAGGGAAAAATCTTTAGGTAGGGTCTCAGCTACACTTGGAATCTACAGCTGGTTTGTGTGAAACAGAGACTGAAATAAAGCCTTAAGTAATTTTCCTTCTCTTTGCTACCAGATCAACCTTGATATTCCCCAGCTTCAATTAGTAGTGAACTGCCTACAGAAGAACCTCTCCCTTCTTTCTAATACAGTGTCAGCGCCCCAGTCTGCCCTGGTGGCAACCTTACTTACATCAATGATAGAAACAATGCAGCAGAAAAATGCAGGTTTCATTGCTTTGCTGTGTTGCCTATCATTTTTGCTATGTAACAGGTAATTTCTTCAGTCTTTATTTTATGACCATGTGCACTATAGCCTGAAAGACTCTTGTAGACATAAAATGCTACATTCTCTATAATGAAAGAGAATATGGTAAATCCTCAATGTGTCTCTTTTTTTCCCTTTGACAAACAGAGATCTGAATATTTGAAAACTCATAATTTAAAATAATGAGGAAATAGCTATTTACTTATTATTCATCAGACTTATAATTAGCTGTTCCTATCTTAAATGCCAGTGGGATAATTCACATAATTGCAGATGCTTAGGAATGCCACATTTTGGTAACATCACTTCTAGTAATGAGCAATGAAATATTGCATTACAGGTTTTAAAAGATTATCACTTTAAGCAAAAAAGGGATATTTTCAATTTTACTTATGAAAAATAAAGATATTAGAAGATTATAAATTTGGAACAATAAAGAAACTCAAATGTGCTATAACAATTATCGTCTGCCTTTTTCTTTCATGCTAATTGAAGTTGAAAGCATTCATGAAGGAGTTTTCTCTTTTGTACAACTTTATTTAGTCCGTCATTTGTTTTCTGGTGACATAATGTATCATTTCTCTTACCCTCTATCTTTTACTTTCCATGTAAATTTTTCCAGAAGTCTTTTAATTTGTTTAGTCTTCTCACGGCTTAGCAACAGGCTTAGCATCTAAGGAGGAGACCAAAGCGATTTCCCTTTAGGGCTTCTGAATTGACTAAAAGAGAGCAATCAAATTTATCAGCTGGAAACAGTCGCTGGCTTCAAGCAAATAGACCAGTTCATTTACTACATGTAAAGAGTCTTACTGGGGCAGTCCAGCTTCTCTGTGAAGAAACCGCTTGTGCAGCACAATAAGCATTTCTAATTCCACCGAAGTCGTATTCATCTTAGCCAGGACCTCAAGTTAACGTGGCCAAAGGCCAAGCAACACAGAAGTAAGGAGTTAGCCGATATTTTAAAACCGATGATTTATGATAAACCTGACCTTTGAAAATAATTCTGCGTTCTAAAAAGCCAATTTTTTTTTCTATCTGGAACACATTTTACTGCACTATGTGGAATTACAATCATATTTCAATATGGTGCCTAGCTTTACAAGGTAGGTAAAGACAAAATGCAAAGAGATAATTATTTTATTTCCCAGTGAACTCTATTGACTTTCTTTAAAGAATTATTCTCAATATAATTGAGAGAAAGAAAAGCAACTATAAATAAGGTCTTATGGAGAGCATGAGTTCCTGGCAGTCAGGGCAAAGAAACTGAAAACATAAAGAGTCTAGAGAAAAAAGGTGAAAAGGGGAAACAATTGCTCTGCACAGACAATTAAAGGAATAGGAACTAAATAAAGGAGTCTTGCTGATGCAAATACATAACACAAATGTTAGAAAAAGAAATGTGGAGGCTAGGGGATACTCTGCTTTTCCTTTTGATAAAAAGGGGCAAAGAGAGATGATAGGCTAGCTCTGCCTAAGCATACGATGGCTCCAATAGGCATCTGGTATGCTGCACGTTCAGTGTCTTGTCACATCCACTGACATGCAAGGAGAGACCATGTCAGTGTTTTCAATGATCTGACAGACAATCCCAACTATTGATTTGTTTGGATTTAGAATCACCATGACAACAAACCTCTGGGCAGATGTTACAGGAAGAATCTTCTTAGTTTAGGTTACCTGAAGTGTGTAGACTCATCCTATGTATAACACAGCATTCCATGAACCAGATTACTAGTCTGGAGAGAGAGAGAGAGAGAGAGAGAGAGAGAGAGAGAGAGAGAGACAGAGACAGAGACAGAGAGACAGAGACAGGGAGTCAGAGACAGAGACACAGAGAGAAACAGAGACAGACAGACACAAAGAGAGCTGAGAGCCAGCATTATTCTGTCTGCTTCTTGAAGCTAACGCTGTGTGACCAGCTGCCTCATGCTCCCATGAGGTACTGAACCCTTAAACTGTGAACCAAAACAAATTGTTTCTTCCTAATTTGCTGATGCCTGATATTTTGTAAATAACACAAACAAGCATCTCAAGGTATGGTCAGGAACAAGTATTAGGTGATAAAACGGGGGAAATGATGTTCTAGAATCCAAATATAACTTCTGTAGGAACACTCTAATACAAACATACACAGAACATCCTTTCATATTTTCAGTTTTCTGAAAGATGAATTGAAATGGCTGAATTGGATGAATTGCAGAAAACAACAAAATAAAGAATTCCCATGACGTAAAATCTGCCCTCACACTAATATTTCTTCCTCAGTAAATAATGGTAGCATTTTATTTGCCTGAATGACAGCAAACAACTTTTATAATATACTTGAAGTTTGATTGCACTTATTATAACAAGGAAGTGGTTTTTTTTTCGAGTTGTACCTCAAGAGTGCCCATCATTCTTAGCAATTAGAGAAATGTGACTTAAAATCAACTTGAAATTTCATCTAATCCTAGACAAAGTGGCTAAGATTAATAAAAAAAATCCTCACAACAAATGCTGATGAGGTTCTGGAGAAAGAAGAATCTTCATTCACTGTTTATGGGAATGCAAACTAGTATATCTACTCTGAAAATCAGAAAAAAAAAAACCCTAACGATAAATCTACACCCAACTATACCATCCTTGGCCTATGCTTAAAGAATGTGACATCCTACTCCAATGTTCAGATTTGCACCCTATTCTCAATAGCAAAGAAAGGAAAACAATCTAAACATTAATCAACCAATGAATGGGTAGCAAAAATGCACCACATGTACACAATAGATTACCATTTATTTGTGAAGAAAAACAAAATCATAAAATTTGAAGATAAATTGATATACTCAGAAAAAAATATATTGAGCCAGGTAACCCACACCCAGAAGAGAAATGCCACATTCTCTTGTTCATGAGCAGTTCCTAGCTTCAAATCCTTAGATACCGTGTAGCTACAACCCATGATAAAATGTTTGTCATTACAGCAAACGGAGGCCATCACAGAAAACAACAAATGGCCATAAAGCTGAGATTAACAGATCATAGAGCCCAGAATCAACAGTTACATCTATATCACAGCTCCTGTATCTCTATAACTTAGAACACATAACAGAAGAGCAGAATTATAAGAGCCAGAACATCAGCAAGTCAGCTGGAAAATAGTGTCTCCTAGAATTGCTTGCATAAATAAAACAAGACAAACAGTAGTATCAGTGAATATGTTCATGAAGGGGAAAAGTTTACAGGGTTCCACCCCTAGGAAAAAATTACAGGCAACTGATAGATGGGATAATTAGCCCCTCCCAGAAATGAATTCATTATTGGTTGTCCAATACAGAGTGGCCAGCCTTAAAGCTATATAACAAAAATGGACTGATCTGATATATATATATATATATATATATATATATATATATATAGAGAGAGAGAGAGAGAGAGAGAGAGAGAGAGACATATACACATATGTAACAATAATAATTTTTAAAATGAGTCTATCAACTTGAGGGCATTATGGGAGAGGAATTTGAGGGAGGAAAGGGAGGGAAGAAGTGATGTAATTCTATATCAATTGGAAAGCATATTAAAATTAAAATAATAAAAATTGTACCTCTCCTGAATACTTGGGACAAAATAAATTAAGATATAAAAGGGGATAGCAAGATAAGTATTAAAAATGTAAAATGTACTCCTTTGTAATTTTAATAATTACGTTTAATAATTTTATTCTTTATGTTAAAAAACTCAAGATCTTTGTGCAAGTTTTTTCTTATAAACTTTAAAATGAAGCGAAAACACTCAGTATTTGCTTATGGCCCATAGTCTCTTTGCTTTTATTGGCACAGGCTGAGATTTTAAACCACAGTTAAAGTTTATATATATCTGTGATAGGAAAATATTATTATTAGATATAAATTAGAGGCTCCAGTGTGGTTTCTTCAGAGCAGCGCTGTAATTTCAACCTATTTTCTATGAGAATTCATTTTGAAAATGTCTTTTTCTTTTTTTTATCATTTCCAGTCTCTTGCTTTGTTTCCTTTCCCTGGGTTTCAAAGTTTCTTTGTAATATTTCCAATTAATATTGAAGTTTGCTGTGTTTCTCTTTTCCTCCTTAATACTCACATGAAAGATTTCTTTTTGGGCCAATGCCATTTTTCCTAAGATACAATTCTGTGCTATAAGTAGGCTGGCTCTCAGGTAAGACCTCTGTAGCTCCGTTCATGATTAATTAGCTTTTCTGAAGAAGTTAATGAACATCTTGCTTCTCACTTTATCTGCAAAAATGCTTAACATGTTGTGTTTTATTTTGGTGGATTATTCTTAGTATATGTCAAATATATGCTTATTATTTGATTTTAAAAAGTAGAGTGATTAGGTAGGTATTACCAATTCACTGAATGGATTACTGTTTTTCCTTCTTCAATAGTGTGGTGACATATGTAGCTTATCTATTATTGATGATGATATATACCATAACAATGGTTCAACATGGGAAATGTCCAAACTGATTCACTTTCTATTTCCTTAGGAAATTGAACCCTAGTTCCCCTATAATTACTTACATTCTTAATTATCTGTTGCTGTTTGTGTTAGTTTTGTTTTCTTTACTTTTGAATTTGTTTTGTTTTGAAAAAATAGGTGTAGGAATATGCACAGAAAATGCTGTTAGGAAGTTTCAGTATAAAACTGTAATGCAAGATAACCTCCTACACGTGTATTAGAAACACTCATATCTAGACTGCCAAAAATATTGAATTCTGATGCTGATGCAGGACAGGAAATTGATGGTAAGAATGTAAACTGCTGTAGTATATTTGAAGACAGATTAATAGTGACCTTTTCAATAAAAATAAACATTATTAACTTATGATTCAGTAGTTATATTTCTTTGACAATTGAATCTAAAACCTGAACGTGGATGTTTCAGGAGATTTTACATAATTGCCAGCATTTGGGAGCAACCAATATACTTCAATAAAGAAGAGACAAACACAATGGTATATTTGCAGAAACTGTGTAATTGAGAATTAAAAACTAAATTACCATGTCATGAGAAAAAAAACATGAAGGTAACTTACATATACAAGGAACTGAGTGATGGAAGTATTTGCCCAGTGGGTAAATCTATAGAGAGAATGTTTTAGTAATGGACAGAAGTTACAAGTAAAGAAGGGATGAACAAGTTCTTTAGCAGAGTGAAAATAACCCTTGACAGTACGAAAATGACAGATAACAGTATGAGACATGGGTGAAATTCATAGAATCTATAATACCAAGATTGAGCCTTTATGTACAGAGTGAATTGTGAGCAACAATGTTATGTCAATGCAGACTCAGGAGTTATTATAAATGCAACACGTCGTGGAAAGTGCTGGTAGTGACTGAGGCTGTGCATGGAAAGTGCTGGTAGTGGCTGAGGCTGTGCATGTAGCAAACTGCAGAAATATGGGAACTTTATGTGCTTTCCACCCAGTATTGCTGTATATCTAAAGTGTTACACATATGAAATAGATTAAGTTGCTATTTATGTATTTTGAACAGTACAGTGTGTCAAAGTTTATTTTAAGACATTCCTTAGGTTTTGAAACAAGAAGATTTACAAAGTGGTAGGTGATTCCCCAAGGGTGGATAAGCAACTCAAGGCAAATTCTTAAATATTATTCATCTTCCTCCCATTTCCTGATCATTCCTAGATATGTATATGTTCCCAGTCCTCAGAACTTTTAAAAAATATTTCTTTTATTCATTTAGGTGATAATTACATCATTTCTTCTTTCCTTCCCCCCACTCCAAAGCCTCACATATATCCCTCCTTGCTCTCTTTCAAATTCATGGCCTCTATTTTTATTAATTATTCTTATGTATGTAAATGTGCACATACAAATATATTCCCCAACATTAATACAACATTCTCACTTTGTGTAATGTTATTTGTATGTATATTTTCAGGGTTGACCATTTGGCATTGAGGTGCTATTCTCTTAGGAAAACTGTTTCTCCCACTCTTCATTTCTTAGTTGCCTCTAGTTATTTGTCTAGGGTTAAAGTCTGATGGGAATGTATTTCTGTATGCTGTGAATATGTTGCTCTGATTGGTTGATAAATAAAGTCGTTTGGCCTATGGCAAGGCAGCTTAGAGGCAGGCAGGAAATCCAAACAGATAGACAGGAAGAGAAAAAAGAGCAGAGGAGACACTGCCAGGTGCCGCCAAGAGAAGCAAGATGTAAAAGTGCTGGTAAGCCACAAGCCATGTGGCAAAGTATAAATTTATAGTAATGGGTTAATTTAAGATATAAGAGATAGCTAGTGAGAAGCCTGCCATGGCCATAGTTTAAAAATAATATAAGCCTGTGTGTGTTTATTTGGGATCAAGCAGCTATAGGACGTGGGTAAGAGAGATTCATCCGGACCACAGGGCCCAGGCAGGATGGAGAAACTTCCAGCTACAAAAGTCTCACAGGTTTTCCCAGCATCCAGTTTACCAAGTCCATTGTTGTCATTGTTTGGTTCATGTTTAGGCAGTCATGTTGATGAGACATTATGGATTTAGCTTCTGGCATTACTAGGAGACAGATTCTTAGAGCAAATGCTCTGATCCTCAGGGTCTTAGAAACTCTCTGCTTCCCTTTCCCCACCCAATGTTTCACAAGCCTTAGGTGCATGTGTTGTTTTATAGATGTATATACTGAGATTGGGTTCCAAAACTTAGACATTTGATTGATTTTCTGCAATGTTCTCCTTCTCCATCTGTTATAAAGAGAAGCTTCCTTGATGATGGGTGCGAGATATATATATATATATATATATATATATATATATATATATATATATATATAATCTGATTAAAATACAGTTTCTGGTACAGGAAGTAGAGAGAAAAATAAATCAGTGGATGCTCTCAAGTGATGCTGATGCTATTATTATCTCTACCTTACTTTTGCTAGCATTAGATAGGAGTTAGGTGAAATTCTGTGTTGATCCTTTTGGAAAGGAATTTCCCTCCAGCATTTCATACTTACTCTAAAAACTTCCCTTTTTCGACAATAAATTCATTTTCCTCCAAATTGTCCAGTCATGATTATGATCATGATTATGAAAGCCAACAAAACTAATTCCTTTTCTGTGTGCACACACATCAAGTGTCCACAAGGAGGTTTGTTTGGTTTTTCTCTATTTATGAAGTCTGGAAACAAGAAGAGATTTAAGAAGGGAAATTATATTTCCAGTTTTCCCTTGAAACTAACTGCATTTTTTTGCAAGTAATATTAATACCTTAGAGTTTGTTAAATTTAGTCAATCCGATTTCTGTCAATTTTTGAATGATGTGTTGTACATTATTTCAGTTTCTCTGATAATTATTATCCATCACACTTAATGATGTCTACATGATAACTGAATTCTGAGTTCAAGTGAGCAACCAGAAAATGAAGTATTAACTGTGTATTTCATAAATCTATATGTGGTAAAATGAAGACTCTATAATGAAAAGACTTTTATATGTATCATGATGACTCTTGTCATACTACTTCATCTCATAAGGATATAATTTTAATATGATTTTACTCATACATGTATCTATAAAACATATAATTTTATGTTAAAAACTGTAGTCACAAGTTAAAAATGGTCTAACCTATTGAAATAATAATATTTAAAATAATTGTGGCTTAATTCATACCTGAGATAAAGATTTATGCTTATATATTTTATGTCTGTAAATATAGTTCATAAAGCTGAAAAGTTTTATAACACAAGATAAAATCTATACTTTTTACTATCTATCTAGTGCTGTTTTAATATATTCTTGCATTCTAATTCTTTTGATGACTGACCAATAATTAACATAACAACCTACAGATGTGCCATGGAATTTATGGCCTCAGGTAAACATCTGATTCTTTTTTCTCAGACCATATTTATTTTATGTTTGCATCAGTACATTACTCTAACTCTTCTTAAATACCATGTATTCCCTCCTTCCTCTTTACATGTATATTTCATGGAGTTGTTCCACTTGTTAGGTAATTGACAGGCTCTGATCAGTCTTCAGCATAAACATTTTGGATTAGCATGATCTAAAGGGTTTTGTTTCAGTATAGGTTACTGACTCAAAAGCAACCAATGAGATCTGCAAACAGACTGCACATTGGCTGAGAAGCTTTTCTGTCACAAAGAAATGAAGAGTCTTTAAACATAAAAAATGCATGGATCTTACTTATATCAGATGACTAAAAGTGTTATCTGAAGAGGTAGCTTTAGGTAAGGTATATTGAGTGGCTTTTACTTTTATTTTCTTTTTTTTACACCATCACTGTCAGATTTAGTTTGTTGGTATATGACATAATTCTTCCATTTTTAATTTTTGGTTTTTTAAAAAACACAATAAAATAAAGTATAATAATAAGATATAGCAAAAACTATCTAAACAAAGCTGAAGAAGACAAGCCAGCAGGAAATAAGAGCCCCAAGATAAGACACAAGAAATCAGATACACACACATTTACACATTCAGGATTCCCATAAAAGCACTAAACTGAAAGCTACAACATATATGCACAGGAGCTGGTACAGACCCAAGTAGGCTCTGTGATTGCTGCTTCAGCTTCTGAGTTCCTATGAATTTTGCCCAGTACTTTTAGAGGGTCTTGTTCTCCTGGTGTCCTCCATCTCCTCAGTCTCCCCCACTCCTTCTTTCCTCTCTTCTAGACTGTTCCCTCAGCTCTTAGTGGATGGATTTGATGGAGACATCTTATTTTGATCTGTGTGTTTTGAGGTCTTTTGTTTTTTGTGTAATGTCTGGCTGTGGGTCTCTGTATTTGTTCCCATGTGCTGTAGGAGAAAGCCTCTCTGATGATGGCTGAATAACTCACAATTCTGTGAGTATAGTGCAATATAATTAGGAGTTATTCATTGTTACTTTTTATTTCTTAAGACTAGCAGTATTTGGTTTTTACCCAAAGACTCTGGGATACCTAGTCCAAGAAATGTTGGGTATGGGTACCAACTCATGGAGTGAGCCTTAAGTCAAACCAGACATTGGTTAGTAACTCCAAGGTTTTTGCCACCTTTACCCTAGTATTTTTAGCAAGCAGGACAGATTATGACTAAAAGGTTTTGTGGTTGTAGTATGCAGAGTATATTTCCATGTTCTAGACACTAGAATAAGGAGTGAAGGTTCTATGTAGGCACCAGCTTTACCTCTCTGTGTTCAATAAGTTATGAGGATGCTGTCTTCAGCATTGGGGCCATGCTGTCAGTTAGTGGAGAGCATCCTACTATTTTAGCAATATCCTGGGCTCTTTGGGAATTTGTATGAGTCCATCTCAGCCAACAACTCAATTGGATGAAACCCTGTCCCAATCCTGGAATATTCACTTGGTGACAGGAGATGGCCACTTGGGATCTTTCTCCCTCATCATTTGAAGAGTTCAGTAGGATTGCCTTCCCATGCTTTAGGAGTTTCCCCTGCACTAGGTTTTCATGCTGTGCCTCAAAGGCCCTTCAGTTCTAGCTGTCTGTTGAGAAACTTTTAAAAGTAAGGATACAGGCCACTAAAGACACCATCTGAGGAGCTAGGTAGAGCTAAGAGTCGTTTCTATGAAACCTCTCTGATACACTTAGAAAATAAACCCTTCTACTTTTTGTGAACATTGGATGAAGATGAATGAATCTGATCAAGTTATTTATAGGAAGGGGAAGTAAAGAAGCTGGAGAGATAGAGTCCACATCCCCAAGCCATAGGCTTTGGACAAAGGAAAATTTTCCAAGAAAACTAAGGACACTGCTGATAAAACTGGAGTGGTATTTTACCATTCCTTGATCACTCTAAACAAACGATAGTATTTGAAATACATTCCTGCAGAATACAAGCACTTTGTTTTTAATGATCTGCTTAATAAGTAACTGGAATTCGAACATTTCCATCATTTTCTGGAGGCTGCTTTCTCAAGCATAGACTTTATATAGAGATATTACATGCTTCAAGTAAATGACAGACAAGTATAAAAATCAACATGAAAATGTCTATATACAGAGAAATACTTTGATTGATATATTTCCTTGGACTTGAATCTAGCTTCTGAGTGTTAGAAAAATTAGATAATGTGGTAAGTGGAGCTTGGGGAAGATTTTCCATGAACCACTTCCTGTAGCTGTGCTAATTGAAATTCAGAAGCATGTCCTAAATAAAATTCTAAATTTGTGCTTTCTGTTGTCTCATGTAAGTGAGTAGTTTGTGGCTTCTCAGAAGGTAGAGGTAAACACAAAACACAAAGCAAAATACTACAGAATACAGAAGCATGAACATAAAGTCCAGGCTTGAAGTCTGCAGAAAGTAAGTAGATATCCCCAGCTTGTGGTCATTAAACCAACTTACTATAAGACAATGACAGCAGTTTGTAGATCTAAAAGATTTATTGAAAATCAGGTATACTTGACATGAAAATTTAAAAAGTAATATTAATACTGCTCTAATCAATTGAGATACATCTGTCACAGAATAGGCTCAAACTATTGTCAGCTGTCTCTTCTATTCTAGTATTCCATGAGCTTTATGGATTGGTTTCTTAGTAATGTGTATCCAGTCAATTACTGAACACAGAAGGAAAAAAGGCTAAAGGATAACGACTTAAGTTGGGCAGTGGTGGCACTCCCCTTTAGTCCTAGCACTTGGGAGGCAGATCTCTTTGAGTTCAAGGCCAGCCTGGTCTACAGAGCAAGTGCCAGGACAGTCTCCAAAGCCACACACAGAAACCCAGTCTTGAAAAAAAATAAGGATTTAAATAAGGAAAATATTACAGCAAAATTTTACTGCATTTATAATTTGAGCTAAATGAGATTTTATTTACTCTTGTTAGAAAAACTAAAACAAAGTGATGTGTAAGTGTGTAAGCAGATGGGACTATAGTGGATGCACAGGTCCTTTTCAGGACCATGACATCTATGCTCCAAAGAGTCGGATTGGGTAGTGAAGACTCAAAGATAATCCCCAGCCTCAGAAATGACTGATTAAATAACACTATATATGTATCAGCTGAAAAGAATTTTGTTGGGTCATCCCATCTTTGTATTGAACAATGGGCTGGCTGATGGGATTTGTTGCTACTGAATTGCAGGATGCATTTTATTTTTTTTATTTTTTGAGACTATAACCTAATTATATCTAATTCCTCCCTTCCCTATACTGCGTCCAAACCTTCTCATTCAGCCCTTCTTACTCTTTTTCAAATCCACAGCCTATTTCTCTGAAATTGTTGTTACATGCATCTGTATATACGTATAAACATATGTATTCCTAAATATAACCAGCTCAGTCTTTGTAAAGTTACTCATATTTATGTCTTCAGGGCTACCCAGTTGATATTGGATATTGGATATCCATTTGGTATTGGATAAACATTTGGTGTGCTCTTCTCTGGGGAAGACTATTTCTCCTACTCTTAGTATTCCTTATTTGTCTGCAGTCCCTTTTTTGCTGAGACCTCTGAAGCTTTCTATGACCTCCCACATGAGCTGAATGAGGACAACTCCAGCAGGATCTATTGTTTGCCAAGTTCTATTTTCAGATTCTCAAGAGTTTTCCTCTCAAAAGTATTGCTAATAAAGTCCTAGCATACAAATCTGGGGGGAAAATGGAGTTAGACTTTAGGAGCCAATGGGCATTCATTTAAAGGACAGCTGATTGTTTGGAGAGTGTCCTTAAATTCTTGCCTCAATTATGATAATGTTGAAAGATGCTTACTTTGAAGAAAAACATAAGCACTAAGACCACAAGAATATAATGATCAGAAAAAGAAGCTAAGCTGTCAGTCACAGATTAGGAAAGTTGAAAAGGATTGGGGTAAAAAGAAATATCCTGCTTCCAGAGTTTGCTATCAAAGTAAGAGTTTGAACCTGTGAGTCTTTGTAAATTTATAAGCAAATGCCCAAGAGCCAACTGACTCAAAATAAGCAGACGCTTTACAAACCCCAAAACTGGAGCAAGAAAGGTACATGTAGCTCCAAAATCTCTCATATATGTGTTTATGTTGACTGCTTGAGTCTGGATGTAATCGTCTACACCTTCTGCTGATAAAAGGAAGGCATTCTTTTAAGCAAATTTCGTTGAAATGACAGGCTCCAGAGGGTACTGACCATCTGTGTGACAGAAAGCTTAACATCTAAATAATGTCTGACTTGTTTTATGCTCTTTTATTTAAAATATCAGGTATTCTGTTCATATGGCATACAGCACAGTGAAATCTTCAAAAATACATAGAGAAAAAAATCCTATTAGTGAGTGCATCAAGTATTTTAGATTTGAAAACAATTATTTCTGGTGTAAGATTTTTATGTCACAACAAACCTCAGGCTGTAGATGACATAGATGTGTACAGGGCCAAAACACAAAAGGGTGTGGAATTGTAATGAACAGACTAGAAATAATGTCCTGATTGAAAAATGACACAAAGATTTTTTTTTAAACATTTGGACATTAACTCTATTTAGGGCATAAATCCACTGTGGTTGAATATCTGTCTCTTTCAGGATCTGAATCTAATAAGAATAAATAAAGAACAGTGGGAATAAATGTTTGTTTTGTTTTTCAGTGCCACATATTTATGAGATACAATATGAATAAATTACAAACTACCACAAGGTAGTCCTTCCTTTATATGATTTTTGTTTTTATATTTCTAGCTCTCATACTCAAAAGTCATAAGAAAAACAAATTAGTGGCCATTATTATGATATTGACTTACATTAAAGCAAAATATAGTATTTTAGAGTATAAATTTTATTTAAAAAATTTGAAACATTCACATGAATTGCTAAATGTTCTTATTAATAAAAATCCCAGAGCCAGAGATTAGGGTAAAAAGCTGAGAGATCAGAGAAGCAGAAAGAAGCCAGCCACATTCTTACCACTTAGAGGTCCTCTGCCAAAGAGAGCTACTTCCTGTATACCCACGCCCATATGCCTTTCTGTTCGGCATTTCACTTCCTCTCTCCACCCAGCTGCATCACTTCCTATTTCTGCCCAGCTTTGTCACTTCCTGTATGTCTGTACAGACCTCCAGACCATTATGGTTAACTACTGTTGAAATTCAAGGCATGTGTTACCGTGCCCAGCTTTGTTTCCAGTGTGGCCTTGAACTCACAGAAATTTAGGCAGATCCCTGCCTCCCAAGTGATAGGATGAAAGGCATGTGCTACCATTGCCAGACTTCTATGTTTAATATAGTGGCTGGCTTTCTCCTCTGACCTTCAGATAAACTTTATTGGGAGACACAGATATAATATCACCACAGAAACATACAAGCAAGCTTATAATCATGTGTATTGGTGTGTGTGTGTTGTGTGCATATTGCAGTGCACATATTTTTTTCATACTCCTCCCTTTCTGCTTTCTCACCTTGCAAACTCCCATTACTACCTTCTCTAAACAGTTTAACTTCAACTTTCATGTCATACACACTTGATTTTATATATCTATTTAAATCTAGGAACCACAAACTAGACACATATAATATTGGTCTTCCTGAGACATTTTTACTAACAAAGTTGGCCACATTATAGCTACTGATTTAAAGGCCACTTTTGTGAGCAGACATTCATATTACTTTAACCTGTAGTTTGACAAAGTTTGGGGATATACCTCCTCAATCCAGAGGCTGAAAGGAATCATATAATATTTTTTATTTCTGTGCTCAGAATACTTATTTAAAAGCTCAAAACAGAAAATATCTGCTGGAGCATCATTGCTTGCATAAATTTACTATGATTTCTCGGTGTGTCTAATCTTAATGTAAAGTGACAGGTGGACAAATGAGGTAATTCCACCATGCGGTCTGGTATCAGTGGCACATACTAATATTTCTGATCTCAACTACTATATCAAATATTTGATGTCACTGATTTCTTCAATATGCAACAATGTTTTGTTCAACATTTCATCAGTCCCCTGGCCCGTCATAACTGTTGTGTTGTATTGTTTTGTTTTTACTAAGAGTATCTTAGAAAATTGGAGCACTATCAATCCAAATAAACAGTCCCAAATTATAACTTTTCTCTTGTGATTTGCATACTCTATTAATTTATTTTGGTGCTTAAATAGCAAAACATTGGGAAATTTATTATTAGCACATAGTGTGTTATCATTTGACACTTGTTGAATTTTAAGAAATGCTCTTTTAAAAAAGTCTATTAGGAAATAAATCTAAAATTACGTTAGATATCCTGAATTTTCACATTTATGTTTTAGTTCCTTTTGGAAAGTTAACATATATTATAACTCCAGTAAATTTTACTAAAATCTCATTAACAAAATTACTTTGTCAATGTGATTTGCAAAAATCCACAGGAAACCACAGAGCATGGTTTGGATTAATTTTTTAATCACACACAAATAGGAATTTGTACAAACAAATTGAATGATTTTTCTTGTGTAGGAAGTATATACTATGATGTATATATATAGTAAAATTTCAAAGTTCAATGTATGTAGATAAAACAAGGAAATTTAATTAGGAAAATGATTTTTATCATAATATTATATTTTTTATATCTGGAATAAGTATTGTGTTTTTCAAAATAAATGAACGGTATGTAGGTTCCAGCCTGTGTGAATATTAAAACTTGCTACAGGGCTGGTAAGAAGGCTAAGTGGTTCAAGGCTTTTCAGTGAGACTGAGGACTTGAGTGTCAACCCTGGAATCCTGGGAGGAGAGAAACAGCTCCTGCAAATGTCCCTCTGACCTCCATGCTTGTATAGTCACACCCCTGCAGAGGGGGAGACACATACACAGTAAACAAATGAATAATTAGATTATAAATATATAAATAAAGATTAAAAAGTTATGTAAAATTTGGTACAGATTATTTTCTGGGGACAGAAATACAGGCAGAAAGGGGTGTTTAAAGCATAATTTGAAGAAGTTCTGCATGAGCAGGTGCTTTAAATGTTAGGTCAAACATGTCTGAATATGTCCTGTGGATGTGACTACTAAATTAGAACAATGTTGTTTTGAAGGCAATGTTTGTAAGACATTGGGCTGGGATACCTGTTCAATTCAGTCTAGTGCACTTAACATTAAAGGTAAAATTCATCATCACCATCATCATCATCATCATCATCATCAGAAACTAGATAAATTTTAAATCTTCCACCCAGAAATGATTAAGTGATACTAGACTGAATCATTTTAATAAAAATGTTTTATTACATGAAGTAAAAATATGTCTCTGTGGCTTAATGCTGGTTATTGCTTTCAACTTTTCATTTGGTGGCTTTTGGTTTTCCCTGCTGTTGTTTCATTTTAACCCATGTGAATACTAGTTATTAAAATGAATTTTAAATAACACAAAACACTACACAATTATTCTTTACTTTCAAATTGCTAAAACTTAAGAGAAAGATTTTTATTTAAATTATATATAGTGGGGGTTTGGCCATAAGACAGTAGCATCTCTAGAGACCAGAAAGGAATGTTGTATACTCTGGAACTGCAGTTACATAGGATTATGATCAGCCATATGTGCCTGCTGAGACCCAAACTCTAGACCTCTGAAAGAGAATTGCTTGTAGCTGATGAATTCCTGTGTCCTACTAAGTCCTGTAACCGCTCAGACCCAAGGAAACACACAGAGACTTATATTACTTATAAACTGTATGACCATGGCAAGATTCTTCCTATCTAGTTCTTATATCTTAAATTAACTCATTTCTGTTCATCTATAAGTTGCCATATGGCTTGTGGCTTACCGGTACTTTACATCTTGCTTCTCATGGCGGCAGCTGACAGCATCTCCTGACTCAGCCCTCCAATTCCCAGCATTCTCCTCTTTGCTTATCCCACCTATACTATACTTCCTGCCTGGTTACTGGCCAATTGGCATTTTATTTATCAATCAGTCAGAGCAACACATTCACATCATACAGAAAGATACCCCTGCAATTGCTCGCCCATAACTGTTGAGCCATCTGTCCAGTTCTAATAATGCCTTTTCATTCAGGAGTAAAAAGACAGATGAAACTTAAACCCATAAACACATACTTCTAAGTGAACAGAGCCAGTGTGGGGATGGTAGTGATTATTTATTGTAGCACCTACATGACACTACTTAAAAGTCAGGTTTATGAAAATAGTGAAATGATCTGTGATTGTCTAAATTAGGGAAAGCTCGAAAGTTAAGAAACTGGAGCACTGAGAGTTTTTACAGCACTATATGATATGCTAATGATGGATACATGTCACTGTATATCAGTCAACACCTACAAAATTTAGGACATCAAGATTGTAACCTAGTGAGAGCTGTGGACTTGTGGTGACTATGTATCTATTTTGATTCATTGATAAAGCCAGAGGCACTACTCTCTTAGAGAAGACCACGCATGTTAGAGAGCACAAGGTACATGGAAAGTTTACTTTGTATTTTCAATTGCTATGAACTAAAAGCTGTCCTGTAACTGGATGTTTATTGAAATGAGGCAAAGAGAATGGAACTCTCATGTAAAAATAATATAAAGATGTCCTAATCAAAAGATTAAAATATAGAGTTAGTTACTCACAACTGAGTGTGGTGATGCAGTTAGTAACTTTCAATGTGATTCTTAAAAAATGTGGAATGTTTTTCATGACCCCTAAAAGTCTCCTTATTAATACTCCATGTACATACTAAGAAATAACTGTGTTCTGCTTTGCAGTCTGGAAACCTAGGGGATAAGCCATGGGTTGCAGAAATCCTTAAAGGAAATCAATCCTTCTTAGATACTCTTCCTCTGGAAACCTAGTCACATTCTTTATTCATATACTTAAAAAAAATTCAGTCATCTTCATAGGAAATCAACACAGTGGGTCTGTCGTTCCTTATGCATAACATAAAATTATATAATGGTTAGAATTATTTTTGCCTATCAAATTGGAAAACCTTGAGTATTAATTTTCATGATATTACCTATGCTCAAGAAGAGACAGTGACAGTGCTACTCTTAAACTCTGGCTATAAAAGGGTACAATACTGTCAGTTTTAACACAAATATTTTTGGCACATATTCAATATACCTAACTATTGGTTTCAGGAATGCATTAGCAGTTACACTGCTTTTCCACACTTTTGGCTCATCCTCACAATCACATTCAATCCCCGTATACATGTATGGTTTTATGTATTTGTTTTTCTGACTCTGACTTGTTTATCTAAATATGCCAGTATCAAGTTGTATCATATCCATTTTCCTAATTGTGTTCATTATCATGACTAATAAACCTCTGTTGTAGATATGGGCTACCACTCAGTTGTAGATATGGGCTACTTACTCTAATGGGCATGGAGACTGGTTACACAACTTGCCCACGATGAATAGTGTTGGAAGTATTTGTGGTATGTTGCTTCAGATTCCTTTGTATATGCATCCCCAGGAATAGCTAGGATGTTGGGTGGTTCTCTTTTTAGTTTTTAAAGACAATATACTGATTCTGTAGCAGCTGGTCTTCCATTCCAATCAACAGTGGATAAAGATTTCCTTTCCTTTAAATCCTCCTCAGTGTTTCCTGTTGTTTTCCTAAAGACAGTCATTTTGACTATGGTTGGATGGATCTGAGGGTTGTTTCAGTTTTGTTTCTTTGGTGATTAAAGATTTTAAGCATTTTTTTCAGTTATTTTTTAATTATTTGTAATTCATATTTGAGAACTATTTCAATATCCGATTGGGGTGTTTGATACTGACTCATGCATTATGTATATATTCTAATATTAATCCCCTGTCATAGCGATAGCTTCCAAAGAAGTTTGCCTGTTTTGTGTTTGTCTATTTTCTTAAGTAAGTGGTTCCTTTTCTGTATAACAAGCTTTTAAATGTGATGCAAGCCTTTGTCTCAATTCTTGGTTTATTTCCTCAGCTATTTGATTCCTTTACAAAAAGCCCCTGGAACACCACTGGAATCTTTTTGTTTGCCTGTTATTTAGTTTTTGAGATTATGACATTCTTCCTTTCCATCTATCAGTCCAAACCCTTCCATACACCCCACCTTGCCTTCTTTTTAAAATTAACTGTTGTTACAAGCATGTATGTGTATAACATGCTGGATGTGCCTGATTTCATCCACTCTTATAGCTTGAAGAATTTGTCTAAGGTTTCTTTCAATCATTTTCTTTCTTATTTCATATCCCAAAGGGGATAAGAGATAGGTTATTCTGAAGAGCCAAGTATGAATATTCACATATAGTGAGATATTAGCTGCTAAATAGTGATAACCAAACTACAATCTGTAGACCTCGAGAGGTTAAGCATAGAGGAAGAGACTAGGGGAACACCTATGTCTCTCTGGAAGTAGAAAATAGAATAGATTCTGTGGGTGGACAGGGCATGTTGGAGAGATTGGAGACAGTAGTATCAGATGGGGAGAGGAGATGAGATTGAGGGGGGAATATAGGGATAGATAGCTAAAATTGAGGAGCTTTTGAATGGCAGCTGGGAAACAGTGCAGCATTAGAAATTTCCTAAAATATAGAAAGGTAGAGTTGCTACCTACATAGAATCTTCACCCCTACATTCTAGTGCCTTTATTCTGCTTGCTTCCAAAAGTGAAATGTAAACATCAATTCAGCCACAAACCCTTGATCAGCAGCAATCTGTCCTGCCTGCTAAATATGCTAGGGAAATCATTGCACAGAACTTGTAGGAGTCATTAACCAATGTCCGATTTGACTTAAGGAATCCATTTATAGCACTGATTGGGTAACCAAGAACCAAAGATTGGATATCTCAAAGACCTAGGGTAAAACCATACACCACTGATCTAAAAATATAACAATAAAATGATACTCTAATTCTACTCTATTCTAAAGATATTCTCCTATACTCATAGATCAGTGCCTTATTCTGCCATTATTTGAGAAATTTCTTTCTGCAGCAGGTGGGAATACATACAGAGACTCACAGCCAGATATTGCAGAGAGAAAGACACACAGAGAGAGAGAGAACTTGGAACATACAGCTCTTACTGAGATGTCTTCATCAAATCTCTTCCCTCAGAGCTCAGAGAATTCCTCAGAGTTTTGGAGCCAGAGAGTTGGACACCAAAATAACAATGCTCCCTATATCAACTAAGCAAAGCTCATAGGAACTCAACAGGAGAGAAGCTGCAAGCATGGGGCCTACACCTATGGGTCTGTGCCAGGTCCTCTGTGTATGTATTATAGCTTTCAGTTCAGTGCTTTCCCGAACTTCCTGAGTGTGTGAGCAAATGGTCTTCTGATATCTTCTTCAACTTTTCTTCAAAGACTTGAAGTTTTTAACATACCAGTCTTTCATTTGCTTGGTTAGAACTAACCCAAAATATTTTATATTATTTGAAGCTATGGTGAAATTTTTGTTTCCCTGATTTCTTTCTCAGATCATTTGCTATTTGTATATAGAAGGGCTATAGCTTTTATTGAACTAATTTTGTATCTAGCTACTTTGCTAAAAGTGTTTATTAGCTGTCAGAATTCTCTGGTGGGCTTTTTTTTAAAGAATCATTTATGTATATTATCATATCATGAGCAAATAATGATGCTTTGACATATTCCTTTATTATTTATATCCCCTTGATCTCCTTTAATTGTCTTATTGCTCTAGCTAAGAACTCAAGTACTATATTGCAGAAATATGGAGAGAGTGAACAACCTTGTCTTGTTCCTGATTTTGAGTTTCTGTACATTTACTTTGATGTTAGCTATTGGCTTGCTTTAAACTATCATTATTATATTTAGGTATGCCCTTTATTTCTATAATCTCTCCAGGAATTTCATTATGAAGGAATGTTGGATTTTTCAAAGGCCTTTTTTTGCTTATAATGAGATGAATATGTGTTGTTTATATAGTGGATTACATAGACTGATATTTGTATATTAAACCATCTTTGCATCTCTGGGATAAAGCCTACTTCATCATGGTATGCATTATTTTCTATGTGTTCTATGTTTTTGTGTGCAGCTATTCTGTTGAATAATTTTGCATCTATGCTCATAAGGAAAAGTGGTCTGTAGCTTTCTTTCTTTGGACTTTGTGTAGTTTGGGTATCAGGACAACTATGGTCTCACAAAACACATTGGGCAATGTTCCTTCCTTTTGTATTTTGTTGGATAATTTGAGGAGTATTGGCATTAGTTCTTCTTTGAAATTCATTTAGAATTCTGTGCTAAAACCATCTGGCCCTGGGCTTTGCTGTGTTGTTGATGTTGGTGGTGGCAACCTTTCAATAATTTCTTCTTATGGATTCCCCAGACCCGGGGGAAGATGCTACATTTGGCATGGGATATCTGAGGGAAAAAATCTGCATACACTATGCTCTTAAGTCTGTTAACTTTATTCCTCTAAGATAAAATTCTATTTATACAGCTACATCTCTGTCAGGCATTCAGGGCAAGAATAAATCAAATGCACCAAGCTCTTTGTCTGCTTTATTTCTCTGAGATGAAATCCTGTCTACATAGCTTCAGTTCTGTCCTGACTCTCAGTTCCTCTTTGTCCTCTCTTTTACTGCCCTCTCATAGTCCTGCTTAGAACTAAGCTCTTATGCTTCCAGCCTCATCTTTGTTCTCTGTTTCGTCACCCTCCTTCTCTACTTGCTTTCTAGTCCTGGTTCTGATGAACCCTACAAGAGTTCTGCCTTACCATCTACAAAGCCTCTGTGTTTCTCCCTTCTCCCTGGTCATGCTGTTCCATCTGCCTCTACAGAAAATACCTGTCTATTCTCCCCCTGGCCATGTGGTTCTCTGCCTCCTCAGGAATGTTGCTCCACACCACCTTCCACTTTGATATGTAAAAACCTCTCTTGCTTTCTGTTGCTCTGGAGAGTCACTAGGCCTCAAGGCAAGGGGATGGTCTGAGCTTCATTTGTACAAGAAGCAAAGCTATGCATCTACTGCCTACTTGGGCTTTGGCTAGGTAACGTTATCCAACTACTGGCCCCAGCAGGAAGTTCACACACACACACACACACACACACACACACACACACACACACACACACACACACATATTCTATGGGAATTGTGAACATAAGAAATTCATAACAAGGCACAGCTGAATATTAAGCTGTGTAACACCAAATAGTCCATGCTAGACGGCTTCCCGCTTTACTGACCCTTGGCTTGGTCAAGGTATAGCTTTAATACATAGCTAGACTCCTTATAACATATTCTGTGGCTTGCCACAGCTTTTATTTCACTAGGGTTATAGGTTTGTTTAAAAAATTGCTCATCTTATCTTTCTTTAACTTTGATAAGTGATAACTATCAAGAAAATTATCTATTTTTTTTTTTTTTTAGATTTTTCCAACTTGGTACAAATTTTTAAAGTATGTTTGTATGGTTATCTGGATTTCCTCAGTGTCTGTTGTTATAACTCTCTTACATATTTTTTTTTTTAATTTGGATATTCCCTCTCTGCCTCCTAGTTAATTTGGATAACAATCTAGTTGATTTCTCAATGAACCAGCTCTTTGTTTCATTGATTCTTTGTGTTGTTCAATTTTATTGATTTGAACCCTCAGTTAGATTATTTCTTTCTGTCTACTTCTCCTGAGTGTGATTTTTTTGTTTTTGCTCAAGTGCTTTCAGGTGTGCTGATAAGTTGCTAATGTGAGATCTCTGTAGTTTTTTTTTTTTTTTTAGTTGAAAGTAGGTTCCTCTCTCAGGCAATATATCCCAAACACAGTTTCCCTTCCTTCTACTTCTCATACTCCCCTAAACCTCTCCTCTCCCCCAGATCCACTCCCCATCTATTTCTCCTTCAGAAAATAGCAAGTCTCCAAGAGAGAACAGCCAAATAGAATAAAATATGATACAATAAGATAAGATGAAAGCCCTTTTATCCAGACTGGACAAGGCAACCCAATAGGAAGGAAAGAGTCCCAAGAACAGACAAGAGTCAGAGATGCATCTGCACGCACTTTTAGGGGTCCCAGTAAAGCACAAATCTAACAGTCATAGTATATACACAGAGGACCAGGTGCAGACCCACACAGGCCGCCATAATTGCTGCTGCCATCTTTGAATCCACAGTGAGTTCTGCTTGGTTAGTTCAGTGGGCAGTGTTCTCCTTGTGTCTTCTAACCCCTCATACTCCTACAGTCTTCCTCCCTCTCTTCTATGGGGTTCCCTGATCTCTGAGTGGAGAGATCTGAGAGAACTCCAATTTGGACTCTCTTCCCACATAATGTCTGGCTGTGGGTCTCTGTATCTGTACCCAACAGTTCTAGAGGAAACCTCTATGATGACTGCTGGACAAGGCATCAATCTAGGAGTATAACAGATTATCATTAGGAATCATTTCATTGATTATTTTCCTCAGTCACATATGGTTCCACCTATTATGGCTAGAGAACTTACATTTTATGCTTGGTACCCAACAGTAATTTGTCTTTTACTCCAGACCCTGAAATACAAGTTCTCAGTAACCCTAACTCAGAAACTCTCACCCAAAATTGTACAGCTATGACAATCTACTTCTTAAGCTATAACTAACTGTTTTTATTTTCTTTTCTCTTCTGTAACTTGCTTACCCAGTTACCGAAAGGTTGTTTTGAGGTGCTTTAATCATTAAGTTGGCAGAACAGAATAGTTTTTGCTTGCTTGCATAGATATTGAAGGCCTTCATATGCTTTTCCCCTTTAACAACCAAGATGCCCTTCAACTGAAGAATGGATAAATAAAATATGGTACATATACACATTGGAATTCTACTCAGCAGAGAAAAACAATGACATCATGAGGTTTGCAGGCAAATGGATGGATCTAGAAAAAAAATCATCCTGAGTGAGGTAACCCAGACTCAGAAAGACAAACATGGTATGTACTCACTCCTAGGAAGATACTAGATGTAAAACAAAGATGACTAGACTGCTACTCACAACTCCAGGGAGGCTACCTAGAAAACAGGACCCCAAGAAAGACACAGGGATCACCCAATGACAGAGAAATGGATGAGATCTACATGAACAACATGGACGTGAGTGGGGGTAATAAAGAGCAAGGGTTGAGGGAAAGAGAGCTTAGGGGAGTGGGAGATCCCAGCTGGATCAAGAACAGAGAGGGAAAACAAGGAATAGAAGACCATTGTAAATGAAGACCACATGAGAATAGGAAGAAGCAAAGTGCTAGAGAGGCCCACAGAAATCCACAAAGATGGCCCCACAATAGACTGCTGACAATGGTCGAGAGACAGCCCAAACTGACCTACTCTGGTGATAGGTTGGCTAAACACCCTAATTGTGCTAGAAACCCCATCCAATGACTGAGGGAACCGGATGCAGAGATCCACCACCAGGCCCCAGGTGGAGCTCCAGGAGTCCAATTGGCAAGAAAGAGGAGGGTTTGTATGAATTGTTGAGACCAAGGTTTGATAAAGCACAGGGACAAATAGCCAAACGAATGGAAACACATGAACTATGAACCAATAGCTGAGGAGCCCCCAACAGGATCAGGCCCTCTGGATAAGTGAGACAGTTGATTGGCTTGATCTGTTTGGGAGGCATCCAGGCAGTGGGACCGGGTACTGTAATCAGTGCATGAGTTGGCTGTTTGAAACCTGGGGCTTATACAGGGACACTTGGCTCAGCCTGGGAGGAGGGGACTGGACCTGCCTGGACTGAATCTACCAGGCTGAACTCAATCCTCAGGGGAGTCTTTGCCCTGGAGAAGATGGGAATCGGGGGTGAGCTGGGGGGAGGATGGGGGGGTGGAGGGAGGAGAATAAGGGAATCTGTGGCTGATATGTAAAATTAAATTAAATTATAAAATAAAAAATTAAGCCGGGCGGTGGTGGCACATGCCTTTAATCCCAGCACTCGGGAGGCAGAGCCAGGCGGATCTCTGTGAGTTCGAGGCCAGCCTGGGCTACCAAGTGAGTTCCAGGAAAGGCGCAAAGCTACACAGAGAAACCCTGTCTCGAAAAACCAAATATATATATATATATATATATATATATATATACATATACATATATATACATATACATATATATATATATAAAGAAAGTCTTTCCCCACACCCTTTCTTTTTCATGTTAATCTCAAATTGGCTCAAAGATTGTCCTGTGTGGTGATATTTTATTTTTACTCTAATAAATAAAGCTTATCTGAGTATCATAGGAAAAAGTCAGCCACTATATTAAACATAAAAGCCAGGAAATGGTAGTACATGCCCTTAATACTAGCATTCATTGTGAGGCAGAGATTCATCTCTGTGAGTTCAAGGCCACACTGGGAACAGAGCCAGGTGTGGTGGCACATGAGTTTAATTCCCAGAACTAGTTAACTATAGAAGTCTAGAGGTCTGCACAGACAGACAGGAAGTGACAGAGCTGGGCAGAAAGAGAAAGTAATGCAGCTGGGGGAGAGAGGAAGTCAGAGGGCAGGGACAGAAAGGCATATAGGCATGGGTATACAGGAAGTAGCTCTCTCTGGAGGCTGAGGAGTTGATGAGGTGAGGTTGGCTGTGGCTAGTCCTATTCCTCTGATCTCTCAGCTTTCACCCCAATGTCTGGCTGCAGGTTTTATATTAATAAGGCCGTTTAGCAATTTGTCTTACAGTCTTGCTAGCAACTAATCAATAAATATTTTAATTACAATTCTGTTGAGAGTATGTATGGTCTTTGTCCAGGGCACACAAACTCCATAACACTACCTTACATCTCTATGCTATCCAGTCTCCAGTTCCTGGCCACCCAAGCAGTGTAAGGCATGAGTTCTCTGACATCGGGTGGGCCTCAAGTTAAACCAAACTTTGGTTGGCCACTCCCACCTCTTCTGAGTCACTATTGCCCCAGCACATATTGCAGCAGTTCATGCTATGAACTTGCCTCTTAGAACAACTTTCATTGTGTCCCATCGTTTTGTGTTCTGGAATGTATCCGTTGAGTTGTATTGGATTCATTATGTACTGTATTGGGTTATGTTATGTTTTCACTTTCATTCAGTTCTAGAAAGACTTTAGTTTCTTTATTTCTGTCTTGATTCATTTTTTCATTCAGTAGGGAGTTGTTCTTTTTGCATATCTGTATTACATATTTCAAATATTATTTGTATACCTTAAACCAAAAAAGCCTAAGAGAAGGCACAATTATCAGAGACCCACTCATTTGCACCCAGGAACCCATAACAACACTCAAAAGGATACCATAATATATATGTAGAAGACCTGGTGCATAAAGGTTTTTTGGCTGCCTTGGTTTTTACATTTCTCTTTTCAAAACCGGTTTTCTTTAATGACCCATTAACGGTTCAATTGCTCAGGCTCCACAAGTTTGTCTATGACCTTCTATTTCTCTTGTTTTTCAAATCTGCACAACAAAAATAGGGATAAAAGAGAATGGATTTCACATTCTTAATGACAAATGGGAGTAGTCTAACCAGTTCATCTTTGAAAATCTTCAAAAATAAAATAAAATTAATAAAGAAGACCTGTAACACCAATTTAAAAAGTCTTATTAATTAAAAAAATGGGCCGGGCGGTGGTGGCGCAAGCCTTTAGTCCCATCACTCGGGAGGCAGAGGCAGGCGGATCTCTGTGAGTTTGAGGCCAGCCTGGTCTCCAAAGCAAGTTCCAGGAACGGCGCAAAACTGCACAGAGAAACCCTGTCTCGAAACCCCCCTCCAAAAAAAAAAAAGAAAAAAAAATGGAACCAGATGTTGGTGTGAATGATAGAAGATCAGAGAGACAGAACAAGCACAGCTAACCTCACCTCAGCAACTTCTTAGCTGATCCTGTTTCCTCAAACTGGAAGTCTCTGAGTCCTCATCTGAAAGGACCTCAGCTGAACTGCTGTTAAAAGCCTAATAGCTTAAAAGCGTCTAGTTCCTGGTACTCACATCTTATATACTTTTCTGCTTCCCGACATCACTTCCTGGGATTAGAGGCATGTGTCCTTCCCAAGCAAGACATGAGATCTCAAGTGCTGGGATTAAAGGCGTGTGCAACCACGCCTGACTCTGTTTTCAGTGTGGCCTTGAACTCACAGAGATCCAGATGGATCTCTGCCTCCAGAATGACAGTTTTAAAGGTGTGTGCCACCATTTTCTGGTCTCTATGTCTATCAAGTGGCTGTTCTGTTTTGTAACCCAAGATAAATTTATTAGGGTGCACAATATATTGGGGAATACAGTATCACCACAAAGACCAACATACATGACACAGTCAAAGCCTGATGATACTCCTCTGCATTGCAATGTAGAACCCATTAGTGTTCATTGCCAGAGAAGTAGAGCTGTAATATGAGTCTGATAACCTGAGGCACAGTATTTTATGAGGTGTTATGATTTTGAATCTGAGAGGAACTGGTTATTGTGCTTTTCTCTGTACATAACACATATCACACAGTCACACTTAGACTCTTTGAAAGCAAAGGGCCAAGAAAATTGCTAGAAGATGAAATTATTGTAAATATATTTCCAGGCAAGTAGAAGTCCTTGTGCCTTTTACTAGATCGGGGCCAACAAAAATGATGAAGTGTGCTATTTCTCTTTGTATTTGATTCTAGTTTTATTCTATTCTGATCAGAGAGAATCCAAAAGTATACTTCTTTCTCCCACCCTCTCTCTCTCTCTCTTGTATTTGGCAAGAATTGCTTTATTTCCTAAGATGTAGTGTATTTTGAGAAACTTCCTTCCAAAGATATACAATGTTTCAGTGTAATATTCTATATGTGCCTTAAATCTATTTGATTTGTAATTCCATTTAATTCTGTATATACCATTTGCATCTTTTGGAGTGACGCGTTACTGGTAATAAATAAATAAATAAATAAGATTTATTTTGCATCCCAGCCATAGTTTCTGCTTCCTCCTCTCCTCCCAGTCCTCCACTCCCTAGTTCCCTTTGTTTCCACCCCCCAATCCCTTCATCCTCTATTTCTATTTAGGAAAGGGCAGGTCTCCCATGAATATCAACAAAACATGGCACATCAAGTTGAAGTAAGATGAAGCACCTCCCCATGTATTAAGGGTGGAGAAGATGACCCAGTATGAAAAGTAGGGTCCCCAAACCCAGAATCAGAGATGACTCCTGCATCTGCTGTTAGTAGTCCCAGAAGACCAAGCTACACAAGTGTAACATATATGTAGGAAGTCTAGGTCAAGTCAGTCCCATTCAGGCTCGCTGGTTGTCAGTTCAATCTCTGTGAGCCCCTATGATCCCAGGAGAGTTGATTCTATGGGTTTTCTTGGGGTGTCCCTGACCCCTCGGGCTCCTACAATCCTTTGACTCGCCCTTCTGCAGGATTCACTAAACTCCATCTAATGTTGGGCTATGAGTGTCAATCTGTTTACAGCAGTTGCTAGATGAAGCCTCCCTGATGACAACTGGGCTAGGCACCATCTATGAGTGTAGCAGAATATCATTAGCATCATTGCATTGACATTCTATTTCCTCCCGTTGTTTTTGATCCAATGTGAGGACTCTGTGTCATCCAGCCTGTGGGTCCTGGTATTCCAGGCAGTGTCAGGGGTGGGCTTACTCTCCTGGCATGGGTTTTAGGGTAGATCAGTCATTGGTTGGCCACTCCCTCAATCCCCAGCATACCCCATAGGCAGGACAGACTATAGTTCAAAGGTTATATGCCTATGCCTAGGTAATAAATTCTTATAGTTTGTATTTATGATAAAAAGGTTTTCTTTCTTCTTTAATTGCAAATGATAGCTTTGAAATTAGTGTTTTGCAAAGAGGATCAGTAATCTGGGTTTGTGGGTATTGACTTTCAGAGGTTGAAATACATCATTCCATGCCCTCCTGGCTTTTAGCATTTCTGGTGAAAAATTTGCTGTAAACCTGATTGATTCGTCTGTATATCTTTGTCCTTCTTTTCTCAGCTTTCAATATTCTTTGTAGAAGAATTTCTAACAGTCTTATTAAATAAGAAATGCAGAGCCAAATACAGGGGTGAAAGCTGTAGAGATCAGAGAAATAGTGAGAGTCACCAGCTAACCTTAGTTCACCAAGCTGTTGTAGCTTCCCAAGAGAACCAGCCTCTTCCTGTGTAACCTGTGCCTTTATTGTCTTGCTGTTCTGCCTTCTCATTGGCTCTTAGCCCAGCCACCTCACTTCCTCGACACTGCCTGTCTGTACAGACCTCCAGGTCTCTATGGTTGGTTCTGGGATTAAAGGCGTGTGTCACCACACTTGGCTGTGTCCTTCAATGCACAGAGACTCTGCCTGCCATGTGATCAGATTAAGGGTGTGTGCTACCACCACCTGACTTCAGTTTATGGCTGGCTAGCTATGTCCTCTGATCTCCAGACAAACTTTATTTATTGTCATACAAATAAAATATCACCACAATTCATTGTTTTATATGTTCAATGTTTCAACAGTGATACTCCATGGAGACATTCTCTCTGATCTCTCTCAGTAGCATAATGTCTTCTACATCTGAATGGCAATCTTTTCCTCTAGACTCATGAAGTTCTCTGATCAGAACTTTTTTGTTTATTTCCTATACCCTCAGCTCACACACTTCTCCTTATATGGAGACAAGTTGTAACTTCAGTTTCTTACATTAGGTTCTGTATACCTCCCATACTCCGTTCATTCTTTCTTTTCATGCCATCTTTGTTTTGTCTGCACCTTCTATTTAACTCGGTTGGTGAGTGAATTGCCCAGTATTTTCCAGTTGAAAATTGTTAGGCTAGATTATTCCATATTAGTGCTTCAGCGAAGCAAAGGTCTCTTGGGGGACAATTGCTGCCCCAGCAGGGTTCAACCTCCCTTCCGAGTTTCCCAGCCATCCAGCCACTTTAGTGTAGTTACCACTAGGACAGCTCTTATTTTCCAGACATATTGTGTGATCCCGTTTCCCTGTGTGATTTCAGTGTCTAAAGTTACGACTCGGCCCTGTTCTGATTTGTGTTTACTCTTGTAAAAATAAGTTTCTGCTTTCTGGGCTTTGGCTGCCAGCGTACCTAGCTTGGGGATGTTTGTCACACTGGCTTTTCAGTGTAGGTCAGCACCCAAGGGGGTATCAGTGTGCTTCCACATGTCTGGTGCTCTGAGTGCAAGAAGAGGGCACAGCTCGGCCGGTGCAACACGTTTCTCCTGTTCTGAGTGTTTGATTACAGAGCTTCTAGCAGTCTGCCCACTTTGTGCCCCAGTGTAAATAGCCAACCTCCAGAGTTACCATCAATGGATAATTTCCCAGTGTCTGCTTCAGACAGCTTTGCTGGTCTTTCAATATTTTGTTTCTGCTGTCTTTAACATACATTCCACTTTTTTTTTATGAATTCAGAATGAGGAAAAACATAATTATCTCTACCTCTCAAGGTTTTGTTTTGTTTTTGGCATTTTACAGTCTCTTTTTTTCCTTTACATATCAAAGATTCACTGTATTTCTGAGATGTCCTACCTGCAAGATATGCTAGGGTAATGGTGATGGGAGCTACCAACCAATATCTTATTTAACTTAAGGTCAACTTCATGAGATGGAACACATATGAAACACTGCTTGGATGACCAAGAACCAGATACTAGATAATCCAGGGACCTAAGGGAAAACCAAATAATACTAGACTGCCAAAAAGAAAAAAAAATGAAATGTAGTGATAAAATGACCCCCAATGATATTCTGCTATACTCGTAGATCAGTGCCTTATTCAGCAATATTTCAGAGAAGATTCATCCTGCAGCAGTTCAGAATAAGTACAGAGACCCACAGGCAGACATCACATAGAGAATGAGAAACCTTGGAACATTCTGCCCTAAATGGCATGTGTCCATCAAATCCTTGCCCTCAGAGCTCAGGGAATCCCATCGAAGAGAAGGTAGAGAGTGTAAGAGCTGGAGAGGAAGGAGGACACCAATGAAACAAGCCTTCTAAATCAACATTAGCAAAGCTCATATGACCTCACAAAGACAGAGGCATCATGCATATGACCTGCCTGGGTCTGCCCCAGGTCCTCTGCATATATGCTATGGCTTCCAGTTTAGTGATTTTTATATTTCTATATCTTCCCTAGTGGCTTACTTCCTGCAGTTTACTGTACTCCCTGTTTTGAAGTCACATCTAGGAGAGATTCCTCCGTATCTGTAGCTACTTTGAAGATGAATGCCTGCCCCTCCTCAATGATTTTTCAAGTCAAGTGTTCATCTCTTAATATTCTACAAAGACAAAGCAGGAATGTTGTCCTTCAAATTAGTGTGGAAAAAAACCCATACTTTACCTAACCTCTTCATTATCTACTAAAATGTATTAATATCATTTTCAGATATGTTGTTTCTTGACAATGTAGGAAATGATTGCAATTCACCAAGACTAGGATTCAGGAACCCTCAAGTAAGAGTTAAGGTGATCTACCTCCCTGCAAAGGTTAGAGTTTGAAACTGATATTTTACACATTTATTACAATTATAAATTAAAGTTTAAATAGTTTTATAATCTAGAACATTAACATTTATTCTTGCTTTTTCTTTCCTTTTCCATATACAAGTAAACAATGCATATTTCTCAGAAATTAATTATGCAAACCAAGGTAGTCACTGAAATCAAAGCAATATGTTTTTTACATTTAAATTATCTTGCTCGTTGACTCCAAACTCCAATGATTCAATCACTAATGAGGAGAGTTTTCTTTCTGAAGACTCTAACTTTAAATAAGTCTTCTCCCTCTGTTTTAAAGTCAGTAGTTAAAAGCTGTCTTCACCCAGCTGTAGCTCTTTAATATGCTGCTTTAGAACAGCTTTCACTGCTTGGCATTAAGATGTCAATAGATCCAAATAGTCTTCTCCCAGAGAAAGCATTTTCATAGCAGGTGAAATAACACTCCGAGCAGATACTTAAAAGAATGAGTTTGTAATTCTAAATTCCTTATTCAGAATTCATTTTCCTTATTTTTTAAAGGGCATAGAAGTCAGCTTTGCAACTTATAATTTGTCTAAAAAATATAACCTTAGAACCAAAATAACATGGTTTGGTACAAATACACACCTATGTCCTAAGCAGTTATAGAATTGTGACATATATTTTCTATATGCTGGTTCAAACCACTTCACAGCTTTTTAAAAATGATTTTCATCCCCATAGGTCTTTATTTCTTATCTTTACAAAAGGTATCATTTGTGAGAATCTTAGCCAGTATATGCTGAGTATCACTGAAATCTTGTACTATGTCATACTCCATTATTATTTTCAATCACAGCCCAATTCCTCTGTCCTAAGCAGCCAATTAAAATATTACATTATACTTTTTTATGTCTTTGCAAACTATGTATCATAATACCTGTGTATATATTTCTAATATTTCTAATTATATTGCTGCACTGTCTAAGCTTTGTTGCCATGTGTGCATTTCATCACTTATCTGTACAAGCTTTCTGCACAGTTGTCTCATCTACCCTTCAGATGTGATAGTTGTCTTCAGATTCTCTCTCTCTCTCTCTCTAATTTTGGTTTTAACTCATCTGAGGTCTCTCCTGAGAAATTTTTCTGTCTTGATGATATTCTATGTAGACAACACTGTACAAAGTATACATCTGAAAATTTAAGTCCTAAAAACTTTATCTCTGAAACATAGCCTTGAATTAGTCCACACTGCCAGCATTACTTATTTATTTGTATGATTAGAGACGGCCCTTTATTAAAAATCATTCTAAGGACTACAGAGCAAATTTGGCAAAGTTGAGGTAAAGAGTAATTTTGGATTTGCAACTGACAGAAAATTTACAATACTCTGAAAATAGTATTGAAAGTCTATAGTACTCCAAATTCCATATCATCTTTTAAATCAAACAATTGAAGGTCTTTCCTGGTTCATCACAATGAGTCATTTTTCTATGTTCTAACCCTGAGTTTTAAAATAAAAATGAAACGTAATAATTTCCACGCCACTACTTCTGGCCACTTCTATGTAATAAAAGTTGTTTTTCCATCTTACATATACATTGGAAATTCACTCTTTGAGTATTGATTTGAGATAATTTCTAAATGATAGGTTTTGATAGACATCAATTTAAGAGATCATAGTTATAGTTTTAAAATCAAGAACAAAATTATAGATAGTATAGGGTGTATATACTATTGATGTGTGATTGACTAAAATTATTGTTTGTTACAATAATTCTGATTTTGCTACTCCAAAATCTTTATTGACTTCAACATCCTGGAGACTCCTACTAACATTTCATTATATGACATAATAGAATGAGAAATAGGGTATCAGATTATGAAAACAACAACAACAAACAAACAAACAAAAACCAAAAAACAGTCCTTACAGGGAACAACTAAAAACTGTAAAGTCAGAATAATTTATTCATTTGTATATTTATTCATTCACTCAACATATTTCATTAAAAGTATATATGTTCTGGGAAGTATTTAGATGTTAAGTACATAAAAATCATGAATATATGTAATTATTATCACCAAAAATGCATCTTTTATTATGTATCAAAAATAGCATGGAATAGCCACGTGTTTCATATTCTTTTTGTTTTGTTTTTCGAGACAGGGTTTATCTGTGTAGCTTCGCTCCTTTCCTGGAACTCACTCTGTAGACTAGGCTGGCCTATGAACTCACAGAGATCCACCTGCCTCTGCCTCCCGAGTGTTGGGATTAAAGGCGTGCACCACTAGCGCCTGGGCGTGTTTCATATTCTTTTGTGAGTTTATTAGGAAGTTCTAGCAGGGGAACACAGCTGGTCTTACTTCCTTGACCTAGGGACAAGGCCTCTTCTGTTTACAGAAGGCCATACTCTTCTCCCCAGTGGCAGCTTCAGGAATGACACCCACGAGCTGGGAGGGAGAACAAGGACAACATCCCAGATCATCTTATTGAACACTGGAGATTAATAGGGTATCAGATGTTGCAGCCATATCAGCCTCACTTCCAGTAATTAACATCTGTGGTAAAATAAAGGGAGAGTAGTCAACCCAAACTTGTTTGAATAAGGGTCTTAACTGGCATGAAGTTTAGTGGGGGGACTGTGGATAATATATAAAGAAAACAGATACAAAAACAAACTAGAAGTTAAAAAAAATAAAGTAAAAACAATAGTTGGGACCAGGAGGTGGTCTTGCATAGCCTGATGATTTATGCCAAGCAAGCTTATTAAGAAGCACAGGACTGAGTCGAGCCGCGGTGGTACATGCCTTTAATCCCAGCACTCTGGAGACAGAGCCCGGAGGATCTCTGTGAGTTCAAGGCCAGCCTGGGCTACAGAGCGAGCACCAGCACAGGGACCAAAACTACACCAAGAAACCCTGTCTCAAAAAACAAACAAACAAACAATAACAACAAAACTGTACAGGATCACATACACAATTTGCAGTGGGCAAACAGCCCAGGTCAGCAGACAGAAGTCAGACACTGTCGGGAGAGAGAAAACAGGATACCTCAGACACATCTTCCCAAGGACAGATATCCACAGCCCCAGCGGAGGTGTCAGTCTGGAAAAGCCCCAACTTTGACATCTTTAAGCCACTGGCTCCAGCCTTAGCCATGCCTGGATAAGGACACAGTACTAAGATTCCCTTTGTCCTTGTATCAGGCCCTTTGAGAAAGTCTTGATCCATTTGGCTTCTCACAAGTAATAGTGGCCCTGGAATTATTCACTCTTAAGTTACAGCTAAATTATATGAGCCAGTTGAAACTGCTGTTTTAATAGCTAAATTGCCCAGCTGTTTAAAAAATATGCAATGTTAGTTATCTTCTAATATGGTGTATGTGGGAAATAATCTTTTCTTTTCTTTAGATTCATTTCCCACTCAATAGAAATGTATGAGAGATACAGAAATGGAATTTAAAAGCAACTGTATAACAATTCAAATTAAAAAAAAAAATGAGATAAAGCCAAACACTTTATCTTTCTAATCTAGCAACTGAATTTTCAGGTAGTAGTCTCCATTGGTCTGCTTGATCTTACAATAATGGTTCTCTCCCAGGCAGCCCTGTCCTGTTTGCAGAGAAAATCCAGCAAATTGAAATTTAGGTGCTAGCCTTAATCTCTTAAACCTTTACAGACAGAGATACCATCCCTGCTGAGGAAAAACCTAGAAAAATACTACCGTATTTAAGTGGAAATATAACTCTTGGCAGACTAACTGAAATATCACACACAAAATAATTGTATTTTTATTCTGAGTCCTATTCATTCAAAGATGTGTTTTCTTGTAAGATAAAAATAATTTAAGGTTGTATTAAGTATGCACAGACTGAGTTTAAGAGCGAGTTTAATGAAACAACTTTGCTTTTGGTTCATGTCCACATCCAATACATTATCTTCCCATCTATTTTATTAACTGTTCTATAAACTCCAACCAGATCATAGACACATGCAAGCAAGGATAAAATACAACAAAACAAGGCAAAGCCAAATTGCATCTATTTCTATGCTAATTGCTATGCAAGTTAGGCTTAGTTTTCCTTTATTTACTGATATATAATACCCATTTCAGTTTTCAAAGTGGTTTGTGGAAAAAGAGATCATTTTATTATAGAAGAGTTCCCGAGGAACATTAGGTGATGAGAATGAGCCATTAGATAAGCAGCTAATAATGGTGAAGGTCAGCTTATGGAGCCATTTCTAAACAGACTTTAGAACACTTTTTATTTCCTTAAAATATCTTTCCATAAGAAGAGGCTTTATTGAACATGTCTACAGTTTCACTGCCATAGTAACTGATTCAATTAATTGAGGCCCCACTTTAAAAGTGATTGATGATCTAAATGTGGTCTCTTTTATCAGATTAATTAGCACAGTTCCTAGTGTTTGCACTAATTAAAAAGTTTATATTTAGAGCCAAGAAGAAATTATTGCAGATGAAAGTCTTTATCCCTTCAGATTTTAAAGAGGTCTTAATATTAATAAGCGTATGCAAAAGTTGGTGATTTCTTCAGCGTTGTATTTACAACAGAGCAAATTTCTCCATTGTTTATTCTGTAATTTTATCACCAAGGGTTTTGTAAAATAATCCAGTTTATCATATTTTTGTCTCTTAATCCCTCAAATCTAATTTTGGAAATGTCACTAGTTAACTTTTAAAGGCTACATAAAGCCAATTACAGATTTTCCTCCAAGACCAAACTTTCTATAATGGATCAGGCAATTTAATTATTCCCAATTGAAGATTTCATCTCTTTTGTTCTAAGTCTGTTTAAATCCTAGAAGATGAGTGAGATTTCTAAAAATATATCTTGACATTGATCATTATCATGGAACAGAATGTAGTTCTCATCAACACTAATAATTGAGTAGACTGCTGCAGTAAATTAATGAGCAAATTACTTAAGCTGATTTGGAAGAATCTTTCTGGCTCTATTGCTTTCCTGAATATTTTATAAATAAATGCCTGAACTTCAGCATTTCTGTTTCATGTTATGTAAAAACAACTGTAAATCTAAAACTTTGCACAATTAATATGAAACACACACACACTTTTTTTTCTACTCAAAGAAAACGTGTTAGAATGCCTATGCTGCACATTCCTATTTAATTCCTACTGGTATTATGAAGTACGGTACTAGAGGATCCACTTTTAACCTTCAGCTTTTAAGAGATTAATATCTTGGTTGGGGAGATGGAGAGGAGTTAAAGTGCTTGCTCCCAATCAAAAGGATCCTAATTCCAATGCCCAGGACCAATATAAATGCTGGATAGATGTGGTGGGCTCACCTGGAATTCCAGTTGACGAAAGCAGAGACCAGTCATCTCTGAGAGCTTTGGCTTTAACTGAGAGGCCCTGTTTTAAACAGTAAGATGTAAAAGTACGATAAGATGTACATCAACTTTGGCCTCTAAAGCACATGCACACTTGTGAAAGTATACTGCTGTAGCCTGTGTCACGAGATCCCCAAACAAGACCACTACAGAGCTGATTTCCAATGCAAACACACAGGGGTTTATTGATTACAAGCTCCAGCTGGGACCATCATCTAGCACTCAGACACAGCAGATGGAGGAGAACGGCCCTGAGCTCTTAGAGTTTGAGGGTTTTTATAGGGAACAACCACCAACCGGGAGCTAGGTACAAGCCTTGGCGTCTCAGGATTTTGTGAGGGTATGTAGCTTTTGAATTCACTGGCTGGAGTCTGAAGGAATTTTCAACAAAAGTTATCAGAAAGCCACAAGGACATTTGGAACCCACAGATGTTGTTTACCAAAGTTCCTCATTGGCCAGCTCCACCCTGGCTAGCCTTGACCAGGACCCTGGCAGTTTGTGATTTTTTTCTTGAAATTATTTGTGGTTTTTACTGGAGCCAGGTTCAGCCCCTGATCAAGTCCTGTTTAAAATGGAGTTCTTTCTTAAAATGGAGTCTGTCTTGCTCCCTCACCATCACAGATGTGTGAACATTGTCATTAAAATATGAATATGCCCCTGCCCCCCCCAACACATACACTAACATGTTAGAAGAAAAAAAAGATTGCAATTTCTTGGTTTGTGTTATTCTTTCTTTTTCTATTTTCTATACTACATTAATACACATAGAATCTCATACTTAATGCACCAGTAGTTTAGGCTAGATGGATTCAGTAATAACCAAAGTTTATTAGGTATGTACAATATTATAAGCACTTTCATAAATTCATTACATTTGTGAGTCGTTTACTATGATTGCTCATAGTATTCAAGTACAAAAACTAAAATGTAGAAATTACATATTGCCCCAAAGTCGTAGAAATTTGGCTCAATCCTACAGAATAAAAACCGTAGTTTATCATCTCTTGCACTTCTGTCTCCCTTGGACACATTGTCTTTATTGTCATTTATTTGGCTCTGTTCCATGAGTAGGAGTAAAGAGCTGCCCCATCTAAACCTCCTTCCTGAATCTAAAGTTCTGCATTGGTATTCCAATTTTATTTCCTGCCAATGATGTGTTAAGAGTTTATAAAATTAAAATTTAATTTTAATTTTTATATTTTCACATATGATGACTGCATACTGACCATACTCACCACCAAATTCCTACTCTCCCTATCCAGACTTATATTTCCCCACAAATCCCTTTCTAACCTTAATATCTAGCCATTTTGTTGTGAGACCCACTATGATTAACTAGGGCAATCTCTTTGACCAATGATTCAGAAATATCCATTGAAGCCTAGTAATCTCAACAGAGAGTAAAGAACTAAAATAACTCTTTTATTCCCAAAGTCCATCAGGAGCCAATAATTCAGAGATTAGATGTACGGATTTGTGAACCCCTCTGCCTTCCTTGAGTAATTGTTGATAGTACTAGTCTTATCTGGACTACTGAAAACTATAATTGATTTGAGCTAATGATAAGAATATCCTATGTAGGCTACAGAGTGGTGTTTCAGAGCCCCTCATCTTGTCTTCTGGCCCTTAAATGCTTCCTGGCCCCTCTTCATTCTTCCTTGAACCTCAGAGAGGATTGGACAAGAAAGTGACTTGTTTGGAGATAGACCCATACCCATTACTTTTATATTCTGCATGTTGGGTTGCCATTCATCTCTGCATTCAATAAATATTGCCCATTGTATGAAGAAACTTCTCTAACTAAAGTGGAAACTGAATAGGAATTTGTTTTTAAAAAATTCAGATTAGCAAACTTCTTTTACAAAATATGTAGATAAATGTGGTTTGTAAGAAAATAGCCCCCAAAGGAGTGGAGCTATTAGAAGGTGTGGCTTTGTTGGAGTAGGTGTGGCCTTGTTTGTGGAGGTGTGTGTGTCACTGTGGAGGTGGGATTTAGAGTCTCATAGATATTCAAGCCATATCCAATGTCTCAGACCACTTCCTGTTGTCTATGAGTCAAGATGTAGGAAGCTCTTTTCCAGTACTATGTCTGCCTTCATGTTGACATGTTCCAACAACTATACAGACTACTTGGACTCCAGCATTTGCCCGGTTTAATCTCATGGAGTTTCAATGTTTGTATATGGTAATGTCTCACATAGCATTCAGAACTTTTGAGCATAAAGTAAGTAATGAAGCACTGATTATGCTAATAACTGCATTTATCTATTTTTATGGTGAAAATTTACCTTATTTTTCTCCATAAGGTGCTCTGTCAAAGCAAATTCATACCAAGCAAAATGTCACTACTGATAATATTAACAATTGTCAGTCTTGGTTCATATACTTGGAGGCTACAACTTACATATGAACAAAAATTCATACATTAACACTTGACCCATTGTTCTGTGAAACTTTAAGGCAAATGTGCATGCATTATTACCTTATTGAAGATATAATTTCAGGAATGGTACAAGTAAGAAGTGTGGACAGAGATTCCAAACTCCAGAGTCTGGAGTAGACTGGCAGCTGGGGTTCTTCACAACAAGCACAGAGGATTGCTTGGTTTTCCTTGCCACCTTCGTGCATTTATTTTGCATGGTTTCTTTTTAGAGTAGTACTCAGGTAGGAGCAAGAAATCAATACCCTTTTTATTTGCTTTTCATCTTCTATACACCAGATACTTTCCTTAGATTGTGAATTTAATGACAGTTGGAGCATGCATGCTAAGTTTTTAAAGTGAATACATTCCATTAGATCAAGGAACAGAATTAAGGAAACGAGTCAACTAAAATTTTTATAGATCACCACAGTAGGGTTTCTACAATGAAAGCATCCTTCATATCAAAGGAGGAAGCAGAAGAATCAGTGTCAAAGTGTCAACATTACCCACCCCTTACTTGTTTTGAAGAAAATAGCTGGAAAAGGCAATAAAATGTGTTTTCCAACAAGAGCTTTAGAAAGGATGAAGTGTATCCAATACTTTTATTTTTGCTCAGAGACTTATCCCAGAGCTCTGACCCCTAGAAATACAATATGTGTGTTGCTTCATTGTATGGTTTCTCTCTCTCTCCCTCCCTCCCTCCCTCCCTCCCTCCCTCTCTCTCTCTGTCTCTCTGTCTCTGTCTCTGTCTCTGTCTCTCTCTCTCTCTCTCTCTCTCTCTCTCTCTCTCTCTCTCACACACACACACACACACACACACACACACACACACACACACACAAATTAGAAACAGATTTAGAAGTGATTCATTTTACCAATAAGGGAAAGCAAGTTGACACTGCAAAATCACATGTAAATAGAAATAAATAGATACTGCGGGAGACCAGCTCCTACATTTATTTACCCCAGGGACTCTTGAGGAGTGAGGTATAAGAGACTTAGGTAGAAATAAAGAGGAGAGAGAAACAGAGAGAAACACAGGACAGCCTCGGATAGGCCCAGATCCTTAACCACCAGCCAGGATTTTATTCCAAAGGCCTATTTTTAACAATGTCAAGGGGCGGGGCAAAGGACTGCCCCCTCCCTTGCTAGTTACAGCCGAGTGTAGACCCTTACAAACACCTGGTACACAAACCTGTGGTCAAATCAACCTCTTGCACATTCCTGCTGGGTACAGCCATTAGGAAACCTAGATGGGCTCCAACCAGATACATTGTTAGCAACAAAAGAAGTGATTTATGAGAGTGTACATAGGTGTGTATGATACAAACAAGATTACACTGGGCAAATGCTAGAGTCCAAGTATAGTTGTAACAGTTTTGAACATAATATTGAAAATAAATTACATATGAATTAAGTATAATCACAAAAGCCAACTTAAAAATAACTAAAAATACAGTATTTTAGAGTTACTGAAATAACAAATGTTGAAATAGTCGAAAATATATTTATTATATGAGTGAAAACAATCTTTTGATAATAGGAGAAAATGTTTGCTCCAAAAACTTTGTTTCAAGGTGTTTTTTGTTGTTGTTGTTGTTTTGTTCTATTTCATTTTGTTTTAATCATTCATTGAGCAATCTGGGAAATTTGCTACAATATAGTAACACAATAATGATAATAGCCCACCATAGACCTAGGTGTCAGACTATTTTTCCAGTGCATTGCAAGTTTTCTCTAATCTTTTCCATTTTGAAAATAGATACTTTGCAATGAAAAATAAGGTTTAAAATGGAGTTGGGCCAGAAAGCAGAGAAAGCTTAGGAGTTCAGTGCCTGAATTTTTTTAAGGGTCCATTACTCATTTACCACCACTGTCCTCACTGATACTGGTAGCAAAGGCATGGTTATGCTTTGGGGCTTAGATTTGATACAAATGCTCAGGAACTCTCAAAATAATTAATGGTTGGATTCACAGCACTTGTGGTTTGGGCTACAGTCTAAATTTATGATATTCCAAGAATACATCTTTTTATAAAATACTTGTGAAATTTTAAAGATTTCTAACACATTCAGCCTGCAAGTAATATTCACTTGGTGCACTACAAAAATCAACTATGAAGTATCATAACTTGTTCTAAAATAAGACAATCTTGTTGCAATTAAATTTGTAAGAGAACTTATCTGTATGATACTAAAGAAAATTCCAGAAGTCCTGCCTTTCTACATGATATTCCCTTAATATTGTTACATATTCCAAAAGTTTTATGCTTGAAACAAACATTTAATTTTTTAAGATGTTATTCATTCTATCATTCAGTACTCCAGTTTATAATGCTTGGAGATCTGTAGAAATTTTCTATGTATAGGCAATCATCGAAAGTCGGGCCAGACCAAGACCATAATGACCATAAGTCAATATTTCTCCTTTTCAACTTAAAAAACTGTTCTTGGAATGATTACAAAATGTACAAAAATTTGCATGTGACTTCCTAGCAAGGCTGAATGTCCTCAGCTCTTTATTCCCAAACTGATGACTTTTCCATTGCTTACACCTGATTCTGAACGTTTTTCTATTTCAAGGCATAGATAAGCATTCATGCTTACTAATGCAGAGCATTTTTATAAAATTTTAAAAACCTCATTATTTCTTGTGCAATTCTATTATCAGGAAGAAAATCCTCTCACTCTCGATTTAAATAGCTTTAAAAGAACACTCACGGGCAGTCTAGTATCAGCTGTTTTGATGGGCAATGCCATTGTCTCCTGGGTTTCTAAAATAATGGTAGTTATGGTATTTTCTGTCAAAGCCACGAGCTGCCTGCCATGTTAAGATGTTTTTAGACAAAATAGAAATAATAAAAACTATTAGGTAAACTCAGTAACAGCACAAAATATGATTGTCAGGGAGTTCTAATATTTACTGGAGGTATATTTTCATAAAGTTAACATTAAACAATAAAAATAATTGTGGTTTATTTTTATGTCTTTTTTCATCCCTTGAAAATCTCAGTTTCTTATGTGAATCAGTGGAAATGGAATATTTGCTTTTGCTGTGATTTGTGTTCAGCAATTAAAACTATAGTTAGGAGAGCAAAATCAGCTGAGGATGCTTACAATTAATTATTTCTAAAGAATAAAGCATTAAATCATTTCTGAGAATGAAGTTAAATGCAGAGAGCAGTATGAATAATGCTGACAGAGGCTACAATTATGGCAGAAACGTATATAAATGCCAAAAGGGATGGATGAAACTTGGAAAATTGGAAAATCTGTAAATCATAAAGTCATCTGTAATAACAAAGGTGTAACAGAAACTATTAGTTTAAGTGAAGAGCACTAAGTATCACTTCTAAATATTTTTCAGTATTTCTAGTACAATTTCATAACAGAACTTCATAAATGAATGACCAAGAAGTGTATATCTGACTGTAGAGCACAAGATTTAAAAGAAACATTGAGCAACCTAGGAAACATATGATCCATATCATCCATGTTCCTCCAGGCTCTGATATTAAATTTCTCTTGATAATGCCACAGCAGGTAATATCCTCAAGACCAGTTTTTATTTAAATTTTTTTTATTCATTTTACATACCAAACACAGAGTCCCCTCTCATCCCTCCTCCTGCTCACTATCCTTGCCTTCCCCCCCCCTATTCATCCTTCATCCCCTCCTCCAATAAGGTAATTCTCCAAGGGGAGACAGCTAAGCCTGGTACATTCAGTTGAGGCAGGACCAAGCCTCTCCCTGATACATCAAGGGTGAGCAAGGTGTCCAATGAAAAGCAATGAGATCCAGAAAGCCAGCTCATGCACCAGGGATAGACCCTGATCACACTGCCAGGGGCCCCTCAAACAGACCCAGCTACACAACGGTCTTCTGTATGCAGAGGGTACAGTTTGGTCCCATGCAGGTTTCACCGCTGTCAGTCCAAAGTTTGTGAGTTCCTTTGAGTTTGGTTCAGTTGTTGTCTCTGTAGCTTTCCCCATAATGATCGTGACTCCCCTTGCTCATATAATCCCTCTTCCCTCTCTTCGACTGGACTCCCAGAGATCAGCCTGGTGCTTGGTTGTGGATCTCTGCATCTGCTTCCATCTGTTACTTGATGAAAGCTTTATGATGACAGGGTATTCTCCAATCTGATTATCAGGGTAGGCTAGTTCAGGCACCCTCATGACTATTGCTAGTAGTCTAATCTGAGCTCATCCTTGTGAATTCCTGGGAATTTTCCTAGCACCTGGCTTCTCCCTTACCCCATAATGTCTTTCTCTATCAAGATACCTCTTTCATTGCTCTCTCACTCTGTCCCTCCCCGAGATCAACCATCCCATTCTCTCATGTTCTAATCCCCCATCATCTCCCTCTATGGCCCACCTCATCCCCAGCCTACTCATGGATATTTCCTTTGTTTCCCTTTCCCAAGGTGATCCATACAACTTAGAGTCCTCCTTGTTTCCCAGCTTCTCTGGAGCTGTGAGTTGTAGTCTGATTATCCTTTGGTTTACCCCTAGTATCCATTTATGAGTGAGTACATATCACTTTGTCTTTCTGAATCTAGGTTACCTCACTAAGGATGATACTTTCTAATTCCATCCATTTGCCTGCAAATTTTATGATGCCATTGTTTTTTACAGCTTAGTAGTACTCCATTGTGTAAATGTACTACATTTTCTTAATCCATTCTTTGGGTGAGGGGCATCTAGGTTGTTTCCAGGTTCTGTCTATTATGAATAATGCTGCTATGAACACAGTTGAGCAAGTGTCCTTGTGGTATGCTTGAGCATCTCATGGGTATATGCCCAAGAGTGATACCATTGTGTCTTGAGATAGATTGATTCCCAATTTTCTGAGAAGCCGCCATACTGATTTACAGAGTGGCTGTACAAGTTTGCACTCCCGCCACCAGTGGAGGAGTGTTCCCCTTGTTCACATCCTCTCCAACACAAGCTGTCAGTACTAGTTCTTAATAAAAGTCAGAAGTAAAGAGAACATTCAGAGACAATATTAGTGATAGAGAAAAGATTGCAGTGCAGGGAGACAGAGTCTTGGGTGGTAAAGAAACATGGAAGGATTAGTAAGATTACAGGGTTATGATATTGAGCATAGAATTAAGCCCCGCTACATAAAACTCAATGAAATGAAGTATAAATATAAAATGTATTTATATAACAAACACTAAATATCAGGCAATTTGTTGAGTAGAAATAGACCCTTGGCTTTAGAAAGTACTCCATTTTCCAAATAAAATGCAAATTAATCTTAATAAATTCACAAGTGAAAAACATACATTTTATCTTCTTTTAACAATCAAAATTGTTAACATGAAATAGCTGGCACCACATCAGAGGAAGATCTGAAAAAAGGCAGAAAAGCATGCAGGACTGACGTGCCTCAGGAAAAGTCTGTCTGAAGATGAGGTCTTCATCTCGGTGTCTGCAATGAAGCCAATAACTTACACTGTGTTGCTTTCTTCAAATGCTTTGTAATCTACAGAGGTCCTCTTGTAAATTCTAAATTATTTCTCTCCTCTCTGGTTTCTTTCACTTGTGGTTATCTTAGCTTTTTGCAACTTATTAATGTTTTTCTAAGCCATATTAGGAAGTTTACATCCAGACTCTGTTCTGTTCTGTAATTTAAAATTTTCTTTGCTTCTGCCAATAACTTCTGGCTTGATATTGCTTTGTAATATATATATAGTGTTTTTTTTCAAGAAAGAATTTCTCTATGTGTAGTCTTGGCTATCCTCCTGGAATTTTCTCTGTAGACCAAGCTGGCCTCAAACTTATAGAGATTCTCCTGCTTCTGCTTCCCAAGTGCTGGAATTAAAGGTGTACACCACCATTGCCTGGTGCTTTGTAATATTTTTAAAAGACCACATGTAGTGTTCTACTTTAAGCTTTGTTTTTTCTTGAATCAATTTATAGTATTTCTAAGGACCGTGTGTTATATGAAGTCAATAAATTATTTGTTGAAAGTTGATTTAAATAATTTACATTTTATTAAAATATTCAGATGTTCATAACATCAGCCCACACATACACAGACACACACATATATCCTGATATATATGTTTGAACAAAATCTTATTATAATAATAATATGTTAATATCCATACAATAAGAAGACATCTTTCCTTTCTTCTGCTTTTTTCTCCTTCTTTTCTCCCTTTCAACTTCCTGTCCTCTAAGCCCACCCTGGGCAATAGCATATGCAGAGCACAGTGTTTGGCTTCTAAATAACTTACAAGAAATTGTTGATTCCAGGAATGAGGGGAGGGCAAATAAATTAAACTGGAATAATGTTTGTTTTGAGACATTAAGTAGCTACAGTGCAAAGTCTTCTAGAGCAGCTGCCCAAACCAAATGCCATTCACTGCTTTTCAAAGTGTTACACAATATTGAGAGAAATTCTTCATTTAATCAGACGACAGTTTACAATTCATCTGTTTGCATAGCCCCAAGCATCCTATGTCTGCCTAATTTCTGCAACTCAAGATTAGCAAAAATATCTCCCAAAAGATTTCTCTTGTAAAATTTCTCATTGAAAACTCTCTGAAAATAACTTTAAAAAGACACGACTTTCCTTCAGGGTGAAAGCTCAATGCCTTGCCTGAGTTAGATGAAGGACAGAGAGCATCAGACAACTGCTGTCCCAGTGAAAGGACATGCCCCATGAACAAGGATGCAGTGCCCATGAGTCCAGCTGCTCTCATCACAACATGAGACTTATGACAGTGAAAACAAAACAACTTCCTCATCCCGTACCATTAAACATCACAGTGCTCTACGGAGCCAACTACTGCAGGATGGTGATGACTGAGGCAAGACTTGAATCCCTGGAATTATATTTGGCTTAACTTTTTCCTTCATTCTATCGATAATTCCATTAAAAAAATATTTTCCCAAAGTGTTTTTCCAGAATTTGATAGAATTTATCCAGATCTTCTGGTTTTTATGCAGAAATAAGAAAATTCCTCAAAAAGACATTCAACATGTCACCATTAACCAATAGAGACACCCAAGTGATGCTTTCAGATTAGGGACTTGAGCCTTGAGTAAGAACGTCTCATCTTCTGCTCATTCCTTGTAAATATTCCCTTCCTTTTTTCCAGTTATGCTTGTTTGAGAAAAATTTATTACAAAATTTTCTTCTGTTTTTCATTTTCCCATATTATATTAATTACAAATATTTTCAATTATTTTTTAGTTCCCTTATATTATTTTGCTTTATTATATTTTATGTTGTATAGTACATATTTGTTATTGTTATAGTAAATATTATTCTGTAATTTGAAAAAAGAAAGTTCTCATAAAATAGTAAAGATCTATAATAATGTAAAGAATCTACCTTCTAGTAATCAATTCCATAGAAATGTTAATACAAAAATACTTTTAATATAGGGTTATTTCTCCTTGAATAAGGTAGAAATCTATAGAGCAATATGGGAATTTATAAATAAAATACATATAAAAAGTGCACTATATTCTGTAAAAAATAAACACCAACTACTAACTGCAGAAGGAATGTTAAATAAAAAATCACATTTAATATCTAGTAGATGATAAACCTATTAGGAGAAAGTGTAATGAAAACAGTAAGGTTTTTACATAGTGTGAAGAGTTATTTTATTATAGAAGAATCTGACAGAAATCATCTTAAGTATCTAAAGTTACCATATCATAGAACTAAGAATTGTTATCAGTGGATAAAATGTAAAGCAAAGACCACATTTATTCTGGGAATTTACCCAAACAATCAATGACTTAAATACAAATTAAAGAAACACTGTATAAACACCCATGAAGCATAAAGAAGTGACTAGCAAATTTGTTCCCTTTATGCTAAAATTCCCATAGTCAGGAAAGCCAAAAAATGTTGATGCATTTTCTTCACTGGAGGAAAATAAACACACTAGAATGTCAAAATAAACAAGTGCAATAAATAGTCATCATTTCAATTCTTTGACAAAACTGAACAACCCAACACCTGATAGGAGCCAGAGTAATGGATGTATGAGAGAGCTTCCATTATTCTTGTTTTTTTAAGCGCATTGTTTTCAAATATGAGAACATTTGAATAAACTAATGGGTTTAATATAAGGAAATTCAATGAGTTTAGAAAATAGCAATTCTTGAATACTGTGCTTTTCTTCTCTAAGCTTACTACTGTGATCATTTAGGTCACATAGAAAAAAATGTTTAAATATTTATAAAGCATGTCCCAGTATTAAAAATAGATACAATTAAGGTCTCAAAGCTATATAAAATTTGAGAATTTTGAAAATGAAATCTCCTAGATTTTATTGCCTATTTTTAAATTGCAGACTAAATTAAACCTTGATAACATTATTTATTGTTTTCAATGGTACTGATTACTTTGAGATTGGAAACATTCAGATTTCTAGATGGTTGAATGACAGAGAGAGAAATACTTTACGCACCGACAATTTCTAGCTAGCTGAGAGTTAGTTTCTTCTGTTGTGCTAGGCCAGAGTTGGCTCTAATGTGTAATTACTAGCTCACTGTGTGTGGTATTTGCAAGAAACTGATTTTATCTACTTAAGAAAACTTTGCATATCTTCATACAACTTCACACTAAGGATGATTTTAACACTTAACATAACTTACACAAAAAATCTGAGACCTAGCATTTTATGAGACCTAGACATCTCCTGTTACAAGCTTACAGTATGCCTCTGTGAATGGAATGTAATCCTATATTGCATTTTAGTTTAGTGTTCAATATCACCTATTAGCTCAAAAATACATTTTGAACTCTTAGACTATTAAAAACTGAAGCAGATGCCTTTGTTACAGCAATACTAGGCCAGTAGTACTTACTAAGTTTTAATGTTTGCTGAATAATAATGACTTATGTTCTTATTTTGACTACAAGGCAAAATCCGATCAGTTCTGAACTGTGTTGTTCATGAACACAGCTGACACGGGTAATGTATCAGAATCTGATAGTTTCCATTAGCAATGATATTAAAGTAGTTAAACCTGAATCTAATTTAATTTATATAGTATAACTGTTAATATAACTTTATTGTGTTTGATTCAATAAAACAAAAACATTAAATTTACTATACTATTTATGTCTTTTTTTTGTATTTGGTGTGATTTTCTCTAGCCATAAACCCTTAAGCCTTTGAAAGGTATTCTTCTCTTGCCATCCATATGCAGTTACTAAGTTTGCCAATACTGTTACTTAGGCATCTCTGAAATAGGAATGCTGCTATCAATAAACATTCAATGGCTTTTTGTCATTTTGTAGGTATATATTATTTTAAAACAGTGGTTCAAAGGATTCTATGATCTCCCTCCCATCTGTACCTATGTAACCCAAATGTGTTGTCTCTTAGATAACTAGTGTCTTCTAAGTCGCCTGCATTGGCATAATGCTACCTGCTGTGTGTACCTGGGATTCAGGACCTTAAGTGACCCACACCTCTTGCTATGTGCTTCTCATCTTGCTGTAACATGGTGTTGTTGATCATGACACAACTTCAGTTTCTCTGTTTTCTCATAGAATTATGAATTTTGTCTGTGCTTTCTTTGAAAATACAGAAATTTAATGATTGTTTCACAGTACTAGGAGTATGCATATATGTTTTTGCGTACCAGAATTATAAAGCCAAGTTTCTAAGAACATAAATAATAGTATAATATTTGTGTCTCCAGATATTTCCAAATCAGCTTCACTGTTCTACATAGTTAGGTCTCATGATAATTTCATTCTTCAAAATACCTTACATTGACAATTTCTTTTCCTTATGAAATTGAGATAGAAATACACGTTTTTCTTTTGAGTGTGTATATGTGATTTTTCATTTGTTGTATAAAATGATGTGTCTACCAGACTATATTTTTTAGAAAATCTTTCTTCATTGACTTATATAAATTGAAACACAGGCTTGGCATCTAAATTTTATTCAACAAATAATAAGTTTGCAAATATTATATTTACATGTAGTTTCTCTTTTGGTATCTGTGTACCTTACTTTATGTGCTTAGAACTGTGTATAATAGAAACCTCAGTTCATATAAACCTGTGAGGAAAAGACTGCTGTAGTTAGTGGAATCAAGAATGATGGCTCCTGATGGTGGCTGACAGGGGGTGTCTGAAATGTGTCACTCCAACCTAAGAGCTTTCAGTTTAACAAATTTTTCTCAGGTAATAAATCAATATATAAATAAAAGTGAAATGTCAGTATGTGGTGTTACGAGATGACATGGTCTACACTGGAGTCTGGGTGTAATTGAGATTGTTTATGGCACATAGCTTTAGAGCCAGGTGGTATAACTGCAGAAACCTGCCTTGTAGAAGCTCCGAAGAAACCCTCCTACATTCTCTGTCTGTCTCTGTCTCCAGCTCTGTCTCTCCATCTCTCTGTCTCTCTGTCTCCATCTCTGTCTCTCCATCTCTCTGACTCTATCTCTGTCTCTCTCTCTCTCTGCCTCTCTGTTGCTCTGTCTCTGTCTCTCTCTCAAGTTTCTTTAACGAATTTAAAGTCTTTCCTGTTAGTTTAGACACAGAACCAGGATCAAAACAACAAAACTATGTTTTCTCTTACACATGTGCTTAAAAATAGACTTCAGGGTACTATCCCAGCCAGTGTAACTATATCAGCTCCACAACATCAATACCTTAAAAAGCACTTTTATCTCTGTCTCACACTGTGGATATGTCTGTCGGGAGCACTGCCTCTTTAGTCTTCCCATCTATAAGTATCTTATGCCACTGTCACACTGTTTTATTGGACAGAGGACACTGTATAACAACATAGTATCAAGGTAACTATAATGTCCAATGTGCCAGTTACAAAGAGGAGACTGGCAGCATTCCATAGGGACTAAGAAATTTAGGAAGGAAATCTCACTCACACTGGATTCTCTAAACTTATTATTAGGTAATTTTTATACTTCTTGGGATTATAATGCTTGCTTTCTACCATGATTTTAATTAATAAAATATTTGTTTCTAACAATAGGCTTTTACATCTTATTATTTCTCATTTTCCATATTCACACTGTTCCATATTTACTGATGAGACAAAGTAAATAAAGAGACACAGGATTGCTGTACACATTTATAGAAGACAGAGCATTTTACACATTTTATAAAAATTTTGACATGAATATAATAAACAAATATATATTTATATATACATGTACACCACACACACACACACACACACACACACACACACACACACATCAACCACTTGTTGCTCAGTATTTATTAAATGTTATTTAATTAAAATTCTATTTTAAATAAAGTTATTGCATCTATGCTCATCAGTATCTAATTTTCTTTTTTGTGTATGAGTTCTGTATCTCATTTTGGTATCAGAGTAAAACTGACTTCATTGGAAGAATTTGGAAGCTTTCTGTTGTTTTCTATTTTGTGGAATGATTTCAGTGGTATTAGTTAATTACTTTGAAGTTTGTGTAGAAATCGTCCGAGAATCCATTTGGTTTTTTTGGTTCTTTTTAGCTGTGGTACTATTTATTACTCTCTCTATAGCTGTTGTTCAGATGGCTTGTCTGTCACTTGGTGAGAGTGGGGTACTAAAGTCACTGTATGGAGATTAGCCTTTGACTTTACATCTACTAATATTTGTTTCATGATACTGGATTTACTTGGTGACTATATGTATAGAATTATTGTAATCTACCTTTGATTGATTGTTCCACTGATGAGAATGAAGTTTCTTTCTTTCTTTTTTTTTTTTGTCACATCTAACTATGTTACATTTGAAAGTTATATTGTCTGATTTTAGAATATCCACACCTCCTTGTGTCTTAGTTCCATTTGTTTGGGATAACACATTCATATTTTATCCTTAGACCTCTGTTCGTGAGTGAAGTTCATTCTGCGGTAGACTGGGGTTCCTGGATTGTTCTAAGATGACCCACGGAATCGATTTACCTGAGACCTAAGATTTCCTTACTATGGTTTATTTATTCCTGTTGATCTTTGGTGTGTTGATCCTTCTGTTCAAAGTCATGTATTCCATCCTGTGTCATCTACAGAGCTGACTTAGTGGTCATAAATTCCTTCACTATATTTTAACATGGAAAATTTTTATTTCTCCTTTAATTTAATATTAATATTTTCTAGAGTATAAGAACATTTAAAACCATGTTTCTGAGTTGGAATACATCTTTCCAGGACCTTCTAGTTTTAGAGATTTGTATTGGATAATCACATATTTTTGTGCTGTCTTATAGTGAACTGAACTTTCTTTAAGTTTTTTTTATTACTTTTATTTTATTATAAGTCTTTGATTCTCTAGCCCTAATATGCAATAAGAAATTTATTTTCTTGTCCTGTCTATTTGGTTTTTTTGTATAATTCTTGTGTCTGGATGCACATCTATTTCTGTAGGTTTGAACCTTATTTTTCTATGACTTTATTGAAATTATTCTCTATGTGTTCACTCTCATGTTCTCCTTCTATGACCATAATCCAAAGATTTGGTCTTGTGATATCCTAGATCTTTCCCTTTACTTCATATATGCACAGTATATACATACACACATACATTTATACATACACGCATATCACACACAGATATATATATACACACACATATACACACACATATCCATGTCTTCTTTAAGATTTTGAACATAATTATAATTATTGTTTTCTATTCTGTCAGGATTCTTCCCAATCATTCTCACTAGGAACCACCACAAAAGATTAGTAATCTTTGATGAAGACGTATTATGTTAGTTTTTCATGTTGTTTTTGTTTTTATGATAATACATACACATCTGGAGTTAATTTCTTGGACTGTTTTTCTCTTTTTTATTTTTATTTCTAATTCAGGGCCCCATTTACTTTCTGCTGTGCTTTTTCAATATTCATGAGATAACTAAATCATATTAGCATTGAAATGCCATTTCTGTCTATGGAACTGGCACTTAGGGCCATGGAAATTATCTCTGCTTTTCTGAGGATCAGCTGTTGCCTTATGTCAACTTGGACCTCCTACCTGGGTCCCCAGTTTTTCCTGACACTTTAGGAATGCCTTCCACTGCTCTCTGCCCAGGTTCACATCAGGTCCTGATCTTGGTATATCCTCAAGATTTGCAAAGTTTTTCAATGGTGGGAAGACTTAAATTTTAGATGCAATGATGATGAAGACAGGAAATAAACTTCTTGCTCCAGTTAAATCTGGAAATGTAAAGAAAAAAGTTTCAAAAAGCATCAAACATAATCTAAGCTACCTGAGTATAATGACTGTCATTGTATGTAGCTACATGAACATAACACTGAACTTAGTTTTTTGGTTTTGGTTTTGGTTTTGATACTGCTTTCACATCAGAACACTAGGAATTATAAGATATAAATTTTACACTAAGTTACTCTACTGTTAATAATCTATAAATAACTAAATCTAGTGCTATAAAATAAGTTATACCCTATTCAAATAACTAAAGTCCCAGCTATGTTGTTTATAAAGTGACAGTGAATCTATGCAAAATAAAGAGTTGACTTACCTTTGACCTGACATTTACATTACCTAGTGGGAGTAGTAATCACAGATGATAAATTACTTCAAACTGGAGGCTGAAACACAAATAAAATAAAATAAAACAAACTTTTTCTAATAAAAAGCCAGATGTCAATGTCCCTATAAGCATTTTAAACACCAATCAAAATGTGTTTCCCATTCCTCTCCACACAATATAAATACTGTATTAACCATTTTAAATGTATCACGAAGGACCAGTTTTATTTAGAGATGTAAAAGTATATCATTTAAATAAAATTTCATGAAAATTATACCATACCCTGATCAGTATAACATAATACATGTTTGTGGCAAGTTATTGCTAAGCCAATTAAACATATTATAATTTGTTGCATGTTCTTACTAAGGAGGCTGATTATATGAGTGTTATACATACTTTTTGCAGACATTTGCTTAAGAATCCATGCAACAGAGTTCAGAACTATACTATTGACTAATAATATTACATACAACAATAGACAGTTTTGGATATACATGAAATTATTCCCCAAATCATATTCAAGCTGTTTTTATATTGAAATATAAATTAATAAAGTCAAGATTCAGTATGTTTAGATAGTAATTGTCTCCAGGTTTCTACCCTTCTTGAAACCCCATCTTCACTGTTTTTGATGATGAACTATACTATGAGTGAAATATACTACTTCCTACCCACATTGCTTTTATCGTGTTTCATCACAGCAATACTTACCCTAACAAAGACAAGTATGTCGTGATATATTGTGTACCCCAATATATTGTGTAAAACTAATAAACTTATCTGGGGATCAGATGACAGAGTCAGCCATTAGAATAGACATAGAGAACAGGCAGTGGTGGCACACACCCTTAATCCTATCACTCAGGAGGTAGAGATGCATCTGGATCTCTGTGAGGTCAAGGCCACAATGGAAACAGAGCCAGGTAGTAGTGGCAGTAGTGGCACACATCTTTAATCCTAGGAGTGAAATCTTATGTCTATGTTGGAAAGGACACATGCTTTTAATCCCAGAAAGTGAGATGACTGGATGGAGAATGGTATATAAGGCATAAAGAGACAGGAACTAAGCAGCAGTTCAACTGAGACCCTCAGGGGTGAGGACTTAGAGGCTTTCAGTCTGAGCATTCCTGGAAACAAGATCAGCTGAGGAGTTTTCAAGGTGAGGTTGGCTGTGGCTTGTTTTGTTTCTCTGATCTCTCAGCTTTCACCCCAATATCTGGCTCCAAGGTGTTTTGTTTCATTTTATTATAAGACCTTTTAAGATTCGTGTTGCAAAACTATTTAGTTTTTAAAGTTAATAAAATAGTTATAATTTTGAACTAGAACAAAATCAATGGCAAATTAAGAATAACCCTCAAAACGCTCTCCTACTAGTAACTTCATAATTTTATTATTGATTTTAGAAGGTTGCTTGTTATGTTCTTACTTGGATGGAAGCATTCTAAAAGAGAATATGAATTGGTCTAGGTAATTAAATGTAAAACATTTTAATACTAGAATAGTTTATTTACAGTTTGTTAATAGTGTTTATATTATTTGGGATGAGTTAAAATGATACTTTAAAAGAGAGACAGAGGCAGAGGCAGAGACCGAGAGACAGAGAGGTAAAGAGAAAATGGAACAAACGTTAAAATAGTTCAAATCCATATTCCTCATGAAGGATAAAAAGGGATAAAGGATTATGTTTTCCTGTGGTGCTTGTGAAAAGTGCTAACAAATCCTGCAAAATATTGCAACTAGAGCTCCTAATTATTTTTAGGCCCAAGAGATATGTTGCTTATGTTAAAAAAGTTACTGGCCATCAGCCAAGTGCCAAGAGGTAGACTATATGAAAATATGTAGTATTTGAAGAGAAAATTGTCTGGAGGAACCTACCCTTTTCTTGAAAGTAAAAGAATTTTATTTATATCTACTGCAAGTGATTTTAGAGGTTCTTACTTGAATGTGGCTACCTTGAAAATAGTGCTTTGAAATATTTTTTATAACACATTAAACTTAATTGATACTTTCCTCAAAATTGGCCAATTCATCCATAAAATCATATCCTTTTATAGTGTCCAATTTGGTATAAATTTAGCTCCAAATGGAAAGCTGTTAAGGCTATGGGTCATGTCTCATGGACTCATACTGCTTAGAACAGTGGCTAAAACACATCATACTTCTGAGTACTGAATATCACATGGAAAAATCTCAGGGCCCTTTCATATCTGCTTCTACATATTTTCCTATGACCTTACTTTATTTTTTGAATATGCTCTCTTTAGAGATCCCTGGATTCCAGAGAAGCTACAGATGTATGGCAAGATGGAATAAACCTTGCTACTTCTTACAGTTTTGTCATGTCAATTAATGCCTCCTTGTTCAGTCATCCACTCTGAAATAGGTAATTTCAATCAGTTAATAAAGACCAGAATTTATCAATAGTCACATGACCATCACAACATATTGCAACCACTGACAGACTAGTCTTTCCTAGGAATTGAAGCAGATTGCAAATAGAATTATAAGTTTTACTTTAATATTAACATAATCTTATTGTTCAGCATTTTAACTCCATAAAAGTCAAAATACTGAATAAATTTCAAATTATCAAGAATAGCAAAAAATTAATTATTTCACTTCTCTAATATAAGACTGGTTACAGAATTGTTTTCCAATGATAGCATTTTATTAGTTAACTTTAGCTTCTTACAGTATGTGTTATTCATACTAATGAAGTTAGTCTAGAAAATGGTATCAGGATGTTTATAAAAAATAATGAAAATTATATCAGCACTTCCAAACTAGTGCTTAATTGAAATAGGCTAATAGTAGCCAAACTATTTCATATGAGATAATGTGATCTCTTGAACACTTGTTCTGTCAAATAAATTACTGTAACTATCACATCACTCTATATTTTTCTAATAAAAAATCTAAAATATACATTAGCAAAATAAGCCATATATATGTGTATATATATATATATATATATATATATATATATATATTATGTGTGTGTGTGTGTGTGTGTGTGTGTGTGTGTGTGTGTGTGTGTGTGTATGTATATATGCTGTGGGATGTTTGGTATGTCCTGTGGGAGCAGGTCCGCATAGAGGATGATTAGGACCACGGGCCTGAGTGCAGGTGTCTGAGATGGTCTGCACTTGGCTGTGCTGGTGGATGGTCTTTATGTCAAGTTATTCTGATTGGTCAATAAATAAAACCTGATTGGCCGTGGCTAGGCAGGAAGTATAGGCAGGACTAACAGAGAGGAGAAATAAAAGAACAGGAAGGCAGAAGGAGTCACTGCCAGCCACCCGCCAGGACAAGCAGCATGTGAAAATGCAGGTAAGCCACAAGCCGCGTGGCAGGGTATAGATTTGTGGAAATGGATTAATTTAAGATATAAGAACAGTTAGCAAGAAGCCTGCCACGGCCATACAGTTTGTAACCAATAGAAGTCTTTGTGTTTACTTGGTTGGGTCTGAGTGGCTGTGGGACTGGTGGGTGACAAAGATTTGTCCTGACTGTGGGCAAGGCAGGAAAACTATATATATATATATATATATATATATATATATATATATATATATATATATATATAATGAAGTTTTATATCAAGTTTTGAATAGTATTCACGTTCATTAATGGCTAATTGCAATATATGTCATTAAATGAAATTTACTAAAATTTTAAATATGAGCCAGGAAGACAAGAACATTCTCATTGGACTATAAAACATTTACAAATATATCATTAAGACTATTATTATAAAATTGGTGAATAATTCTAAAGAATTCTGCATATATTTTAGAGGGAAATGAACATAAAATAAAGCAACATAGGCAATTTTCCAAATATTTATTTACACCTTTCACATGAAGGTTATTTTCCCTTCCTGTATTTTTGTATAGCATGTATATGAAGTGCCATGGAGCCCAGAAGAGGGTATTAGGTCCCTTGCAACAAGGATACGGGAGATTACAATTCCCCATGTATGTGCTGATTGGTAACTGATTCCAGGTCCTGTGGAAGAGCATTTCTCCAGCTCTCAGCATGGGAAATTTTGACATAAACCATTATTTCTTCATTTTTTTTGAAAAATAACACAAAGATTTTTGTGGTATTCTTAGATTGGTCCACACATTGCTCATAAAACTGAATGCTTGGTCCCCCCTTAGTAGAACTGCTTGTAAATGACTAGGAGGTAGAACCATGGTGGAGGATGTGTGCCACAGAGGAAGGGCTTTAAGGTTTCAAAAACCCAAGCTAGACCCAGCCTCTCCCCGCATCCCCTCTCTGCCTGCTGCTTCCTGTGGATAAGATTCTAAAGCTCCCAGTCTCATGGATGCCTCCCTGCCTGCCAACATGTTTCCCACAAAGATGAATATGAAATAACCCTCTATAACTATAAACAAGCTCCCAATTGAATTTTTTTCTCATAAGTTGCCTTGGTCATGATATCTTTTCATAGCAGAGTATAGTAACCAAGACATTTTCATACTCATAATTTTCCTGGAGATAAAAAGAGGAGACAAATTATCAACATTGTCATGCTTGAGGGGAGAGAATATACAAAATTTATATATTTTCTGTCTGAAAAGAAGGACTAAAGCCAGATAAGAATAACTTACCATAGTACTTTACAAAAATAGAAACTATGATATCACAAGTTACTTTGAATTTACCAAAATAACTATTACAAGAGATATAATTAGTATTAGGAAACTAGAAGGTTACTGAAATTTAAGTCAAATAATATCATGTGTATCATCCAGTGGTGTACAAAGCCATTGGAAGATGCTCATGTACTAAATAGAATAGTATTAACAAATTGATTTTCCAACAAAACATCATGTAGTACAAACCAATACTGTTGATTCAGGAATTGTGGTTTGGGACCCTATAGACACAGGGAACAGATGAAGGTAGTATGAGCCCTGAAGCAGTCTGAAGAGGAATATTCATATGGGTGTTTGGGTTAATGAAAAACTGTAAATCACTACTAGTCATACTATTCATCCTCAATATGAATTGACAATGAAAGGAGTATTAATATCCAGTAAGGTTAGGTTTACCATTTAAGACACCATGCAAAATAGATTATGGCTTAGCAATGGGTACACATAAGAATCTCAATAGCAAGGCTGATGAATGCAGGCATATACAAATACAAATGAGCATGAGAAACTTGAGTGTAATGAGAATATTGACAATGACTTTGACAGAAAGATGCACACCAGAGTAGGTAGACATCGAGAGAGAGCTGTTGGGACTGGGGAGAGAGCTCTGTGTTAAGATCACCAGCTGCTCTTCCAGAGGACCCATGTTTGATTCCAGAACCCACACGGAATTTCACACACTCTGTAACTCCATCTCCAACTGCTCCATTGCCCTCTTGGGGCCTGTGCATACACACGTTGCACAGATACACTCATGTACAAAATAAAATAAATATTTAAAAAGGAAGAGGCTGTGGTGGAGGATTTACTAAGAATCCATTGTGATAGAATGGCCAACTGTCTGATATTTAGAAGGGCTAATTGTATTCGCCAATTACATCAACTGCTATTTGGCAGAGTGATTTCATTTTGAAGCAACGAAAACGCATATACATTGAATCTTACTAGACTAAAGAGTTTTGCCTAGGATATTTTCTTGGATTAGTTTTCTATGATTACATGAAGTTTAAGTTTGAAAATGATAACTTCTTTTTCAAAACCCAAACTAATACATAAAATTATCAAAAGGATATCTACATAGATATTTTCATAGATGTAGAAACAAAGATACATAGATGCAAAGATACCTAGATTTAAGAAGAAACTACCACAGAAAACCTGACAATAAGTCTCTCTCTTCTTATTTTTATTTTTGTTTGCAAATAAGAAGTTGATAAATTGTAATGACAAGAAAATTTTAAAAAATCAAATCTTCTAAAGGTGACATATTATATAACTATTCCTAACTAAAACTTTAATGTGCTATGGAATAAGTATAATGTTGCACTAACATCTATAAGTAAACTGTGCTTTCAGGTTTTTGCACTGATATGTAGATTTTTTTCTTAATTATATAACAAAAATTGAATTTAGTCTTGACAATTGGTTGACATTTACAAAAATGACTTCAAATAGGTCAGTGATTTTAATATTTTCATGCTTTGATGTGATGACACAGCTTTTAGTACACAAAAAGTAATACGAATTAGAAGTTATAGCTATTTTTTTTTTTAAATTTCCCCAATGACATTAAAAATCTGTAATAAAAGGGTGGAGAATTGCCACTTCTAATCTGGTAATAAATCTGGGGTTTATTTTTGTATCACTTTTTACATGGGGTGATTTTTCTTTAGTGGAAACAAGAAGTAATAAAAAAAAATAGAATAGATAGTCTTTCCCTGGAGTGGCCAGAAGGACAATTCACTAGTGACCATAGCAAACTACCTGGGTACAATAAAGGCTGTTGATTCATTGGTGCTGTATAAAGACTGAGGACTCAGAGCACTAAAATGCCAGAAAAAAGCAGGGTGAGGGATACAAAGGGAGTGCACTGAATAGTAAAATGGAATGAGAAAAGTGCTAATATAATATTCTGTGGTAAGCTCCCAACCTGATGCAATATTTAAAAAGTGGCGTGATTTTAAAATGTGCACTGTAGATACATAAAACAGAATAATAAGCCAGACACAAAGTCAGAGAAAGCATCCAAAATCAGCAGACCAAAAATACAAGAGGATTACTGTTAGGGGAATTGAGAAAGCAGAACGGAGCTCAAGGAGACTGACAGGAAAGGGATAATGAGAGGTGAGGAAGTTGAAATGCAGTGAGGAAGAAAAGCAACAAGTTAACAGGACAGAAGGAGGAAGATCATCCCAAAGTAATCAAAAGAACGGAATTTGTAAGGTGACAGAAAAGACTGGCATGAATCATGCAGAGGACAGGGAGATGCCATCAGTAGAGCATGCTGCTTTGAAAGAAGGAGTAGGGTTTGCTTAACGTAGGTTTGTCTTTCCTCTAAACTGAGGGGAGCATTACCACCCATCTCATAAGGATATGTTGCGTTGATACAGTAATGTGGGATCAAATATGGGTAATGCACACTTAGAAAATGTATTTCTGAGCTTATCTGGCTGTGTATGTGTGAGTGTGTGTGCATCCCTGTGAGCCTAGGATTTTAGTGCCCTTACTATTAAGTAGTTCTTAAAAAGCAGTCCATGATTTCCAATGTAGAAAAAGAGGAATTTGAAGCTTATAAGCATGTAAAGATGATTAGGTACAGTAAAGGAAGTGCACTTTATCAGTTAAATGTCCCCAAAGGAAAATCATTTTCCCAGTTACCAAATTACATCTGAACCCAAAGGTCAATTTAATAAGATTAGTCGACTGCTGGTTCAGACTTAGAGGGAGGGGAGGTTACAGTTCACATTTTATACCCAGATGGTTCCAGCTCATTTGATGAAGTTGACTATTGCAAAAGTTCTTTCCATGGATTACATTGCACTGTTTTTAGTTTTAGTATTCTGTGTCCATTTCTAATATTTTCATAAAAATGTGACCTCATTTTTTTCTGTCTGTCTCTCTCTATGCATGTGCCTAGTTGGATTTGTGTGGATATCTGGTTGGATAGTCTCTAGGCAGCTATACATTCTCTTTGTGATTTCTTGTTTTCTTTTATGTCAAGCACGTCTACTTTCAGTAATACAACATGCTTCAGTTTAAATTACTACAAGCTCTGTAGACTTAAATGTAAAATTTGTAAACTTTTCCTAGGTAAAAGTTTCATTTTCATACTCTGCTTTCTAGTCGTACTTAATAATAAACTTTGGAACGTATTTGACATTTTTTCTCTAAATATTATCTTTAATTGTCCAACATTGTTTTCAGGTTGATAAGACGAATGTCACTTCAAGTGTTAGGACTTCAAACCTCAGCAAAAAATTTTCCTTTACTTTATCAGTTGAGGGTCACAAAACCTTTTCAACCACGGGCAGGGGCTGGGCGGTGGTGGCGCACGCCTTTAATCCCAGCACTCGGGAGGCAGAGGCAGGCGGATCTTTGTGAGTTCGAGGCCAGCCTGGTCTACAGAGTGAGATCCAGGAAAGGCGCAAAGCTACACAGAGAAGCCTATCTCGAAAAAAAAATTACCTTTACCTTATCAGTTGAGGGTCACAAAACCTTTTCAACCACAGCCAGGTAGGACACAGGAAAACTTCAGTTACAAATGGGGCCAGGTAGGACACAGGAAAACTTCAGTTACAAATGGCACCAGGACGTGGGGTGAGAGTTTCCACCTAAAACATGAGAAAGCTTTTAAAATGGGTTCTAAAATGTAGGCAAGAGCAGCTTCCTAGTTGTCTCTATTAGGCCAGCTGTAGCCTGCAGGTTACATGTAGCCTATGGCAGGTTCATGGCATGCAGGCTTGACCTATGCCATGTTACACAATGATGTCTCCAAGCTTTGCACTATGCTGAGTGGTGGATATGGTCGTTCCTATATTTTTTAAAGGTTTCTGGGCTACACACTGCTTTGATAGAGACACAGACCCACTGCCTCCCAGAGTCTGGGGTGGGCATGGTTCCTCCCAAGCTGGTGGTAAACTTAGTTCTGCCATGTTGGGAAGTTGAGTTGGGCAGAACCAGCAGCCAAAGCTTCTGCTTCAATACCACAGTTTAAAACAATAGATTCACAATATGACAGATACAGATGGGATCCACCTCTAAACAGTTTACAATGTGTGTAAAAATATATGTAACCATGAAAGAGAGAAAAAGTAATATATACAGTTATATAAAGAAATAGATAGTTTTAAAAAGTAAAGTTTTTTTTAAAAAAGTAAAAGTAATATAAGAAACAAGCCACATAAAGATAGATATCACACAGAGAATCTGGATTTTGTTGTCTTTGGAATTTTTAACTGCAGAAAGACATTTGATTGTAAAGACTGCTGAGTTAAACCAATATGCATATTTTAAAGGTACCTTGACTTTAAAATTTGGATGTAAGGATATGTTGCTTTGGAAAGGAGGTTCTGCTTTTGTTTCCACAGAAAGCAAGGGGCTATGGATTTGTTCAAGATTAAGATACATCAGGTTTGACCAGCCAAGAACCTCTGAAAGGTCTCTGATGACAACATGGCCCAGATCATACAACATCCAGAATAGTTTCTGGCTATTGGCAGAAACTGGCTCAGACAATGCTGCCTCACAGACTATTCCAGTCAGGACTTGACCGTAATTCTTAATTTTCTCATGGTCCACATAAGAATACAGTGCCCCATCCAGCAGGAAGTAATATGAAAAGCTTCACCCAAATTTCCAAATTATTGTTTATGAATGTTTATTTTTATTTAAAGCAGGTTGACTATAAATACAATCGCTTTCTAAAGAAGAAAAGGGGATAGTATAGATATGATAGGATGAAAGGGTAGATTAATGACCCTAATTTTGAAGAGCAACAACTTGTTTAGAAATATTTTACATTGTTATGGATTTTAGTTTATTGATACAAATTTAAACTTAATTTTGTTATACTGTATATATATTTCTACTCTCGGTTGAGGTGTTATGTTTATGTAACTCATTTAGATTATAATGAATAATTAAAAATAGAGATTAATAATTAGTCTTCTATGATAGTCAAACTTATAGTCATGTTAAGTTTTCTAGGTATACATAGGTACAATTCAATTAGGTAGGTAATCTTCAAACACCTCAAAGACATACAGAATATGGCATTTAAAATGTTTTAAAACTTAGACTTTCTGGACAGTGAGACATGTCAACTCCTAGCAACACTGATTTACTTCAGAGAGGAGGATGGGCAATGAAGACACTATATATGGAGTTTATCTTCTTCTTGTCCAAATAACCATTTGGGCAAGACTGTTCTTCCCTGCACTACTTGACAAAACAAATGTATCAACTGGACATGCAGGACCCATAGGAAGGTGACCACTAAACTTTGTTTGGCAAAATGGTCCTTCAGATTCCTGCTTCACAGAGGAAACTGCCAGATATTCTACAGGACACAGAGAGAATTGACTGAGAGACTCTAGGCCTGTGGCCTGAAGACAGATGCCCCAAATGTACAGAGGAACTTTGGATGACTGTCCAGGCTGCCAGCTGTCTCTGTCTACTCTTGCAAGACTCTTGAAAGTTGCTTGTGTCCTTCTCCCATTTCTCAGGTAATATTATATCCTTCTGAGGTCTTTGATGTAGTTGAAGACTAGATAATTATAATTTTCTTTGGTTATGATAAGAGATAAGATAGATATAAAACTTTAAACTCACAAATATAAGATAGATATTTTCTTTGATTTTGCCTAACATAAATAGACTAGATACTATAACTTTAATTCTTGCTTGATAATTGTTTTGTTATACGTAATTTTACTATGTTAAAGCTAAAACCTTCCTTTTTGAAAAAAAAAAAGAAGAGGGGAAGTGCTGTGGATATCTCTCTGTATGCTTGTGAATGTGTTGCTCTGATTGGTTAATAAATGAAATGCTGATTGGCCAGTAGCCAGGCAGGAAGTATAGGCAGGACAAGCAAAGAAAAGAATGCTGGAAACAGGAAGGCTGAGTCAGGAGACACTGCCAGCTGCCACCAGGAAAAACAAAATGTAAAGATACCAGTAAGCCATGAGCCACAAGGCAAGGCATAGATTTATAGAAATGGGTTAACTTAAGAAGTAACGTCTAGCTAGCAAGAAGCCTGAGCCATTAGGCCATACAGTATGGAAGTAATATAAGTCTCTGTGTGTTTACTTGGGTCTGAGTGGCTGCAGGCCCAGGCAGGATTGGAGAAAATTCCAGCAACACATGCATGCCTTTAATCCCAGTACTCAGGTTGCAGAGGCTCTGTGAGTTTGAGGCCAGCTTGGTCTACATAGTGAATTCCAATCCAGCCAAAACTACATAGAAAGACCCTTATCTCAAATAGAAAAAAAATTAGGATTGCTCATGTAAACATATATAATCACTTGGTAAGATACTTACATTTTCAATTTTCAGCTTTGCTTTAGATTATTCTACAGTAGTTATTATTGTTAGTTATTAGCTTGATAGAATACAATATCATCTGAGAGACTGACTTCTGGTCATACCTATGAGGAATTCTCTTGATTACATTGATTGCTAAGAAATGATCCATCCTGAGAGTGGGTGGGACCTAGGCTGTAGATGCAACAGATGAATATGTATACATATGTATATACAGATGTATATACATACATATACATGTGAATGTAATGTGACTCCTTCCTTTAAACTCTTGATGACTTGGTTTCCTTGGCATAATGGACTGTTGACAGGGTTTTCTATCACAGCAATATGGAAAGAAATGAAGACAGATTTAGTATCAAAAGCTGGGCCACTGCTGTGCTAGCCTGGATCACACAGCTCTTAGAGCATTGGGGCTGCTTTATGGAAGGAATGACAGAAAGTTTAGAGCTTTAGGCAAGAAAAGCCATTAACTTATGTAAGGAAAGCTTAGTGGGCATTTCTAGTGGGAGTTAGAAGAGAAGAATTTTGGACTGTGGTGGCCAGGCTCTTAAGGTTTCAGAGATAAACAGGACTTTTACCAGTAATTGAACTAGGGTCCTATGACGTTCATGTGACATTTTGGACAAGAATCTGGCTCCATTCTGCCAATATCCTGAGAACTTGAGTGTAATTGAATTGAACAGGGATGGACTAGCTATTTGGCAGAGGACGCTTCAGAAAAGGAGAGCATTCAAGCTGGTGATGAGGCAGATTTGTGATTGCTGTGATCAGAATCACTGAAAAAAATCCATCCTGTATTGCACTGGGGCAAAAGGCAGATGTCCTGGGGGAAAAAAAAATCCCTACCCCTCAGAGGCTCCAACTTATGAAGATTTAAATTCATTTAAGGACGAAGGCCTAAAATGAAGTGGTCCCATGCTCCTTGAGAACAATTACCTCAGAAAGGGTTTCCTCGGGGATATCAAGCTGATAAACCTGTGGTCAGCGGTGAAGGGCTGGTGGTGGGTGGCGTTTTATGCTCACAGTAAACTGGAGGCAGAGATTTGTGGTATACTCCATTGATGCTGAGTTTGAAGATATCCAAGAAGAACTATTAAGTGGGTCATAAAGAGCAGCCTAGGCTAGGCACTACATGGCCCAGTTGAAATTTCTGAAAACAGACTCTGGGAGGGTATTGTGTGAGGTAGAAACATGAAGTCTCGACTGTCATGGAGGCCACAATATAATGGCGATGTCAGTATGTGATGTGTGCCAAAGAAACCTGGGAATGTGGAATGCATCCAACCCAGGAGACAATCTATGTGTGCTTAAGGCTGAATCAGAACTGAATGAGTGGGGCAAATTTTATCACAGGTCTATAACCTGGAACTGTGGTCTAAGATAAACGTATCCTCCAATAAGTTACTTTGTCAGAGAATTTTATCAAGGCTGTGATGTATTGGCTACTTTTCTGTTGCTTTGATGAAGCACCATGGCCAAGCCAACTTGGACAACAGTTTATTTTGGCTGTGGTCACAGAGGGTTAGATTCCATGATGGTGGAACAGAGGCAGCAACAAATACAATAACTCACATCACTTTTAAAGTTTAAAGCAAAATAAATTGTTAATAGCCTGGAAATTTTCAAAGTCAGCTAATTAACATGCATGAGTATGATCTCTGTTGTGAAGAAATGTACAAGGGATATTCCAAACTCACAACTTACAAAAGCACTAATTTTGCTTAAGACAAAAAACAAAACAAAACAAAACAAAAGAAAAACGGAAATTAATGCTCAGCTTTTAGATACAATTGAGAAAAGCATATTTATATTTAAACTTCCTTGTCAATATATATTTATAAAAATAAACCTATCTAAACATAGCAATAAACTTAAATTTTCAGTGTTTGAAAAAATTATTAAATATTCAGGCAAACTAACACATTCTTTTCACTAGCAAAGAATATGAGGCCAATCAAGGAAAAACAAATTGTTTTTCCTCAATTTTAAGGTAGTTGAATTCTATTATAAGTCATTAAAATTGATAAGCCTCATACTATTGCTATCTTAATTCTTATGTTAATGTTATATTATCTTCATGATGAATATGTTTTATTGGACATTTATGCTTCAGTCAGGAGACATCAGAATCAATGCTCAAAACGATCCTAGGGCAGTGATCTCTCCCTTCACGTGAAAGGCATCCAGCCAGCCCTATATACTAAAGCAAACTTTGGTACAGTACAACTTCCTAGTTCTTGTCATTCTCAGTCTCATTATTTTCAACTTGACACTGCTTCCTTATTGAACTTCTCTAATATTTTGTTCAACTCCCTCTATTGGGTGGTTTTGTGTGTCAACTTGACACAAAATAGAGTCATCAGAGGAAGGAGCCTCAGCTGAGGAAATTCCTCCTTGGGATCCAGCTGTAAGGCATTTTCTCATTTAGTGATCAATGGGGAAGGGCCCAGCTCATGGTGGGTGATACCATCCCTGGGCTGCTGGTCCTGAGTTCTATAGAATGGTGGGTGGGCTGAGCAAGCCAGGGGAAGCAAGCCAGTAAGCAGCTCCCCTCCATGGCCTCTGCATCAGCTTCTATTTCAACGATCCTGCCCTGTTTGAGTTCCTGTCCTGACTCAGTGATGAACAGCAATACTGAAGTGTAAGCCAAATAAACCCTTTCCTCCCCAAATTGCTTTATGGCCATGGTGTTTTGTTGCAACAATAGAAATCTTAACTAGGACACTCCCTAAATAAATACAGTAAAAATATTAATTCAAATTAATACAATGGTAGCAGAGTAGAATTTGTCTCATGAAACCTGATTTTTTTCTTTAGGAAAGTACATTATTATGAAAATGACTTACATGATTCAGTCTTCTTTATTATTTTATGAAAGGCATATTTCCAAATGAATATTCAATAGACAATATTCATAATTTGAATACCAAGTGTATGGAGTTATATTTAATTGAATTATAACTTAATTTAAATTTTTACTATACATATAAATAGGTTTCTGTGTTTTAAATTTATACAAACATCATTTGTTTTGGCCAAGGCATTTTTTTTACATTTTGTATTTTTAATGTTAGAATAGCTTTACTTATAATTTGTCTATGAAAAATTACTCAGATGGTAATTAATATCTTTTCAATAAAGCTATAATTCACAGCAGTTTCCCATACTCCCCATAAGATGAGCTGACATTGTGAAGGAATTCCTGAGCATCTGAGCACAACCATTGCCTGACAATAACATTGTGGAATTCTCCCTGTGGCATTCTCTCTCCTGCTTAATTTAGTTGGCTTGTAGTAAATGACTTGAAGCCTGACCTAATCTCTAAATATCACTCTGTGAAGTGTTCTCTATTCTGTGTCCTCTCGTTACTGGGCTTTTGTGGCATCAATATTTTTTCTACTCAACTGCAAACCTTCTTTTGTATTCCCTGGTCACTTCCCTTAGCCCAGCAAACACCATATTATTTTTTTTTTCTTAAACTGTAATAGTTGACTGCTGCCCTGCAGCCCCTAACCACTTCAATTCCCTAGAGGTTTCAAAAGAAAAGATTGGAAATGCACATAACTGCAACTTTCACAAATTCATTGAACCTGAAATGCGAAAAAAAACCTTGTTAAATGTTGAAGCCGCACAGTAGGAAGAAATCTGAGGCAGTTCAGTGATATAACACAAAATTAATGATCATGCAGAAGGAAAAAGGAGTCAAGTTGAAGGAAAGGAATCTGAAACAGAGGAGGTAGACAGCACTCTGAACCATGTTTCTTAGTAACATAAAATGCTTTCTAATCTCAATATTTAAACATAGACAAGATTGAATTTTTAGTTTCCTTTTTCTCTTAAATTATTTTAGCTACACAGAGTGTTAGATTATGTTTTAGTTTCTCTTGATCTGACAGGATTTCCCAAATACTAGTTTATTGACAGATTATTGCTCTACTTTTATAGTTTTTTTTTTTTTTTCAATTTCATGAATATCAGCTGAGACAATGAGTAAACATGAGTGTCAGACTTTGGATCCCAAGCAACTACTTAAGTGCTGGGCTTGATAGACTGTCTAAAAATGGTGTGGGAGACAGAGACAGGGAGCTCCCCGAGCAAACCAGTGCTAGTGGAACCAGTGAGCACTGGCTTCAGGGGAGGGAATCTGCACGCGCGCACACACACACACACACACCCACACCCACACACACACACACACACACACACACACACACATACACACATACACACACACACAAGAAAACATGTCATGAATAAGAGGAATGTTAGAAGCTGAGTGGGTGGAAAGTAAAATTTAATGTTTTCTAGGAAAATATTCCAACCTCACCTGAGAAATGAAGTTTGAGGTGAACACTCATGGAAGTACAATTCTGAAATTATTTGTAGACCGATAATTTTTCACCACAATATATAGAACTACTTATTCCATTTTCCACGTTTGACTTTACATCTTGCTACTTTGTGCCTTCGCTCAGACTTACTGGGTCCCTGTGATTTTTGCCTCGGTTTGCTGATTTTAGATTTCACCTAGATGTACCAAGTACTAAGAAAGGAATTAAGACAGGAAGTAGAAAGCCTTTCCATTTTGATTCTTTATGAATGAATAATGAAAAAAGCATAGAACATTATTGATAAGGCTTCCTTTCTCTACAAAATTATCTTTTTTTAAATTTTTTTTTTTTTTCGAGACAGGGTTTCTCTGTGTAGCTTTGCACCTTTCCTGGAACTCACTCTGTAGTCCAGGCTGGCCTCGAACTCACAGAGATCTGCCTGCCTCTGCCTCCCGAGTGCTGGGATTAAAGGCATGCGCAACCACCACCCGGCTCAATATTATCTTTATTGCCAGTCATCTGTTGACTGTATTGCTCCAATCTATCTCTGAGCTATGTTCTGTGCTCTTACTTTCTGTGTTGTCTCTTCAGTATCATACAATTTTCAAGAACTTTGGAATAAATCCTGATGTTGGATAAGTTAGTGTAATTTTATTTAATAAAACCAAATTTGATCACTACCATTTTATACATGCATCTTAGTAAATAGAAAAAATCCAAAAATAAACTCATATGTTAGAATTCAGATTACACTTTGGTCAAATTTGATGCTAAAATATTTGTTATTATACTGTGACTACCTGAGAAATTTTTTTAAAAAAAAAAAATTGCTTGTCAGTGAATTTCATTTAATCTGACTACTTCAATGACTTTTAATTGGCTTCATTTAAAATGTGTATTTGTGCTGCCTTTCTTGTGACAGAACAAAGCGATGACTAAATAGAAAAAGTAAAAGTTCTTTAAAGACCAATCTCCTTATGGTATTGGGAAGATGTGTCAGGCACTAAGAGCACTGGCTTCTGCTGGAGAGGGCCTGGCTTCAGTTCACAGCACAGACAGGGGCTCCCAAACCCCTGTAACTGCAGTTCTGAAGGGTCAGATGACCTTCTCTGAATTCTGCAGACACGCATTCATGTAATGTGCTTATTTGCATGTAAAGCATTCATTGCGTAATTTTTAAATTTAAAAGTACTAATAGAATCTCTCTTTTTGTCTGTCTATCTATCTATCTATCTATCATCTATCTATCTATCTCTCTATTTATCTCCCTATCCTTCCATGTGTGTATGTTTATAAACTTCAATATGCTCTTGGAGAAACAGCTCTCCTCCAGGTAACATGTGTGAAAGTTGTTTATGAAAATCACATAGTCAAAAGTATTTCCAAACATAAAAAAGTTAGAAATGAAAAAAAAATTCGGGAATAAAATGAATCTTTGTGTCCACTTCAAACTAATTTCGACAACTTAATGAAATGCTCTGGATGTGCTTTATTCACTGTGAATGATCTTAATGATAACAGTAACGGAAGAAACAATGATGGTGGTATGTACAGAAGAACCAAAGATGGCGGTATGTTTTCCTGGGTTGTTCTGGGTTTTTCTATTGGGTGGGCTTTGTGTTTTAAGTGGTGTAATCTCATATAATAGAGAGTTACAGGTGAAAGTAGAAACAACTGAAGAGAATATAAATCTACAAAGCACCACAAACAAAATGGCCCTCTGTGGACACATTATTGAAGATAGAAAGCCAGTGTTACAGGCTTCAGTTTAATGACTCCCTCACTGATCAGGCTACCTCCTCTGCTGTCTCACACAGTCAGATGCCCAGCTTTCCTTGTATGATGCCAGAATGAACAAAATTCTCACAAAAGATTTGCATGTCTAATTATTATAATATGCAACATAATATTGGATAATATATCCAAGAAATAATATTTGTTTAAAAACATATTATGAAGTTTTCTGTTGCAACTGTCTTTTTTTTTCAAATTTAACTTTTTTATTTTTTTATTTTGAATTTTCATTTTTTTTTTCAGATAAGATCATTTCTTTATTTTATGGAGTAGTTACCCCCATGCTGAATCCAATTATCTACAGCTTGAGGAATAAGGATGTTAAAGCTGCTGTAAAGTACATACTGAAACAAAAGTACATTCAATAAGGAGGCCAGTAAACACAGGATTTTGTGTGGCAAGCACGAGACTGACTCAGGGTAAATCTGTGAGAACATTCTGATTCTTATTCATGGAAGGTAAGTCCCTACTGCTGAAGACATCATACACTTCAGAAACAGGGCCCAGAAACCCCTGAGTTGAAACTGAACTGCATGCCCCCTTCCTCAGGACTGGCTTTCGTGGTACCAGAAAGTGCTATGCAAGCTTCCAGAGGAGGGAGACAATCAACAGTTGTCTGCTGTGGTGCCAGTGAACCACAACAACCACCAGCGTGCACCACAACCACAGGGATGCAGCAGTGGCACATGTACCTTGGTGGTTACCAACAGCTCTCCAATTGGACTTAAGACCCACTCAACAAAAGGGAGACCATGCCTGGTTCTAGAAGCTAAGCTAACTACTCAGTGCTAATGAAATTAGTTATTGAGGAGAATCTACAACCACTAATTTACTAAACCAGCAGTCTCTAACAACAATCTATAACATCATTTGTCCTTGTATCTACATATATATATATATATATATATATATATATATATATATATATATATATTTGTCACTCCTCATTACGGAAAGCTTTATTTTGCAATAGATGGAGACCAGTACAGAAAACCACAACTAATCAATATGCAGAGTTGTGGAGCCAAGTCCCATTGGATGTATCTACCAAACACTCCCACACTTAAGGCTCAGGGACACTGCCAAAGAGGTGGCTGAAAGATTCTAAAAGCCAGAAGATCAGGGATTTTTCTGTGAAATTGCATCTCCTAGGAATGTCAGAAGCTACACCCATAAAATCTCAATACAGTGACTACCCAGATGTGAGCTAAGTAAGGAGGTCATCAATAAACATGCCAAACTGCACAGGGAAAAGCTCACCAGGCCTCCACACTTCACAAAGAACTACAAGCAACTGGGTAAATCTGGGAGTGGGAGAGGTGGCCCTCCCTGGGAAGAATACACTACTCAGTTGTCCAGGTCCAAATGGTTATCCGTATTTTATGTATAGGAGTGCTCTGTCTTCATGCATAAGGGATCCCATTACATATGGTTGTGAGCCACCATGTGGTTGCTGGGAGTGGAACTCGGGACCTCTGTAAACACGGAAAACTGGCCAGGGTCTTCCACTTGCCAGCTTTTGCATTTTCTGGATCCTCACAGTGGGCATCAGGTAGCTGCTTTGGCTTCTAATTTTTATGCTATTTAGAGGGCCTGATCCAGTAGAAAAGATACTCAAAGTTCTAAGAAGTCAAAAGTCAGAGGAGTTGAAAGATTATGAACTAGGCTAACAAGTCCTGGGAAATAAGTCAAGATTGTGGTTGCTAATCATAAAATATTGAACTAAATGTGGAGCAATTAAAGTAAAATTCCAAATAAACAACTGCAGATCAGAGTGTTGAAATAAAATGGATATGACAGCATGGACTGTAGCACTGGAAACAATTAGGAAGAAGTACTAGAAACCGTCACACAGTCCATTTCATGCTCCGCTACATTCCTGACATCTAGCTCTGCTCCGGAAATTTAGTAGGTGCTACTCAAACATTTATTTGCTAAATGGGTAAAGCTATGAATGCATGAATAAATCCACAAAATAAGGAATATTGATAGTGCTTCTTAAGAATAATTTCAAGTTGTAATGTTTCAATTTTACACATAGGGATATTATTCACTGTGCTTATGCATTGAGTTCATTATGCTGAAAATAGCTTAACAATTGATACTATAGCAAGTATCACTTCACTCCAGTCCAATTACTAACATAAATAAGGCCTGAGCTGTTCTGTTCACTTCACAGGACTCAGACTCAGCAGTAAGTCATAATTATTGCTTTGTCTGTTTTTTTTTTAATTAATTTATTTTTTAACAGCTCTAAAGCTATATTGGGTAGATTTTTTTAGGCCTTTGATCACAAGTTTTAGGAGTATGGTTATTAATGTCTTTTATTCGTTTGATAAGCCTAAGAATTAGAAACTTCTTGATGTACCAACAATCTCATTGGACCATCAGCATCTTATAATTTGCTTCTAATTGTTCCATATGTACTTTCCTATTTTTGAAAATTTGATCTATGTATACTGAATTATTTTCATTTTTTTTTTTTTTTGAGACAGGATTTCTCAGTGTAACAGCTCTAGCCACCCTGGAACTAGTTCCATAGACCAGACTGGCTTCAAACTCACAGAAATCCTCTTGCCTCTCTGCCTCCACAGTGCTGGGATTAAAGGTGTGCACCACCACCGCCTTGCTTGTTTTCATTCTTACTGACAATACTCTTGAATGTTTGTCTTTAAATTCAAAGGCTTAGCTTCCATGCCTATAAAAGGCTTAAGCTTTACCTACACTTCAATTTGTGCTTGTTTGTTTCCATCTACAACAGCTTAAATCCTGATCATGAGAAATGCAATGATCACTTTAGAGTATATATTAAGTAAGACACAGGAAAATGTGATAAAATAAATACACAAGCCTTAACACACCAAATATCATAGATTAATTATCATCTCTGTAAATGGTGCCAAAAAGTTAACCAAGGCCCCAAATTCCATAGTGAGGAAAACAGGTACTTTTCTCATCACCATGTTGTACTGGGTAGCCATTCCAGCTTGGATCTGGAAGTTCCAACCCCCATTGAGACTCTGGCAACTGTCACACCTATGAGGCGGGGCCAGGGGAAGGCTCTCTTTGTGCCAGGATGCTGAATGTTGGAGGTGGACCTAGCAGAGCTCCAGAGAACACCACTGGACTGCAATACACCTTCCCCAGACCCTGCGACCTACCTATCAGTTAATTTGTGAGTTACGCCATTAAATAAATATCCTTTTAACTATGTGGAGTGACCAAAATAATTTCACCAATATGTGACGCTCACATGGGGCAAATTCTAAAGGCCTGGGTGGCTTCCCGCCCTCTCCTCCCTAGCTGGCGAGTACCTAAACCCACCTGCAAAGTTCCATATCACCAGGGAACACCTACATGGTTCCATTCCCGAAAAAGGGAGCAGCTAGTCCGATCTCAATTCCCTAGCTTAGCCCCAGACCAGCAAAAGAGGCAGGGGAGTGCTAGCTCCGATTTCCGCCATCTCCGCCATTTCCACCATCTCAGACTCCAGCCAAGATCGACAGCAGGCCCTGTTTTGGAGCTGTACCAACGCCACCTGCTGGCTGAAAAGTGCTACTACATGCCCCCAAACCCACGAAAGGTAAGCATATTGTTTCAAGTAAAGGTACTTGATAATTTTACACCTTAAAATTGACTAACACATTTTGAGTAATTCGTGTAATATGGCTGACAACATTACCTCACAAGAATTTAAAAACCTTTTTGCCTGTATGATGAATGACATTTTCCTGGAAATATACAACATTCCTAATGCATATCTGGCCTGTACCATTTTGGCATTCATCATAATAATTCACACAGTGTTCAAACACTGGTTTAAGAACAAAGATGAGTCATTATTGGGACTGATACAGGCTTTAAAAGATAGCAATGAAGGCTTACAGAAAAAGATTCTCTCTCTGGAATCTGCTTTCAAAGATAGCAATGAAGGCTTACAGAAAAAGATTCTTTCTCTAGAATCTGCTAATCAGGATTTACAAAACAGGCTTATACCCAAAATTGATTTTATTGATAACAAATATGAATATTTAATGGATAGAACACTAACTCTCCAGAGTGAAGTTGTCGCTACTCAGACAGTATATAAGGAAGAAAGATTATTGTTAATTGATAGGATAAGGTCCATGGAATCATGTGTTTCTGAGGAGCATAAAAACTTCTATGATTCCATGAGAAATCTGGAGTCCCTTGCAAGAGAGGAGGTTTACTCCCTAGAACAGACCCTAGGTGATCTTTGCAAGCCCTAGAAGAAACTCTCAGTAAACATGACAAGGGAACTAATAAGCAGAAGGTCAAGACCATAGAGGTTATAACATCTCCAAATAGCTCTCATACAATGGCATATCCTGTTATCGTCCATGAGTAACCAGCAGATGACACACACCCTGAGCCATATATGACATTTACATTACAGCCAATTTCAACAAGGGACTTTAAAAATATAAAGGAAGCAGTAGTTATGTATGGGATACACTCCACATATGTAAAACAGATGTTAAATTCATGGTCTACCTCACATAGCATCATTCCAGATGACTGGCATCAGTTGATTTCAGCTGTTCTAGAATATAGCCAGCAGTTACAGTAGAAAAGCTGGTTGAGAGAAGAGGCAAAAAATTTAGAACAACAAGGTAAAATCAGAGGATTTGTGATCTCCCAAGATCAAATACTTGGTGAGGGATGTTTTGCTGACAGGAATGTACAAGCCACTTATGATGAGCATACAATTTCCCTGTGCTGTACAGCAGCTCTAAATGCTTGGGAAAAAAATCCAGAACTTGGAAAACCAACTGAGGTATATACAAAGATATTTCAGGGACCACACGGACGCTTCACTGATTTTTTACAAAGACTGATGACAGCTATAACAAGAGCTGTGTCAGACAAAGAATTAAGAAAAGTATTAACTGAGTCCTTGGCGTTCGACAATGTTAATGCAGAATGCAAAAGAATACTTACACCATTAAAGATCAGATCAGCTCCTTTGGAAGAATAGATTCAATAAACTAATGGTGTTCAGTCTCTTGACTACAGTAATGAGGCTTGGATAGGAGAGACAAATCCCAGAGGTGAAAGAAGGCCCCATAGTACCAAATGTTTTAAATGTGGTACACCAGGTCATATAAGTAAAAACTGTACATGGGGTACTCCTAGAAGTAATACTCCTTCTAGGAATAGCCTAAACAGGAGACCCCAATGGGATTGAAGACTAGCAGTTATAGTTAGAACTTAGTATATATAATATCTTAGATAGAACATATTAAATATTAGATTCAGGTTCTTTAGGATAGGACACCTTTGAATGATCTTTATAACATGCATTTACCTATGCTTTATACTTCTCTGGATTTTAGTATGTGTTTCTTGCTTGATATTGTTTGCATTGTTTGTAGTTACATCTTATCTAGGTCATTATCCCTCATTATTCCTGGACAATATTTGATAACCATTCCTTTGTATATAGTCTTGTATTAGTTTAGAACCTTCTTATTTAGACAAAAAGGGGGAGATGTAGTGGGTAGCCATTCCAACTTGGATTTGGAAGTTCCAACCCCCATTGAGAATCTGGCAACTGTCACGCCTATGAGGCGGGGCCAGGGGAGGCGCCTGGAGACCAGAGAGCTGGATGGGCCAGTGCTCTCTCTGTGTGCTCTCTCTGTGCTGGGACGCTGAACATTGGAGGTGGACCGAGCAGAGCTCCAGAGAACACCGCTGGACTGCAATATACCTTTCCCAGACCCTGCGACCACCTATCAGTTAATTTGTGAGTTACGCCATTAAATAAATATCCTTTTAACTACGTGGAATGGCCAAAATAATTTCACCAATACCATGTAAGTATCAGAGGAAGAGAATTATGACCCAGCAAGTTCAACTGACAAAAAAGGTGGCTGGTTTACTGGGCAAGAAAATTAAAATCCAAAGTAGCGGGTACCACAGAGAAAAGACCTACCACTTCTATATGAGAAATTTGCCCATTCATTTTACATATTCTGTTGTCATATGCTCATTAATTTTTCTCCAGATGAGTCTAGACTGGACGTGATCCTTTGAACTCCTTCTCCAACTCACCAGTGCAAGTATGTTACATGGTTGTCTAGTGTTCCTCTGTGTAGAATTTTTAACAGTGTCTTCGGTTGTTACATTCACAGTTTCCATCTAAAACATTTCTACTAGTTGGTTTGTGTTGTCGTTTGTTTGTTTGTTTGTTTGTCAGAGTTGTAATTTTGCTAGTTACCTTCTAAATCGTATTTTTCACAATTTCCACTTCTTTACATTGCTCATACATATTCACTTCAGATTTTTGTTCTTCATGTTTGACCTTAATATATATATATTCCCTGAAAGTCATGTATTACAGTGATTACAAAGACAGCCTCTCACATTTAAGCTGTGAATAACCAAGTCAGCTAATTATTGTCTTTTCTTTAGTTTCCATATTAAGACAATGTCCCTAAAACATTGAAAAATACTCTAGTGAGTTTTTGGTCATTTTCTTTCAGAGTTAATGGCTCTCTCTTTACATTCTATAGTATTTATAGGAGCAGGAAATCATGGCCTTTCTACTAATTTCTCTAACTGAAAAAGGAAGCACTTTTTCTTTACATTGCTACAGAGACTTGAACTATTAGATATCTCCACTGGAAGATCTCTTGAAATGCTGAGTGGGAATAATTTTACAGATGATATTGAAAATTTTTGATTTTAGAAAAGCTTTATTCATATGAGTGTTATTAATTTCTATAAAATATTAGACATCTTTCCAACCTGGTCACTTTTGTGCCACATGCTACACACCTCAGAAGTATGCACCAAAGCCTCACTTACTAGCACATTGGACACTATGTTATATATACATATATATATATATATATATATATATATATATATATATATATAAATGTTATAACTTTAGAATACATGTTAGATTTACAAAATGAGGTCAGGAAATTTGACATGAGCACAGTGGTCCCCACTATTCTTCTATCATTCGATTCAGAACTGCTACCAAGCACTAATTTCACCTCTGAGATTAGGATAAAATGAAAAAAAAACCTATACCTTGTAAGGACTACTGTTGTTAAAAGAGAAGTCCATGGGTATATAAATTTAAGATTTTGCAATAATTTTATCATATTTTTTCACTATTTTCTCAGTTCCTTTGATGACTAAGTATGTTTACTAATTTCTTATTTTTAATATCATCAAATCAGTTTTATCATTCTTTCTGTGAATAGTAATTAAAATTTTAATAGGAATCTCATTGCATATCTTTACGAGTATGCTTAAGGACACATTTATTTTTTGTTTACTAAATTAACTGATGGAATGTTAATATTTTTCCAGTTTTTCTTTTGTTTTTGAGATTATAATTACACAATCTCTCAGTTCCCTTTCCTACTTCCAATCCCTCCCATATATAAGTCTTCTTGCTCTGTTTCAAATTCATGTCTCTTTTATCATAAATTGTTGTCACATTTCTCCATATATATGTGACATAAATATATATGTGGATATGTACATACATAAAGACACACATACATATATATACATATTAAATCTGATCAGGCTGTATAATTTTATTCATATGTGTATTTTTGGAGCTGATAATTTGGTATTGGATAAACAATTGGCTTGCTTTCCCTCATTTACTTTAGCATATCTATTGATATCATCCGTGATCAGCTTAGTAAACATGCTTGTACATCAAATAAAATACTCCATAATTCAGCTATCATTTTAAGTACTTAAGACTTTTATATTTAAAGAACTATATTTAAAGACTTCCATATAGAAGTCCCCAGTAGGTACTGAAGACTGTTATATTTAAAGAACTTCCTATCTTTTAGTATTCAAAATAAGATTAAAAATTAAATTTTGTTGCCGGGCGGTGGTGGCGCACGCCTTTAATCCCAGCACTCGGGAGGCAGAGGCAGGCGGATCTCTGTGAGTTCGAGGCCAGCCTGGTCTCCAAAGCGAGTTCCAGGAAAGGTGCAAAGCTACACAGAGAAACCCTGTCTCGAAAAAAACAAAAACAAAAACAAAAAAAATTAAATTTTGTCTAATATTTTCTTTCTGAAAAATACTTGCAATATCTACCCATATAATTAGAGTCATCTAGTAATGAGGCCAAGCTATGAGCCACAATCGATCAGCATCTGGAAGTAATGGTGTCTGAAGAAAATAAATCAAGCTAATTAACAGCTAAGAGGCACTAAAATAATTCATGATGCTTCAGTTCTTGACTTTCCATGGCTTTTGAAATACTTCAGAGACTAAGAGGATAAATTTTTAAGATAAATTCTTGAAATAAATTTCTTAACTTTCTGGTAAAACATAATGTTTTAAGTGAAAAATTTAGTGTGAAAACAAATGATGAAGACTACATAAACATAAACCAACTGTCTCCCTCCTCTTAGTTATGTGCTGTATGAATAGAATTAATGGAACATGGGCTGGATACCTCCCTTCACCTTTCAATTTTCCATAATTTATATTAAAATGAATAACTGTATAGGACACACCATTTTAGTATATACTTTAAAATACATTATATTTTTATCAATCTCTAGGTTGCATTCTTATTTAATATATACCTTGTTCTACAAACATAAATTTCTTTTTGTTTTCTGTCTTTCCTCCAAGAAACAATGTAATACTAATGGCTTACAGGCTAACTCTTTATAATAAAGAAAACATTTGCAAACAAAGGAAAATTTGTGATTACTGCTGTTGAACACAAATGCTTATATAGAAAAATAATGATAATATTTATATCTGACAGTGTTTTAAGAGATTTCTGTTCTGAATGATGTCTTACATGTTTTAAATTTAGAGTCACACAGGTCAGTTTATATCTAGAAAACATGGTGCTGTTTTCGGTAACTTTTTTTATTAATTTTTTTCTTTTTTTTAAGAATTTTTTCATTCATTTTAAACACCAATCAAAGATCCTCCTCTTCCCTCCTCTTGCCACCTCCAGCCTCCTCCTCCCAACCCCCCCACCCCCACCCACAAGAAGGCAAGGCCTCTTATGGGGAGGCACATTCAGTAGAGGCAAATCCAAGCCCTCCTCCCTGCCTCAAGGCTGCACGAGGTATCCCATCATAGGTAGTGGCTTGAGCTGGACATCCAAAAGAGTCAACAAAGGATATGTCACATCAGATACCATAGGAATCCAAAAGTAAATGGTAATGTGATAATGTAATACAATGTCATGTAATAATGATTCCTATAAAAATGCTAGGTTTTTGTGTGATTCAACATAAATATGTCACTGAGGTCAAAGCCTAGAGCCATTGCTTCCACCTCTACAGACTTCCTCTCTGTGTCTGTCTGTAGGCCTGCATGCAGGGGTGTCCGTGTGTGTGCGTGTATTTGTGTGTGTGTGTGTGTGTGTGTGTGTGTGTGTGTGTGTCTGTCTGTCTGTCTGTCTGTCTGTCTGTCTGTAGGCCTGCATGCCTACCTCTGTGCAGTCTGCATGCAGGTGTGTGTGTGTGTGTGTGTGTGTGTGTGTGTGTGTGTGTCTACCTATAGCAGCCTGTGTGTGCCCGTGTGTATGTGTGTGTGTGTCTGTGCTTACCTATAGCAGCCTGTGTGTGCCCGTGTGTGTGTGTGCTTGTGTATGTGTGTGTATGTTTATGTGTGTGTGTGTGTGTATGTGTGTCTGTGCTTACCTATAGCAGCCTGTGTGTGCCCATGTGTGTGTGTGTGCCTACTGACTGCTGTCTAACTAAGGGCCTTTGCCTGTGACTTCAATTTCTTGTCCTCACATGTCCCTGCTCCTCTCCAGGCATTGGATCTCATACAGAGCTCCCAGCAATAAATTCAGGTGTACATGGCCATATGTTATTCAACTGGGATACAAAGAATAAGAGATAATCTCTTTAATAAATATCATTCGGAAAAATGATTGCTTGAAAAGGAATGATGTTCAACAATTAACCTACATTCTACACAAACAAAGAATATCAAAGGCTTAAAAAACAAGAATTGATATCATAATAATATCTCAGAAAAGACCTTCTTGATGATGTCTATGGCAATGAATGAAGCACATGCAAAACCACCAAAATTATTCAAATGAGATTACATCAAAATGAATCTTATATACATAACAAAAACACAAAAGGTGAAAAGAAAACTCATAAGTGTGAGGAAATATTTACATACTATATATGTGATAAAGAATTTATAACTTAAACATTTCAGGAGATTGTACAACTCTAATTACTAAACATATGACATGTAAAGATGAGCAAAGAAACTGCAGAAATATATATATATATATTTCTCCAATAAGACACAAAATGGCTAAGGGTATGTGAAAAGACACTTAATATCACTAATCAGAAAAGCACAAACAAGATCAACTCTTAAATATTATTTGTGCTGGAGTATATATTATTAAAAAGAAAGAAAGAAAGGAGAGAGGAAGAAAGGAAAATAGATAGAAAGAAGAAGGAAAGAAAGATATACAGATGAAGGAGAGAAGGAAGGGAGAAAAGGGGGAAGAAGGAAGGAAGTGGGGAGGGAGGGGAAGATGAAAGGATGGCTGGAAGGAGAAGGAGAGAAGAAGCAGTAAAGAACATGAAAGTAAAAAAAACCCGCAATTATTGGTGAGTGTACAGAGAAAAGGAAATGTATAGTCTTGGTAGAAATAAGTGATTGTATAGCCTTTGCAGGAAACAGTATAGATATAAGTGAAAACACTTAAAAATATGGAACTCATGTAATCAAGTAAAGCCATTATTGGGTAAATAGGTAAAGAAACTGTAACCAATATGTTGGTAAGATATTTATACTTTATACATTTTGCAAGGTTATTCACAATAACCAAGACATGGAAACAATCTAAATATTCACTGAAAGATAAATGAAAACACCAGATAGTGTTTATAAGACATGGACTATTAATCAGCCCCAGAAAGAGAAGATAATACTTCCATTTGTAGCAACATAAATGAATCTGAAGGACTTTATGTTTTCAGCTAGGTTGAGAAACATTACTGTATAATATGATTTATTGATAAATCAAAATTAATAAGACTCACAAGAACAGAGAATATATTGTAGTTGGAATAGAATAGGGTAGAATGAAAGGGGAATTCATTTGTCAAAGTCCATAATGTTTCAGCAATGCAAGATGAGTAAGTTCTGGAGAGTAGATTCGGGCCAATCAGCAGTCCATACTTCATATTAACTTAAAAGTTTTCTAGAGGCATACTTTGTATTATCAAACACTTAATAATGATTAACAGAGCAGTTGTGTGTTACTTTTAGAACATGTAAACTAACATCTATTCACCCCAGATATGGTATTGAACAGAATAAAGATGTAATTGCTGCTGAGGGATGTCTTTCTGTATGCTGTGATTATGTGTTGTTCCCATTGGTTAATAAATGGACTGCTTTGGCCTATAGCAAGGAGGCTTATAGGCAGATGGGAAATCCAGGACAGAGACAGGAAAAGGAAAGGCACAGGTAGAGAGAGACACCAGTCACCACCAAGAGAAGCAAGATGGGAAAGTACCAGTAAGCCATGACCATGTGGCAACTTATATATTAATAGAAATGACAAGTTATAGGAGCTGGCTAGTAAGGAGCCTGAGCCATTAGCCCATTCAGTTTGTGGTTGATATAAGCCTCTGTGTATTTACTTGGGATTAAGCAGCTGCAGGACAAGGGAGGGAGAGATTTGTCTGGACCACGGGGGCCAAGGAGGACCAGAAAAACCTTCTGACTACATTTGGCTGCTCAATATGTTGCCTTGAGTTTCCACCTAAAATCTGAAAAAGCTTTAAAAAAATTCTAAACAGTGCTAAACGCAGCTTCCTAGTGTGTCTCTCAGGCCTGCTGCAAACTGCAGGCTTGAGCTGAAGTTTGGCAGGTTTGCAGCATGTGGGCTTGACCTGCAGCATAGAGGATTCCTGCCATGGTACACAGAGGTGTCTCCAAGCCGTAATGTATGCTGCATGGTTGTGAGGATTCCAGCCATTCCTCCAGCTATATGACTGCACATGCACAGTTCAGTAGCCAAGCAAGGGGTCTTACATCCTACATAATCTGTGCGCTGTGTCATTGCCCAATGCACGCATGTGTGGCATAGCTCCATAAGCCCACATGCACATATGCAGGGGAATCCTTAAAAACCTCATCACAGACTCCTCCTCTCTCTTCTGCTCTCTCCTCCTCCCCCATCTCTCCCTTCTCCTCACGTGTCTTTGCAACAGGCCTGGCCATGCTCTGTTCAGCTTCTCTCCCTTCTAATAAAACTCTGCTCTGATAATGGGTTGTGTCCTGCCTTGTGACCTTTCTTGCATGGCAACAGCACTGCTTATTAAAACCCAACAGTGGTAGGTTTAGCTTTTGCTAGTACAGACACAAAATAAAAAAGGTTTCTGGCCTACTTGGTGGTGGATGGAGGCATGGACCCACAGCCTCCCAGAGTCAGCAGAGAGCATGGCTCCCACATCTGGAGGTGAGTTACCTCCACCATGTTGAAAAGCTGAAATGGGCAGAGTCAACAGCCAAGGCTGCCACTTCAGTCCTAAACATGCTGCAGTTTAAAAATCTCTCCTGGTCAGAGAAATATTATAGATTCACAGTAAGACAGATTCAGATGGAATAAACCTCTAATTGGTTTACAGTGTGTGTAAAAATGTACATAGTCCTGGAAGAGAGAGAAAAAGGAGGATAGACAGTCATATAAAGAAATAGTTTTTAAGAATAAAGTCTTTTAAAGGGACAGTAAAAGTAATATAAAAAATAAGCCATGTAAAGATGGACGTCACACACAGAGTCTGGATTATATTGTCTTTGGGATTTGTTGTTGTTGTTGTTGTTGTTTTGTTTGTTTTTTGGGACAGGGTTTCTCTGTGTAGTTTTGGTGCCTCTCCTGGATCTTACTCTGTAGATGCAGCTGGCCTTGAACTCACAGAGATCTACCTGGCTCTGCCTTCTGAGTGCTGGGATTAAAATATACATATTTTAAAGGTATTTTCACTTCACAATTTATGTCTAAGGATATGTTGCATTGGAAAAGAGGTTCTGTGGTGGTAATCTAATTGTACTGAAATGTGATTTTGATTGTATGTTAATAAATAAAGTTGTCCAGGGGTCAGAGCTATTAGAGCCATAGCAAGAGTGTGGCGGTGGTGGCACACGCCTTTAATCCCATAGATCTCTGTGTGTTCAGGGATATAGCCAGCATTGGAGACATATGCCTTTAAGACCTAGGGGGCTGTACATTCAGACAGTGACGAGGCTGTCACATGTTTGGGTTTACAACCAATGAGAAGGCAGAACAATAATACTATAAAAAAGGCGTACAGACAGGAAGTAGCCCTCTTTCGCGAAGCTGGGACAGCAGGAGGAAGGGTGAGATTTTAGCTCTGAGCTCTGACCTCTCAGCTTTCTCTTTTACATTGTTTCTGTGTTTCTTAATTAATAAGACGGTTGGTTACATCTACAAGGTTCTGCTTTTGTTTCCACAGAAGATGAGAACCTGTGGATTGCTTCCAGGCTAATATGGTTTGATCATCCAAGATCCCCTGAAAGGTCTCTGATGACACCATGGCCCAGATGATCCAACATCCAGTACAGATTCAAGGCAGCTGGCTCAGATAATGCAGCATCACAGACTATTCCAGAGAGGATTTGGCCATAATTCTTAATTTTCTCAGGATCCCCATAATATTATAGTGCCCCCAACCAGCAGGAAGTAGTTTGAGAAGCTATGCCCAAATTCCCAAAATATAGTTTATGAATGTTTACTTTTATTTAAAGCAGGTTGATTATTAATGCAATCTCTTTCCAAAAAAGAAAGGGGGATATGATATAGAAATATAGGTTGAATATTTTACATTGCTATAGATTTTAGTTTATTGATACAAATTTAAAGTTATTTTTGTTATATTATATATATTTCTACTCTTGTTTAAGGTATTATGTTTATACAAATCATTTAAAATTATACTGTATAGTTAAGAAATAGATTAATAATTAGTCATCTATGGTAATCATACTTATAGTCATGTTAGTTAAGTTTTCTAGGTATACATAGATATATTTCAATTAGGTAGGTAATCTTCAAACACTTCAAAGACCTACAGAATTTGACATTTAAAATGTTTTAAAAGCTTAGACTTTCTGGATAGCAAGACATGTCTGCTTCTGGCAGCACTGATTTACTTCATAGAGGAAGATCAGCATTGAAGAAACTCCATAGAGAGTTTGCTTTCCTTGTGGCAAAAGTTAGCCATGTAGGCAAGAAACTGTTCTTGCCTGGACTGCTTGACAAAATGTTACACTGACTGGACATTCAATATCCATTGAAAAATGACCACTAAATTTTGCCAAATCAAAGTGAGATGGCCCTTTCTTTTCCTGCTTCACAGAGGAGACTGCCAAATATTCTACAGAACACAGGGAAAAGCAACTAAAAACCATAAGTATATTGGCTGAAATGGATGCACCAACATTACAGAAGAACTTTGGATGACTGTCTAGGCAGGCAGCTGTCTCTGTCATTTCCAGAATTTTTGGAAGTTGTTTACAAAGTATTTCCTGTTTACTCAGGTAATAATATATCTTTCTAGGAGTCTTTGATGTAGTTGAAGACTAAATAGTTATAATTTTCCTTGGTTATGACAAAAGATAAATTAGATATGATACTTTAGACTCACAAATATAGCATAGATAATAGAATATTTTCTTTAATTTTGCAAAATACACATATAATTAATATTGTAACTATAATTATTGCTTGATAATTGTTTTGTTTATATAATTTTACTATATTTTAATAAATGGACTGCTTTGGCCTATGTCAAGGCAGCTTAGAGGCAGGTGAAAAATCCAGGACAGAGACAGGAAAAGGAGAGGCAGAGAGGAGACATCAGCTGCCGCCAGGAGAAGCAAGATGTGAAAGTACAAGTAAGCCATGGCCATGTGGCAACTTATGGATTAATTGAAATGGGTTAAGTTATAGGAGCTAGCTAGTGAGAAGCCTGACCCATTAGGCCATCCAGTTTGTAAGTAGTATAAGCCTCTGTGTGTTTACTTGGGATCAAGCATCTGCAGGATGAGGGAGGGAGAGATTTGTTTGGACCACAGGGGCCCAGGCAGGTCCAGAGAAACCTTCTGACTATAAATTTCACCGAAGTCTAGCCTCAAGAATCAGTGAAAATATTGGTCACTTAGTGGTTATAGGCATATAACTTATTGGAATAAAGAGTTGCATGAAAATGCATGAATCTTGGCAGCTTTATCAGCAGAAATCCCACTGGAGCATTGTGGAAACACATGTAAGCTACAGCACTGGAAGTCCTTGCACATCAGGGCTTAGCTGACCTATTAAAGAGTTTTTTCTCACCTGTAGGTATTGCTGCTCATATAACTGCTGTGGGATGTTCTGTATGCTATGAATGTGTTGCTCTGATTGGTTAATAAATAAAAGGCTGATTGTTTAGTAGCCAGGCATGAAGTATAGGTGGGATAAACAGACAAGGAGAATTCTAGGAAGTGGAAGGTTGAGTCAGGAGATGCTGCCAGCTGCTGCCACCATGAGAAACAATGTAAAGATACCAGTAAGCCACGAGCCATGTGACAAAGTGTAGATTTATAGAAATGGGTTAATTTAAGATATAAGATCTAGCTAGCAAGAAGCCTAAACCATTAGACCATACAGTTTTAATTAATATAAGCCTCTGTGTGTTTATTTGGGTCTGAGCGGCTGCAGGCCCAGGAGGGACTGGAGAAAACTTCAATTATATATAATCATGGAGAGAAACTTTGTGAATCATCAATTTTAGCTTCCTAGGCCTAAGTCTTGTTTATCTTCTGATCCTTATGAATCTCTGTCCGTCTAGGTGGAAGTGATTCAATTCACTTGAAATGCTTAAAAGTCAAGGGATGTGAAACTTCTGGCAGGAACTGGCAGGTTTACAATACAGGTTGTGGTAATTGTTTCCAAAGCTCACACTTATCTTCAAACTTACCAAATTGCTATGTTAAATATACAGTTCTTTTTGTATCAATCAAACCTTGATAAAGTTCTTTAAAAATTCAAACATTGCTAAGGTGTAGCTATTGTTAGCATTCCATTTTTTCCCACTGTAAAAGCTTTAATACAGCATGATGAATCAAATCTATCAAGACATAGGTTGTAAAAATCAGATTGCTATAATACGATCTATCTTGTGCTGAACCAACTATTTTTTTGAAAAAAATATTAATTTAAAATTTGAATTAAAAATATTAGTATCATTTCTCCTCTTTCCTTTGTCCAACTCCTATCATGCTTCCCACGTGTTTCTCAAATTCATGACCTCTTTTTCTTTGATAGAACACACATACCCACACACACACCCATACATAAACCCAGTTTAGTCCACTTAGTGAATTTACATGTATATGATTTCAGTTTTGATCACTGGTACTCAAAGCAATTATTCCTCTAAAAGACTAATTCTCTCTAATTAGTCATTATCTCCTGTAATTCTATGAGTAGGTCCCAGTGAGATTCCCCCCACTCAAAATTAGCATATATATTAATGTTGTCATTTTCCTTGTCTTCTTTAGGAAGCTAAATTATTGTGTTATCTTAAATGTAGCTCCCTTATCACTTTTAAAAGACACAATCTCACAGACTTCATGGTCTTCTGGCTTTTATTATTTTCTGGCTTCTTCTTCCATGATATACCCTGAACATTGGGTGAAGGACTTGATTTGAAGTTGTATCCCTTGAGGATAAGCACCCCAGGGTCAATTGTTGTCTGTATTTTGCGCCATTGTGTTTTATTTGATGGTATTAATTTGCTACAAAAGAACTACTTTTTAGAGGAGTGAGGTTTGTCTGTGAGCATAAAGTTACTTTTTTTTATTGCAGTTGGGACTTATACTGGTCTACAACATTGCCAGAGGGAGATTCTCCTCTTAAGATTATTGTAACATGGATATTTTTACTATTCAGCCAATATACTAAACTAATCCATGAGCATGGGCAATCTTTCCCTCTTTTGATATCTTCTTCAAATTCTTTCTTGAAAGACTTGAAGATTTAAATCATAGAAATGTTTTAATTACTTGGTTAAAGTTACTCCAAGATATTTTTTATTATTTGAGGCTATTGTGAAAGATGTTGTTTTCCCTGATTTCTTTCTTAGATCATTTGTTATTTATAGATAGGTGGGCTGTTGATTTTAAGGAGCTATTTTTTTGTCCAGCTAATTTGCTGAAAGTTTTTATCAGTTGTAGGAGTTTCCCAGCAGAATTTTTAGGCATATATATATATATATATATATATATATATATATATATATATATCATCTAACAATAAAGATACTTGACTTCTTCCTTTCCAATTTGTATCTTTGTGAACTCTTTCAGGTGTTTTATTGCTATGTTTTTAAGTACAATATTGAATAGGTTTGGAGAGAGTGGTTTTCTTGATTTTAGTGGAATTGCTTTGTCTCTGTTAGGTTGATATTGGCTCTGAGTATGCTGTAAACTGCCTTTATATGTTGAGGTTCCTTGCATCCTTGATCTCTCCAGACTTTCTTTATGAATATCTTGAAAGCCTGGTTATTGTTATGATTCATTGATGTTACATCAAGGTAGAACAACTGGGTGCTGTTCCCTTTGGCACCTTGCATAGCATTTTGTGTTGGTTTCCTTGTAGAAGAGGCTTTAAGATCAAATGAGGCTCAAACTGAATCCTGTGTCTAAACTATATGTCAACTTCACCAACAGGGACTAACCTTTAACCTCACAGAGTGGTAGCCTATATTGTTTTGGTTTCAGGAGTCATTTGGACTCCCTTGTTCAAAAACTCAAAAAATGATTTCCCATGCCCGGTACTGAGTTTTTGTTAGATTGTCTGTGTTTCTTAGAATGAACATAATCAATATAAGTGGCATTGTTTCATTTAAGACAGACAGACAGCTATACACTTATATGTGTTATATGAAATTTTATGTAAATATTATACAGCTGAACCAACACTGATAAGTACTTTAGAAGTGATCCATTCAGAATTGTTATCTGAGAAATTGGAAAGGTATTATTACTCACTGCTGTTATTTCCACCTTTAAATTAATAAGTTTTGTTTTGTTTATCTTTTATTCTTCTCCCTTAAATCCTGAGCACTGTTCCAATTCCAATGGAAAACCGGTCCAACAAAGCAAATGTCTTACAATCTGTGTTGTTTCACACACAGGTTATCATCTCTAGCTAAAATGTTACACTAATTCAATTGTGATAAATTTATATTTACTTAATTTTAATTTATATATAAACTAGTACCTTATACATAAACTAAAATTTCAAGAGCATAAGTTTTCCTATAGCTCCTGTTTTGGAGAACTATAATCTAAAATTTACAAATATTATCAATAGACTTAAAAGGCAATATATTGTGTATAAATTAATTTGCCTTAAAGTTCTTATTTTTAATATTAATAACAAACTTGGCTTTTAGTTGAGGAATCACATCTTGATTACAGTTCTGACCTTTCCTCAATTCCCTTTTCTGCAATCCTGAAATTTTTAGTGTTACAGTTAAGAAGCTGAAGATTCAGGACAGCAATTATGTATAATAGACTGGGATAGGGCAAGCAGGGGGAAAGCTTAAGGGGCTGATACTGAAACGTGAGTATTAGGTAATGTTTCAGTTTCTCCCTCCAGGGAACTGAAAGAAAGTCCAAAGACCATTCTTTTTCCCCCATATCCATGACAGTGTTTTTTTACCACTTTCATCCTCAATGGCCATGGATGATTCTGCCATCCAATTCCCTGCAAAAGACAATGCATTCTTAGGAAAGTATATTTTATTTGACTACACTAAGCATATGTCTTTGTAATATCCGATCATAGCTGCTATTAAAAATGAAATTAACCAAAAATAAAAGAATATTTAGCTTATACCACACTTTCATAATTTAGTTTGCATGGAGATGAAATTTTATTACATTCTCTGTCACTATCTGTCTCTGTCTCTGTCTCTATCTCTCTTTCTTTCTCTCTCCCCTGTACTTTTTTGGACACTAGATCTCTCTGGCCATTCTTTCAAATGTAGTCAATAAGCTACTGCTTCAGTGATAAACCCTGGCTCAAAAGTAAGGCAGAAGTGATTGAAAGAAACACTTGACATTGATCTCTGGATGCCACATACACATGCTTGCATACCTACACACACACATGCACACAAACATACACACAGACAGACACATGTACATGTCCACATGCATGCACACATGCAGAAAGAAATGAATAAAACAGCTGAGTACTGGTTTTCAAACAGGGATTTTCCAACACTCTAGAGAATAGCGTATTTACTCTAAGTAAAATGGAACAAGTTGTAAGTAGATGTACCATTGAAGTGCTGAAAGAACAATAGGCACAATAATGAAAGCTCATAATGCAGAGACTGGCAAGCACAGGAAGAAACTGAATCTCTACTGAAAACATGGCTTGCCCTGGAGACCTAGGATGATAATAATAGTCCCTTTTCTTCAGCTGCTTTGAAATGTTAATGTGCAGAAATTTACTCTGATATGATTCTGTACTAGAGGCAATACTCATCGTGAAGAACGCGCACCTGGATTTTAGTGACTAAGAATCCCCATAAGCAAGACTTAGTAGCTTTGTGGTGGTATTTCACAGCACTGTGCCTGAATGTATATGCTATCTCTGAGCACAAGGACATTCTCAGTTGAAAAATAGTGCTGCATTGGTATAATAAAACAAAGATGTGTTTTTGAAGGAAGGGTTTTGCTTACAGTTACTGATACTTGAGTCAAAATCCACTGTGTATGGCTTTCAGGAAGTGCTCTATGGAATATGTCTGTCATTAACATGGTTCTTTTGAAAGTTCCTAAAGCTTTTCTAAATTCCTAATGACAGAAGTACCAAGGGTATTTTTTACTGTAATGTTTGACCTTTTACATGAAAAATATAATATTGTATCTCTGAAAATGTGTCAAAAATATAGCATGTGTTTTCATATTGCCAGTAACTACCTCTACAAATGTTATTTACTTTATGTTGGAACATATATTTGTCTTAGCTCCTTCAGTCTGTTATAACAAAATATCACAAACTGAAAGCTTGTGAAAATAACAGTTCATGCAATATACAAGTCTTGCATTTTCTTGATTAGAGGTACGAGATATTTTATATTATTTGAGGCTATTGTAAAAGGTGCTGTTTACTTTATTTCTTTTTCAGACTATTTGCCTTTTCTATATGGGAGAGATAATTATTCTTGTGAGATAATTGTGGTTACAGATAATTTCATTTCCAGCTACTTGGCTGAAAGTGCTTATCAGTTGTAGGAGTTTCCTTCTGGAAATGTTTAGTTCACTTGTGTGTGCCATCATATCATCTGCAAACAATGATACTTCGACATCTTCTTTCCAATCTGTGTCACCTTCGTCTCCTATAGTTGTCTTGTTGCTCTAGCTAAGATGTCAAGTATTACATTGAACAATTATGGAGAAAGTGGACAACTGCATCTTGTTGCTGATTTCAGGAGAATTGCTTTGAGTTTATCTTCATTTAATTTTTTATGAGCTTGCTGTAAACTGCCTTTATTAACATTGAATCCTTTATATGACCCTTATATCCTTAATCTCTCCAGAAATTTTAAAATAGAGGGACATTGGGTATTGTTAAAGGCTTTCCTGGATCTAAAGAGATGATCACACGGTTTTTGTCTTTCAGTCGATTTATATATATTCATGAGCAGGCTTTTTGGAGCCCAGTGTCTATGGTGGAACACCTTGCATAGCCATGGTGTAGGGAGGAGGGGCTTGGACCTGCCTCAACTGAATGTACCAGGCTCTGCTGACTCCCCATGGGAGACCTTGCCATGGAGGAGGTGGGAATGGGGGTTGGGTTGGGGGGGAGGCTGGGGGAGTGGAAGGAAGGAGGAGGGAGGGAAAGAAAAGAAAAAAAGAAACTGAAAAGTTTATGCATCTTCATTTTGACAAATGTCAGCTTACAAAATGGGAAAAGAACTTTGCCAACTATACATCCAATAGAAGGCAAAAATATCCAAAATATATGAGGAACTTGATAAATTGGATGTCAAGAAAAGAAATAACTCAATTAAAATGGAACACAGATCTAAATAGAGAATTCTCAATAGACGAAACTCAAAAGACTGAAAAACACTTAAAGAAATGTTCAACATCCTTAGCCATCAGGAGATTTAAAATAAAAACTATTTTGTGGTTTCATCTTATACCTGTCAGAATGGCTAAGATCAACAGCACAAGTAAGAGCTCATGCTGGCAAAGATGTGGAGTAGAAGGAACACTCACACATTGTTGGTATGAGTGCAAACCCTAACAGCCACTATGGAAATCAGTGTGGTGGTTCCTTGGGAAAATGGGAGTTGATCTACCTCAAGACCCATCTACATCAGCCATGGACATACACCCAAAAGATGATTCATCCTACCACAGAGACACTTCTTCTACCATAGTCATTGCTGCTCTATTCATTATAGCCAGAAATTATATGTTCCTCAACAAAAGAAGAGATAAAGAAAATGGGGTACATTTACACAATGGAGTATTACTCAGCCATTAAAAAATGACACCATGAGATTTGTAGGCAAATGGATGGAAATAGGAAACAATCATCCTAAATTGGATATCCTAGACCCTGAAATACAAATAGGTTATGTATTTGCTTATATGTCGACATTAGCTGCTAAGTAAATGACAAACAAGCTTCAAATCATAAATCAACAAAGGGTAGGTGTAGAATAAGGTACTAGATAGATCTCCTGTAAAAGGGAAATTGAATAGATAATAATGGATGGAAGGGGAGTAGGAATGAGAGGATCAAGTGCGGAAGGACAAGGGTTGGAGGAGGAGAGACAGCTAAAATTAAGTGTCATTCAAGGAATTGTATGGAAACTAGTGAAGTGGAAATTTTCTGAAATATATTCATATATGAAGGGGATTAAATGAAATTATCTAATAATGGGAGAGACAGAGCTCCACCTGACCATCTCTTGTCACCAAATGAATATTCCAATAATGAAGCTCAATTACAACTAACTGAGTAATTGACCAAAGAGGTCCCATTGGAATCCCCAAACAACACAGGCTGTTGCCAAGACTGGTTGTTCTCCACACACTGACACCAAGTTTCATTACTGAAGACAACACTTACACAATTCATTGAACATGGAGAAGTCAAGATGGTGCCTACATAGAGTTTCACACCTACGTTTCAGTGTCTTTGGTATAGGAAGTTACTCTGCAGGCTACACAAAGAGAAACAAACACCAAACCCAGCCACAAAACCCTTTATCACCAATGGTGTACTGCCTGCAAGATATGCTAATGTAATGGGCGGCACAAAGCTTGTGTGAGTCAGCAACTCATAACTGATTCGATTTAACTCCACTCCATTAGATGACACCCGTACTGGACAATGTTTGGGTGACCAAGAACCTGAGACTAAACAGTCCAGGGACCTATGGTAAAAACAAAATAATCCTGATCTAACAAAAGAAAAAAATGTGATAAAATGACTCCTAATGATATTCTGCTACACTCATAGATTAGTGCCATGTTCAGCCAATGTCAGAAAAGCTTCCCCCTGCAGTATATGAGAACAAATACAGAGAACCACAGCCAGACATTATGCAGAGGGCAAGACTTTGGAACACTCAGCTGTAAAAGGGATATGTCTATCAAATCCCCCCACCTTAGAGGTCAGGAAACCCAGGAGAAGAGGAAGCAGAAAGAGTGTAAGGGAATAGAGAACACAAAGAAAACAAGGCCCTCTAAATTATTGTGAGAAAAACTCATATGAGCTCACAGTCTTAAGTATCATGCAGAAGATACCCATAGGTCTATACCAGGTCCTCTATGCTTATATTACTGCTTCTAGTTTATTCTTTTTACAGAATTCCTGAGTGTATGAATGAGTGAGTCTGTTTCTTGTGCCTTCTCTTGGGTTCTATTTCTGCTGTTGGTTTGTCTTGTCCAAATTTGATGTGATAGTTTTTGTTTGTAAAAGTTAAACAACTAGACTTCCCTACTTAAAGAAAGGGAAGGCAGCTCTCTCCAATGCAGTGACACCAAGTATATCAACCACTGTGGGGCAGGGCTCAGGTTCAGGAGTATTTGATCACCATATAATGCATCTGACAGTTTCTTTGTGTGTGATTTGTTTGCTTCCATTTGATGATTTTAGTTTTTTGGCTGTTGTTTTCTTTTGGGGTTGTGTTTTGTTTTCTTCGTGTAGGGAAGTTTTGCTGTGGAATTGTATTTTTATTTGTTTATTGAGAAAGAATGTTAAGTTATGTGGGTAAGAAGAGGAAAAGGATCTGGTAGAACTTGGGGAAGGGGAAATGTGATTGACATATATTTAATAGTAAAAAGTTATTTTAAATAATAAAATATAATAAATAAAATAACATTGAAATAGGAATTTATGTGCCATAGTTTTCTTTATAGGGATGTTCAAGACCAAAATGTCAATAGATTTGTTATCTTTTTTAGGTTATTTCTTAGTCACAGGTAAGACCTTCAAACTATGTCAGCCTAACACGGAGTGTACAAAATAAATTTTATAAACTCTTTTAAGAAAATTAACATCATTTATGAGGGCCCTGCCATCACCAACTAATTGTCTCCAAAAAGTGGCTGCTCATAATACAACCACTCCAGGAGTTAGTATTGTGCTGAGGAAATTTGTGACATCTCAACCCTCATTATGTTTATGATTCTATTTCTAGCTCCTGCACTCAACCTTATAACTATATGCATCAAGTTAAAAACTCTCACTATATTATTTTATTTACATTCACATGTTTATTTTATATGGTTTTATTCATTCTTGAGTGCATCATGACCTGTGTGGAAGTCAGAAGTTTTAGTTCTCTCCTTCTACCATGTGGGTCATGGAAGTAGAACCCAGGCCTTCAGACTTGGCAGCATGTTCCTTTTGTTTGTTTGTTTGTTTGTTTTGTTTGTTTGTTTTTGAGACAGGGTTTCTCTGTGTAGCTTTGCACCTTTCCTGGGACTCACTTGGTAGCCCAGGCTGGCCTCGAACTCACAGAGATCCGCCTGGCCCTGCCTCCCGAGTGCTGGGATTAAAGGCATGCGCCACCACCACCCGGCTGGCAGCATGTACCTTTTGAACAGGTGGACCATCTTGTCAGCAAGGAGATCCCATTTCATAAAAAAAGCAATAAGTGTTGTATTAAATAATTTATTATTAATAAAAGAAAAATAGAGGGAAAATAGTTCAGGTTGTTTCCTTGTTCTGTCTAAATTGATACATGATGCATATTAGTTGCTCAGTAAAAAATAAAATTAATGCTAGTTAATTGAATCCTAAAGTTTCATGTAGCATCTTGCCTTAAAAATATTTTAAAGACATAGGCTCAAGCAGGTGATAGCCATCCACAGGTCAGCCTGGGACTCAAGGCCTGGGCTGGTGAGAAAGACATCCAGGGTCCACCTGAAGCCATTCAGCTCAGGAGGGTGTCTGAGCAAATGTGTGGTAGAGAAATGGGAGAAAAAAGAAGCTAAATGGTTCATGGGCTGTGGAAGGAGGTGGAATGGAAGACAAGAAAGAGGTGAGGAATAGGCTGACGTGCCCATCCTGCTTGACACCCAGGGCCTAGGAAGCCATCCAGGCCCTGGATGCTGCCAAGGGCCATGTCTGGGTCTGTAGTCCTACTGCAATCAAGGTCCATGTTGACATTCATGGCCAGTGTGCCACCAAAGATCACAAGGATACCCAAGTGTCTGGGTTGCCACCTGTAGCCATGTAAGTGTCCGAGAGCCTCGAAGCCACAAAGTCCATATTGATCCAAGTGGCCTGCACTGCCACCGAGTGCCATGGTGACATCTAGGATGGAACTGTAGCTGAGGGCCATGCCTGGGTCCACTGCCCTACTGAAGCCAGAATCTGAGTTGATGTCCTTGGCTCCTGTTACCACCAAAGGCAGTGTGCATGTCTGAGGTCTGGCCTGCCACCTGCCACCATGTTGTTGTCCAAGAGCCATGCTGCACCTGTACCATGCTGATATGAGTGCCCTGTGTTGCCACCCAGGGCCTTGGTGTCATCCAAGCCAAGTGCTGCTCAAGTCCAGGTCTGGGCCCATGCCCCTACAACAGCCAGGGTCTGAGTTGATGTCAGTGGCTCCTGTTGCCACTGAGGGCCATGTGGTTGCCTGGGTATGTCTGGTTAGCCACCTGAGACCACATTGGTGTCAGAGGGTCATGCTGCAGGTGGGGCCATACAGTTCTGAGAGGCCTGTACTGCTACCTGGTGTCATGGTGATACCTGCGCCCGAGCTGCAGCCCACAGCCATTTCTAATCCCGTGGCCCCTCCTACAGTCAGAGTCTATGCTGATGTCCATAGCTCCTGCTACCATTGAAGGCCAAGTGAATGTTCAGGTTCTGTGCCACCACCTGAGGCCATACTGGTGTCCAGTGGTGGGACGCACTGCCACTGGGGCCATGCCCATCTGAGTGGTCTGCACTGTTACCCGGGGCAATGGCAATGTCCAGGCCCATCTGGTGCCAGGGACCATGTCTGGATCTGTGGTCTCACTGTAGCCAGGGTATGTGTTGAAATCTGAGGCCCATGTTACCACCAAAAACAACACAGTCAGGGCTGCAACTTGTGGCCTTGCTGGTGTCCAAGGGCCATGACACCATTAGAGCCATGCTGATATGAGTGGCCTGTGCTGCCACCAGGGGCCATGGTGTCATCTGGCCCCTAGCTGCTGCTGAGTGCCATGTCTGGTTGTATGGCCCTAGAGCAGCCAGGATCTGAATTGACCTCTGTGGCTCCTGTTACCACTGAAGTTGGTTTGGATGTCAGGAGTCTTGTCAGCCACCCAAGACAATGTTAGTGTCTGAGAGTCAGGCTGCCACTACTGGGGACCATATTGAACCGGGTGACCTGAGCTGACACAGGGGCCATGGTAATGTTGGAGCCTGAGCTGCTGCCTAGGGCCATGTCTGAATACATGGTTGTGTATCTGGGGGTCTGTGTTGATGTCTGCAGCCCATGTTACTACAGGGGGCCATAGGAACCATGCATGATGAAATCCAATTGCTTGCTGAGTTGGCCCACTCTACACTGGCCCTGGGAAAGCTGACCCTGACCCTCACGGGAGAGCTTCCCCCAATGTCTCAGGCACAGGAGAACTGGCCCCTACATTTAGGAGAGTTGGCCCCACCCTCACCATGGGTGTGGGAGAACAGACCCTGATGGCATGGGAGTAAAAGAGCTGGCTCCACCTCTTGCCTGAGGTGGGTGGCCCTAACATCCTAGCTCACTTACCTCCCAGGGCCCCAGCCAGGGCCTTGGTTTGCCCCACCATAACATCTACCCTATCTATGACCTACTGGAGCAAGTAAAGGGATTAGTTCCTACAGAACAATACCCACAGGATCACTATGACTCAAGGAGGAGTTTCTGTGAGAGTCCAATGAGGATGGTGTATCAGAAACCAGAGGCCTCGAACCACACCAGTGAGTCACTGCAATGAACCTTTGCCAGTAAAGCTGATTGGACAAAAAGTATACTGTCTGACACACCATGACTCCCAATGCCACTAAAATGAATGAAGAGGTGTTAGAGAGGCACGAAAGCAGAGAGAGGAGCAAAGAGTTTTCTGTTTGTTTGGTTGGTTTGGTTTTAATTTTTTTTTTAATTTTCTTTTAGGAGGGAAGCACCAAGGGTGAAAGCCAGATATGGGGAGAAATGAATGGAATTAGGGTTCATGATGTGAAATTCCCAAATAATCAATAAAGAAATCGTTATACAAATAATCTAAAGAATAAAAGAGGTGGATGAAAATTTTATACAGCAAAATAAGCAAATAAGTAAAGTCAACAAAAAATTTATAGTCAAGATATATTTCTAGTTGAAAACAAAGAAAGCTAAAGGCCAAATTAAATATAAGAAACAGGAAAGAGATTTATGTAACAGTTGGATGAAAATAAATACAAATAGCTTTTTACTTTCAAAAATGACACTTGACTTTACATATAAAAGTTCAAATAGAAATATTGTTCCTCATCTATCAGTAACAAAATTTTTGACAATATGTCTCATGTGTCATTCATGAAAATGCAAATACAACAACTCCTAAAGATGCATGTCTGGTAATACCAAGAAAAAATTACATATGTATTTATTCCTTGGGAAGTATTTCCTTTTAAAAAGTCTGTGGTAGCCATACCCTCAGCAAGCAGCTTATAAACAAACTAACATTATAAGTAATAGAAATGTTAGAAACAATCAAAATGTCCATCAGGGAAAAACAGTTTTAAAAATGGAAAATGAAATCCAACACTTTAAACTCATAAACAGGAAAACTATACTTTGGTAACAAACACAGGCAAGACACTATAAACAATGATATGTATTTATTCCCAAATAAAAACAAGAAGCCAATTATATATCATATCATTTTTTTCAGTAAGAAGAGAAAAAATAAGCACATTTAAAAGCACATAATGCAGTGACCACATCAAAGACAAAGCTAGTGAATGCCTATGAAACTCTTTAAGAAATATTTGTAGGTACAAGAAGGAGGAGGTAAAATGATGTATGAATGAATGCAATTGCTGTAAAAGTATCTACATTTTGAATTTAAATCAAATATAAGTTTGGTATATGCAAAATACAAAAGGAAAATTATAAGAAGAATCCTAAGATAAATAAAATTAAACACAGCTAATTTCATATAGTTTGGGTAACATATTTGACACGACAAACAATTGTCCAATTTTATTCATTTTGAAAGCTATTAATAAGCAATGATAAATAAATCAAATGATTCTTAAAATATCCAGTTGCTATTAACACTGAATTGCTTCATTTATAATTTTTCTCCATGTGATATAAAGATGTTTTACACAGAAATTAAAACTCTCTTTGCGAACAAGGATGACTGGACTGCTACTCACATCACCAGTGAGGCTACCTGGAAAATAGGACCCCAAGAAAGACACGGAGAAATGGATGAGATCTACACGAACAGCCTGGACATGAGTGGGAGCAATGAAGGGCAAGGGTCGAGGGAAAGAGAGTGGAAGATCCTAGCTGGATCAAGAAAAGAGAGGGAGAACAAGGAATAGGAGACCATGGTAAATGAAGACCACATGAGAAGAGGAAGAAACAAAGAGCTAAAGAGGCCCACAGAAATCCACAAAGATACCCCCACAAAAGACTGCTGGCAATGGTCGAGAGACAGCCAGGACTGACCTACTCTGGTGATGGGATGGCCAAACACCCTAATAGTTGTGCCAGAAACTCCATCCAAGGACTGAGGAATCTGGATGCAGACGTCCATGGCTAGGCCCCTGGTGGAGCGCTGGGAGTCTACTTAGTGAGAAAAAGGAGGGTGTATATGAGCGAGAATTGTTGAAACCAAGGTTGGATAAAGCACAGGGACAAATGAATGGAAACACATGAACTATGAACCAAAGGCTGAGGGGCCCCCAAATGGATCAGGCCCTCTGAATAGGTGAGACAGTCGATTGGCTTGATCTGTTTGGGAGGCATCTAGGCAGTGGTACCAAGTCCTGGGCTCGTTGCATGAGTTAGCTGTTTGAAACCTGGGACTTATGCAGGGACACTTGGCTCAATCTGAGAGGAGGGGACTGGACCTGCCTGGACTGAGTCTATCAGGTCGATCCCAGTCCTCAGGGGAGACCTTGATCTGGAGGAGTTGGGAATGGGGGGTGGGCTAGGGGGAAGGGGAGGCGGGCAGGAAGGGAGATAACAAGGGAATCTGTGGCTATTATGTAGAACTGAATAGTATTGTAAAATAAATTTAAAAAAACCCTCTCTTTGCTTTTACTTTTTAACAAATCTGTGTTTGGACACTGTATAGTGGAAGAATTTAAGTGAAATTGAAAACCAACAGCAATTTATCTGTCAGCCCTTCTTCATTCAATATCTTTATACAATAGACACTCTTCAAAGAAGTAAACACTTGGTTATGGGGCAAAAATATCATCACTATTTTATGCAAATGGAAAATATTCTACAGACTGAAAGTTTACAACCTTAAATTCATACATTCACATCATAATCTTGCCTGTCAAATTTGTAGATGGAATCATTGAGAAGTGAAGAGATTGATAGTAGTGTCCTCATGAATATGTTAGAGCCCTTTTAGAAGAATCTAAGTAAAATTTACTCTCTAGTCCATGTGAAGGTTCAGAAAGAAGACTCTCTGCAAACAAGGAGTCTGACCCCAAAGATCCTAGCACTTTTATTTTAGAATGTACTGTAAATGTTTCTGAAATAAATATTGATTTTTTAGCCATCCAAACTATAATAATTTGTTATAACAGTAAGAATTGAAGAACAAAAATAGCTGTTAACCATTGGGTGCTGCCCAAAGGTTGACGGTAAGCCTCTATTGCTAAGGACTCCATGTACTCAGAATATTCAAGCTGTGCCTGACCAGAAAGCTTCATCCAGGAGTACTAGTTTTCTTAGCATCCAGGATTCTATGTAAGCTGCCAAAGTGGGGCAGCAATTAGTGGTCCTAACTGGATGTGATACCACAATGACAAAACATGCAAGATCCTGGGGATGCAATGGTGGTATTCAAATCTTGGTGGTAACCAACAGCATTCTAATTGGACTTGAGGTCCACTCAAGAGAAGGTATCATGCCTGCTACTGGAAATGTAGCCAACTGCCCTGGGGTAGGTAGAACATGGGTCTTAGAAGAGAACCTTCTACTGCAATTTTATGAGACCAGCATAGTTTTTAAACTGCTTTCTAACTTTTTAACTGCATATCCTTACATCCACAGATTAGTGTACTCACTCCTCATCAAAGTAGCTTCTCTTATCAGCAGGAAGAAAACAATAGGAAAGCCACAACTGGTAAAAATACAGAGAACTAATTTTGGTTTGCCCGACCCAAGATATAGCTATATTACAACTCCTGTACCTAAGGCTCAGAAGAAGGTGTGGAAAGACTGTAAAATGCAAATTTGACTGTAAAGTCTGCCACAAAATTGCATCTACTAGAAATTATAGGGAACCTACACCCATGATCCTACCTAGACAAGACAATGACAACACCATTAAACATGAAATTGTGGAGCGGAGAAATCTAATGTGATCACACTTGTTGCTAGACAACAAGTGATAGACAACTAACAACTGATGACATGTCTTGGCCATTGATAAGAACCTTGTTGTAGAATATTATTTTAAGATGTGTTACATTTGTTTATACTGTGGAACATGTGTTTAATGATGCAAAGATGTGTTGCATTCTTTTATGTTGCATTTGTTTAATTCTGTGAAGCTGTGATACTTGCCTGTCTAAAACACCTGATGGTCTAACAGAGAGCTGAATGGCCAATAGCAAGGCAGGAGAAAAGATAGGCAGGAGTGGCAGACAGGGAATAAATAGGAGAAAAAGATGGGGAAGCAAGAGAGGTCTAAGAGCGAGAGAAGAAGGAGGACTCCAGGGGCCAGGCCATGCAGTCACACAGTCAGCCATGGAGTAAGAGTGAAAGTAAGATTACAGGAGTAAGAAAAGGAAAAAGAGCCCAGAGGCAAAAGTTAGATTGCATAATTTAAATTAAAAGCTGGCTAGAAATAAGCCAAGCTAATGCCAGGCATCTATATTAATAATAAATAATAATAAGACTCTGTGTGTATTTCTTTTGGAGTTGGATGGTGGGCTCTCCAAAGAGTTAAAAGAGTAAAGAGAAAAAAAAAGCCCAAAACTACAGCACCTTGGTTATATAACGCCATGGGGTCAGGCCTGAAATTATTTACATAAAAGCAACACTAGCTGGGCAGTGGTAGCATACGCCTTTAATCCCAGCACTTGGGAGGCAGAGGCAGGCGGATCTCTGTGAGTTTGAGGCCAGCCTGGTCTCCAAAGTGAGTTTCAGGAAAGGCACAAAGCTACACAGAGAAACCCTGTCTCGAAAAACAAACAAACAAAGCAACACTAAACAGAATCAGAAGGTTGTATGGATTTGAGAGAGAGAAAGGGTAGCCAAATGTACAGGAGCTCATGATAAGATTTTTTTCATTATTTTAAATTTGAGTACTCTGTATTTTCATTTTACCTTATAGAAATATGACTTTAATGGATTGAACACTCCAAGTAGATGAGAGCATCTCTATGTGGGTTTTGGTGTGTTTGACTGTGTACATATTTCTTAGTGGATGTATGTTGGTGTGATGTGGGGGCATACATATGTGTATGGCATGTGTGTGTGTTTGTGTATCTGAGTGTATATATATATATGTGTGTGTGTGTGTGTGTTTGTGAGGTGTCTGTATATTTGTGTTTGTGTGTGTATCTGAATGTATATCAGCATGTGTGTGTTTCAGAGTGTATATCTGTGTTTGCATGTGGGTTGCACATCAAAATACATTTTAATAAAAAATAATATTTTAATGAGGAAAACTGACAAATTATTATATACTTCCTATGGGACTACATTTTAGTATTATCAAACTGTATTATATGAGAGGAAAGTTAAAAGTAAAATAACTTCATTTTGTGAAAGCAAAGGTTTGAAAGAGTTTCTAAAAATGGAATTCCAAATGAGGTAAGGGATTTTGACAGTGCTGTGATTTACAGTACTCATTCCTCTGGATATACAAGCACAAATAGGTCACTCATCTCTCTGAAGTTTGTCAACCACAGCAAGCAGCCATAACAATGCCTTCATAGAGCAGACCTCTATGAATAAGGTAAGATAGGAATAAGGTAAGATAATAAAAATGCAAAAAAGGCATTGTATTCCTTCCAAGGGTTTTAATATTTTTTGAACCTGAAATTAATTGCTTTTTGATTCTAAAATGGAGTCTATGCCCAGCAAGGAGGCTGCAATGAAACATTAAACACTGTCAATTCTTTGTGTGATGCCATATTAATACTGCATAACATCAATATTTTATATTAAGAATGTTAATTTCCTGGAGTTTCTGGGATGCCTAACAGTGCTGAAGTACAAGCACACTAATTTCACTTTTAATTCATTTTTTTTTCTTCTATTGGCTGTTCTCCCTGGATCTGGTTCTTCTCCCTGCAGGGAGAAATGAGTTAAATCGGCTCTCACTGTCAACTGGAACAGCCTTGGAGCTGAGTTAATTCATCACCTACTGACAAAAGGTTAAAAATATTGAATATCAATATCCAGAATGTTTTCCCAACTCACAGCAATTGCTTGGCATTGCTGCTGCTGGGGCTCTAGGAAGAAAGTGGCATCTCTGTGTCCATGATGTTACACTGGGCTTAGTATATGAACAAAAATGCACATTTTCCACCCTTACTTTTCTTTCAGTGTAGTTGACATGTAGATAAAAATGATATCACAAACACATTTACTATTAAAATATATTAATCTACCCTTATGGTTAAAGCAAAATTTCTCAATTAGCCAGGTTTACCAGCAGGATGCATGTTGTTTGGACTAACAAACATTTTGCAAATAATGATTACATATTTAGAGTTCAGGTACCTACAGAAACTGAGCATGATCTTGTGATTTTTTTCAATGAATTTTGTTCAAACAACAGTTGCAAACAGTCAGTTGAATTAGGTGTACTGAGAGAAGAAGCATTACATCTCCACTCAGAAGATCTAAGAGCCTAGCAGGTTAGAGTAAGGCACACTTGTGTGAATTTTGTACACCTATACGCACTTAATGATGTATGAATGTCAATTAGAAAAATGGTTGAGATTATTTCCATCGATGTCTATATTAATTAAAACAGATTTCTTGACATTGGAAAACAGACAAATTTAAAACCACATTACAAATAATCTCTGGTGATCATAGAACAGTGGCCATGTCAAATACTCAAAGTCAGTGGTTCTCAACCTTCCTAATGTGTTGACTTCTAATCCAGTTCCTCACATTGTGGTGACCTACAACCATAAATGTGCTGGTGTTATCTGTCTCTATAATAAAGCTCTTTGGAAACATGACAAGAATAGTAAACTGAGACAAATAGTAGATATGAGTTTATTTATTTATTTTTTAGAAACATCTAGACTGACTTCCAAAGTGCAGTTGTTTATACTCCCAACAGAATATGAGTTCTTAATGATGTCTCTTCTGACAGTAATTAGGTAGAATCCTGTAGTATTTTTTTATCTGCATTTCTTGACAGCTAAAAATGTTAAAGACTTTTTAGAAATATTCACTGATGTACTAGTTTGCTTCATTGTTGTTATGAAACACTGATAAAAAGCAATGTGGGCAGGAAAATGTTTATTCCATCATGTACTTTTCAGTCCCTCAAGAACTAAGGCAAGAACCTAAATTCAGGAAACGAAGTGGAGTCCTGTAGGAATGCTGCTTGTTTGGTTGCTTCCATCTTGCTTGCTCAACTACTTTATTTATGTAGCCCAAAATCACCTTCCCAGGGATAGCAATACCCATAGTGTTCTGGGCCTCCCTAATCTGTTAAGAAGGAAATGACCCGTGTTATACCTCATGTCAATCTGATGGTGATGATTTCTCAATTGAGATACCTTCTTCCTGATCATGTCTATGTTTCTGTCAAATTGACAAAAGCTAAGGATCACAGGCAGCCATTTGAATTTTTTCTTTTGAGAACCATCAGTTCATTTGTCTACTCCATCTTTTTAAAAGGTTGTTTGTCCTCTTGCTAGGATTTTTCTGTTCATTTCTTTCTGTTTTGGAGTTCTTTGTTTCTTCTAGATTCTGTTGTTCTGTCAGAAATGTTGCTGGCTAAGATTTATTCCCATTCTGTGGTCTGCTTCTTTTCTTAGATGACAGTTTCTTTCTTTCTTTCTTTCTTTCTTTCTTTCTTTCTTTCTTTCTTTCTTTCTTTCTTTCTTTCTTTCTTTCTCTCTCTCTCTCTCTCTTTCTCTCTCTCTCTCTCTCTCTCTCTCTCTCTCTCTTTCTTTCTTTCTTTTTTCCTTTTACAGAAGCTGTTTAGTTTTTTGAGATCTCAGTAGCCAACTATTCACCTTATACTCTGCACTAACAGAGTCCTATTCAGAAGGTCCTCATTTGTGTTTATAATTTGAAGTGTACTCGCTATTGTTTGCTCTAGGAGTTTCTGGGTATGGAGTCTTATGTTGAGGTCCTGGGTTGATTTGAAATTGAGTTTTGTGCAGGAGACAACTTATAGTCTCTAATTATGGTAATTGTGTCCATTAACTGAAATGTAATTGTCATAATTCTGAAAATGTTCTTTTTTACATTTATTCTTTGCTTTACAAGTGACTATAAAAGTTAGGCTAAACTTTCTCTTTTCACTGTGTATTATTAATATTCTCCTAATAAATGTGCCCTTTTATAGCTTGAATATGCTGAGGTTGTCCTTACTTGTGTATTGAACTTCAAATGTAAGTTTCAAATGATTTGATGGAGGATATGGAAATGGCCATCTATCAAAGAAACCAGTAACTTTTTCTTTGTGGACACTTGCCATATAAGTCCCCATCCACCTTATTTCTTTGAAAGTTTGCTATTGCTGTGAAGTAGGAACCACCTATGTCTTCCCTGGGACTTAACTAAAAGGATTCTTTCCCCTCATTACCAGTCTTCTTGTCTCTCATCCATGTTCCATTTATGCTTTATCACCTTTTATCTGTGAAGAAACGCTTTGATTGCATTTCTTTCTCTTTTCTCCAGTGAATAAGAGTTCATGATCAAGTCAATTCACTATTTTTGTTGTTGTTAATTTTCTGTTTTGCTTCCTATCTGTGCCCTAGCTATAGATGTCTAGAAAACTAGCTTGGTTGTGTTGGCAAGATAGCTGCACAGGCAAACAAGTTTATTGTGCAGACTTGATGACCTGAGTTTAATTTGCTGTTCTCCACAATTTTGCCCTGGCAAACATGTGACTGTGCACTCATGTCCCCACACCATAGTAATAAAACATACGGTTTTAAAAAGCTTAGGTGTGGGCCGGGCGGTGGTGGCGCACGACTTTAGTCCCAGCACTCGGGAGGCAGAGCCAGGTGGATCTCTGTGAATTCAAGGCCAGCCTGGGCTACAAAGCGAGTCCCAGGAAAGGTGCAAAGCTACAGAGAGAAACTCTGTCTCGAAAAAAAAAAAAAAAAAGCTTAGGTGTGTGTATGAATTAAGATTTTGCTCAAAATATATTCTGAGCAATTCACTTGTTAATTGTCAGTATAAATCAATGGCATTATTTTTTTTTCTTTTTCGAGACAGGTTTTCTCTGTGTCTCTGTGTAGCTTTGCGCCTTTCCTGGATCTTGTTCTGTAGACCAGGCTGGCCTCAAACTCACAAAGATCTGCCTGCCTCTGCCTCCCGAGGGCTGGGATTAAAGGTGTGTGCTACCACCACCCGGCTGTCAATGATATTCTTTGTGGTGATTTTTGATTATCTTTATATATTTCTACTTTAATTTTTGACTACTTTAATTTACCTTTAGTGAGGCTTTTTTTTCATTATCCCTCATATTTAATTTCCTACCTGAAACCTTTAATAACCATTTTTAAGATAGAATTTGTTATGACTAATTTTGGGGGATTAACAATTGTAAAAATGATGCCAGTGCTAGAAACTTAATGGTGAAATCTAAATGTTTGCCCCAGTGTTTTATTATTATTATTATTGTTGTTGTTGTTGTTATTTTTATTGCAAGAATAAAATAAGCAAATTATCTTGAGGGATTTATTTCACATAATTTTGGTTATATTTTCAGGAGAATGATTTTTTAATATTTATGTCTTTTCATTACACTCTCTCTGACTAATTTCTTTCTTTCTTTCTCTTTTTTTTGGTGTTTGTGTGTAGAAGAATTTCTAAATGGTCTTATTAATAAAAAAAAGAGCCAGATATAGGGGTGAAAACCTGAGAAATCAAGGAAATAGAGAAAACCACAGCCAACCTCACCTCACCAACTCCACAGCTTCCAAAGGCGAACTATTTCCTGTCTATGTACGCCTATATGCCTTGCTGTTCTGCCATCTGATTTGCTCACTCTGTCCAGCTATATCACTTCATCTTTCTGCCCAGCTCTGTCACTTCCTGTCTATGTGAACAGACCTCCAGATGTCCATGGTTATGAATTCACAGAGACCCAGACAGAACCCTGCCTGCCAATTGATAGGATTAAACGCGTGTGCTACCATTGTCTTGCCAGGCAAGATTTATTTTATTGGGAAACACGGTATACTGGGTGACACAATACATCACCACATTTCCCCTTTTATAGTCTAAAAAAATTTAAAAAATAAAAAATTCATAACTAATATAAAAGAAAGTATATACTATAAGTATAATAACTATATACAACATATACAAGCAATAAATATATCAGTAATGTCTAGTCCATTTGCATTTGACAAATTCAGAGAAAATATTCCATTATCTATCCTATTTTGGTGAGTCCAAAATGTACCTAATTCACTTTCTATCCTATAATGTATTACCAACAGAAATCTATCTTATGATATCTTTCAAATTATACACTTTACACCTCTTAGTGAGTTTCTTTTCTGAATTTCTTAACAAGTAAAACTACAACTATCTAATGTTCAACTCCCTCATTTGTGTGTGTATGTATGTGTGTGTCTGTCTATCTGTCTGCCTAACTGTCTTGTCTTTCTGTTTGCCTGTCTGTAGTGCATATGTGCGTGTGTTTGTTCATACACTTTTTAAGATAGTTGTCTCTTTGTAGTGTGTGTGTGTGTGTGTGTGTGTGTGTGCTCATATACTTTGTGAGACAGTTTTATTTTACTTGTGCCATTATCTCCTTGAGATGTATATTTTCTCCTGGAAAGAGTATAAAGATAATGAAATTAAATCTTTGAAGTTGTCTACAATAAATTGCAATCTACAGTTTCACGTAATAGAATACAGAGAGAGTCAGGCAAAAATTTTGTATGTGTACTGCATTCATATCTTTTCAGATATTATATGCACACACATGCATATTACCCATATGTTTTCTTCAACGTATTTTGTGAGGAGTTATTCAGTGTTCCATTTCTTACAATGTGCAATGAGATCAAGTATGAGTTAAGACTGATAATTCACCTCCTCCATATATTTATCTTTCACTGTGGAATATTGTAAAGCCTGGGGGCATAATGAGCATTGCATATATCTGTAGGATGTCAGACTGAAGCTTAGGAACATTATTATTTAAGTGTATTCAATTTAAATATGATGTTTTATTTGAACATTCTTTTCATTTTGGTGTATTGATCTCAACCGCTTTCTGATTCTTTTTTCAAAGGGAACATTATGACAAATGCGTGAAAGCAAAGCAGAGAATGAAACACCTGGGAGCAATGATATCACAAAAACAAGCGCAAGACATGTCAATACCTGAGAATGCAGCAACACTCTGCCCACAGAGGTCTGAGTATCAATGGAAAAGGTTGCCTCTGAAAACTCAACTATAGAGACACCTGATTGACTGAAACAGAAGCATGCAAAAGTGACCCAAGAGGGTCATGTAAAATGGTAACATTTCTTTGTACCTTTACTGAATGTATGCATAACATTTAAAAAAAATTTTTTTCAGTAAAGAATGGCATCATTACTGTTGATCAAAATCTGTGCAAGTTTTAATGTTGTGTATGAGTCCTGTCCAAGAAAGACTCGGAATTTGTTTTCCATAAATGTAACAACCACCCACATGTGGTAATCACAGTCTAATTTTATTAATTCAAATTAAATTAAATTCCAATTAGCTATAATGCCCATAGTTTGAGTGCCCGACAGCCACAAGTACTTAGTGGTTAAAACATCAACAGCGTAGTGCACATTGCTATCAACACAGACTCTTCCATTTTGACATGGTGTGCATGAAAGGTTTCAAATATTTAGAACACCAATGAAATGGTGACAGTGAATTTGTAGCTAACCAGATTGCAGTATTCTTATCACATTTTTTGGAATTATTCTCTTTATGAAACACATGAATAAAGCTCTCCTAGCATGATTCTGTACCTAGTAAAAACATTTAATACTTTTGCTTTAAACCATGCAACCTAAGCAGGCTTCACATTGTCACTTATTTTGTGATTAAGCTCCATCTATCTGAATGCAGGAGATACCCATGAATATTCAATTATGCCAATTCCTATTAAACTATTTCTCATTGAGAATGAATAAGTTTAATGATCTGATTTTTATATTGAAAGTTACTTTATAGAGAAATCATGTGTTGATTATGCCTGCCCTCGGTTGATTATGACAACCAAGTGTTTCTCAAACAACAATATGATACTTACTGCATGCTAATGCATTGCATTCTGTTGGTACACACCATTTGTACCTGCCCAGTAATTGCAAAGTACACCCAAATATTATGCAAAACATTAGCCTAAGCAGTGTGTGTTTTTGAAAATTTGGATGACTCTGTCAGATGACAAAGTGCTAGACTATTTTTCAATTATGCCACAATAGGATGACAATATAGCAAACAAATGTACACTTGTATTACAGGGATCCTGTGGAAGGTCCCATTCTATGGCGCCATTGTATTTCCCTTTGTAAGCCTAAAACTATTTTTTTTTTAATATACGAATAAGAGTGGAGTTAATTTTTCAGAAGTTAAACAGTGAACATCACCAGCTAGCACAAAAGTAAGCAAAGAACACAAAGTTAAACATTAAACAAACATTTGGGCTTTTGCCTTACTCCTGTGTGACACCTGTAGAGTTAACAATCCAGCCATTACAAAATTGCAATTACCATAGCTCCTAGCACAGAAGCTTAGCTTCGAAATTATTTAAAATAATATTTATACAGCATCTGCAATGTTGCCAGGATGCAGAAAAACATTCAGTAAGTAATATGTGCCATTATTGGAATATATAAAGGCCACTACCACAACCGTCATGTGAAAATGTAGGATCTGAGAACATAGCTCAATAACAGGAAACTGTGGTGGTATTTTATTTGTGCTCTAACAAGTAAAGCTTGCCTGAAATTAGAAGGAGCTATCCACTAGTTCACCACAGAGTTCTGGAGGTCTGTACAGGCAGACAGGAAGTGATAGAGCTGGGTGGAGAGAGGAAATGATAAGGCAAGGTGGAGAGAAGAGCTCGCTCTCTTTCAGTAGAAGTTTTCATAGGGGTAAGAACTAGTGGCTGCTCTGCCTTTCTGATCTTTCAGCTTTTACCCCAATATCTGGCTCCGAGTTTTCTATTAGGAAGACCTATTAAGATTTGTGTTACAGAGAACATTTCTTACATTCACATATCTCTAGGTTTTAAACCCTAGCACCTCAAAACAAAACAATAACAACAACAAAAAAAAACAAGCAAGCAAAATCAAATAAATTGATGTCCAAATTCTTTGAGCTATTAAGACACATGAAGGCAAACCTAGAAACTTCTTTGTTAATCAGAATCCATGTAAACACAGACTCTACAATGCTGTTTTGTGACACAGGCAAAATGGCGTGCGCGCGCGCGCGCGCACGCACGCACACACACACACACACATATTTGGTGTTCTGTAGACTAAGCTGATTTATGTTGATGAGTGGAAAATATTTAATCACTTAACTGAAAACAGTAGGTGAATTTCATCATAATATTATATAAATAATCAAAACAATTTTCAGAGTCTATCCAAATATGAAGTAGTAACAATATATCAATAATAAAAATATTTTAAATTCTCCAACAAAAATGTATTAACATTTATTCCATCTTACTATGAGGTACTGATAAAAGTACAAAATGAAAAATATCTTAAGATTATATTCCTTGAAGATAAGCTATTCAAGTGAAAGAGAATATTATACACTTCTTAAAAGTATTAAAGTTACAAAAAGCTCAATAGGAATTGTTCAAATAATTGTCAGAAGTTTATCAGCTCAAAAGAGCCAGAGTCCTTCTCGGTGGCTGTATTTTCATTCTGTCTGGCACTCAATGTACTGCAAATGCCCTTTCTCACAGGAGAGTGTGGGGTGTTTGTTTTATTGTTTAATAGTGTCACAAATTCCAATTTCAGGCTTTTCAGAAAGGTCTTGGAGACTCACCCACTAGAAATTTGATCAGTTGAACATTTCTTAGCCCAGTCCAGTAGATGGATAGAGTTTATCCTAAGAACATACATGGACCAAAATTCATTCTTTACTGGTTTGTGATAAGATGTGTGTCATGTGTCCTGTGCCAAAGCATAGAAGTGCTCTCTTATACTTTCTCATTTTTAATTGTCATACTTCTAAGCCTTAGAGTAGAATTGTGGTACAAATGAAATGGGGAGCACATCTATTTCCCTACATTATTTTATTTTTTGCTGAATAGTATTTCATTCAATGTTTGTATTACATTTTGTGCCTGGAAATTAGGTAGTTAATTATTATTGTAAACAAAATTTTATAAATTTCACCTTTTCTATTTATGTGTGTTTGAATTTATCTTGATCTCTATGTGTCTTCTCTGATATATTCTTAAGAAATGAATGGGAATTCATGTGTTCCTATATTCTCACTAGCACTTGATATGTATATTTTTGGTACAACCATCTAAGTGTTTAAGTGTATTTTGTTCATTATTATTATTATTAATAGTAGTAGTAGTGGTTGTTGTTGTTGTTGGTGGTGGTGGTGGTGTGTGTGTGTGTGTGAGTGTGTGTGTGTGTGTGTGTGTGTGTGTGTGTGTGTGTTCATGTGTATGGCTTGTGAAAGAATGCAAGTCAGGGGATAATTTGAGGAGCCTATTCTTTCCTTACATCTTGTTTTTGAGGTAGAATATATTTTGTTGTTTCTTACATGTTTTGTGACATGTTTCCAGGCAATGTTCCTATCTACTCGTCATCTTACTCTAGGAGTGCTCCATTTCTACTTGTGTAGTACTACCTCTGGCCTTTTACATGGAGTTCATGAATCCAATTCAGGTGCCAAGGCTTGGACATCAAGTGCATTTATCTGCCCTTTATTCCCCTCTAGGTACATTTAAAACCACATTAAAACAAATAAGCATATTTATTATTGTCACTATTGCTCAATTAAGAACAACTCCCGTGTGTCTTCACTGGGTCTCACAATAAATAAGGCCAGATAAGTCGCGCCCTCCCAGTCAAGGCAGGGAGGTTTTATAGACCTTAGCGGAGGACTCATGACATGCCAGTCAGGGGCTGGGATTGTGCCCAAGTATGGCTGAAAACAAGGTCCTTGTGCAGCCACTAGAATGCTATTCTTTGTTCAGACTTTTCTCAACCTGGGTGGGGGGATTAGGGGAAAGTAGGGCAGATGGGGTTCTCCAGCTTGTGCAGGGGCAAGCTGGAAGCTACAATGGAACAAATATCTCACAAGCAATGAAGAGAAATTCATAGTGCTCTACATATTTTATTTTCTTTTGAAATTATTTTAAAACTTATATTTACAGGTTCATTTCTCTAAATAATGTCTTAGTGACCAGAGAGTAAAATAAATGCCTTCATCAAGCAAATAGTCATTTTCCTGTAGTGGGTCTCGATATGTAGAGTATGAGGCCATCCTGACGTCTGTTTTCATTTTATCCTCTCCTTGGTGTGCACACCCACACTTCTGTAGCTTGTCAGGGGTTTCATGTTAGCTTTAGTCCTTCATCTTCTTTCCTATGTAAGAGCACAGCCACAAGAAAGCAGACAACTTGGACTAAGGAATACATTGTCCTTACATACATTTCCACCTCTCATTTTTTTCATGTCTGCTGGTGATGACTCTGTATCCCCTGGCATTTGTGAATGATCAATCTTTTTCATACCATGGCAACTAAGTTTCCCAGCCTTGTAGATTCTCACATTGGTAACATTTATATGTTCTTAGACAGAATAGGGAAAGGGTCATAAGGGTCATCCTGCTAAAAAAAATGCCACAGATTCTGTGTTCTGCTTCCACGGGTGATTTTAAGAATGAAGTGTTCTATGCCTTTGGACAATATTCAGATCACTGAAATATTTACCTGGTGTTTGCTATTTGTTTCAATTCTCATTAGGTTTATGGTTATTTCTCAGTTAAAAGTTTTCAAGTGTTCTCCTCTGTTAAAACTCAAACCATCCTTTTTCTTTTCTTTCTTAGACACATTTAACATGCATTTTCTTGAGTGTTAGCTGGTACCTTTCTCTCTTCAAAACGCAGTATGTACAGACAGCTCACTTCCTTATTCAGTTAACTAAGACTCTCCCTGCTGTAATCTCATGGGGAAGCATCATACCTGTGAAGAGATCTTTGGTTCTTTGTAATCTGATTCTTATTCTGAAAGCCCATGGCATTAGCCCATGCCATTTTTTTTTTGCCATGCCATTCTTAGTGAGCTTGTACTTTCTGATTCTAACTTGTGGATCAAGATGTAAGCTGCCAGTTCTTCCTGTCACCATGCCTTTGCTTTGCCATCATGGACTAACGCTCTATAAACCCAAATCAAGCACTTTCTCTTATAAATTGCATTAGTTATCATGTCCTATCACAGCAACAGAAAAATGACTAAGACACCTTCTGATTCATGACTCTCTGTGTTCTAACTTGAATGTGTAATAATAAATTGATCTGCAGTCAGCCAGCGAGCAGTTCAAGAGAAAAATCATAGTACAAAAGGAGAAGGTCTTTATTACAGTCACAGCAATTTTTCATGACACACTGCAGGTTTAGATTCAAAAGATGTTTCAGAATTGTACATACCAAAGTCATTGAGTTGTTGTTAATGAGTGGCTATACTGGATATTCTCACATTAGTCTGAATCTTTTTTTTCTCTGCTGGATAGTCTTGAACTTACTGAATGAGCTTAAAGTCTTCATTCTCATTCTCTCCCTCCCCTGCCACCAGCTGATAGAGAGAAAACACTTTAAATGCACAAAACACAGAGTTTAATGCTTTATTACACTCATGAGTAACAATATACCAATTTTATTCAATTACCTCAGATAATTATGGATGGTATTTTACAAAGAAAATGTTTATGTATGTTCTATGCACTTACATCTGAGTAGGGGAGGGGAATGAAGATAGTTACCAGTTGCTGCAGCCTAATCAAATGAGAAATACATTTTTTGGTTTATTTAGAAATATTTACTTTATTGCATAATGTAGATAAAACATTCCACACTCAGGACATTTGATCCTACATGGGAGTATTGGGTGTGCCTGCCTCAGAGTAAATGCTTTTTTACTGTGTTTATACCAGTTCCCACTCTTTATTTAGAATCCTGTTTTTAGTCTGAGAATAACATAAAATTGTAATAAGGACTGTCCCTTGTCAACGAGTTTATGGATGTTTACAAAGATTATGGATTTGGAGAGGTAAGATATTCATAGATAGCTATGTAAAGCAGTGTAAGTTTGCATATTTCATAGACTAGACACTTAAACCACAGTCAAGGTGAAAAATATAATTCTACAATTCCCCATGCACAATTTTAGTGCAATTCATCCTACCAATTTCATCTTTTTAAACTTTCTACCCACAAATCCAAACATTTGCTTCTATAATTTCTCTTTTGATTTGATACAAAATAGAACCGTTTCAAATTTATGAGGATCTGGGGATTAGAAACATTGCTCTGCAGCCTAATTTAACACAATACAGCTTTTTAAGATTCTTTCCTCAACTCCCTCACATCACACATTTATTCATAAAACAATACATTCATGCTCTATTTATTATTGTGAAAGAACACTATGTAAAGGAACTTCCATTTTATTGAAGCATTTTACTTCAATTCGGTGTTTGTATGCATGTGTGTGTCCTATCATATTACTCTTCTGATGTGCATGGTATATGTGTGTCTAGTGTGCATGGGTGTATATAAGTATGTTTACATGTATGTGGGTACAGGTATGAGTGGAGTGCCTGAAATGCCCACCTGGTGATTTGGGCATCTTTCTGTTTTAGTCTTCATCTTATTCATTGAATTAGGAACTCTCAGTTCATCATGGGTGATGGCATTTCCACCTAGATTGTCCAGCAGTCATATTCAGGAGAGTCCTTTCTACCTTCTAAACACCACAGTTCCAAGGGAACTGTCACATACACCCAACATTTATGTGAGTTCTGGAGGTCTGAGCTCTGGTCCTCTCACAAGCTCTTTAACCACTGAAATATCCCCCAAGCACCCAGCTTATTACTTTTATATGTATTTCAGATTGATTTAAAAATCCATCTTGTTGTCAAAATAAGACATAAAATAAAACTATGATAATCATACCACATAACACTGGTAAGAAATTTGTGTTTTATCTTCTAAGTTTCTTTGGATAAATTTTGTGTTCATTGCACAAGGCTAAAACTAAATGGAAATTAATTGCATTCCTCAACAAGTTATCGAGTTTATGCAAATGAATTGTAATAATACAACACAAATTTTATTATTTTCCTTCTAAACACAATGACTTGGGTCTGGATCATCTTTGTTTCCTTTCTTCCTATATGGAACCGAGAGTTCAGCAGGACACATCAGCAGAGTCAGGTACACTGTGTCTTCTTTCCTAGTACTTCCTAGAGCAATGGTCCTGAAACTTTTTATTCTCATTCACTACTAGAAAGTTGACAAACATAAAACAAAAGAAGCAACCCTTATCTAAGGAGATATCCCAAAGCAGATTGTTTGTTTATCAAATGTAAGGGCAGGGGTCCAATGCCTAGCACTGTGAAAATAAACAACTCTACAACTGTTTCCCACTCTTACACATATTCATGTTCTTAGCTATAGAGTTTTATCTGGTCTGTCTAGATATTATTCACCTTGACACTGTATGGTTTTCTGCTTCAATGTTCCACTTATTGAACATTGACAATTTAAAATTTTAACTCAGAGAAGAAGCACTTCCTAAAATTTTATTTTAATACTCTTTTGATAATAACAATCTCAACCTGTACCTTTTTACTATAGACACATTTAAGAATTATGAAAGTTCAGGTAATTTCCCACAATGCCATCAGACAGTACATCTGATAATACTTTGTAATAATTATGGAAAATACATAGCCTATAAATATGGAAGATAGCCATAAGTATTTGATGATTCAGTGCTTTGGAAGTCTGAAGCAAAATGTTCTAGGCATCACAAAATGCCTTGGTGTGGATGGGGCTATCTCAAAGGCTGCTGGTGCCTATCCAGATGTGCACAGTGAATAAGAAAAAATAAGTCTACTTACTACTGTTTTTCATATTGCTGTAAATTATACAGGATGGGGATGATCAAGATTGAGTATTTTTCCATTTATCATTTTGAAATATTTTTCAAGCTCTCATATGTGAGTACTCTGAATGTTAGAGAGTTGATGTGCATAAAAGTCAGACAGAAAATGAATTTTGATATAGAAAATGGTTTTTCAATTTATAAAAATGCTCTGCATTCAACTAGGGATTCAAATGTACAATATTAGCAAAAACAACAAAATGAAACACAAACACATGATAGAATGTAAAAGAATGAAGATAGATACTAGTTTCTAGACATTATTGAATGACCTCATGAGACATCAAACATATCCCTTGTCTTCTTAATCACATCTATCTATCTCAGAGTATCATTTTCGTCTATAGTATAGGTATTTTGTATGCAACATGACACTGAATTCAATAGCAACAAATATTAATACATTACCTTCATCATTTTAGCAAATCAAGGCTTAGATGGATTATTTAACATACACAAAGTAACCAGAGAGAAAGAGAGAAGTCATACCATATTTCAACCCCAGATTTATTAACAGAGCCTCCTGAGAGTTTCCTGAGAATCATGAGTAAGCATAATTAGTCTATATATATTTATTGTTTAGCCTTAATATTGCCAACTTCCCTATGATTAAACATAACTTATGAGAGTTATTTATAAGATTTAAGCCATAATGATATGTATATTCTTGTTTATGGTTTTTTTTTCTGAGACAGGGTTTCTCTGTATAGCTTTGGTGCCTGTCCTGGAGCTTGCTCTGTAGACCAGGCTGGCCTTGAACTCATAGAGATCCACCTGGCTCTGCCTCCCAGTCCTGGGATTAAAGGAGTGCACCACCACCGCCCGTCCTTGTTTATATTTAAAATAAGGGAAAACATAAGACAAATTAGAGAAATAATTTGAAACATTCAAAATTTCCTTTGAAATCAGATATACACAATTGTATTTCTTTTATAATGATGAAACATATAATATTTTGAAACATATATATGTGGTTTATTTTAAGATCCTAATTATTCCTTTCATAAAGAGTTTTCATTGTAAGAGAGTAATAGTCTGAAAATCCATACAAAATTGATAAAAGTGACTGTAATGAGAATGTGGTAATGGGTCTTGGCTTCTTCTTTCAGCTGCTAAGAGTAAGAAAAGGCATTTTGGTCTTTTTTACCCTCTTCCTTGCTTCCATTTATTTCTTGTTTTGGTATGAGGGATTAAAACACTGTGGGTAATGGTTAAGAAAATGGGCTTGTGTTCATGATATTGGTAAAATCCATGTACAATATTTACAAATATCATGATATGGAGCCAGTCACTTAATGCTATCCAAGCATAGTGCTATAGCCTTCCATTTGTTATATACTGGCTGTTACTTTGCTGTTATACTGGATACTTCCTATCATTGGAATAAAGTCACTTAACAATGCAGGCTACTTATGAAAGATCACATGAGTTTTAGCTATTATTTTTCTAACCACGTCACCATTGGAAGAAATGTTTTATCTGTCCTATTTGTATCTAATCATGTAAATTCATGTCAGTAAATATTCCTTGTGTACTTAACTGTGCCAGCAATGGAAGTAAACCAAGTAGAGCAAGTGTTTCTAAGACCACTGACAGATGTGCTTACAATTAATTTTTGTGGAATCTTGAAATGATTGAATCATCTGAGCATGAGCTCAATGAGGTACTAGGTAAATGGGACTTTATAAATAGAGACACACCCTTTCCTTTAGAATACTCTGGTCTTGGCAAGATACTCACCTGCTCATTAGTTTTATTTCCATGTATTGTGATGTCATGTTTTGAGGTCAGGTGAGAATCTAGAAAATTGAAGTAAACCTACAATGTTATTACTCCGTCAGGGTGGCAGAGTTAGAAATAGGACTCTACACTCGGCAACAATTTCCTGTGATTCTTATATTTAATAGGTACTTTAATTTTGTTTTTAATTATAATTTTGTTCATTTTAGGTGTAAAACTGTGAAGTGGACACCTCTCCAATTCTCCTAGGAGTCCTTCTATCTTAAATACGAGCTTCCTGATCATTTTGAAAAGAAACTAAACACATTTTTTTCTTCAATTAAAGTAAGTAGAAATTTAAAACTGATTCGTATTCCAAGTGTTCATCTACAGCTGTGCTTCCCACAGCTCCACACATGACTTGGTGTTTCATGAATTATTCATTAAGATGAAACATTCTGACCCAGCAGCCTTTATTGCAGATGTAAGGGTTGCAGATGAAAACCTTCTTTGAATGCAATGCATAGTAACTACAAATCAATGTGTACAACCATGACTGTAGGCGAGCCTGCACAGGACAGTTCTCTGCAACTAAAGGTGTGGATATGCTGAAAGACCCTAGCCCTTCAGGCTTACACCCCCAAGCCTCAAGAAAGGAGAAACTTCAAGCACCAGGAAATGAGAAACAAAAAATGTAGTTCCAAGGGCAACCTGACTAAGCCATTTTTCAATCTCCCCTGCAACCATATAACAATGTAAAAAGATTTCTGTTAAGAGATGTGCTCAACTGTGACTGGGATAGTTGCAGGTGTTCCAGGAAGGACCACTGTGATCTTTTTGTAAACTCCACTCCTGCCTTGATATCCCCCTTGAGGTTTCAGGAAGAATGTACCTGTTGACGTAACTGTACCCCCTCCGTGATCACTCTGTAACCAGACCATGATCTTGTGAAACGAAACTGTATGGGAATTGTAATCTTATGAGTTTTGTGGGTTTTTCCTTTATAAGCCCTTATGGGGCTGCAGTAAGATGCAGCTCTTGCTCTTAGGAGCAGAGTTTGCCCTTCTATATAGAAGCTTAATAAATCCTCATGCTGTTGCATCAACTGGACTGGAGTCTGGGTTCTTTGGGTGCCCACTTGAGACCCTAAATTTTAGGGTCCAACAATGCATGAATTTGAAACATCTTCAAAGATGGTCTCTGGGAGGAACCCTAGCTACAACATATTCCTTCTGAAAGCATGGCCATCATAGTACTCAGAGAGAGTTTATTTTCTTCTCAAATGAATCATCTTCTTTCTTCCTTTCCAACATACTCTCTTACTTTATATCCTTTACTTTTCTGTCCAGCAGATAACTATTATCTACATTTCACATTCTGTCTTCCTTCACAGGCCATGGGCATTCAACCAATGACTATAATGGGAATTTAGAAAACATTCTGCTATAAACCATTGACTCCTCACATTTACCCATAGGGAACAGAAAGAATAAAGCCTGGCTGCTGTGGAATGTCTTTCTGTATGCATGAATATCTGTTGCTCTGACTGATTGATTGAAAAATAAAATGCTGATTGGCCAGTATCCAGGCAGGAAGTATAGGTGGAATAAGCAGACAAGGAGAATTCTGGGAAGTGGAAGGCTGAGTCAAGAGAGGCCAGCCCACTGTCCAAGGAGCAGCATGTAATGGCACACATATAAAGCCATGGAACACATGGCAACATATAGAGGAAAAGAAATGGGCTGAGTTTAAGTTAACAGTTAGTCAGTAGTAAGCTTGAGTTAATGGCCTAGCAGCTTTAAATAATATAAGCCTCTGTGTGTTTACTTGCATCTGAGTGGGTGTGGACTGGGCAGGACACAGGAAAACTTCAGTTATACCTGGCTTTTCTATTTCATTTGTTAATCTGTAACTTTTGCTTTCAATTACCTGCTAAACTTTCATCTAGATACTTAACCACTCAAAAAGTGTATACCCCAAATTAGCTATACCTTTCCTGTTTCATTTCTCTTTAAGACTGATGGCAAAAAGACCAGAGTAGTGTCAGCATTTTCAAGGAGACCTGTTCTAAACTATTAAGAATATCAAACTCCCACAGATACAGACCATCACCCAGATGGAGTAATCGTGCACATTTGCAAGGACATACTAGCAAGGCTGCACCCTGGACAGTTACTTGTCACCAAGGACAAGTCAATTACCTTGTCTAGTGATAAGGACACTACAAAAACAGAAATGAGACAAATTATTAATTAACCAGACCACAATTTGAAGAGAAATGCTTCTGCTCTCTCCATTGCTATTCAACATCATAAGGGAAGTCTTAGCTAGATCAATAAGACAGCTAAATAACATCAAAGGGATAAAAATAAGAAAAGAACAAATCAAAATATCATTATTTTCTGATGATAAGATTTTAAACAAATGACTACACCTGGAGACCTCTAATGAAAACTGCCACCAAAGTAGTAGGACACAAAATGAACACAAAAAACTCAGTAGCCTTCATATATTTTTATTTTATATATGAATGCATGCATGCCTGTATGAGTTTATATGAATCACAAGTGTGGGTACATGAGAAGGTTAGAGGACACCAAACTACTTGGACCTGGGGTTACAGTTGGTTGTGAGCAGGTATGTGGGTGTAGGGAACAAAACCAGGGTTCTCTGGTAGTGCTCTTAGACCTGAGCCATCTCACAAGCTATGGCAAAAAGAGCTGAGTTGTGTTGGGTATTTCTCAAACAATCTTTGGTTCACAGTTTTGCATATTTTTCCAAACCCTACCTCCCCTCCATTTCTTGATTGGTGTAGATAAAGAACTACAAATGTGCAAAACTGCAAATGTGGCCTGATTTTCTCAGTCCAGAGCCTCCTGGAGATGGCACAGTGTGTATCAGGGACTTTTCTACTTCACTTCTTGCTCATCTTTCCCATGCATAGGGAAAATGAAAGGGAAAACTGCTTGGTCAGTTTTGTTTTTTTTCCTGCTCACTTAACTGTCTTTCTTTATATTTCCTATTATTGTGGTGCTAATACCTGGAAGAATCACTCCAGTAAATGTTCCAATCTACTAAGAAAGTGAGACAGTCCAATCACCAAATCAGTCTACAAAGTTTAGAAGACTTAGGTGAAACAGACCATGCATGTTGGTCAGTATATCTGCTTTGATGTCTATGAATTCTTTTATCTCTGGTGGAAGGAAGAAAACCTGTATAGTTTGCCTTCCCTAATTGTGATAAATACTTTAATACAAAGAACTGCTTGAGAAATGCATGCCTTAAAGAATTTAAAAAAATGGTGTGATTTGGAAACTCTTTAATAGAATTCAGTCTGAAGGCTGTTATGGCCTTAATATATCAGGAAAAAAAATAATGGCATAGTAAATGCCATTATAGGAAGATAGTTGCCATGGAGATGAATGTTTCTTCATCTGTAAGCAAATCTCTTATACTTCAGGTTTTCACATGTTTTAGATTATGCTTCCCCTTAAATAACGTATTGCAAAATGTTACTAAATTCTAGATTTAAAGAGATGATAGAAGTAGACAAATGTAAATGGTTAATTTCATAAGATTTTTCATATTTGAAAAAATACTTCATTTTAAAATTTATAATCAGAGTTCAGTTTTATTTCACTTTCTTGGGTAAAAATAGCTATCCGTTTCTGCTTGTAAAATGATTTAAAATGGAAGGAAAGTTTAAAAGCCAAACTCAAATAAAAATTTACTATTTGTTTACTCTATTTGTTTAATACTATTTGTTAATTTACTATTTGTTTAATACTATTTGTTAATATCAGAAGTAGTATTATACTGTTGGGGATTTTAATTAGATTAGGTAAGGAGGACTTTTTAATCTACTTATTGAGAAGAAAATATTCCCAAGGGTTGATCACATTCAATAATACACAATAAGATTAGTTACAATGAATTCATTTCCAGTACCTATGTGTTTTATGTAGTTAAATTACTGTGATTCTAATATATGTTCTTGCTTTTAAGTTTGAAGGAGAATAGTTGTCTTCTAAACCTCTCGGATGTCATTTTGATTTTCTTCTGCTCTGTCCCATATTTGTTCACACATGAGTTTGCTTTTTGTATCACCTAGGGAGTCCATGGCAAATTTCTACTTCATACTCTAATTTTAAGAGTTTATTGTTTGGTACCTCAGTGATGACTCGGTGAGCAAAGGGCTTATGCAAGTATGACTAACTAAAACCCACATCAAAGCTGGGCATGGAAAGAGATTCATATCTATAACTATTGTCCTGAGTGGCTTAGACAGAAGGGTCTTTAGGTCTTGCTGGCTATCCATTCTAGTAAAAATGGTGAGCTCTCAATAGTGAGAGGCCAACTCACAGAGCAAGGTGGACATCTACATACAGAGACACCTGTAGTTATGCATGAAGAGTATGTGCAGATGCACACATGCACACACACACATACATGCATACACACATGGTGGTTTATCTTTTAAAACAATGTGTACCTTATGTTTGTTATAGATTAAGATAAGGTTTTATTTGCAAAACTATTCTTGACAATTTTTTAATCTCACGGTTTAATAAAATAAGAGGAAAAAAGATAACATAAACCTATCATTTGATAATTTTGAAAATACTTTGTGCAGTACTTTTAGACACATTTAAGTGAAGGAAAAATACTTGAGATTTTAACATATTTTGCATATAAATTATTGAGGTGTCAATCTTCTAATATTCATCAAATAAAAAATGTCAAGTGAAATTCCTGTATATAACCAAATCTTATAGTTTTTCATTATCATTGCTGACAATTATCTTTCTTATATTTATTTTCTAATTATAGAAAACTTTCAAGGATGAAGTTATTACAACCCATAACAGTTAATATCAGAAGTAGTATTTTACTGTTGGGGATTTTAATTCTAATTTTATATGTATATATAAAATCTCCAGGAAAAATATATAATTATAAAGAATCTTTAATTTAAATGTGTGTATAATTATTGCTTTAAAACAAAATAAAAGGAACTTTATAATTATATACAGTAATAATTAAATACATTAAAATGTAATTTTTAATTCAAAGACAATTAGTTTTATAAAGATTTAACTTTTAGATACAGAAGAAGAAACACATCAAATGTAATAACGTTTTATTCAAAATCACACATGCTTGTCATTGTGTGCCTTTATTATATTATAAATAAAATTTCCTGCTGGGAAACATTCATTTAGCTCCCTTCTCCTTTCTGTAGCTGTATTTTCATTGTTTTGACACATCTTTCAAATTAGATATAGTGTTATGTTCATAAATTTTTCACACGTTACTCTCTAATGGAATGGCAATAAATGTATTTAATGACTTTCAGACTGTTTTTTAAAATCTTGATTATAGTTATTCATTTTTTTATTAATGCTACATTACTTCAATTTTATTAGATTTGTCTTCTACCCATGCAGAAATGGTGATATCTTATGCTTTAATGTAATGAATTATTTCATTAATATTTTATGTGCTTTTCCAGAAAAAAGGCATAGCTTAAAATATCTGGTATACACTGATGAATGTGTATATATGTACTTACCAATGATTTATATAATATATATAGAATTTAAATATATGTGCATGTGTGTGAAACATACCTCCTTATAACTATTTCTATCATCTTTCTGTCATGAATTCATCTATAAATGTACATATATATATGAATCTATCATCTATCTATATCTATCTATCTATCTATCTATCTATCTATCTATCTATCTATCTATCATCTATCTCTGTAGCTATATATCTATGTAACCATCTCAGTAACTGTTTCCATAGAGTATAGGTTTTTCTTCCAAATTCTTCATTCATATTTTTGGGCATCACTTGCATAGTCACTTGAAATGCCCTAGAATCTGTAGGTTATTATATTAAAGGTAATTCTATATCCTATCCCATATTCTCACTGTAATCTCTGTGCTCCATATGCCTTGAGCAACAGTAACCCAACCAATTTCCTATGTTTCATGCATATTGTCATATGCCAGAGTCCAACTCCAGCAGGTCAGAGAAACTGGAGAGCAGATGTGGAGTTGACGGGCACAGAAACACAGAAACAGGAGACCTATCTGAGAGAGTAAAAAATGATTCTACTCTTTATTTCTCTCTTTCTTCTGCCTCTTTAGTTTTCCCTTATCCTTTTTATACCACCTAAGACAAAAATTTCTGTGCAAGAGGGATGTGACCTCATAACCACAACTTACACATTTTTCTTAGAAGCCCACAAGCAGTTAAACATTTCCCTCTGTATTAATTTTCCCACCATAATGTCTTCACCCCAAAGGAATGATTCTTTTATGATTGATTAAGAAAATTATAAGCAAGCCAAGTATATTTCATTTCTTTTGTACTGGCAGGCAGATGCTTGCTGTTTGAGTGTTGCGGATCCCTATTCTATTTCTGCTTTACAAAAATCTTACTCAAGTAGTCTGGCTAACCATCTAGTTCTCTCTTTTCTTTAAACACAATGGAGTCTATCACAACTTTGTTTTATCAATGTGCACACTGAAACCTGTGATTAAATCTGTAAGCTCCATGGCCAAGGAACTCAGACCTAACCTCAGGTGTAGGGACATATTTTCATTCTTTGATCATCAGCCTGTTTGTCCACAGGCAAAGGTCACTGGTCTAAAAATGTATGAAACTTCCTCATTTTCATTTCCCACACTTGGAAAACCTCACATTTTGAATCCTCATTGCTCCATAAAAATCATTGTCATTATGATCAGCAAGTCATCTGCCCAGTGAGGAGTGGGATTTTCCCATGAAAAAAAAAAATCATGCTATACTCGATACAGTGGGGGCACTTTTACCTAATAATCACACCATGGCAAATTTAGTAGAAACACAAAAGCAGCATGCAGGAGATGGCACAGCAGAAGCAAGGGGCATTTCAGAGATAATGCCCCCGGGCTTTGCCTTTCAAGGATGTACCCGTCATGGTTGCGCTATCACAGCTGTACCCCATAAACTCCAATGCTGACTGCAGCTCCTCTGAAATGGCCACCGCCAGTCACGATCCTTCCTCATTTATCATGACAAAAGCTACACAAATTGTTCTTTTTACCTGACATACCAATTGTCATTTTCTGTGCACCTCTCATTCTAAATATTCACTCTTGTAACTTCTCAGAACTCTTGTCTTTGCCTCCAAACTTGAAAACATCCAGTTCATTCTCTTATCATCATCATAAAAGACTCAAACAAGTAGAATGTGAGGAATGTGTTCATGTCATTTTAACACATAAAACTCTTTCACTGGCTTTTATTTTACTTTAAATAAATAAATAAATAAATAAATAAATAAATAAATAAATAAATAAATAAATAAATAAATAAATAAAAATACCTCAAGCTCATGACACACTGCCAGCTCCATGTTGCCTCTGCATGAGAAAATTCTCTCCCAATACATTTTCTCTGTTTTCTAATTTCCTTGATATAAGTGCATAATACATAGCACTGGATTTCACAGTGAACTTTCAATACAGGTATAAAAGTTCACTCTGAGCCTACCCTCTCCATTTTCTCTCCCCTATCTTTTTTGTCTCTCTGCTGTCTCTTTTCTTCCCTTTATGCCTTAGACATTTTTCTTATGTTTTCCAATAATATATGTGTGCTTGATGGCCATGTGTGTGCATACTTGTAGCCTAGGCTCTGCAAATAAGAGAAAATCTGCTATTTGTATTTTAGAGACTGATTTAAATCATTTAATATAATTTCAAGTTGCATACATGTTAATGCAATGGCATAATTTTACTTTTATGAATGAATGAATGAATATACTACATAACTGTAACTAGTGCTCTGTTTTTGAACCCAGAGGTTGACTTCCTAACCTCGTTGTTATAAACAGTGTTGAATAAACATTTATATGCAAATTAGACTACTCTGGGTAAACATCCCAGAATAATATAACTAGGTAATATAGGAGATATATTTTTAGTTTTCTGAGAAGTTCGGTTATTTCTGACATGGATGGTTTAGGGTACACTCTTACCATTGGTATTCAAGGGTTTTCCTTTCTTCATATCCAATGCCAATAAGGAAACACTCTATTCATTAACCACAGTGTAGTGTTTGAATGCTCTTTTCTGCATATCCTTTTTTTACTTTTTTATATTTTTTAATTTTAATTTTGTTTACATGTCAGAAAAAATTCAAATATTCCTAAACACAATTCTAACCCAAGTACCCACATCAGGTAGGACACAACCACCTGGAATTTCAGTTCCAAGAGATTTGACCCTCTGGTCTCTGCACACACAAATTATTGAAAAAGATAAACAATTATTAAATATTTGGGCATTAAATTTTTGGTTCAGGATCTTTTTCTTGTTAGAAGATAGTAATCTATGCCATACATTATGTTGATAATATTGTTATAAAACAATCAAAAAATTATTATATTTTCCTGTACTTTTAAAAGACAACTATGTGAATAATTTTATTTAAAAAAGAAAAAAGGGCATGGCCTGATGCCTTTGCTGCTAAGTTAAAGGCATTTGTTGCCAAGTCTGTCCACCAGAATCCACCTGAATTTGATTTTCAGGTCCTAGATGGTAAAAGGAGAGAAGTGACTCTTGAATACTGCATTCTGACCTCCACATGAGCACTGTGGCACACACACACACACAGAGAGGAGGGGGGAAGAAAAAGAAATGAGTAAGAAAGAAAAATATGCCAGTGACTAAACTGAACATTAATCAAAATATAAAAGAGATAGGTTCATGAAACACTTGTTTAAAATTATGTAACTTACCTTTACATTTTAGTAAAAAAGCCAAGCCAAGCCAGCTTAATATCCCTAATGCACTATTTCACCAGAAATACCAGGTTACCAGAGTGAAAACAAAGATGTTTGCAGATGCTCATCATGGTGTAGGTACTTAACTTGATTTTCTTTTTTATTAAGCCCATTCCTGTGTATGTGATGGGATTATTCTTTATTTAAAATGGAACCAGTTTGCTGTCTAGAGGGAAAAAATGTAGAGTAAGGATTGAAGAACAGAGAAGAAAGACGAAATGACTGAATTCAGAAAACATTGCCTTTTGTGTGCTGCATGTGAACAGCAGACACAGCATCTCTAGAAGCCAGGTAGTCCAGCAATAGGTGCCAGGGATTTGTTCAATGATAACTGGTGTTCATGTACACGATTCTTATTCATCAATTATAATATAACAAAATCATTATTCTCAATTCTTATAGTAACTTTAAATTCTTCTCATTATTTCACCAAAACTACTATACAAACTTAGTAAACCATCCATGTTCCTGACATGTTTAGGAATATCATTTTTTTCAGACAGAGTCAATGAAATAATATTTGTCTTGTGATCTTCCTAATTTAACACTCTTTCCTCTTACTTAATCAGAATATATTTATAGAAGTTGGCAGGTTTCAAGTAATCTTGATAATCTTCACAAGTTACCTCACCCCTGATTTCTGCTGAGACTGTAATTGGTTTCAAACTTCTGCATTGTCAGATTGACATATCATTTAGCGTGGGTTCTTTCAGTCAATTTGCATGTTTTAATGTGTTTGCTTCTATGAGTGGTCTCTCTTGCTATTTTTCTCTTTATGATAAGCAGATATCAACTTTTTAATAATAAAATCAAGAATAATTATGTTTGTATACTTTATATTTTACAAACCACTTTATGAAAACTGAATTAAGTATTTCTGGACAGAAGTAGAAAAATCTAGTAAGAACGTAAGAGTTTTGACATAGGTAAATCAAACAACAGTTCAAGTTTAAAAAGCAAATACTGGAGCCACTTGAACAACTGTAGGGTTCCTTCTCAGTTTAATAATTCACGGTGGCAAGGAAGATCTCAGCAGAGGAAGACACAGGTCAGAGCATGTATCAGACACTGAGTAATAAGAATTAATCTTCAGGAAAGAATAGTGGCAATGTCATTCCTCTGCTGTTCAACAAACCCTTACTCACTTTTTAAATTATGGACACAACAGAAAACAAGAGCCCATGCTATGTATGCTTGGGAGTTGTATGAAATTTGAATAAGTTATTGTACCTGCTGTTAAGGAATTTGTTTTTAATTTGAACAAAAAAGGATTAAGTTGTAATGTGAAATAAGTTCTATGTGGGGCAGATAAAATATGTAACGTACAATTACAGGAGACTCTGAACCCAACTGAGATAGATTACTTTCAATTTTTCACTGAATAAATAAGTGTTTTGATCTGTGGTATGAGCCTGATAGATGTTAAATATAGTAGTTACAGAACAAGCAACGTAGACAAGGACATGTCAACCTGCAACTGTAAGAACCTGAAGACAAAGAGGAACCTGAAGTTCAAGGTCTCGAATTGGCCATTGATACATAAATTTGGCTTTAAAGAAGCATGCTTAGGCCGGGCGGTGGTGGCGCACGCCTTTAATCCCAGCACTCGGGAGGCAGAGCCAGGCGGATCTCTGTGAGTTCGAGGCCAGCCTGGGCTACCAAGTGAGTCCCAGGAAAGGCGCAAAGCTACACAGAGAAACCCTGTCTCGAAAAAACCAAAAAAAAAAAAAAAAAAAAAAAAAAAAAAGAAGCATGCTTAGAAAGAGAAACATGATTTATATGACTCTTACAATTTTGACAGAGTGATGTGATTCCTTACAGCAAGGAGGTTGCTCTGACCCATAAATTCAACACTCTACTCCATTAGGCTGCTAAATCCATTAACAGAGAAGCAAGTACCTTATTATAATTAGCTAATAATCAGGGCTGACAAAATCATCGTAGTAAGTTCCCATGTCTAAATGACATGATTCCCAACTACCAATGTATTACCTCTACTTTTAAGGAAAGACATTATACTCATTTGTTAAGAACCATGCCCAGGCTCCTTAGACTCAAAATAATTTTTAACAATGAAGTCAGATCATGTAACTCCTCAGCGAAAACACTGTCATAGCTCCTACATAGGATGAGAGTAATCAGTGAAGTTTTTTTTTCACTAGCCCTCAAGATCAGTCTCTTTCTTCTTACTGGCTTTTCTTTATTGCTCTAATCACTTCTTTCTCTTCTATTCTGCTACACCTGCCACAAATTATGACAGATATGTCCTTGCCTTGGGACTTTTGTCTGGGAGGTTCAGTCTATCTGAGAAAAACTTACATATACATTTAAATCCTGGCCTGACTTCAGATACTTACAGGATATACCTCCCATCTACTCATTAATTAACAGGAACTAACACTGTTTTAGTTGCTAATAAATACATTTAGAATATGGGTTAGGTGTGATGGAATTCCATGGTGCCCCTCCTGCCTGGCTGTCCCCCCAGGTGTCCTCTGTTCATGAACAGCCCTTGCCCTGGAGACAGCACAGCATGTGGATATGCCTGAGTAAGTCCAGAGAGTTATACTGCATCTGGCTAGGATCAGTTTACTGAGAGTGTTAGATCCTTTAGTTAACAAAGAATAAGGTTTCCAGATTAGATTTTTCTGTTGGTGTGACCATCAGAACCATTCCTGGGAGAGTCAGACATATTGATGCACTTTGAGAACAAATATGGGTTGTAAAATCTGTATCATTATCGCAAACAAATCAGAATTTTAACAAAGTAGATATAAATAAGGGCAGGTGATTAAAAAATAAGGAGATATGGTTATTTTTTATAGTAACATGTATGTCTCAACTGATCTAAGTTTCATGAATAGACACAGTGCTGAATGCATGACAGCTTTGGGAGATCATTCCATGCCCATTTCTCCACTGTTCTTTGTATTGATGAAAGAGTTCATTAAACACTAACTGGTGTTCCAGTAGGGCTCCTCTCTCTTGGGTTCTCATAATGCAGCCAGTGTCATGGGACTTTCTTGAAATGTGGTTCCTTTGGCTTCTGACTCTGAGGATTGATTCTCCATTTGATAGTTACCAAGGCTTCATATATTCTTTAATCTATCATTGACTTATGTGTAGACCTGGCCTCATATCCTGTAGATAATATGTCTACCTCAAGTACATAGATTCTCATAGAGATTATTCTTGCTACTTTTTCTTTTGTTGTTGTTGTTTTTGTTTTTCGAGACAGGGTTTCTCTGTGTAGCTTTGCGCCTTTCCTGAAATTCACTTGATAGCCCAGGTTGGCCTCGAACTCACAGAGATCCGCCTGGCTCTGCCTCCCGAGTGCTGGGATTAAAGGTGTGCGCCACCACCACCTGGCTATTCTTGCTACTTTTAATTGATATATCTTACTGTAAAATATCTTTCTCCTGAATACTAAGAATTCATAAATTGATCAAATTCTTTGTGGCTAAGTATTCCCAATCAATGGAACAAACTTTAAGCCTTCTCTTAGAATGATGTAATTAAAAGATATTTGCAGAGATAGTATCAAGACCCAAAACCATCAGCATTTTTGGGAAACATAGAAATGAAAATTCTCATACCTACTCCAGATCCCTTCAGTTAACATCTAGCAATCTATTCAAGGCTTTAAATGAAATAGTTGATAAGCACTTATTTAAAAGAAAGTTAAAGACCTAACTATAATACAATGCTTATTTATTACAGAACAACACAGCTTTCAGCAATTATTAATCAACATTAAAAAAAGAAGAGGGTATTTATAGAGTGAGAGAAAAAGGATGACTGATTCATATTGTTTTGAGGTCAGTAATGAGATCTCTGTGAGAGGTATTCAAGAGCCAATTTGAGCTATATCTAAATTATCAGCTTTGCTGTGCAATATACACACAAATGTGCATATAGATAGTTTTTAAATATGGGTGGTAGAGTAGTTTGAATGTAATTGGCCCCCATAACCTCGTAGGAATTGGCACTATAGGAGTTATGGCCTTGTTGGAGGAAGTGTGTCACTGTGAGGGTAGACGTTGAGTTTTTTTTTTTGTTTTTTTTTTTTTTGGTTTTTCGAGACAGGGTTTCTCTGTGTAGCTTTGTGCCTTTCCTGGAACTCGCTTTGGAGACCAGGCTGGCCTCGAACTCACAGAGATCTGCCTGCCTCTGCCTCCCGAGTTGTGGTGGTAATCTAATTATACTGAAATGTGATTTTGATTGTATGTTAATAAATAAAGTTGTCCGGGGGTCAGAGCTATTAGAGCCATAGCAAAAGTGTGGCGGTGGTGGCACACGCCTTTAATCCCAGAAAGCCAGCCTTTAATCCCAGGGAGTGGTGGTAGAAAGCAAAAAGATATATAAGGCATGAGGACCAGAAACTAGAAGCATTTGGCTGGTTAAGCTTTCAGGCTTTGGAGCAACACAGTTCAGCTGAGAGCTATTGGGATGAGGACACAGAAGCTTCCAGTCTGAGGAAACAGGACCAGCTGAGGAACTGGTGAGGTGAGATAGCTGTGGCTTGTTCTGTCTCTTTAAATAGACTAACAGACAGGAAAAGGAGCCCTCATTCGGGAAGCTGGGACACCGCAGGCGGAAGGGTGAGATTTTGGCTCTGAGCTCTGACCTCTCGGCTTTCTCTTTTGCATTATTTCTGTGTTTCTTATTTAATAAAACGGTTGGTTACATCTATGGAACTCACTTTGGAGACCAGGCTGGCCTCGAACTCACAGAGATCCGCCTGCCTCTGCCTCCCGAGTGCTGGGATTAAAGGCGTGCGCAACCACCGCCCGGCAGACGTTGAGGTTTTCTATGCTTAGGATAATACTGAGTATCTCAGTCGACTTCCTGTTGCTTGCAAGATGTAGAACTCTCAGCTACTCCTTCAAGACTACCTCTGTCGGCAGGCCACCATGGTCCCTACCATGATGAAGGGACTGAACTGCTGAATCTGCCAGCAAGTCCCCTCAATTAAATGTTTTTCTGATAAGAGTTATTGCAGTTATTGTGTCTCTTCACGGCTATAGAAACCCTAAATAACACAGATGGCTAACTGAAACTACAAGGCAAGAGGCAAAGTTCTGTATTTACCTGTCCTGACAATATGAGGAATGATGAAAAGTAGGAGGGTATCTCATGAAATTAATACCTCAAATCAGCAGGCTTGAGTGACATACATTCTAGGTATACACTAAAGTCTCATTAATTAAATACTTGGTCACCAGGATGTGATGCTTTTTTGGAGACAGAAAACCTTTAGGAAGTGAATGTCAGCTGAGGGACCTTAGGCCACTGAGAGTCTACCTTTGAAGGTGTTGTTTGGGGGCTATCACTTCTTTTGGCTGTCTTTCCAGACAGCATGTGATGATATTAGCTTTTGTACCACACTCTCCAGAACACTCTCTACTTCAAAGGGCTAAAGTAACAAAGCTATGGCCAGAAATCTCTGAACTCATGAGCCAAATGGAATTCTCCTTTAAGTTAATTTAATGATAGCACACACTGGGGAGAGATGGTGCTGTTTGGACTGTATGTACAACTCTCCTTGTTGACTTGATGCTCCTTGGAGTCATGTTGGAAGGTTCTCAGGGAAAGGCAGCTGCTATATCCTCTAGGACTTCAAACAGTCTCTTGCTCATCCAGCAGAGAAGTGGGCTCCTATTCACACAGATACAAGAACAAAGTCAATCGAGCTCATAAAAAGGCTTGAAGAAGACACCTCCATGCCTCCATGTGGAAATACAGTTCCACTGAGAGTTTCATCCACGCCATCTGAAAAACTTCTGCAGGGGAATCAGATACATTGTACCAGGTCTGACCCCTTAAAATGTGTGAAATAAAAAAAATGTGTGTTATTTTAAGCTGCCATCTATTGGTAATTCTGTACCATATGTAGTAACAAAAATCAAATGCCTCAGCACCTCACAGCTTGTGAACATATCCATCTATTTTAAATGAAATCTGCATGAAAATATTTACAAGATAAAACAAAAGAATATTGATACCATAATTTTTCCTTGTTTTTTTGCCCACCCTCTGCTCCCCCCCCCAAGTAGGGGCACATGGAAGAAACAACAACCCTCAACTTTGTAGAAAAATCCATTTTCCTTAAGCCTTCATAACACTTAGAAAACACTTAGGTCAAAGAAATATTTTCTATTGCCACACAGAGACCTTTATGATAAGAAAGTGCACAGCTCTCAGCTTTGAATTCACAACTAATCATTTTCTATTAGAGAAATAAAAGTAATATTACACTGAGGAAAAATGGGTGTGAAATTAGGTCGTGGAAAGTGCCTGTATATTCCTTTTATGGATCCTAATCCATCCATGCTCCTAAGATACAGAAGAACAACATAAAAACTAGACAGTTTTAACATACTAGCTTTTTAATATTTTCTTTACCTTTTTTTTATATTTATTCTGATCATCTCACCTCAAAATTATCTTTGGAGAACAACTCCTTAAACACACCTCTCTTGCCCTCCTAATGAGGCAGGAGTCTTCCTGCAATTATTTTGAAGTGTTTTACTGCTAATTATGAAGGGAAATTGCAGCCCGTGGGGGGAAATGCATGTGAAAAATAATGAAATGAGATGATCTTAAAATGCCTGGTAAGTCTCTTATACTGATCTATAGTCTCCGTGCTGCTTTCAAGTTTGGTGTCTAGATTTATACCATGTGTTCTTCTCGCTTTTTCTGATCAGCCTATTTCAGTTGAGAATTTTAATCATGGCATGTGCCAGAATCCCACTGTGATAGTGTATGTCCAGAAGATTCCAGATTTGCAGAGGATTAAAATTGCATTCACTCATTTCTTACACATACAACAGCATCACTGATTGAACTCCAGTACTATATATAAAGAGAATCTGGTTTGCTTAGAGAGGCAGAATGTCTATGCTACATTAATACATCCTGCATTTCCCATGTTAAACTCCTTTAAAATTACATTTTCCTTCCAATTGTACAAAACCTAAGCTGATAACTGCCAAATTATTTATCATATGCCCATTTATATATCTATCTCTCTATCTCTATCTATCCATCTATCTATCTATCTGTCTGTCTGTCTATCTATCCATCTTATGTATCTATGAACTATCAGTCTCCCTACATGTTTCCAAAATATGTATGTATATATGTAAATCCATGTAATTAATAAAAATGCAAATGCCTATAATCAGGCTCCCTTTTTAGTAAATATAGCCATAATCAGTTTGTCCATACTAAAATTCTTATGATTATCTTAGATATCCTATGTGTTTCAAGTTCCCAAATTTCCACTCATTTTATTATCAGTTTATCACTGGTTCTGTCTATATTCTTCACACAATGCTCATGAGTTTAACTTCATTTCTCATATGCTTTTGGAAATATCTTTTTATAAAAGAAATGATTTTGTCAAGAAACTTTTAGAGTGTTAGTGGTAAATACTTTTACCTAGAGAAATTATATGAGTCTGGAGCCAATAGTATTTGAGTGGAAATGGCATTAAAATAAAAATGATAGGTTTATGGACTACTGAAATTCACTCACAGTGAGTTTGAGCTTTACTATTTAAAATACATGTGGTGCTGGACACCATCATCAGGGGATTTTTCTTCCTTATTTGTAACATGAAGGTTATAAAACTGTATCTACTTAAAGAAACATTCCCAATGTCTGTTATGTTTTTGATGAATATTAGGTATCTTTAGTATCATTGCTATATAGCACTTAAAAGAGATATGCTTTAAGAAACATGGTCAAAATTAGTATAGTGTTACAAACTGAATAAAAATTCTATAATAAATAGTTATAACACTGCTGTTTCATAGTTTCCCTACTTCTAAAAGACAAATGGCTTTTCTCTATACAATAAAACATTTTTTCATATTTCTGCCTTTTGGGTTAAAACTTTTTTATCATAAAAAAGAAGACAAATTTGAAGTTTTCAAGCATTGCATTAACATTTTAGAAAACCAAATTTTGCTTCTGATTGGCATTTCTATTTTCCCTGCACCTGGAAAAAACAAGTGAAAATAGTAAGTATTTATTTAGCATTCTCCTATTAATCAGATCTAAATAACTAACCATCTGTAGAGAAATACTTCTCAGTTGGTATATTTTTAGGTACTCCTATCTTACAGATAAAGAAATGATCATTTAAAAATACAATATAATATTACAATCCCCACTTTTGATTAAATATTTTCCACATGTGAATGATAGCTAATAAAGTTGAAGTAAAGCTATATCATGATACATGAAATTTCAAAAGTGGCATTTTGAACTCCCATTGTGTTCATTTAACATTCTGTATACTTTATTTATTATTTTCAGTTAGTTAGCTTAAAGTTTCAAACAATGTGTTTAGATCCATTCCAGTCCCTCCTCAGACTCTTTCCGGACTCACTGGTCCCTCCCTACCAGCTTGTATTGTAGTTAGAAGTTTTCCTGTGTCCTGCCCAGTCCTGTAGCTGCTAAGACCCAAGTAAACACACAAAGGCTTATATTCATTAACACTGCTTAGCCATTAGCTCAGGCTTATTACTGACTAGCTCTTACACCTAAATTAACCCATAGTTCTTATCTATGTTCAGCCACATGGCTTGGTACCTTTTCTCAGTTCTTCCTTGTCATCTTGCTTCCTCTGTGTCTGGCTGGCAACTCCTGGCTAAGCCCTTCCTCTTCCCAGAATTCTCCTTGTCTCTTGCCCCCACCCCCTATACTTTCTGCCTGGCTACTGGCCAATCAGCATTTTATTTATGAGTCCAATATGTGTTGCCTGAGTATTCTTGGATGTGTAATATTCTGCTGTAGAGTGGTTGCCTTTACAGGGGCTATACTCTTCAAGAAAACTGCTTCTCCCTCCCCAGCCGCTAACAAAGCACAAGAGCTCTACATCTAATCACAGGAGTATGTCTGTCCAAATCACTTCTCTATGTTGAGATTTGCTTTGAGCTGGGCTTGTAGAAGCCTTGTGCAAGCTTTTCTAACTGCTATGGTCCAAACGACCATTTCCTTGCTGTCATTGACCACCTCTGGCTCTTACCGTCTTTGCACTGTCTCTTTCACAGTGATCCCTGGATGGAGGTATCAGGTGAGTATAGCACATGCTTTCCATTTATGAATTATCATTCTCTAGTCTCTTATTTTCTGTACCTGGGCCAGTTGTGAGTCCCTGAGATCTTAACAATAACACACTATGGTAGAATAGAGCTCAATATTTCACCCTTCTTAACATCTTCAAATTCACCTCTCTGTGAGAAGTCTTCTCTAAATTGAAATTAATAATTAAAACATATGTCAGGTTTATGAAAAGAAACAAAAGGGTGAGAAAACAACTTAAAAGCCAGTTTATTAGCTTCAACATTATCAAGAGAGCACATTGTTTTTATGTCAGGTATCTACATTTGAGGCTTAACTGGCATATTTTATTTTTCATTTCTAGCTTCAGCAGAGGACAATGAGGAATCGCACTGAAATGAGTAACTCTAAGGTTCCAAAATTCAGAAGGACAACCAAAGAAATTGGAATCAAAGGTGAACAGGAAGAAGATAGTGAGACTGAGCAGTATGAGAATGAGCAAACTGGAAGGCAAGATGTATCACCCAGTGAAGTTGATGAAGACTTTGTAGGAAAAGAAAAAGAAATTTGCTTCTACTAATTCCAGGATTTTTTGTGTATTAGGCTTGTCAGAAAATAAGGTGAAATGTGATAAGTAAGCAGTGGTGAGTGGTCCTTTAATAACATTGCAAAGATTCCAATCTTATTTACAGGATTTTAAGTGTATGGACACATAAATATTTAATAAATGCTTTCTCCAATTTGTGCATAACAGTGACTTACTTTTCAAGAATGTTCTAATGAAATTTAAAACTGACTCAAAGAAATCTAAAGAGTTCAATCTCTTTAAAGTGCTGAGTCTAAACTTTGCTTCATGCTAACTGTTTTACAAGTTGTTGTAAAGTCTAAATGTTTAAGATAATGTCTGGAAGTTAAACTGTGTATCGCCTTGTTTCCAGGGGACTGAGCAGAACTGACAATCTTCTTGTACAGCTAACTTGTGCTTCTAGTCAGTGGATTGTGGAGTTTCTGTCCTTGCTCTGGTAAAACACACATGTAAATCAGGCCTTTCTGTCTGTTTCTCTTTCACGTTGGGCTTTTAATTCATTGTGATAGATTTTGTCTTTCAAGTCATGCCAGACCTACCGGGACTGATGTGCTTTTCATCTGTCATTCTCTTCACACTGTGTGATTAAATTGGTTTTCCTGCTTTCAGGGAGACAGGCTAAAAAGCCTAAGAGGCCATTTCAACCCAAATGTGTAATTCAACTTTTTTACTCTCTGAATTCTAGTCATTAGCCTGCATTGAGATACAAAGGAGTTGGTCATAATCTCTATTTTTTTCCCATTACACCATTTGAAGACAAGGATTTTAAAGGAAAAACATGGTTCATACACATAGTATGAACTTTTAAACAAATTATGAAATAATATTTAAATCATGTTTATTTTGAACAATACAGACAACATATTAAAACAAACATAAGTATTCTTCAATAAGACAAAGTATAAGGAAAAGTATTATTTTTTTCATTGATAATTAAATGAGACTTACTATGGCAATTAATTAAATGTATCACTGATATTATATTCCAAGTTAAGTTTAAGAAAATACACTAAGAGGCTGTTTATGGCTCTCAGCTGCATTCTGAAGTGCTATTTTTCACTATTTAATTGTTAAAATAATAGGGCCATACTTAATAACATGTCAGTTTTAGCTGATCATAATCTATATTTGGTTATTCAAAATCTAGAGCCAAATTATTTTGTGCCTCTGTGTATGTTTATATGAGTATCCAAATATCTCCCCTATAGATGAGACATTTGATGAAATAAAATAGTGTTTCACAGATGTTCCTACTGTTTCCTTCTAAATATGGACTCTATATACTTTTTAATATAAATGCTAATTTTTATTCATATATCTTGGAATTTAGACAAAATAGGGCTCATAATTTTATTTGTAGTCTTGCCATGAAACATTGAACCATTTTATGCATGCTATTTTATGGATATGGATATATATACATATTTATGCACTAGTATTATACATGGATATGTCTCTATATGAAAATAAATATTCTTTTGAAACTTTAAAAAGGTGTATAACATGGTAGTAGTGATGTAATTGTTTGGAAATATGGTAGCAGAGTCTATGGGGACTGGTGATTATACAATAAATTTTAGCAATTGTAGATTGAAGTTATAGCAAGTTATACCTTTCATATATATGTACATGTATATATATTAAATTTAATGTTTGTCATGTATATATTTACATATATGTATGGTGTTACTATTAGACAATATGTGATATATATGTATATATATGTAGTTTTACTTAACTGGTAGTATTTATGTGCTACATATAAAAATATGGTAGCATCATATATATGCTACCAATTCTACCAAGTGTGTAAAACTATATATCTATATCTATATCTTGCAAGAAAGTATAATGATTTATTTAATTGGTAGTAAATACATCTTTAAAATTGGAAATCAGACTTATTTTTTTAAATTTTATTTTACAATACTATTCAGTTCTACATAATAGCCACAGATTCCCTTGTTCTCTCCCTTCCTGCCCCCTCCCCTTCCCCCCAGCCCACCCCCCATTCCCACCTCCTCCAGATCAAGGTCTCCCCCGAGGACTGGGATCGACCTGATAGACTCAGTCCAGGCAGGTCCAGTCCCCTCCTCCCAGATTGAGCCAAGTGTCCCTGCATAAGTCCCAGGTTTCAAACAGCTAACTCATGCAAGGAGCCCAGGACCTGGTACCACTGCCTAGATGCCTCCCAAACAGATCAAGCCAATCAACTGTCTCACCTATTCAGAAGGCCTGATCCAGTTGGGGGCCCCTCAGCCTTTGGTTCATAGTTCATGTATTTCCATTTGTTTGGCTATTTGTCCCTGTGCTTTATCCAAACTTGGTTTCAACAATTCTCGCTCATATAAACCCTCCTCTTTCTCACTAATTAGGCTCCTAGCGCTCCACCCGGGGCCTAACCGTGGTTGTCTGCATCCAGATTCCTCAGTCCTTGGATGGGGTTTCTGGCACAACTATTAGGGTGTTTGGCCATCCCATCACCAGAGTAGGTCAGTCCCGGCTGTCTCTCGACCATTGCCAGCAGTCTTTTGTGGGGGTATCTTTGTGGATTTCTGTGGGCCTCTTTAGCTCTTTGTTTCTTCCTTTTCTCATGTGGTCTTCATTTACCATGGTCTCCTATTCCTTGTTCTCCCTCTGTTTTCTTGATCCAGCTAGGATCTCCCGCTCTCTTTCCCTCGACCCTCGCCCTTCATTGTTCCTACTCATGTCCAGGCTGTTCATGTAGATCTCATCCATTTCTCCGTGTCTTTCTTGGGGTCCTATTTTCCAGGTAGCCTCACTGGTGATGTGAGTAGCAGTCCAGTCATCCTTGTTCCACATTTAGCATCCTTCTATGAGTGAGTACATACCATATTTGTCTTTCTGAGTCTGGGTTACCTCACTCAGGATGATTTTTTTCTAGATCCATCCATTTGCCTGCAAAGCTCTTGATGTCATTGTTTTTCACTGCTGAGTAGTATTCCATTGTGTTTATGTGCCACAATTTATTTATCCATTCTTCCGTTGAAGGGCATCTAGGTTGTTTCCAGGTTTTGGCTATTACAAACAATTCTGATATGAACATAGCTGAGCAAGTGCTCTTGTGGTATGATTGAGCATTTCTTGGGTATATGCCCAAGAGTGGTATAGCTGGATCTTGGGGGAGATTGATCCCCAATTTTCTAAGAAAACGCCATACTGGGAAATCAGACATATTTTATACTAGAAGTTATTTCTGTGCTAATTATAACTATAATGAAGACAGGGATATAGCTTCATTGTTCTTGTTTGTTGCAAGTGGAAATACATCAAATTTTTGCATTATTTGAGTTTTCCAGATTGTGATTCATTAATTTAAAAGAATGCAATCAGTTCATTAATTAATTTAAAGGTTATCAAATGGTAAGAAAGGAAGACCACATAGAAATGAATTCAAATGTGATTCAAGAGTGATTTGTTGTGGGAATCATCACTCAAAGATTGGTATTGAACTTTGCCAAGACAGGGTAGGATAGTCTTTCAAATTTTTCCTGATTCTGAAAATGGTTTGTCAGATATTCTAGGCCTATAGCCAAAAGAGGATGCCCCAACATTTCATAGAAACATTGGATGACTGTGCAGACAGCCAGCCGTCTCTGCCATTCCTTGCATGTTTTGAAAGTTGCCTGCTTGTACTTCCTACTTACAAGCAGAAAGTTGCCTGCTTGTACTTCCTACTTACTTATTATTTTCCTTCTCAGTTTTTGATGGGGTTAAAGGCTAGATATTTATAGTTATAATACTCCCATATCTTTGCTAAGAGCATATCAGGTACAAGATTTAGATCCTTCAGGATAGATAATACCTGATAATTGTTCTTATTGTATATAGTTTTGTATTGGTTTTTGAACCTTGTTATTTAGAAGAAAAAGGGAAGTGTTGTGGGAATTTGTTCCACCAATGGCTTTGTGGCACAAACCCTAGGGCATGGCTTTCTGTCTGCATAGTCTTAAGATTGGAGGGAGTCTGAGTCATGCAGTTTCTCTGGTGGTGGTCAAAGGTCGAAGTGCTGGCCCCATTCATCCCCAGGCAGAATGGAGAACCACGGTGGCTGTTTACTTTGTTCTGTATACATGAGTATATTTTCTCTCCATTTTGTGTCTCAATAAGTCTTTGACACCCTTTTAACAGACTCTCATGGATTCGCTTATTGTTATTTGGCCTGAACACAGAGATATTTATACTGTATTTAGTTTACAGCTATGATTAATCCAGACAAATTTTTCCCAAACAAAGCTTGCCTCTAGCTACTTTAATCAAGTATAAAGTGCAACAATAACTATATTATTAAATTTTTCTTCAACCTTTAGAAAATGCATCAAAACAGAAATAAATTTAAGTAAATAAATGAGTAGAAGAAAGATTCTTTTTGACATACCATGACACAATTACTGTGTGTACACAACTTACACAGGACTGTCCAAGTCCAAATCCGTTTTTACTTCAACATTCAAGTATTTCTCAAAAGCTGATAACTGAGCAGTACTAAAGGGAAAGGGAATTACAAATCTCCCCCAAAAACTTTTACAATTATCTGCCTGAAGGAGAATTAAAAACTAAACAAAGCACAATATTTAACTATAGTCATGAGAATTATACTTAAATTTACTTTTAATATAATACACAAGGACAAAATGGATACTGTGAGCATTTTGCTAACATTTTTTTTTTCTGGTTATGTTGATAACTGTCATGGCCTGTTCAGTCTGCTATGAAAAATTTCCTTAGACTGAGTGGCTAACAAAGGACAGACATTCTTTCACCTTGAATTAGAGATAGAGAATGCAACCCCATAGCAGATGAGTGCCTAGTGGGTCCATGGTTGCTTTGGACTGTGCCCTAACATCAAAAGGACTGGCCGGCTCTCTGGAGTAGTTTCCAGAGACTCTAATTCCAGTTACTTTCAACTCTGCCCTCACATTTCTAAGGTCAAGTCTAATAAAGACTTATTGGGGCTAAGATTTCAACTTATGAATTTTGAAGACACACAGCAATCACTCAGTTGTAGAGACTGTCCACAAACATCAATGTAAATTCCTTACACAGATGGGTAAGATAACTAACTATCCTCAAATATATGAACTTTAGCTTGGATAAATGTCTACATTTTGTGTTTGAAAGTTTGTCTCTGTTTTAAGTGGTCATATATAAATACATTTGAATATGTATAGTTATATATAATATATAAATATTAATACATATTCAATAGAATACATAAATAAATTTTATTTATGTATTCTATTGAAATGTAATATATAAATACATGAATATATTATACTCATTACTACAAAATATTTAAAAATATAAATATTATTATTATGGCTTAGATACATTTGTACAAAATACATCATTGTAAGTAGCTCTATGTATAAGAAACATGTTTTAGAAATACTTTTGTGTGGTATAAAATTTTTAAGGATCTGCTGTGGGACAGTCTGTATGTCAAATTGCTCTGATTGGTCAATAAATAAAACACTGGTTGGCCAGTGGCCAGGCAGGAAGTAGGTGGGACAAGGAGAGAGGAGAATTCTGGGAAGTGGAAGGCTGAGGCAGAGAGACACTGCAGCCGCCACCATGACCAGCAGCATGTGAAGACACCGGTAAGCCACCAGCCACGTGGCAAGGTATAGATTTATGGAAATGGTTAATTTAAGATAAAAGAACAGTTAGCAAGAAGCCTGCAACGGCCATACAGTTTGTAAGCAATATAAGTCTCTGTGTTTACTTGGTTGGGTCTGAGCGGCTGTGGGACTGGCGGGTGACAGAGATTTGTCCTGACTGTGGGCAAAGCAGGAAAACTCTAGCTACAAGGATCATTGTTGGCTGAAAAGTTTTGTAAATGAATGCAAAAGACCCTTCCATGTAATAAATTCAAACTGCATCTGCAGTGTTATAAACATTTTTCACACAATTCATTTGGTGTAATGTGGATAGGAACAGGAAAGAGAAATTATCATTTATGTAACTACTAAATTAGTTTATATGAGCTTCTAAAACACTGAAACTCACGCAATGACTTAGATCTATGCAAAAAGTACAAACTATGCAGTAAAAGTTTAAATTAATTGGAACTTAATGTGTTTGCCAGTTGAGATAAATATGCTACTTTAGTTGCTTGCTATTATCTTGTAGAGACTTCTTAAATATTAATATAGCAAATTATAAGTAGGATTCAATAAAAATGACATTGAAACAAACAATAATTCCCTAATTTATGATTTTCTGTATTTTAGCCTATTGCTTTTCCTTATGTTATTACCGAGTCAATGTTTCTACAGAAGTTTAGAAATGCTATTACACGTAAGTTTTGCATATCAGGCTAGTCAAAGTACATATGGAAATAGATATTAAATTTATTTATATTTTGCATTTTCATGTTTGACACATGAATAATAGCATTATAACTTTATTGCATAATTATTTAAATGATTAATCTCAACAATGAATAAAAACTATCTTTTTAAATTCTAAACAAATTTTCATTATCTAAATATTTTTTAATGTTGCCATATGTCCTTAGGTTCAGTTATAGTCACTGAAAAGTATAAAATAATACACATTATTTTCTAAGCTTTCCTATTTCAATAATTTTAAGATGGAATTTAAATAATTTAATGAGTGCAAACATGTACTTTTTAGCCAAGTAGTATCTTGAGCCAAAAATTCCTGGTTCTGTATTCAAGTATAGGGAATGGACTAATTTCATCAAATTCTTACATCGATATCTTTATCCAAAAATGAATAAATGTCCTTTCATCAGATACTGTCTTTTAATCACAGCTGTTTGATGCTAAGCTCTGTTTTTGCTGCTTTGTTAGACAAGCATGTTTGTGAGATGTGATCAATCATTTCACTTCAATGAAAACAGTATTTCTTAGGGTGAATAATGGCACTGGCTCTTCTCCATTTGTCTGCATGTTGGTCTTCTTCTTCGTTGCTTTGTGATCCCCAGTCGGGGTACCAGGATCAAGCTTCAGGAGTCGAAGTTACCATATTCTCTTTATAAGAACATTCAATGTTTAAAAGTTTGAAGCCATTTGTATTTCCATAAGAAAAATATTCCTTCCAAAAGAAAAATATTATTATTTTTTTTTTTTTTTTTTTTTTTTTTTTTTTTTTGCTGTTAGGATTCTTTTTTTTTTTTAATTATTATTATTATTATTATTATTTTACAACACCATTCAGTTCAACATAATAGCCACAGAATCCCCTGTTCTCCCCCTCTCGCCCACCCCTCCCCCCAGCCCACCCCCCATTCCCACCTCCTCCAGATCAGGGTCTCCCCCGAGGACCGGGGTTGACCTGGTAGACTCAGTCCAGGCAGGTCCATTCCCCCCTCCCAGACCGAGCCAAGTGTCCCTGCATAAGTCCCAGGATTCAAACAGCCAACTCATGCAACGAGCCCAGGACCTGGGAAAAATATTATTATTCCTCTAGAGAAATGACAACATGTAAGTGCTGAAAACAGTACTGCAGTGTGTGACTGTGGCTTAGTCAACGTCATGTTTCAAAAGCATTGGCATCTTTGTTCTGACTTCTCTGCCAGTATATAGCACAGGCAAGTGGAACAGGCTAGCTAAACTTTAGATCCACAGCTGTGGAACCTGTATTGGAACAGACTAGGCCCTCTGCATACAGGAGACAGTTGTGTAGCTTGGCAGTGGGATCAGGATCCATCCCCGGTGCATGAGCTGGCTTTCTGGAGCCCACTGCCTATGGTCAAAAACCTTGTTCACCCTTGATGCAGTAGGGAGGGCCTTGGTACTGTCTCAACTGAATATACTAGGCTTAGCTGTGTCCCCATGGCAAGCCTTACCCTTTTGGAGGAGGGAATGGGGTAAGGGAGAGACTGGGAGGAATCAGGAGAAGGGATGAGAGGGGTATCTGTGGTTAGTATGTAAAACAAATTAAAAAACTTCTTATATAAAAAAGTGTCATATGCTAACTAGCAGTGCACAAAGAACATACTTTTAAAAATTCCTCTCTTCCCATCTTTTCTAAGTATGCTGTACCCTAGAAAATCTTCATAGCAAAAAGGCATCTCCCCTGAGCCAAATAATCACCATATCATATCCAAAATACAATTATCCTCAGCAGGATAGCAGATAATTGGAATATGCAAAGACACATTTTTTTTTATCACTTTGCTGTTTATACTTTTATTATACTTTCTCTAAGATGTAAGTCCATAATACTTCTTAGCAATCAGAATAGCCATTAACAAGGTGTTCCTGTGCTCCGATTTAAGTACATATCAAGTGAACTAAAGAAAATAGAAGTAATAGAGCACACAGAATCCCATCCCTCCCTTGACAGCTAAGAAAGTACCACAGTTCACATTCAATCACTTTATAGATACATGTTTTTCTCTGAGGAAAAATGAAAAAGTAATTTTAATTTTTTTCTCTTGGATTCTTCTGGCTTCAGAACTGACATAAAGAGATGTTTTAAATTATCATTATTATTGTTACAGGAAGAAATGTCTGGACAAATTGAACACCAGAATCTATTATTTTTTTGTTTTTTTTGTTTAGACCCTTTATCTAAGATTGAAAGCCAGGCCATCACCCCAAACATGGAAAGACGAGAAAACTCAGAGATCTGATTTCCTTCTGCAGAATTTCTGGGATTCTAACTGGCAGGGATAATTGGATTGTGGGAAGCTGAGTGTGTGCAACGTGAGCATAAAACTCAGCAGAGCTGCACAGCCTGTGTGTCCCTGTCAATTCCTCCAGGACTGTCCATACAGGAACAAATTAGCATTCACTGTAGGACATCCAGGAAGCAGGGGAAGAACAGCAGTTGTGAAAGGCAGGCATGTGGCTCCACAGCACATGCTTGCCTCAAAGCTAAGGGACTTTCTCAGAAAATTTCTCCACAAAGGAAAAGAGGTTCTTTCCCATCTCCACAGCATGCAGCCTGCCTGTCACAACAAAGAAAATGAAATGGACTCAGTCTTTAATTGGAGTTCGAACCGATGGAATGGACAAGCAGCATAAAGTGCTTGGTATTTTAAGAGTAAGTAAATTTAAGTGAAGAGGCTAAAGATACCGATGTCTTTATCTATAACACTAAACACTGTAGCACAAATCTTTATGGGTCTCATTAATAAAAACAAACCTGGAGCCAGGTATTGGGGTGAATGCTGGAAGATCAAAGAAGCAGAACAAGCAACAGCCACCTCACCTCGACAGTTCCTCAGCTGATCCTGTTTCCTCAGACTGGAAGCCTCTGCATCCTCATCCAAATGGATCTCAGCTGAACTGCTGCTCAAAAGCCTAAAAGCTTAACCAGGCTAGTTCCTGGTTTTTATGCCTTTTATACCCTTCTGCTTCCTGCCATCACTTCCTGGGATTAATGGCTCTTGTTACCATGCCTGGCTGTTTCCAATGTGGCCTTGAACTCACAGAGATCCAGACCAATCTCTGCCTCTGGAATACTAGGATTAAAGGCATGTGTGCCACCATTTTCTGGCCTCTATATCTAGTGGCTGTTCTGTTCTCTGACCCCAGAAAAGTTTATTAGTGTGCACAATATTTTGGGAAACACAATATTACCACATTTCCCCTTTTTTATCTAAAATTAAAAAAGCTTAAAACTAATACAAGAAAAACTATGTCCAATAAGTATATACAATATATACAATCAAGAATTACATTAACAAAGTCCAGTCCATTAACATTTGACAAATTCAGACAAAAAATTTTCATTACTTAGACTATTACAAACAAGTAGTTCCTTTTTAAAAGTAGATTCAGTAATTGACCTTTTTATCTTATCATATCCATAGTCTCTTTTTTCTTTTCATAATAGATTCGATAATCTACCTTTTGTCATTTTTATATCTTCCTCTTTTTCTTTTTAGAGTAAATTCAATTATCTACCCTTTTCTACGTCTTCCTTTTACTCTTTCTTTTTTAAAAACAAGAACTCTGTATATAATCTCCTATGTTTAGCTTTTTTTTTACTATTAACAATTAATAACTTGTAACCAACCATAGTAAACAATGACAATATCCATAACTCATTAAATGATGAAAAAACACCCACCCCACCTCTTGGGAATGTGGGCGTCATTTTCTTAAAATTACTTACTGCTTTTTGGGGGTGAAGACATCTTTAGGGGATCCTGAAAAGAAAATTTTGGGGTTAATTGTCAAGTCCTGGGAGAGGTAGCTGTATCATTTGTTTTCCAGTCTGCATAATGGGAAAATGTAGGCCTTGTCTCAGTCCTTCCTCGAGTTGTCAGTGTATCTGGATCATCTCAGCTAGCCATCTCGAAATTGTCCTGAGCAGTTTGTAGTCCAAAGCCGATCTTTCCATGGTGTTAATGTGGGGTCCCGTCATCCTTTTGAAGATTTCAGAGTTGCTGTTATGCGTGGTCATGGTTTCCTGCAGATTTTTATTGTTGTTTTGCCTCCTCTGTGGTTTGGAGCAATCACAGTCTTATAAATGTCTGTCTCTCAGAATCATGAACATTCTTCCCTAGAAGAGAAAATCTTCACAGCAATTTCTCCCCCCATTTGTCTTGCCAAACTTTTCCAAACTGACCTTTGCTGATGGAACACAATGGTCCTGGCAATTCTCTGAACAAGAAGCAGTAAACCTTTCATTCCAGGTAGCAGCAGCATCGCAGTTACCAACAAGATGAGAAGTAGCCAGCAACTTGGAGCAGCAGCTTTTGCCTCCATGGTCCCACAACCGTTTGTGATTTGGCCCAGACAGAAGCTTCTCCTTAGCAAGCCTCCTAGGTGGGCCTCAAACTCCAGATCCTTCTGCCTCTGCCTCCTTCAGCAAATCCTATGGGAATGCACCACCACAACCGGCGAGTTTAGCTAGGGGCAGAGCTGGGGCCTGCAAGGCCACAGTCAAGCCGCTTTTTCATGAATTCATACCAGGACCGTTGGGTGCCAAAACACTAAAACACTGTTACTTTAATCCAATTTAAAAACATTCTTTCACTTTAGTTTCTATTACAGGTTCTCACTGACCTAGCATGTAACTGAAATAATAATACTAACATTTAAAGCTGTACTGCATGACAAGAAAAACAAGTGTATTAAGTTTCTTAGTTATTTTGAATTATATTTAACATGTTCTGTAATAACCTATATGTAACTGACTGAAACTCACTGCTTGAGTTTCCAGTGATCATTCTGTGCTACCAGTGGCCTGTCTTGTATGGTCTGACACTCGGGTGTAGTAAGCAAGACATCGGTGGTATCATTAGACTGTGAACTGGTGAACGAGAGAGATGTTGTCCTTATTGTTACAAGGCCTAAGCAAGTATGTAAAACCAATGCTGAAGCAGTTTCAAAACCTGAAATACACATGAAAAGGAACTTACACGGCTTTATGAGAGCATACATATTTACAGAATCAATGGTTCTATGAATGTGTATAAGTTTACAGAATTAGTCATAAGTAAAAATCATAAATGAAAAAGCTAAATACCAGAGGACATTATTGTATTATAAAATTTGCAACCATTGAATACATTCATTTGAATGATTATTATGAAATGTTTTTGTGTATTCTGCTACAAAATAAATTATTTTACTTGTTTACTATCTATATAAACATGAGATACATTGTACAACACACAAAATCAGTATCTATATTTCTTTTCATTTCCTTTAGAGACAGAAGGGAAAAAAGTCATACAACTGTAAATCCAGTAAGCTGAAGTACCAGTTGGCTTAGCAATTTGCGATCAATGGTACAGTAGTGGACTGATATCTTGGGAGTAACCAACGATCATACAAATAGACATCTGCTCTGCTAGATGGGAGGGAATTCACGGCTGGTATTGTAAAACTAAACAAGATCTCATGGCTGTGTAGGTCATAGATCCTGAGGAGAATTAATTACTATCATTTCATTAAACTGACTGTATCCTATCACCTTCTAAATACTTGTACTTATTCATGTAACCTTTCACCCTTCACCCAAAAGCTTCTTTACTCAACACATGAAGGTTGTTACAGAGACCCACAGTAATTAAAGTAAAGATAGAAGCAAATGTGGGCACTCAACAAATTCTATATCCGTAATAGACCTCCCTTCCAAATTGATGGAAGGGTATATTACATTTAAATATGGGTTGTGTAATCTGTCTTTGCTTGCAATAATATAGTAAGAAGCTGCATGTACTTTATCACATGAATAAATCTAAGGTCACTGTTATAAAATATACCCCTCAAAGCTCCACAGATAAAGGCTTGAAATTTTATCCAGGAAACAATTACCTAGCTTTACTTAATAATTCCATTCTGGGACTGAGAGTTGGAGTTGGGGAGCACATACTGCTTTTACAGAGAAACTGAGGTCAGCTCCTAGCACCCCTTACAAAGCAGGTCATAAAATATTGAGACTCCAGCTTCAGGCAGCCCAGCAGGTCTGGCTTCTTTGAGCACTTTCAGACTCATGGAAACATACTCTCCCTACACAGACACATACACACACACACACACACACACACACACACACACACACACAATTATAAATCAATAAGAATTGAAATTATAAAGCAGTCCCATTTTATACAATGCAGACTCGAGACCATTTCAGTGCATCTTTTCCTATCAACATGCCTTTGGAAATCAGTATGTAGTTTACTGATGACATACTAACATACTAAATTTTGAAGTAGGATGTATCTTTCAAATAGAAAAGCAAGACTTTTATCTTAAGGCTTTCTAATATGTACACAAGTGTAGATGTAATCAACCGTCTTATTAAAATAAGAAACACAGAACCAATGTAAAAGAGAAAGCCGAGAGGTCAGAGCTCAGAGCTAAAATCTTACCTCCTGCAGTGCTCCTAACTCCCTGAAAGAGAGCTACTTCCTGTGTGTCTGTCCTTAAATAGTCTTTCTGTTCTGCCTTCTCATTGGTTGCAAACCCAAACACATGACTACCTCGTCACTGCCTCCCTCCAGGTCTTAAAGGCGTATGTCTCCAATGCTGGCTGTATCCCTGAACACACAGAGATTTACCAAGTGCTGGGATTATAGGCGTGCGCCGCCGCCGCCGCCGCCGCCACCACCACCACCACCACCACCACCACCACCACCACCACCACACTCTTGCTATGGCTCTAATAGCTCTGACCCCCGGGCAACTTTATTTATTAACATACAATGAAAATCACATTTCAGTACAAATAAAATACCACCATACACAAGACATACTTACTAATTTAGTACCAAATAAAAATATTTTTGCTTCAATTGTTAAAAGCTAGTTATCAATGTGAAAAATGTTTATTACAAATCTAAAAATATAATTTCCATTAACATTCAATGCCTCTGTATTTTATAATTGTACATATATATATATATATATATATATATATCTCCTGCCTAATAACATTGCACTTTTATTATTTTAATATAACATATAACATAATGATTGCAAAGGAAGATAAAACCTAATATTGCCTGTAGTCACTATGATTCTTTCTAACTGTTGATAAATTAATTAATAGGTAGTTTTCTATACATGAAATACATTGTGGGATACTATTTTACTAAATTAACATTCAATTATTTCCATATTTTATGAACAGATTTCATTATCTCTTAATCAAATTTTGGTCTTCTTGAAAAAATTTCCTCATATATTAAATTTTCTTCTAGACTCTTTAACATTTTCAAAATAATAATCTGATGAATTAGGCAAGAATATGTAGACACATGGGAGTATAGAATGCAAAACAAGTTTAAGTTTTATATCAAATGACATTTACTGTGTAAATGCAGTGGTACCCAGGATGTGAGAGGCTGAAAGAGGAAATTTTCTAAAAGCGTGAAACCAGTCAGTTCAAAAATGCCTCTGAAGTGTGTATATAAAAGTGTTCTGATTATTCCTTATTGGTAACTCCTAAACACTGCCTACTTATTTGAATAGAGAACATTTTTATTGCTTTCACTTTCCATGCCCAGTGCAGGTACCCTGACAGAATGATGAAAATGCCTTGGCACAAAACGTATTTCCTTGCCAACCTTGTTTGACAGTAGTTACTAAACTTCATCATTGGTCAACCTTAAGATGGATAGCCTTACTCTGTCGCTGAAAGCAATGAGGTAAGAGTCAGCAGCAGAAAATCAGTCACAGAAAGGGGCAGTTTGTGCATCAGAGCAAAGACAGTGAGTGCACATCTGCGTCCCTTCTCACTTGCTGTGTTACAAATGCTAATATTTGCTCCGTAATAGATACAAGATGTGAGTAAGAAAATTACACTTTAGCAAAAATCACTATTTCTGGCCTGGAAAAATAATTCTGCAGAGAGAGTGTGTAGGTTTGTGTGTTGTACATAAACAGAATGGGTATGTGTGCATATACATGTGTGTTCACAGACCACATTTTCATATTTATTTCTGCTTTCTGCTCTGAAATTTTTACTTTTAATATCATGTCAGTATTCAAATCATGACTGGCTTGTAAATTAAAAAAAAACATAATATTTAACCTTGTTAGTACTATGATCATTGCAACCACTATCTCTTACTTCTTAAAATTTTAATTTAATATTTTCACAGTTTCATGCATGAGCACGGTATTTTCATCATTTCCTCTCCTACGTGTTTCTTTCCAACTTCTCCCTCTATCCTGAATCTTCCTCAAATTCACAACCACATCATACTTACTAGTGTGTGTGTGTGTGTGTGTGTGTGTGTGTGTGTGTGTGTGTGTGTGTGTGTCCCGTTGAGTCCATTTAGGGTTGCTCATTTGTACATGTATTTTCAGGACCGGGTACTTTCCATGGGATAGCACATAAAGGGGATCCTCCCTGAGAAAAACTGATTCTCAGGAGCCACGGTTTGCCAATAGTTCTTCATCTAGAAATTGTAAAGTTTATAGTAGATATTTTCAATTCCCAGTAGCAATTAAGCTATAACAAGTTTTATTCATTTGTCTTTGACAACACTGATACTTTTTATTATTATGTATATTGTCATCCAGTATGCATGAGACAAAATATTTCCCTAAGTATAAACTAGTTATCAATTTATTTCAGATATGAAGAGATAAAACCTTTGGTTCAATGTAGACGTTATTATTTCAGCATATTAAAAGTTAGGACAAATACCTATTCTCCCAAAAATATTATTTTTCCTTAATTATCATTTCTATTTAATTTTACTATCATTTTTGTTCCAAACTTGTTAGAAAATCTCACACAAGGTAGTTAGTGGCCATGAGCATCTTATACTATGTGATTTTCCTTCTGTTTGTGTTACCGTGTTGAAATCAGTAGCAGTGGTGTTCTATATAGAAAATAAACATGCTATCACATTACTAAAACAGGAAAATAAATCATTCCCACATAGGAAGAAGTACCATAATATTGTCCTGAATAGAGAAACATTTTGTTAAATATTTCTTAAGTTAGCAATCATTTATAGTTTTGTGTATTTTAAAAGTGTGTCTTATAATACATTCTCAACTGCAATAAATATCATGATGGCTTAACAATATGTGTCCAAAGTTTCCCTATATGAATACTCACCAAGCCTTGGACCATCAACATTGGGAGGAAATTACAACAGTACTGAACATATTCAGGTGTGTGACACGAATCTTAAAAAGTCCTATTAATAAAAACAAACCTGAAGCCAGGTATTGGGGTGAACACTGAATGATCAGAGAAACAGAGCAAGTGACATCCAACCTCACCTTGCCAATTTCTCAGCTGAAGTTGTTTCCTCAAACTGAAAGCCTCTGAATCCTCATCTGAATGGATCTCAGGTGAACTACTGCTAAAAACTAAAAGCTTTACAAGGCTCTAGTTCCTGGTCCTCACACCTTATATTCCTTTCTGCTTCCTGTCATCACTTTCTGAGATTAAAGGCGTATGCCACCATGCTTGGCTGTTTCCAGTGTGGCTGTTTCCAGACAGATCTCTGCCTCCAGAATGCTAGGATTAAAGGCATGAGCTACCACTGCCTAAACCTATGTTTAATATAGTGACTGTCCTGTTGTCTGACCCCCAGATGAGTTTATTGGGGTGCACAATATATCAACTACACAGGCATCTTTATCACTGTATTTAAATAACTCAGTGAAATAACTATATACACAAAATTAGATATTTTAGGCAATCACGGTAATTAAGTTGTTTGAGAGGCTGTGGATGAGTTATATGTAAAGCCTAACTAAAGACTTTAATATCCACAGTGTATGATTTCATTTAAAAAAACATTGAAATAGATTTTTTCATGCAATATATTCTGGTTATAGTTCCGCATCCCCCAACTCCTCCCCAATCCTTCTCATCCCATATAACCAAATCCACAATCTTACTCTCTCTCACTAAATAACAAACAAGCATCCAAAGCAGAAAAAAACACTAATAACAACATAAAATAAAAACAGCAAATCATAATAGGATAAGACAAACAGAATAAAAAGATCCAAAGGATAAGCACCAGAAACATATAGAGACACAGACACATACATACACATTCACAGACTCAGAAAAACCCATGAAACCAAATAAAATAACCATAATATATAAACAAAAGACCTGTAAGAAGAAATCTCAGACAAAACAATATAGACACAAAACCTCCAAAAATTACTGTTGAGTTTGTGTTGTGTTAGCCATCTACCGCTCTGCATGAGTCCTGCAATTAAGTGTGGTTTGTATGACCAGTAAGATACCATAAGAGAAACAAAAGACAAAAAGTAAAAAAACAAACAAACAAACAAACAAAAAACCAACAACAACAAAACCTAATGTTTTCATTGTGAGCAGTCAGCAGTTACACACAATTTCAGAGTTAGGCATAGGGCCTTGTGTCCACTTTCCCTCACAGCACTGAGATCCATCTGGCTTAGACGTGTATAAATCCTGTGCATGCTGCCATAGTCTGTAAGTTCATACGGGTGTCAGTCCTGTTGTGTCTTGAAAGCCTTGTTTCCTTGGTGTCCTCTGTCTCCACATGGCCGCACAAGGCACTGTTTTATGGGTGTATCAGAATGTCGTTAGGAGTCATTTATTGCTTTCTTCCATTAGCAGAGCAGTAGCATTTATATTCAGTTGTATTTTACCTGGGTCTATGTCCTATCTAATCTCAGGTTCTTAGCTGAAAGCAGTGTCAGGTAAGAAAGGCTTTTATCTTATGGAGAGAGCCTTAATTTCAGTCAGACAGTGAATGGTTACTCTCTCAAATGTTGACCAAATATGGGACCAGCTCTGCTGCAGGAGGGTCACTACTATATATCAAAGTGATTATAGCTGAGCTGCAGCTTACCTTTCTCCTCTGGTAGACTGCAGAGTACATTCCAGTACCATGAACAGTAGGGGGTAAAAGGTCTAGGCAGGCACCAATTCTACTTCTCTATGTTCAATGAACTGCGTAGGGGTTGTCTTAAACAATATGGCCTTACAATCTATGGAGAGCAATGAACAGCCTTGGTTATAACCTAGGTTGTTTAAGGAGTGCTATTGTGCTCCCCCTTGGCCAGAAACTCAATTAGCTGTGACCCATTCCCAGTACTAAAGGTTTTATTTGGTGTTGAGAGTTATCTAGTTGTGACAGCATCTCAACTGTGTGTGTGTGTGTGTGTGTGTGTGTGTGTGTGTGTGTGTGTGTATTTAAGAAAGTTCTGCTGTATTATTTTTCCATATGACCACTCAAATGGCTCTATGTTTTAGCTGTCACTCCCTGTACTCACTTCATTATTTTTCTCTTCCCTCCCATTTGCTCCAACTGTTCCAGCATCCAGCCTTTGCCCATCAATAACTGTCCTCTATCACCTCTTCCTAAAGAAATCGTTTTTTCACAACTAGCCCTTCACTCTAAGCCTAACCTCTGTGGTTTATAGATTGTAGCCTGATTACCAAAGACTTACCAGTTAATATCCACAGATAAGTGAATACATGCCCTATTTTTCTTTCTACATCTGATTTATCTCACTCAGGATGATTTTTTTCTAGCTCTATCCAGTCACCTGAAAATATTATGATTTCATTTTTTAGCAACGGAATAATATTCTATTGTATAAATTTATCACACTTTCTTTATCCATTTAGCTGTTGACAGACATCCTAGGCAGTTTCCAATGTCTGGCTATTACTAATATAGCAGCAATGAACATGGTAGAACACACATGTATCTGTGGTAAAATACAGAGTTATATTGGTATATGCCCAAGAGTGGTATAGCTGAATCTTGAGGTAGATCTATTTGTAGCTTCCTAAAAAACCATAATTCTCATTTCTATAGTGGTTGTACAAGTTTACAGTCCCACCCACATAGATAACTGTTCCCCTTATTTCTCATACATGATAGCATAAGCTGCCTTTTCACTTATTGATCTTGGCCATTCTGACTGGTATAAGATTCAGGTAGGGTCCTAGAATCAATTCTTTCATGGCTTCAATCAATATATACAAGGGATGATAGTATTGCTTAAAGAAAAGGGAAGATACAAATTTTGTTTACCTTCTTATATTCTGTTACTGAGCTATAAATTAAATTGACACTAGGTATGGTGTAATTTTAACTGTACATGACTTCACATACTGTCATAAAAATCAAACTCAATAAAAACCAGTGACTGAAGATGATGTAGCAAACTGGTAGATGAAAGAGCAGTGACTTGATGATAGCAAAGATTATCAAAACATGGGAAAAGAAGGAAAATGGTGAACAAAAGTTCCTTTGTTTTGTAGACTTACTAACAGGGATGAAACTAGGGAGCAGTTCCAGGACAATATGGAGGTAAATTTTCTTTACAAAGTGGGAACATTTTACTTTATTTTGACAGTTGTAGAAGTGCCTAATTTTTCCTAAATTGGTTTATTTTCAATTTCTAGCATTGGAAAATAATATTTATTACAAGGTAGCATATTTGGAGTTGACACTATGCCAAACCCATTCAATATCTTTAATCAAAACTATAAAAGTGTCAAAGCACACTGGGGTCAGCCCCATGGTTGAGGGTTTGTTTTCTTCTTGAATTGTGCTCTTTATTTGGAATATAGTTTTAGTAGATAAAGATTTTTTTCACTTGTAAGGTTTGTTTTTATTATTCTTAATAATAATTAATAACTTCTGGGAAACAATTCTTATATAACTGTATAGGTGTGGAAACATACACCTGTTTTGTATATAAATATATGTGTGTTTGTGAATATTATATATGAATGCATGTATGTATTTTCAAATGTTTTATTTTCCAACATTATAAACTATTCCAACTATAAACAGACTATTTTGAACAGGTCTGTATTCTAAGTGAGTACATTTGAAATGTTGGGTTTCTATTTTTCCTTTTATTTTTCACATGTCTGAGTTATAAGAAGAGATCACTCACAGCTAGGTGTCTCAGGAAGCAGAGTTGCTTAGGGAAGGTGAAGGGACTCTGCTCTGGGTCCTGCTGTCACCGAAGTGCACAGCAGGTTTGTTTTGGTTGTGCTTTTCTTTCTGTTTTTCTGATCTTTGTTAGCATCTCAGTGTGTCACTGGTTCCAAAATGTGAAAGATCATCAAGGTATAGAAAAAAAGAGCTGCTTCTCTTCATTTTATGGGTATATAAATATATATTCCTGTATATAAACATTTTGTGAAAGTTTATCTGAGATATCCTATCTTTTAAGAACAAGAGCATTAAGTAATCAGCCAACTGCCTCCTCACCCCATACTTCTTAATCTGAACTTGTTAAATTTATCAAAATACATAGGATTTTAGTATTCCATTGCCAAAGAAACCATGATGTATAAATATATTTATTTTCTATCTATTTCCTTCCTTCCCTTCATCCCCGCTGTCTTTCTGCTTTTTAAACTTTTTAAACTCTTTCTGTTTTTAAACTTTTGAATCTTTATTATTATGTTCTAAAATGTATTGGTTAATTTCTCATCTTTGGTTCTCTAAGGTTATCCTCTGCATTCATTTAGTGCAGAACTACATCTTTTGTCACTTTTCAATGAGAAAAAAATATTCAAAAGGAAAGCAATATAGGCTGAATATTTAGAAATTTGAAACAATTTTGTTGTTTAGGGAAGAGTTCTGCAATTAGTGATTTTTTTACTAAAGGATCATAGTCTCAGCATTACTATCGGTGTCTCTAACCTATACAATAAAAGGTGAAACAATCATTATAAATAACTTTCATAGTTCTTAGAACAGTTCTCTATTAGAAATAGGTGTGAACTAAAGGAAAGAAAACATAAATTCACCCACACAATTCAAATATGCATAGAAGGTATGCACAAAATCAATGGCCGTCTATGTAGCATCTTCAAAAATAAAAGTAAATTTTCAGAGATTTGATGAAAATGAGGAAAAAGAAAATTTGAAGCTTTAGAATTACAAGTAGAAAAGAAAAAATAGCAAACAAAGAGTATATTATTGTGAGTTAAGTTTTTAGTCCAGTTTTCAACCACATAATAGTCTTAATTGCTCTCCTAATAAATATAATATGGCATTTAAATGTCTACATTATCCCTTAAAACTTTATTTTGCTAGTGACTGTCTTTATCCTCAAATGTTACATCTATAAATTCAATCATATACAATTAAACATTTTCAAGAAAGTTATATCCATATATATATATTCTCTTAGATTCCCTAAATAATACAGAGTAATGAATCTATGCACGGCATTTTCACTATATGAAGCATTGTTAATAATCTAGTGTTGATTTAAATTATATGGGAGGATGTACAAAGTTTATATAAAAATAATGTGGCAATATATTCAAGGGGATTGGGTTTCCACATATTTGGGGGTTCAGTGTGTGTTTCAAATAAATCCCCTGCTTGCACTGAAAGATGACTATGCTTTAAACTCATATAAAAGATGAAAAAGCTCAAAGTGTTAATAGAGTTGAAAGAATTTTAAAGTTGGATGGGGAACTTTTAAAAGGAAAGAGTGGTATTAACAGTATTAATACCACACCATCACAGGGAAGAAAAACCCATTCGGTTTTTTCATTTGCCACAAGAAATGCATGGAATTTTTTACAAAGGACACAACAACAAAATGTCTATTAAGTTACACACTTGCCAATGAATCTACATGATACACACATCATTGCATTTCTTCTGTTCACCCCAGACATCCATAGGGCTACTCTTGGTTAGTCTTCACAGAAGATGACACACATTCCCACTATACATATTCTCTTATTCACTGACAAAAAAAAAAGACATTCTAAAATCTTACTTATCCATCCTTGTCCATACAAAGAAATGAGACCATTTACCCTTCAAGATTAGCACTGATGACTGCAAACTTATATATGCCATTCATCTAGCATTTAGTGATATGCAGTTACAATTCTGCACATTTTAGTAATGTATTAACATAAAATGCCTCTTCATGGTTTTGAAAAGGAAGGGGAATATATTATAAATTAATAATTAGTAAAATTTCTCTTATGTATTTAAACGTTTTGTATAACATTTGATTTTTTTTACACAGGTATGATCTTTTTAGTTTATGAAAGAATAGCTATATATTTGGTTTAAAACATAACTCTGTTTTGGGTAATGTGTGGTGGTAATCTAATTGTACTGAATTATTATTTTGATTGTATGTTAATAAATAAAGTTGTCTGGGAGTCAGAGCTATTAGAGCCATAGCAAGAGTGTGGCGGTGGTGGCACACGCCTTTAATCCCATAGATATCTGTGTGTTCAGGGTCAGAGCTATTAGAGCCATAGCAAGAGTGTGGCGGTGGTGGCACACGCCTTTAATCCCATAAGATCTCTGTGTGTTCAGGGATACAGTCAGCATTGGAGACATATGCCTTTAAGACCTAGGGGGCTGTACATTCAGACAGTGACGAGGCAGTCATGTGTTTGGGTTTACAACCAATGAGAAGGCAGAACAACATACTATAAAAAAACGAACCGACAGGAAGTAGGTCTCTTTTTTCCCGAAGCTGGGACAGCAGGAGGAAGGGTGAGATTTTAGCTCTGAGCTCTGACTTCTCGGCTTTCTCTTTTACATTGTTTCTGTGTTTCTTATTTAATAAGATGGTTGGTTACATCTACAGTAATGCCAAAATCTTTTCACATATTTTCAAACAGAATTTGCAATAAAAAGGAAATCTTTAAAAATGTATGGATGTGATAAGCGGGAACATGGGACAAGCCCATTAGTGTCTTTTCAGTTCCTTTAGAAATGAGATGAAAGAAAGATACTATGTCAGGACATCATGTTTACTCTGAAAATAGAGAGCTAGAGTTTGCTGTGAAATATATTCCTTCACATTTACTTCAAAAACTCTTGAGAAATACAGTGATTTAAGGTAATTGCTATATAAATTTCCATAAAAATTATAATTGAATTTTAGCATCATATCTTTGTTAATTAATTATTTTCACAAGAAAAAATATTTATTCCTGTTGAATTATAACTTCATATTAAACAGGAAATGATTGAATCTAGAAGTCTGGAAAGTTTTGGGCAAATTATACCTGTGTTAATTTAATTAAATATTAAAATGCTTCTCACTTTGGATATAGAATTCCAATATTAATGAAATATTTTTAATTAGTGCATTTGACAGTGAAATAAAGTGACTTTATTAACAAAACTGGAATTACATGAAGCATAAAACATAAAATGGAATAAACATGTGCTTATTAAGATTTAATTGATTTTGATATTTAAATAAAATTTAAATATATTCCAAATAATAATATTGGAAGAGTTTTTATTCACTGAATTATGTTTAAATAAAATATCTTAGAAAAATTATGCAACTACGATCAGTTTCATTCTAAGAAACTTTCTCAGCTCATTTTGCTTACATGCTTTAAAGAAATTCTAAAATTCTGTTCATGATATTTCTTTCCATTTTCAACTTTTTTGGTTAGCTATAATTTTTTTCATATATAAATTATGAAGCTCTTATATTCTCTTGCTTCATTAGGGTATATTTGACAGTTATGATCAGAGCTATGATTTGGACGGGAAAAGTTCTTATAGTTGTGTTGATGGTAAATCAACCATTATAGGTCATGGAGTTAGCCCACTGACTGATTCACAATTTAAAGGTGTTTTTGGTAGGTAGGACTAGATTGGCAGGAGTAGATCACTGGTTCCAGCCATTGAGGAGCATGTTCTCCCTAGGTGTTTCCTTTGCCTCTTCCTTTGCTTCCTGACCCCCAAAGGATTAATACCCCAGCTAGCTCTGCCTTGCCTTCTGCCATAATGATAAACCTCATCAGAGTCCATAAACATAAAACTAAGACAACCATGGACTGTTACTGTTATGCCCACTTGGTGAGCCCCCCAATAGACCACCAAGGAGCTGACTTCCGACCTAAAAACAAAAGGTTTCTTTTTATTCAAGCCAAGCCTGGGATAGGGACCTTGTCTGACACTCCCAGTGAGTGAAGGAGGAAGGTGCCCAGCACCTCACTTCAAGGGGTTTGTATAGGAAAGGTTTCCATGCAGATGGTTACATATCTAGGCGTTGGAGAAGGGGGCTCCGGGTGAGGTAGTTCTTTGAAGTTACTGGCAGAGCTATAAGCATGAAGTTACTAATGGTTAACAGGATGCAGGGTACCTACAGAGACTTTTTTTTCTTTTTTAAAATTTATTTATTAAATTTAATTTTACATATCAGCCACAGATTCCCTTGTTCTCCCCCTCCCCCCTCCCCATCCCCACCCCCCACCTTCCCCCCGAGACCACCCCCCTTCCTATCTCCTCCAGGGCAAAGACTCCCCCAGGATTGAGTTCAACCTGATAGATTCAGTCCAGGCAGGTCCAGTCCCCTCCTCCCAGGCTGAGCCAATTGTCCCTGTATAAGCCCCAGGTTCCAAACTGCCAGTTCCGGCACTGAGGACATGACCCGGTCCCACTGTCTGGATGTCTCCCAAGCAGATCAAGCTAATCAACTGTCTTATTTATCCCGAGGGCCTGATCCAGTTGGGGGCTCCTCAGCTATTGGTTCATAGTTCATGTGTTTCCTTTCGTTTGTATATTTGTCCCTGTGCTTTTTCCAACCTTGGTCTCAACAATTCTTGCTCATACAAACCCTCCTCTTTCTCGCCAATTGGATTCCTGGAGCTCCACCTGGGGCCTAACTGTGGATCTCTGCATCTGGTTCCCTCAGTCATTGGATGGGGTTTCTAGCACGATAATTAGGATGTTTGGTCAGGTAGCCTTCAAACACTTCAGAGATCTATTCAGAGGGCCTGATCCAGCTGGGGGCCCCTCAGCCTTTGGTTCATAGTTCATGTGTTTCCATTCGTTTGGCTATTTGTCCCTGTGCTTTATCCAACCTTAGTTTCAACAATTCTCGCTCATATAAACCCTCCTCTTTCTCGCTGATTGGACTGCCAGAGCTCCACCCTGGGCCTAGCCGTGGATGTCTGCATCCAGATTCCTCAGTCCTTGGATGGGGTTTCTGGCACGACTATTAGGGTGTTTGGCCATCCCATCACCAAAGTTGGTCAATTCCTGCCATCTCTCGACCATTGCCAGCAGTCTATTGCGGGGGTATCTTTGTGGATTTCTGTGGGCCTCTCTAGTACTTTGTTTCTTCCTTTTCTCATGTGGTCTTCATTTACCATGGTCTCCTATTCCTTGCTCTCCCTCTCTTTTCTTGATCCAGCTAGGATCTCCCGCTCTCTTTCCTTCGACCCTTACCCTTCATTACTCCCACTCATGTCCAGGTTGTTCATGTAGATCTCAGCAGTTTCTCTGTCATTGGGCGATCCTCGTGTCATTCTTGGGTCCTGTTTTCCAGGTAGCCTCCCTGGTGATGTGAGTAGCAGTCCAGTCATCCTGGTTCCACCTCTATAGAACTAAACAGAGAGAATTCTCAACAGAGGAAACTCAAATGGCTGAAAGACTTTTTTTTTTTTTTACTGCCTATGTCCTATTTTGGCTGAGCCCAGGATATATACATTCAGATTTATTGTTCCAGTCCTATTTTCCCATGAGTTCAGTCTCTGGTCAGTTGAGTCCATTACTCTCCATATCCTGTTTTACCTAGTCCAGGATATATAGATTTATTGTTACAATCTTATCTTCACACAAGTTCAATCTCCAGTCAGCTCTAAAACTGCTGGTCAGCAAATGCCTTTGAGAGGGGTGGGGGGTGCGGTGTCTCTCAAGAGGGCTACTGATTTTTCCTTTTCAATACAATGATGCCATTCCTGAAGGGACACTAACCCACTAAAGCATATGGCTCTGACAAGCCTTGCTCTTCTCTCTCATTCCCTCTGCCTTGCTAAAATCAATAGCTATATTGCTGAAGCTAACCCTCAAGGTCCATTCCCTTATTTGGCCAATTCCTCCCCCTAAGGCTGACTGCCAAGGTCCAGCTATCAAAGTATTGAAATCCAACAATCACAAGCCCCCTTTGGTTCACCTAATTAACATGCCCAATTAAAATTAAACACCCCATCCTAACATGGAGTTTCCCGTTTATAAACCACCATTTTCTTATGTGCCTTGTCTGTCTTCTCTCTCTCCAGAGGGAGTCCTTTGTCCTCCTGGACAAAATATCCCTGCATGCTTTTCCTGGTTCCTTTCCCCTTCTCCCTCTTCTTCTATCTCCTGTCTTTGTCCCTTATCCTCTGCCCTTTGTCCCTCTGGGTCAAATAAATCTCCTTTGTGCTGAGAATTTAGTTGAGAACCTAGTCTGAGCTGATACTTCTCCCTTTAATTTCTCCTTTAAAAAAATGTTGTTTCATTAGGCATCATTATGTTGATATTTTTTTTCTCCAGTCATTTTTGGTTCTAGACATCCAGTCATTGGGTCCTGGCACTCCAGACTGTCAGTCGTGGGTTCAATCTCATGGCATGGGTCTCAGGCTGGACCAGTCATTGGTTGGTCATTCCCACAATTTCTTATTTTGAGAAAAGTAATAAAATGATTGGTCCTTTCTTTTTAACTATAAAACTTAGCCTTCCAGCAAAAGAACTGATTGAGAAAAATGCCTTGCTTGTTTACGCTCTTTTAATCTATACCAAGTTGTGTGGGTGTGAATTTCCCTTAATCCCAAAATGCCAGTAGCCATGTCAGAGGAGCAGAAAGGTGTAGATGTAACTAACCGTCTTATTAAATAAGAAACACAGAAACAATGTAAAGGAGAAAGCCGAGAGGTCAGAGCTCAGAGCTAAAATCTTACCCTTCCGCCTGCGGTGTCCCAGCTTCCCGAAAGAGACCTATTTCCTGTCTGTTCGTCTATTTATAGTATTTTGTTCTGCCTTCTCATTGGTTGTAAACACAAACACTGTCTGAATGTACAGCCCCCTAGGTCTTAAAGGCATATGTCTCCAATGTTGGCTGTATCCCTGAACACATAGAGATCTATGGGATTAAAGGCATGTGCCACCACCACCACCACACTCTGTCTATGGCTCTAATAGCTCTGACCCCCGGACAACTTTATTTATTAACATACAATCAAAATCACATTTCAGTACAATTAGATTACCACCACAGAAAGGTGCATTTGATTTCAGGGAATTGGCCCACCATGAAGCAAAGCTCTGATGGGTGAATCTCGGTTAGGCAAGGCCCCATAGCTTCGGCCCCAGAATATCTCCTGCTACTGCTCTGTCTTTGCTTGTTTGCTGCTGCTATTTTTCTCTGGTATCATAGCATGGTGTGAATGGGCATGGGGAGATCCCCACTGCCCTTAATATAGTCTTGGAAATATCCCATTCTACTGGGTATTTTTACCTATGGCATGTTATGAAAATGATTTCCTCCTAAGCTGTGCTGTTTAAGTAAAGCAATGATTTTTATACAATAATTGTGTCAGTATAAATAGAATTTGATGATTGAGGGTTTTTAATAAATATAGTAAGTAAGAGATTATAATAGAGATTAGCTTATCAAGATCTGGTGTTGTTCCCACCACTGATAAAGCAGGGGCTGCAGAGAATAGAAAATAGGACAAGGAAGTATCACTCAGTTAGAATGCATGAGTTTCTATTGAGTAGCTGTATAAACGGGCTTAGCTTAATGATTAAGAAAAACAATTGAGTTTCAGAAGCCCAGCTAGCTTAAATTCTTTTAGTCTCAATGTTTAGAGACGTGCTCACAGGTTTTGGTGTATATCATAGCTAAAACAAACTTACGGTTAGGTTAAAATGTTTTTGTTAACAGCTTTGAGGTGATAAACCCAAGGAAATATCTAAAGTTTTAGAAAGCCACATAGTTGAGAGGGACTCGTTGAGGTTAGGGAACAAGAACAAAGCAGCCCAATTATTATTAGCTGACATTCCTTTCTTGCTAGGATTGGTTGATGATCAAAGATAATTGTTAATTCCTTGCACCCATTTCTGCCCTCAGCTTCCTGATATAGAAAACTGTTGATGAATAGTTATTCACCATGAGGATTTAAACTAAAGAAAAAAGTATGGTTTTCATATAAAAAAGTTCAGATTTCTGATTCTTTTAGATTTCTTATAAGATTTCCCTTTGAGATAAGTAATAAAATGATTGGTCCTTTCTTTTTAACTATAAAACTTAGCCTTCCAGCAAAAGAACTGATTGAGAAAAATGCCTTGCTTGTTGTGAATGTATGTGGGTTCTTGGGACAACTTGTTTTTTACCTGTATTATGTAATATGTTTAATCATGTAAGGGATATAGAAAACATGTTATTTTTTACTTGTATTCATTGTAATCGTTCACTTGAAAAATAGAATGTAAGCAAGTTGCAATTTTTATATTGCTTGAAAAATTCTACTGGAGTATATAAACTGTAAGGGAAAAGCAATGACATGAGAGAAGGAAAATACCAGAAAAGATGTAGAAGGAAAGTTAGAAGGAAGCCATCAAGAGAGGCAGAAGGGAAACATCAGAGTAGAATACAGAACAGAAAAGGAATAGAGTAGAACATGCAAACAGCAAGAATAATAAAATGAAGAGCTAAGCTTTGGCCCTCAGAAAAGTACCCATGTGCCTGTTTGCCTGTCCAGTAGGTCACTCACTCTGCATATGCTCTCCAGTTTCTCTGATCATTCATCAGCACCCTAAGTGAGATCCTGGCATGTTAGAGATATATGTGTGTCTTTTTCTCTGCCTTTTCTACAGCCCCTGAGGATTAAGTTTCAGTCTTACAGATAGAAAAAAATCAAAGGTCCACCTACTCCATAGGCTCCCCCTCAATCCCTGAGCTGCTGGAGGCTGGTCCTCAATACAGCCATAACAGAACATCCCATATGTTGATGTAACCAACCGTCTTATTAAATAAGAAACACAGAAACAATGTAAAAGAGAAAGCCGAGAGGTCAGAGCTCAGAGCTAAAATCTCACCCTTCTGCCTGCAGTGTCCCAGCTTCCCGAAAGAGAGCTATTTCCTGTGTGTAAATCGTTTTTTCAAAGTCATTCTGCCTTTTCATTGGTTGTAAACCCAAACACGTAACTGCCTCGTCACTATCTGAATGTACAGCCCCCTAGGTCTTAAAGGCATATGTCTCCAATGCTGGCTGTATCCCTGAACACACAGATCTATGGGATTAAAGGTGTATGCCACCACCACCACACTCCTGCTATGGCTCTGACCCCCAGGCAACTTTATTTATTAACATACAATCAAAATCACATTTCAGTACAATTAGATTACCACCACATTAAACAGGAAGAAGGAGGGAGAGACACTGCTGCCACCGCCAGGACAAGCAGCATGTGAAGACGCCGGTAAGCCACCAGCCACATGGCAAGGTATAGATTTATAAAAATGGGTTAATTTAAAATAAAAGAACAGTTAGCAAGAAGCCTGCCATGGCCATACAGTCTGTAAGCAATATAAGTCTCTGTGTTTACTTGGTCAGGTCTGAGCGGCTGTGGGACTGGCGGGTGACAAAGATTTGTCCTGACTGTGGACAAGGCAGGAAAACTCTAGCTACACCCATAGTCAGGACAGACTGTAGGTCAAAGGTTATGTAGCTGGGTTGATTTCCTAATCCCTACACTGGAAGTCTTGCCTGGTTACAGGAGATGGCCAGTTCAGGTTATGCATCCACTATTGTTAGGATCCTTAGCTGGGGTCATCCTTGTAGTTCCTATAAGTTTCCCTTGCACCAGGGAACCCAAAATGCCCCCTTCCTTTCATTTCTTTCAGTACTCTCCCTCCTCCATCCATCCCTGCAACCTTATCTCTCAAGTTCCCATCCCCACCCACCCCCAGGCCACCCACTTCCCCTTCCCAGTGAGATCCACGCATCTCCCCTTGGGTTGTCCTTGTTACCTGCCTTCCCTGGGTCTGTGAATTGTAGTATGGTAATCCTTTTCAGTTAATATCCATGTATAAGTGAGGACATACCATGTTTACCTTTCTAGGTCTGGGTTACCTCACTCAGGATGATTTTTTTCCTAGTTCCATCTATTTGCCTGCAAATTTCCTGATGTCATTGTTTTTGACAGATGAATAATACTCCATTGTGCAAATGCACATTTTTTTATCTATTCTTTAGTTGAGTTGCTTCTTGGTTGTCTCCAGACTCTGACTATTACAAATAGAGATGCTATGAACATAAGCAAATATCCTTATGGTATAATTGAACATCCTTTGAATATATGCCCAAGAGTGGTATAGCTTGTTCTTGATGTAGATCACTTCCCAACTTTCTGCAGAATGATCATATTGATTTCCAAAGTGGCTGTACAAGTTTGCACTCCTACAAGCAATAGAAGAGTGTTCCCCTTGCTCCACATCCTCTCCAGTACAAGCTGACACTTGTGTTTTTTATCTTAGCCATTCTGATGGATGTAAGATGGAAGAGTCATTTTGATTTGTTTCCCTGATGGCTAAGGATGATGAACATTTCTTTAAGTGTTTCTCAGACATTTGAGATTTTTCTGCTATACTCATAGATCAGTGCCTACTCCAATTGCCAACATAGAGGCTTCAACCATTAACTGATGGAAATGGATGAAGAGTCCCACAGCCAGACATTAGGCTGAGAAGAGGGAGGAAGGACTGTAAGAGCCAGCAGTTTCAAGCACATCAGAGAAAACCCATAGAAAAACCTCACCTGGGCTCATAGATGCTCACAGAGTAGGAACTAACAAACAGAGAGGCTGAATGAGACCAACCTGGATCCTCTACATGACAGACTGTTATACTGCTTGGTCTATCTGTGAGACTCATAACACTGGGAGCAGCGGCTGTCCCTAATGTTTTGGTTTGCCTGTGAACCCTCTTTCCCACACTGGATTGCCTTGCCCAGCCTTAATACAAGGGGAGGTGCTTACTCTTACTGAAACTTGATATGTCATATTTTGTTGGTATCCATGGGAGGCCTGCTCCTTTTAGAACAGAAACAGAGGAGGAATGGATTGGGTAGGAGAGTCAGAGGGGAGGGGAGGGAAGGGAATGGAAGGAGAGCAGGGAGGAAAACTATCGTCAGGATGTAAAAGAGATAGAGTTAATTAATAAGCAGAAAGAAAAAAGAAAAATGTTGTTTCTTGTATTGGGAGACTAAAGAGAAAATTTCATACAAACAGTATTACAGTATTTGTGGAAATGAAAAATTTTCACCAATTTAAGGTGACTCTGAATGACTTTTGTCTGCTTCTTTTGGCCAACTAATGGCTATTATTATACTTAAAAATGATAATTTCCATGAGAAATATTTTCCCCATCTCTAAGAATTTTAAACATAGGTGATCTTGAAATGTGCCTTCACAGTAGAATGTGGGATAGTCTGTATACAGTCAAACTGCATGTGCTCACCTTGAACCCAGTTGAAGAAGAATTCCTATGTCCCACCTCAGTAGATTTGTTTGTTTATTTTTCATTCGGTCCTTGAGTCAAGGACCTCTGTGTTTTAAGAGTGGAGTGTGACTGGGCCTCAATTTCCTTCAGAAGTACTTGCCCAAGGTCTGGTTTCTCTTCTTGTCTATTCAATAAATCAAAACTCATTTTTCCCAAAGCTACTTATGATTCTGTCAGGGCTACAGCAACCATTGCTTGTCTCCTGTTGCCTCTTCATTCTGGTTTCCCCGTGTTCTTTCATAATTTCATAAAATATTTCTGTCTGTGTTTCTAGATATTTAATTGCAATAGCATCACACACACACACACACACACACACACACACACACACACACACACACACATATATATATATATATATACATATGAATTTATTTATTTATTTATAATTAGTCATAGTTCCAGAAATAGGTTTCCGATATCATAACTCTAACAAGGTTTAATGCATGGAAAGTTATGATATGATAACTACTTTCATTTTCTGCTATGAGAATCATTAAATGTTTTTTGCTGAAAAGCCTTCCTATCTATAAACTTAAGATGATTTGTGTGTTGTCCTAAAAATAACTTTTCATAAAACATTTCCTCAGCAATTAATCAAAAGATGATAAACATAACTGCTAATACCTCTGTGGTTTTATTAAGAAAATGATGACCTGCCAGAAATGACATTTTAAGTGAAAAATGAATAACATTTTTATCCACTGAATATATTTTTATCCATCTAATTATATGCCACTGTTACTTTATAACAGTGTATTTGTTTATGCAATGACTACACTAGATAATAAGTTGCCCCAAGGCAGCAATATCAGATGCAGTTCAACAGATGCCCCCAGCCAGTGATGAACATGTCTTCCATTCCCTTACACTGAACGTACTAATGCTACTCTTTGTGAAAAAGGAGTTTGTGGCTTTGTAGTGGGTGTGAGTGAGTGTGGCTTTGTTTTTAGTCACCCTGTTCCAAGAACTAAATTTTGAGACATTTTAAAAATGTAAGATGCAAAGTGAAAAACTCTGGTTTAAAACATGAAGAAGACAAGACTTTAAAGAATATTGTAAAGAAGTATGTACTATCAAAGAGAAATAATTTAAATATGATTATTCTCTACAAGAATACTATTAATACTATTACAATTACTGTAAAGCTAGTTGCAACATAGAAGACTGAATTCAATTCTGTTTTCACAAAATGCAAAGGAGTTGTGATTTTTTTTTGATTACTTAGTAAAGCTTGTCATTACTTAGGATATAAATCATGATGTTTTGACAGGTGTGTATGTGTGTATATGTGTGTGTGTGTGTGTGTGTTTTGTGTATGTGTGTGTTATGTACAGGTCAAATATATATATTTGTTTATATATATATATATTTGTATTACAGAAATATATATATATATATGTATGTATTTGTATTACAGAAAATATACTTGAAAACTTAATTGTCTTTTGTGATTCTAGAGTCAATGCGCCTGTGCATAGATTGAATGAGCATCCTGCTGACCTGGGCATGGAAATTGACTTTATAAGTAAAGAAGGGCTGAAGACAGAAGAAACAGATCAGAAAATGGACTGGTTATCTTAGATCACTTTTCCATCAAGCAACAAAACAGAGCAGACTCCCTATCTCCTTCACGGAAGCACACCCTTGGGTGGTGTGTTTATATTCTAGCTCTCTTCTGATTTGTTCAAAATGGAAGCACAAACAACTCAGTTTCAGCTTGGTGGCCTATTTTTTCAGCAAGAATATTTCCAGAGTCTTTTGGTCTGTTGAACCAAATATAGGAGCTCAGTACAAACCAACAACATTCTATGGGTTTTACTTACTAATATACATTATAGAGTGACTAATTAAAGCTATTTAACATATGTGTTATACATCTTTTTGTGATTAAGAACACCGTCTTAGTACTTTTCAGGCATCTAATTTATAACTTTAATATAGTTCCTATCATTTCCATCTTTTGACCTGTCTCTTTCCATATCTCTATCTTCCACCCTTGCTAGTCTTCACTCTACTCTATTTCTATGAGTCCATGAGATCCCAATAGAGGTCGTATCGTGCAGTAATTTCCTTTGCTTGTTTCATTGATTTAAAAGAATGCATTACCTATTGGATGCTTGAAAAGAAGTGTGATGCTTTTGTTTGGTCTTAAAGTCTGAATAATATGTTGGTTTTTTTTCCTTTCTCAGATGTACCAAGTTTTCTCTACCCATTCACACACGAGTACTCAGATGGACCCCCTTTGTCTTACTAATGCTGCAGTGAGTGTGGGATGATGCATGTTTCTTGAACATACTGGTTTCCTGTCATTTGGAAATGTACCCAGTGGCTGAATTGGTGGCTCATACACTATTCCTACTTTAGATTGTTTCATGAACTTCATACTTATTTTCATTACAACTGTGCTACTTTGTATTCTAACACACAACAAAATGAATGTTCTCTTTCCCAGCAGAGTATCAGTGAAGATTGTACACTGTTATGCTAGCTCAATCTGTGTATGATAATTACCCCTTATTGTGGTTAGCATCTTATCTTTTCATAGAAAATAGGAGAGGTCCTTGATTGTCACACTTCAGAGGGGTCTCACCGAAGTCCCTAAGAAAGAGAATGAAGAGCTGTGAAAACAAACGCTACTTAGATTTCAGGATACCATGGAAAAATTTTAAATTGCAAGCTTTTAAACTAAATGCTCCAAGATAAAGGAGGTTTGCGGCCCCAAATCAGGAAGAAGTATGTGTAGCTTACTCAATTATGAAGTAATCTTAAATTCTTCCCAGTTCCTGAAAAGTATTGCACATGCTAGAGAACACTAGGGCAGATGATACTCTAAGAAACCTCAAACCTTTATTTTCTGCCATGGAGAGACAGACAGACAGCAGCATTGTTGGGACTCTGAGCAGAGTTCAGGCCCTAGTATCAGAGACAGTTAGCATGGTTAGGGCCCAGAGAGAGGACATCGGGATGGTGTGGCAGAAGTGGGAGTCTCAAATATCACAGAACAAGTCTGAAGCGAGGCTGTCTGATTCCCAGAGAGAAGGCAGGGAAAGGGGAGGAGAGAATATTTCATCCAGACCAGCAGACCTAGATTTAAATTCCCTTTCCATCTGACAGAACATAATACATGGAAGCCAATTAACTGAGTGTGTTATGCAAATGGTGATTTTATATTACTGAATGTGACCATATTGAATTTCAGGGAAAATGTGCTATTGAAACAAAAACCCTAAAGTGGGATTCTAAAAACTCAACTTTTCCCAGGAGTCCCATGCTATGAGAATGAGGCGGCAGAAGCCAGATGAGGAACTTGCCTTCCAGAAAAACAGTCCACAGAGTTCTGATAGCATGTCTCACAGCAGAATGTCCATTCTGTTTATTTCCTGACTTTTGCTTCATCTTTTCCTAAATCGTAATACTGCTGTAGAAAAGGCAGAGAGTATTGAAGAAAATTTTCTCTCTGTTTTGGCAAAACTGTACATAATATATACTGTTTGACCAATTCCTGTTTCCTAATTTCTTTTGAAATACCTTAAAACAGCAGGTTAATGGAGGTTGATATTGCATAACATTATCTTTTGATCAGTAAATGATGTTATTTTCTTTAGAAAAAAAAACTATTTGGCAAACATCTGCATCTGAATTTAAGGTTCATTATTTTTGGTGTAATTTTTGCAGATCTTTTAAATATGCATAATAACTTTGCCACATTATTATGAAAATAATCTTCAGGGTATTTTTGTCTACTTTAGATGCAAAAAGACAAAAGTATAAATAAGTATTCCCAGCTTTCTATCAACCCCTGACTGGTTAGCCTCTTAGCAGGGGACTTGTACTCTAAACAAACATTAAAATTTAGCTGCTAAAGACTCTTCACTTCAGGCAGGATAATGGTGTTAAAATTTTACTAGCTAACAATATACTCACACCTGTCTCTTTCTATTCATGTGGGGCTGCACATCAAAGGTCTAGTATATAAGAACAAGTCATCCCTGTTGAGTGCTACAAAAGGAACCCATTATCTTGTTTATCTCTTTCTCTTTCTCTCTTCCATGGCTTATTTTCTTTTATAAACCTTTAATATCAGTTGTGTTCTGTTAAACATTCTCATTCTTATGGCTTGGAATCAAGCTCATCATTCCCAGTATCATAGCCATAATCACCTTATTACTACAGTGTTAAAATGGAAAAAGCTCACTCATCATTTTCTTTTTCTTTTTTAGCTGTTTATTGATTCTTTGTGGATTTCCCAGCATGCATCCAATCCTACTCATCTCCCTATCCCCTCTCTTCTGCCCTTTGCCCTTTCAACCTCCCCCCCAAACAAAATCTAAAAATAAAACCCAAAAAATAAAAAACAATAAATAAATAAAAATAATCTCAGCATTGAACCTGTAGTGAGGCTCAGTGAGTCACACAGTATACCCTTTAATCCATTCATCTTTACTTAGTGTTTACTGCAAAGAGTCATTGACTTGGTTTTCTGCCTCTGGCTTCTGCTGCACCCATGATACTGGACCCTCACTAGGACTCCTCTTGGATATCCTATTATTGCATTCTCATGGAGATCCTGTAGCTTTGGATCTCCTGGTTTGGCCCTACACATGCTCCAGCAGTCCATAGATGAGTTGGGTGTTGGGGTAGGATACATCATAGACCTGTTTCTGGGTCTGTGGCCCTCAGTGGCACTAAGGGGCCACAAGGACATCAGTGCCCTGGGCTGCCACCTAGGGCCAGGTTAGTGTACTAGGGATGAGTATCTGCCAGGTTTATGCAGATCTGAGTAGCCTATGCTGTCACCCAGAACCATGGTGTTTTCTGGGCCTAGACTGCTGTCAGAAGCCATTCTGGGTCCATAACCCTACCACAGCTACTGTCTGTGTTGATGTCCAAGGCTCCTGTTACCATTGAAAGTAGTGAGGATGGGGCTGTACAGAGTTGGCCCTGTGCTTCACTGGCTACAGCACTAAGGAGAACTAGCTTTGCCCCTCACCAACTGCACCACTCTGAAGAGTGGGCCCTGTATCTCCTCAAAGCAGTATGGTAGAGCTGTCCCTACTGGCAGGGGTATGGGTGAGCTGACCCTGAAGAAGAGAGAGTAAGAGAATTAGCTCCATGGTCTGTCATGTGGTGTCATGGGTAAGGGAGGGATACACCACTTGGCCCTCATTACCTATTATAGACCGGAAAAGCTGGCCTTGGCTCATGAGAGTTGGAGAGCTGATCCTGCCCATCACTGGCTGCAGCACTCGGGAGAGCAGGGCTTGTACTTGCCTGGTCAACACAATAGAGCTGAACCTGTTGGCAGGGATTCAGGTGAGCAAGGGACTGACTCCACGCTCCTCATCTGCCATGTGATGGCACGGGTGAGGAATATATGGCCTCCCTGTCCTCGCCCATTGCCAGTGGCAGGTGAGAGAGATGGTCAGGGGCCACGAGAGTGGGAGAACTGCCCCTGGCCCTCGCTAGCTGAAAATCTCAGGAGAGCAGGCCTGGAACCTTGCCTGGGCAGCACAATAGAGCCGAACCTGTTTGTGGAGGTTCAGGTGAGCTGGCCTGTGGGCGTGAGAGGAGAGCTATCCCCTCTTATATGCCATGGAATGGCAATGTAAGGGAAATATGCCCCCACCACCTTGACACCTGCAGTAGGTGACAGCTGATCTCAAGGTCATGAAAACAATGGAAGAGCTGGCCCAGTCCCTCACCAAGTGCAGGAATCTACAGAGCAGGTCCTGTACTTTGTCTGGCAAAACAGTAGAGGTGGCCTTGGTAGTGTGAGTACAGGTGAGCTGGATATCAGGGCTGAGAGCAGGAGAGCTTCCCCTGCTTGCTGTCTGCTATATTGGGTGAGCTGGCTGGGACAGTGCATGATTTTCTGTTTACACATCAAAATTATTAGCCAGTACACTGTCTTTATTAGTAATTTACAATAGATGATACAATACAAAATATTTTATTTCTGTAAATTGAGAAAGGAGATGGTATGAAGCTATGAGGAATAGACTTTAGTGATTTTTAAAATCAAATGCATTAAAAAATTTTTTGATTGCCATCATATGTCAAAGATAACTTCATAGAACTTTAGAAATACCCGAGTAATCACACTCACAGTAGTATTATTTATCTGTCATGCTCAGAGGTCAGTGTTTGAAACTGAAAATTTATTATTCTTGCTATTACTTTTACTATAAAATATGCTTTTGTAGCTAATAGTTTTCCTGTGTCCCACCTGGCCCGTAATCAGGACAAATCTCTCCTACCTACCAGTCAAGCAGTCTCTCAGACCCAAATAAGCACACACAGGCTAATATTATTTTTAAACTATGGCCATGGCAGGCTTCTTGCTGTCTAGTTCTTATATCTTAAATTAACCCATTTTTATAAATCTATACTTTGCCACTTGGCTTGTGGCTTATCAGTACTTTTACATCTTGTTTCTCATGGTGTTGGCTGGCATTGTCTCTCCTGCTCTGTCTTCTTCCTTCTGCTCTCTATCTTTAGAATGTCCTGCCTAACCTTATTCTGTTCACCATTGGCCAAAGAGTTTTATTTATCAGCCAATCAGAGCAACACATTTTCACAGCCAGTTGCCTTGAAATTTATTTTGGATGTTGGGTGATCTGGCCCTGCTGTTCCCCAGGGGGCTGGGAACAAGCCGAAGCCTTACACCTTTCCCTCATTGGATATACATGCTCAGTTTGTTTTGTTAAATATCTGTTTGTTTTCACATTTGACTGGTTCAATTGCCATTCTTTACTTCCATATTCTTCATATGGTAGCTTTCTTTTCCAGGCTCTAAACACTCCTCATGGACTAATGACTTCTGCCTTTATTGCATATAACTGATAAACATAATATTAAACATAAGTAACTTTGAAACTCTTTATTTTAAAACATTTTAACATTTTCATACATATATACAATGTATTGTGAATGCAGGCATCCCCCTTACCCCTCTGTCTGCAATAACTCACAAACACTTATGGCCACTTACTATCCATTCCATTCCCCCCTGTGTTGTTAATCTCAGTAAATACTATGACCCACAGTTCACACAACTATTTCAAGTTGTAGGATTAATACAATGTCTTCTTTTTTTCCTTCCTGCCTTTCTCTCTCATTCATTTCCCAACATACCTTCATAAAACACATACTTCATTATTTATTGAGATGAAATGGTATCCTATCAACTTTATATCATTTCCTAGCTTATTTTCTTCACTCACATTCTTTCAGTGTGATTTATACCCTTACTAGATAGAAATGATTAACCAAATGAATATCAAGTTAATGATGTTCTATTGGTTTTTCAAAAATCTTATATACAGTTTTCACTGTATTATTCAAATTCTGAATCCTAAAATTTAATTTATTTACCAAAATAGTACCATGAATGTTACCAATGACATGTGTTGTGAAGTACTTTCATTGCCAGCCATTTTGTTGTGTGCTTGTTTTGGGCTTTTATCTATCTCCTACTAAAATATAAGCACCAAGAGAAGAAATTAAGTTTTGATGTGGTTTCCCAAAAAAGGTTTAGGTAATATTTGTTGAATGGGTAATTGAATACATGAACAAATTAATGAGGAAATTGAAATGGGAGGACTGGCATAGTTTGAGAAAAATAATAAATTTATAAATACACAAAAGTGAGTGGTATCAACTATGACTGGATATAGGTGATAAATTATTCTAATCAAGTTTGGTAAATAAATTAGACCTTTATCTACATTTGAAAATACATATAACTATCAATTATTTTGTCTTTTGTATTATTCTTTTTCTTGTTGATTTTTAAACCTGTCAAATATTTAATATAAACAGATTTACTATATTTTGTTTAATTATATGCTTTTTATTACTATTATGGAAGAATATTTACATATCTGTTATCTTCTCAAAGTAACATTTAAATAGTCTTGTTAAAATTTTGAGGCATTTGGGTCTGTTTAGAATATAAGGTAAGGAAGAAAAAAATATATTTATCAGATATGTACATGCTTTTCCTCAAAAATTTTTCTGTTAATTTTTTTTATTTTCATACCTGCATTCTGGACTTCATAACAGTAGTTTTAATATCTTTTTACTGGACATGAAGTCAGCACAGTAATAGTAAATATATTGAGTTGGAAAAAGTTAACTCTTGGACTTGGTGGATTGTTGGATGGGCAAAGGGATTCTGCACAAGCATAGGCCCTGAGTTTGTGTCCCTGCAACTCATAAAAACCCGCAAACAGTAGTGTCATTTGCAATCCAAGGGGATACTAGAGAATTCCTGGAATCTTTAGGACCAGCTAACCTGACATATACAGTAAGATATCTGCCTTAAGTTGAAAGGTAAACATGGATAAATGAAGCTGTCATCTGAACTTCACATGTACCCACAGCATGCATCTGTCCACATTCATTCAGGAAAATGCACATACACATGTACAAAATTGTAGGCATGCACATGCAAAGATTTTTAAAAGGTAGCACTTCATAGGGTTTATCAGTATTCTAAGTACTGTAGTTATGTTCTTTACTACTCTAAAGATTAAGGCATTGAATATAATCAGATAAATGGAAGGTAATTGGATTGTGATACCTTCTTCATCAGACTTTATTGCTTTATTTTTGTAACTTTCGTAACTTTAGAATGAAAACACATTTATCTCATAAAATTCATTTATGCTTCTAAATTGAGTGTATAGTTTTCAGTCTATAGATAAAATTAAAGGAAGTTAATCTTCCTAGTTCCTCAATTACCTTTTTTTTCTTCCCTCCAAGATCATTCATTGAAGCCTTTAAAGAAGGTTTGAATTTTATTCCATTTTCATAAAAGTATGAGGGATGATTTTGGAGGGTATTAGAGAGTTCCGTCAGCTCTGAGGTCTGTATTGCAAAGAACACTGAAAATAAATTTCCCAGCAGCCTCACTTTATTTGATTTTCTTCATTCTGTATTAGAAAGTATTTGTGAGGAAATAAAAGGAAGATAAAAGAGACATTGAGATAGAATGAAGGAAAGAAATATACTGTAAAGTCATTTGTTTGCTATCAAAAAAGACTGGTGTTCTGACAGGATACAAATAATGTTAATTGAATATACATTGGAAATACTTGAGCTTTATAAATTTCATTCTGGAAAGTGTTCAGGTCTTCTTTATAAGAATCCTTATTTTGTCATTTTCCTCTCTCAATCTCTCTCTGCCTCTCCTCCTCTTTGCAGTATATTTCATAAAATCCCATACATAATTAGGTTTCTACTTATAAATATATGACTGATATATTCACAAAGCCAATAAGCAAGGAAGACGATTTTATATTTTTTTTTTACAGTTTTGAATCACCAACCTTTAATATGAACTGGGGGTAAAAAAAATGTCTACTTATGAGTTGGATCTTCCTAAAAAAGGTTTCTGTGTACCTGAACCCAATTACGTGACTTTAATCTCAGAGACTCAAGCCAAGATTAAATATTAATCATTATATAATGAATTCACATATACATGAATAGCTGGGTTCATGTTCCACTTTACATATTTATTGATAAATTGCACTCACTGACACGAGTTTGAAAAAGAGGAAACAGATAAGAGCTAAGATGTTTGTAATAAGAAAAGACACACAGAAGAATGGGATAGTTCACACCATGGTTTCAACAGTCCTTTTGCAATATTTCCATGAAGTACGCTCATTTATAAAAATGCCAACCTCAAAAGTAAATGCCCACCTTGCCTGCTTACTCAGTGTCAAAAAATTCACCATTAATATAACAAACAGCAGCTCCCTGGGCTAAGAAAACTTATTTAAAATCTTTTTGAGGCAAATATTCTTTCACATTCATAAATCATTTTCTTTTGAACTCTACTTGAACTCAAATTAGCATAAAAATATTGAGATAAGCCTGTTTTAACTTCCTTGCATGAAGTGCCATATCTGATTACTTCAAATTCATCTTCATTTCCTATAAAACATTTGAACATTAAAAGCATTTATTATAATTTTAATCAACACAAACATGGGTGCTTGCTCTCTGGGCTTAGAGTTTATGGACTTGCTGTTTCTTTCCTCATTCATACAGAAAAGATATGAATCTTCTGGAGCACTTTGATTTCTTTGTTCTCAATATGATATTTTATAAGTGTCTAAGTTTCATTAATTTCTAATAAAATGCTTATTTCATAGTGTTTTATTTGAACACTACCTTTGCAATAGAGTAGAAAATACATATGAAAAGTAATGTAAAAAATCATAGTAAAGTTTCTAATAACAATTTTATAATTTATACAAAAAGAAATTAGAAATAACATATATTCTAATTTAAGAAAAATACTTATAAAATATCAATACAATAAAAGTATTAAAATTTTCTTGACCTTGTGCAGTGTGCCTTTAATCCCAGACCTTAAGAGATATGAAAATTGAAAGTTCTAGTTCGCTGGGTCCAGCCAGGACCCCATCCCTGGCCACCAGCCACTCCTGAGAGGCCTGCCCAACTTGGCACCAGGTTCTGGCCACCGGGCAGCTCCCCTTCTAGCCCCACGGGGAGGGATCCCCATTTCCAAGCCCCTGGCAGCCCCTGCAGTCTCCGCGCCCTGCCCCCACGCTCATCTGCCCAAGACCCTACCCACTTCCTGAGACTTAGAGACCGGCCCCCAGCTCCCAGCCTGCCCCCGGAGACTTCCCTTCTGGACCAGAGGTGAGTACCCGGGTCCAACCCGGACCGCATCCCTGGCCACCAGCCACCCCGGGAGGACCTCCCCAGCTTGGCGCCGGGGTCTGGCCACCGGGCAGCTCCCCTTCTAGCCCCACCGGGAGGGATCCCCATTTCCAAGCCCCCGGCAGCCCCTGCAGTCTCCGCGCCCTGCCCCCACGCCCATCTGCCCAAGACCCCACCCACTTCCTGAGACTTAGAGACCAGCCCCCAGCTCCCAGCCTGCCCCCGACGACTTCCCTTCTGGACCAGAGGTGAGTGCCTGGGTCCAGCCAGGACCCCATCCCTGGCCACCAGCCACTCCTGAGAGGCCTGCCCAACTTGGCACCAGGTTCTGGCCACCGGGCAGCTCCCCTTCTAGCCCCACCGGGAGGGATCCCCATTTCCAAGCCCCTGGCAGCCCCTGCAGTCTCCGCGCCCTGCCCCCACGCCCATCTGCCCAAGACCCCACCCACTTCCTGAGACTTAGAGACCGGCCCCCAGCTCCCAGCCTGCCCCCGTAGACTTCCCTTCTGGACCAGAGGTGAGTACCCGGGTCCAACCCGGACCGCATCCCTGGCCACCAGCCACCCCGGGAGGACCCCCCCAGCTTGGCGCCGGGTTCTGGCCACCGGGCAGCTCCCCTTCTAGCCCCACCAGGAGGGATCCCCATTTCCAAGCCCCCGGCAGCCCCTGCAGTCTCCGCGCCCTGCCCCCACGCCCATCTGCCCAAGACCCCACCCACTTCCTGAGACTTAGAGACCGGCCCCCAGCTCCCAGCCTGCCCCCGACAACTTCCCTTCTGGACCAGAGGTGAGTCCCTGGGTCCAGCCAGGACCCCATCCCTGGCCACCAGCCACTCCTGAGAGGCCTGCCCAACTTGGCACCAGGTTCTGGCCACCGGGCAGCTCCCCTTCTAGCCCCACCGGGAGGGATCCCCATTTCCAAGCCCCCGGCAGCCCCTGCAGTCTCCGCGCCCTGCCCCCACGCTCATCTGCCCAAGACCCCACCCACTTCCTGAGACTTAGAGACCGGCCCCCAGCTCCCAGCCTGCCCCCGACGACTTCCCTTCTGGACCAGAGGTGAGTGCCTGGGTCCAGCCAGGACCCCATCCCTGGCCACCAGCCACTCCTGAGAGGCCTGCCCAACTTGGAACCAGGTTCTGGCCACCGGGCAGCTCCCCTTCTAGCCCCACCGGGAGGGATCCCCATTTCCAAGCCCCCGGCAGCCCCTGCAGTCTCCGCGCCCTGCCCCCACGCTCATCTGCCCAAGACCCTACCCACTTCCTGAGACTTAGAGACCGGCCCCCAGCTCCCAGCCTGCCCCCGGAGACTTCCCTTCTGGACCAGAGGTGAGTACCCGGGTCCAACCCGGACCGCATCCCTGGCCACCAGCCACCCCGGGAGGACCTCCCCAGCTTGGCGCCGGGGTCTGGCCACCGGGCAGCTCCCCTTCTAGCCCCACCGGGAGGGATCCCCATTTCCAAGCCCCCGGCAGCCCCTGCAGTCTCCGCGCCCTGCCCCCACGCCCATCTGCCCAAGACCCCACCCACTTCCTGAGACTTAGAGACCAGCCCCCAGCTCCCAGCCTGCCCCCGACGACTTCCCTTCTGGACCAGAGGTGAGTGCCTGGGTCCAGCCAGGACCCCATCCCTGGCCACCAGCCACTCCTGAGAGGCCTGCCCAACTTGGCACCAGGTTCTGGCCACCGGGCAGCTCCCCTTCTAGCCCCACCGGGAGGGATCCCCATTTCCAAGCCCCTGGCAGCCCCTGCAGTCTCCGCGCCCTGCCCCCACGCCCATCTGCCCAAGACCCCACCCACTTCCTGAGACTTAGAGACCGGCCCCCAGCTCCCAGCCTGCCCCCGGAGACTTCCCTTCTGGACCAGAGGTGAATACCCGGGTCCAACCTGGACCGCATCCCTGGCCACCAGCCACCCCGGGAGGACCTCCCCAGCTTGGCGCCGGGGTCTGGCCACCGGGCAGCTCCCCTTCTAGCCCCACCGGGAGGGATCCCCATTTCCAAGCCCCCGGCAGCCCCTGCAGTCTCCGCGCCCTGCCCCCACGCCCATCTGCCCAAGACCCCACCCACTTCCTGAGACTTAGAGACCGGCCCCCAGCTCCCCGCCTGCCCCCGACGACTTCCCTTCTGGACCAGAGGTGAGTGCCTGGGTCCATCCAGGACCCCATCCCTGGCCACCAGCCACTCCTGAGAGGCCTGCCCAACTTGGCACCAGGTTCTGGCCACCGGGCAGCTCCCCTTCTAGCCCCACCGGGAGGGATCCCCATTTCCAAGCCCCCGGCAGCCCCTGCAGTCTCCGCGCCCTGCCCCCACGCTCATCTGCCCAAGACCCTACCCACTTCCTGAGACTTAGAGACCGGCCCCCAGCTCCCAGCCTGCCCCCGGAGACTTCCCTTCTGGACCAGAGGTGAGTACCCGGGTCCAATCCGGACCGCATCCCTGGCCACCAGCCACCCCGGGAGGACCTCCCCAGCTTGGCGCCGGGTTCTGGCCACCGGGCAGCTCCCCTTCTAGCCCCACCGGGAGGGATCCCCATTTCCAAGCCCCCGGCAGCCCCTGCAGTCTCCGCGCCCTGCCCCCACGCCCATCTGCCCAAGACCCCACCCACTTCCTGAGACTTAGAGACCGGCCCCCAGCTCCCAGCCTGCCCCCGACGACTTCCCTTCTGGACCAGAGGTGAGTGCCTGGGTCCAGCCCGGACCCCATCCCTGGCCACCAGCCACCCCGGGAGGACCTGCCCAGCTTGGCGCCGGGTTCTGGCCACCGGGCAGCTCCCCTTCTAGCCCCACCGGGAGGGATACCCATTTCCAGCCCCCGGCAGCCCCTGCAGTCTCCGCGCCCTGCCCCCACGCCCATCTGCCCAAGACCCCACCCACTTCCTGAGACTTAGAGACCGGCCCCCAGCTCCCAGCCTGTCCCCGACTGCCATTTTGGACCAGAGCTTGCCCCTGACTTCCCTTCTGGACCAAAGAGTTGGACAAGAGAACTCCCTTTTGGACAAGAGAGAGAGTCTTCCTGAGTCTGTCAGATCTTTGTGAAACAAGTCCACTGATAAGACCAAGAAGGAATCACAAGGAGATGGGCAGACGTCAAAGCAGAAGTACATACAGCAAAATGAAGAGCAATACAGCATCACCAGAACCTAGCTCGCCTCCAACATCTAGACCTGAACACCAAAAATTGGAAGAAGCAGAAGAAAGTAGCCTTATGAGTAACTTCATGAAGAGGGTAGAGGCTTGTGTAGAGGAAAAGACAAGAAAATTGGAAGAACGCTGTAAACAACTAGAGGAAAGGGCAAACAAATTAGAAGAAAACAATAAAGCCCTCCAAGAAAACAATAAAGTCCTGGAAGAAAACATTAAAATCCTGGAAGAAAACAATAAAGCACTGAAAGAAAATCATGAAAAAGCAATGAAACAAACAAAGGAAACAGTCCAAGATCTGAAAAGGGAAATTGAAAAAATGAAAAAGACACAAACAGAGGGAATGCTGGAAATAGAAAACCTGAGTAAAAGATCAGGAACTTCGGATGCAAGTATAACCAACAGAATGCAAGAGATGGAAGAGAGGATTTCTGGCATTGAAGATACAGTAGAAGAAATAGTTCCATCAGTCGAAGGAAACACTAAAGCCAACAAAGTCATGAACCAAAATGTCCAAGAAATCTGGGACACCATAAAAAGACCAAACTTACGAATTATAGGGATAGAAGAAGGTGAAGAATATCAACTCAAAGGCACAGAAAATATATTCAACAAAATTATAGAAGAAAACTTTCCCAACTTAAAGAAGGAAATGCCTATGAAGATACAAGAAGCCTATAGAACACCAAACAGACTAGACCCCCAAAAAAAGTCCCCTCGACACATAATAATTAAACAACTAAATGTACAGAATAAAGAAAGAATATTAAGAGCAGCCAAGGAAAAAGGCCAAGTGACCTATAAAGGTAAACCCATCAGAATAACACCCGATTTCTCAATGGAGACTTTGAAAGCCAGAAGGACCTGGACAGATGTAATGCAGACACTAAGAGACCATGGATGTCAGCCCAGACTAATATACCCAGCAAAACTTTCAATCATCATAGACGGAAGGAACAAGACATTCGAAGACAAAACCAGATTTAAACAATACCTATCCACAAACCCAGCCCTACAGAAAGCACTAGAAGGAAAATTCCAACCGAGGGAAGTCAGATACACACTTGAAAACACAGGCAATAGATAAAGCCACAACAGTAAACCCCAAAGAAGAGAAGTACACACACACTACCACCAAAAATAACAGAGATGAAGAATCACTGGTCATTAATATCCCTTAATATCAACGGACTTAATTCACCTATAAAAAGACATAGACTTACAGAATGGATACGAAAGCAGGACCCATCCTTCTGCTGCATACAAGAAACACATCTCAAATTCAAAGATAGACACTACCTAAGAATAAAAGGCTGGGAAAAGACTTTTCAATCAAATGGTCTTAAGAAACAAGCAGGGGTAGCCATCCTGATATCCAACAAAATAGACTTCAAACTAAAATCAATCAAAAGAGATCAAGAAGGACATTACATCCTCGTCACAGGAAAGATCGACCAAGATGAAGTTTCAATTCTGAACATATATGCCCCAAACATAAGAGCACCCACATATGTAAAAGAAACATTACTAAAGCTTAAACCACATATAAAACCCCACACATTAATAGTGGGAGATCTCAACACCCCACTTTCACCACTGGACAGATCTCCCAAATCGAAATTTAACAGAGAAATAAAGGACTTAACCGATGTCATGACCCAATTGGACCTAATAGATATCTACAGAACATTCCATCCTAACAAGAAAGAATATACTTTCTTCTCAGCACCCCATGGAACTTTCTCTAAAATCGACCACATACTTGGCCACAAAGCAAATCTCAACAGATACAAAACAATCAGAATAACCTCCTGTGTTCTATCAGATCACCATGGTTTAAAGCTAGATTTCAACAACAACAAAAACTACAGAAAACCTACAACCTCATGGAAACTGAATAATGCTCAACTGAATCACCAATGGGTTAAGGAAGAAATAAAGAAAGAAATTAAAGACTTCCTAGAGATCAATGAAAATGAAGACACCACATACCCAAACTTATGGGACACTATGAAAGCAGTGCTAAGAGGGAAATTCATAGCACTAAATGCCCACATAAAGAAGTTGGAGAAATCGCACACTAGTGAATTAACAGCACATCTGAAAGCTCTAGAACAAGAAGAAGCAAAGTCTCCCAGGAAGAATAGACGCCAGGAAATTATCAAAGTGAGAGGTGAAATTAATAAATTAGAAACTAAGAGAATAATACAAAAAATTAATGAAACAAAGAGTTGGTTCTTTGAGAAAATCAACAAGATAGACAAGCCCTTATCCAAACTAACCAAAAGACAGAGAGAGAGAATCCAAATCAACAAAATCAGAAATGAAAAGGGGGACATAACAACAGACATTGAGGAAATCCAGAGAATTATAAGGTCATATTTCAAAAACCTCTACTCCACAAAACTGGAAAACCTAAAAGAAATGGACATTTTTCTGGATAGATACCACATACCTAAGTTTAATCAAGACCAGATAAACTATTTAAATAGTCCAATAACCCCTAAGGAAATAGAAACAGTCATTAAAGGTCTCCCAACCAAAAAAAGCCCAGGACCAGATGGTTTCAGCGCAGAATTCTACCAGATCTTCAAAGAAGAGTTAATACCAATACTCTCTAAATTGTTCCACATAATAGAAACAGAAGGAACATTACCAAACTCCTTCTATGAGGCTACAATTACCCTGATTCCTAAACCAAACAAGGATGCAACAAAGAAAGAGAACTACAGACCGATCTCCCTCATGAACGTTGATGCAAAAATACTCAATAAAATACTGGCAAACAGACTCCAAGAACACATCAGAACAATTATCCACCATGATCAAGTAGGCTTCATCCCAGGGATGCAAGGGTGGTTCAACATACGAAAGTCCATTAATGTAATACACCATATAAACAAACTCAAAGAAAAAAACCACATGATCATCTCACTAGATGCAGAAAAGGCATTTGACAAAATCCAACACCCCTTCATGATAAAAGTCTTGGAGCGATCAGGAATACAGGGAACATACCTAAACATAATAAAGGCAATATATAGCAAACCAACAGCCAACATCAAATTAAATGGAGAGAAACTCAAAGCAATTCCACTAAAATCAGGAACGAGACAAGGCTGTCCACTCTCCCCATACTTATTCAATATAGTACTTGAAGTTCTAGCCAGAGCAATAAGACAACATAAGGAGATTAAGGGGATTCAAATTGGAAAGGAAGAAGTCAAGCTTTCCCTATTTGCAGACGACATGATAGTATACTTGAGTGACCCCAAAGATTCCACCCAGGAATTGATAAAGCTTATAAACACCTTCAGCAACATAGCAGGATACAAAATCAACTCAAAAAAATCAGTAGCCCTCCTATATACAATGGACAAAGAAGCTGAGAAGGCAATTAGAGATACATCACCCTTTACAATAGCCAAAAATGACATAAAATACCTTGGGGTAACACTAACCAAGCAAGTGAAGGACCTATATGACAAGAACTTTAAGTCCCTGAAAAAAGAAATTGAAGAAGATCTCAGAAAATGGAAAGATCTTCCATGCTCATGGATAGGCAGGGTTAACATAGTAAAAATGGCAATCTTACCAAAAGCAATTTACAGATTCAATGCAATCCCCATCAAAATACCAACACAATTCTTCACAGATCTGGAAAGAACAATACTCAACTTCATATGGAAAAACAAAAAACCCAGGATAGCTAAAAGAAACCTGTACAATAAAACAACTTCTGGAGGCATCACAATCCCCGACTTCAAGCTCTACTATAGAGCTACAGTAATAAAAACAGCCTGGTATTGGCATAAAAACCGACATGTAGACCAATGGAATCGAATTGAAGACCCTGACATTAACCCACACACCTATGGACATATAATTTTTGACAAAGAAGCCAAAAGTGTACAATGGAAAAAAGAAAGCATCTTCAACAAATGGTGCTGGCATAACTGGATATCAGCGTGTAGAAGGCTGCAAATAGATCCATATCTGTCACCGTGCACAAAACTTAAGTCCAAGTGGATCAAAGACCTCAACATAAATCCAGCTACTCTGAACCTGCTAGAAGAAAAAGTAGGAAATAGTCTTGAACGCCTTGGCATAGGAGATCACTTCCTAAATATAACACCAGTAGCGCAGACACTGAGACAAACAATCAATCAATGGGACCTCTTGAAACTGAGAAGCTTTTGTAGAGCAAAGGATACGGTCAACAAGGCAAAGCGACAGCCTACAGAATGGGAAAAGATCTTCACCAACCCCACATCTGACAGAGGACTGATATCCAGAATATATAAGGAACTCAAGAAATTAGACATCAAAAGGACCAACAGTCCAATTGAGAAATGGGCTTTAGAACTAAACAGAGAATTCTCAACAGAGGAATCCCAAATGGCTGAAAGACATTTAAGGAATTGCTCAACTTCCCTAATCATCAGGGAAATGCAAATCAAGACAACTCTGAGATACCACCTTACGCCTGTCAGAGTGGCTAAGATCAAAAACACTGAAGACACTTTATGCTGGAGAGGATGTGGAACTAGGGGAACTCTCCTCCACTGCTGGTGGGAATGCAAGCTTGTACAACCACTTTGGAAATCAATATGGCGCTTTCTTAGAAAATTGGGAATCAATCTCCCCCAAGATCCAGCTATACCACTCCTGGGCATATACCCAAGAAATGCTCAATCATACCACAAGAGCACTTGCTCAGCTATGTTCATATCAGCATTGTTTGTAATAGCCAAAACCTGGAAACAACCTAGATGCCCTTCAACTGAAGAATGGATAAATAAATTGTGGCACATATACACAATGGAATACTACTCAGCAGAGAAAAACAACGACATCACACGGTTTGCAGGCAAATGGATGGATCTAGAAAAAATCATCCTGAGTGAGGTAACCCAGACTCAGAAAGACAAATATGGTATGTACTCACTCATAGGAAGATGCTAGATGTGGAACAAGGATGACTAGACTGCTACTCACATCACCAGTGAGGCTACCTGGAAAACGGGACCCCAAAAAAGACACGGAGAAATGGACAAGATCTACATGAATAGCCTGGTCATGAGTGGGAACAATGAAGGGCGACAGTCGAGGGAAAGAGTGGGAGATCCTAGCTGGATCAAGAAAAGAGAGGGTGAACAAGGAATAGGAGACCATGGTAAATGAAGACCACATGAGAAGGTGAGAAGGGGAGGAAGCAGAGAGCTAGGGAGGCCCACGGAGATCCACAAAGATACCCCCTCAAAAGACTGCTGGCAATGGTCGCGAGACGGCAGGAACTGACCTACTCTGGTGATGGAATGGCCAGACACCCAAATAGTGGTGCCATAAACCTCATCCAAGGACTGAGGAATTGAAGGCAGACATCCACGGCTGGGCCCCTGGTGGAGCACTGGGAGTCTAATTAGTGAGTAAGAAGAGGATTTATATGAGCGAGAATTGTTGAAGCCAAGGTTGGATAAAGCACCGGGATAAATAACCAAATGAATGGAAGCACAGGATCTATGAACCAAAGGCTGAGGGGCCCCCAACTGGATCAGGCCACCTGAACGGGTGAGACAGTCAGTTGGCTTGATCTGTTTGGGAGGCAGCTGTGCATTGGTGCCAGGTCCTGGGCTCGTTGCATGAGTTGGCTGTTTGAATCCTGGGACTTATGCAGGGACACTTGGCTCGGTCTGGGAGGGGGGAATGGACCTGCCTGGACTGAGTCTACCAGGTCAACCCCGGTCCTCGGGGGAGACCTTGATCTGGAGGAGGTGGGAATGGGGGGTGGGCTGGGGGGAGGGGTGGGCGAGAGGGGGAGAACAGGGGATTCTGTGGCTATTATGTTGAACTGAATGGTGTTATAAAATAATAATAATAATAATAATAATAAAAAAAATAAACTCCGTAAAAAAAAAAAAAAAAAAAAAAAAAAGATAAAAGAACAGTTAGCAAGAAGCCTGCCACGGCCATACAGTTTATAAGTGAAAAAAAAAAAAAAAAAGAAAGTTCTAGTTCAAGTTTGGCTGTATAGAATTATCTATTACAAAGACATATGTATACATATATATATATATGTGTATATGTATGGCTTTCATTATTGTATAAGTAATATTAATGTTACATATAAATTAATTCATGTTGCTTATACATAAATAAAGGTATATTTACCAAACCCTACCTATTCTTTTTAAAATCGATATTTTTCAGAATATGCATGTATATATATTTAAATAAATGTAAAAGTGTGTGTAAATATTTATAAAATGTTTAAATATATATATATATGAGGTTACAGAAGAGCATATACATATTGTATGTAAAAATAGGTCAGTATTAGTGAGCAATGTCTGTGTTCAGTGGACTGTCTTTGCTCAGTGAATTTCCATTCATTTTCACATGGATAAAAATATATTAGCTGAGATTCCATAACTACTTTAGTTGAGGAAGCTTCTATTGCATTATTTTGACTTTGAAACTCTATAGTAATGATGGCTTTCAGTAGTTCATAACTGAGTTCATCTCTGTTTTCTTAGGGGGATGCTCTACTGATATACTATAGTATACTATGTACTAATATAATATGTATAATATATAATATAATACATAATAATATAATATACTGTATTTTAATATGTTAATTAGTTCCCCGACTAAACTGTTGTTTGCTTGAAAAGGGCCATTTTCAGTTTTTAAATAAAAATGAATCAAGCATAGACATTGGTGAATCTCAGCTCTGTACCTTTCATTCATAGCTGTCATATTCATTTGCATGAAGTACTACTGTGTCCATATATAGAATTTCCCTCAGTATCAATGGCTTTGTATTTTTAAAAATTATGTTGTCAATTATTTGATAGAAACTAAAGATGTTGATGTCAAAACACTTTTTAGTTTTTGCACATTTGCAAATTATAAAAGATGTGTTTGTTCTTTTGACATTTATTTTATAATAATGGCTAATTTTTTTCAACTACAGAAATTTTGAAAATATATGTAAAAGGCTAAGAATAAAGTACAACTTTTTCTTATTTGGAGGTTGGAGAAGATTGAAAATAAAACAACACAGTATGATAATTTTACTGGTGTTCTATACTTATGATTCAATGTATCTATTCTTTTTTTGTTTTGTTTCTGTTTTTTTCGAGACAGGGTTTCTCTGTGTAACTTTGTGCCTTTCCTGGAACTTGCTTTGGAGACCAGGCTGGCCTGGAACTCACAGAGATCCACCTGGCTCTGCCTCTCAAGGGCTGGGATTAAAGGAGTATACCACCACCACCTGTCTCAATGTATCTATTCTTTCATTCTCTATTATATATAACATATATGTACACATAGTCATAACAATTGAAAATGATGCAATTCTTAAACTGTGATAAACTATGGGGTACTTTTGGAAAATAGCATCTTAATTTAGACATTAATTTTCTGCATATCAAGATATTTGCTCACTATACTTGAAAATAAGATCTCTTATTGACTAAAACTGAAATACATAAAAAGTTAGATAAACACAAACAGGTCTAAATGAAATTATACTCCATGTATTGTGTGTGTGTGTGTGTGTGTTTTGAATACTTTAAGATATTTATATGTAACTTGACATTAACAGGATAGTGCTATATGACTATGATACAGATTTTTGTAAACAAATATTTTCTTCCTAATTTTGCATTGTCTATTAATCCCTATTTGATTCATACTTTACTCAACAATCCTATTATAATCCAGTAGCTGTAACATTGATCTTCCCCTACTATCTTTATGCAACTATATAAGCAGACTCCAGGTGTCAAGATGATATTTTCGTCATTACATACATTCTGGAAAAGAGATCATTATTTTGAGACCCTTATGTGATATTTGGGAGGCGTAAAATCTGTGGTACTGTTATTTTAATTTACCTATTCAGAGTCATGTAAAAGACATAAAATTCATAGTTGCAATCCTTGAAACCTTATGGGACACCAGATAGATAATTTGGGTTTTTAATGTTCCAATTAGCTTTATAAATGTTCAATCCCATAATGTTTGTATTTTAATAGTATAGGACTTTATAGAATGTCAAGTTTTTATGCTAGATATCATTGTAACCTTTACACATATGTGTATTTATCTCTGCAATCTTACAAAATGTTTTAAACATGACAGTAGATAATACACATTTATTTTAATTTTGTTGTTCTTTTTTCCTCATCCATACCTTATAGCATCCTGATAAATAAAAGATTGGAGCTTTTATATAAGAAATGTAGTACAAAATTGATTGTGTAATAATATAGACAAGTTACTTATTCTTGAAATGATATGATTTCATTTTCAATCACAATTTAATGTTTGCTAGTTATGCATGTATTAAACATCACTGGTAATTTCTAGTTATGTATTAGAATTTATATTTCTATGACTATAGCTCCATTAATGGATTTGTTGTATACATGTATACATTTCACTTTATGTTATCTGATAACAACACATTATTTTACAAAGTAGTATAATCTGAGTATCCTCCAGCAATAAAGAAGAAAGTTCATATTCATGAAATGCTCCCACCACTAACACATTGTACTATTTTAAAATCTTCTAATCTTTTCTCAATGCATATGACACATTTTATTTTTATGTAATTCCCCTGAATAGATTCACTTGGATTTGTTTTCTTAATATTTTGGTGGAATTTAGGTATTATTGATTTACCCATTTTTGGCATCATAAAAGCTAAATTAGTCCCTATTTTAATCAACACCTTTTAAAATTCTGCTTGTATACATACAAATACATACACAAATACACATATATAAACATAGAGAGAGAAAGTAGCACATGTTTATTTGTATGGGTATTGTTTGCCTTCTCCAACTGATCATTATTCAAGGGTTCAAAAGGTTTAATCTAAATAACTATACAACTGTTTATAAATACATATTTTGAAATAAGTACACATTATATTGCAGTAATAATAAAATAACATATGGTCTACTGCTGCAACTTCTTTTATTGTTTTCTTAAAAAATAAAAGTCTGTAGTTAAACATTAGTGAATAAACCTGAGAGATCCACAGACTAACAAGGAAATGATCACATTACCCTCTTCTCTACCTTCCCTCATTTGAGAAAAATCTTGTAACTCTTTTGGTCCCTTCTTATTCATCCTGTATCACTCTATCTTCCCTTGAGTCAGCCAGAAAATTCTATGGTCCACTGCAGCCAGCTGAATGTGGACTCCACCCTCCAAACCAAGGTACAATTCCATTGGTGGTCAGAGAGTAACAATGCAAACAAATCTCCTAAAACATTTCCCTCATTTTGTCAAACTAAAAAGGAAAAGTTTTAACTCTTGTGAGCTATATATATACATATATACAATAAGAACAATTATCAGGTATTCTCTAAATAAAAAAGAAAGGTATTAACTTTAACAAAATGAAACTATATACAATAAGAACCATTATCAAGTAAGAATTACATTCACAACCTCCAGTCCATTTGTATTTGGGAAATTCAGAGTAAATACTTCATTATCAATCCTCTCTTGATGAGTTCAAGGTTTTGTACCTAATTTACTTTCTATCATAACAAGGGAATACTGCAAAGAAAACTGTCTAGTCTTTAATCCATCAGAGACCCAAGAGGGACTTTCATACTTTAGAAATGACAAAAAACACTGGCTACTGGACAGTCACCCAAGGTTCCTCTGCAATGTTGAGGCATCTGTCTTTGGCCTATAGGCCTAGAATATCTGACATATTTTTCTGTTAAGCGGAATTTTGGAGGACTGTCCTACCTTGTCTTGGCAAAGTTCAGCACTCACTTTCTTTTGTATCATACTTGTCCAATTTGGACAGCATACTGTCAGCCGTTGAGGCAAGGGCAGTTTCTTTACCCAGTGAATAACTTTGCCATAAATGAAAGCAAACTCTATACCGAGTTTCGTCAATGCTCAAGCCCCCCCCCCCACACACACACACATGCGTGCCTTTTTTAAGTAAATTGATGCTGCCAGGAGCAGACTTGTCTTACTGTCATGAAAAGCCTTGTATTATTAACACATTTTAAATAACATATTCTGTACAACTCTGAAGTGTTTGAAGACTACCTATCTATTTAAAATATATCTCTGTTTGACCTTGAAAATATACCTAACATGACTATAAGTTTGATTGCTGCAGATGACTAACTATTTACCTCTTTCTTTTTATTATCCTAAACAACTTTCAAGGGCTAGAACTTTGTATTACATTTTTAAATAAGTTGTATTTAAACAACAACACTTTAAACAAGAATAGAAATACACACACACACACACACACACACACACACACGTTTATATCATGTATATATGGTAAAACAAAAATAACCTTAAATTGGTATCAATATACAAAAACCCACACTAATGTAAAACATTTGAGGCAGTTTGGTTTTCAAGTTTAAAAGTAGATACAATAATCTACCCATTCGTTCTATCATTCCTGTATTCCCCCTTTTTCTTTTCAGAATAAGATCCTTGAATGTAATCTCCTTTGCAAGTTTCCTCCCTCACCATAACCAGTAACAACTTGCAACCAATTCCCCTAAATGATGACAAACATCCACCAAACAACCACAAGCCACATACCCTAACTCTTGGGAATGTGGGCATCATGTTCTTAAAAACAATTCCTTATGTCTGTGGGTAAAGTTTTCTTTAGGATTTGGAGTAAATATTATCAAGATAATTTTAGGAAATTCTCAAAGTTATTAAAAGATATTTAAAAAGACTAAGGTGAAATAAGTTCTCCCTTTGCCTCCAATATACCTGCACTTTCGTGTCTTCTTGGTCCCACACAAGCACATTCATGCAAAGTAAATAGATTTATACAACTCTTTGTTTACTAAGCATTCAGTAAACCAAAGCAAGCTGGAGAAAAAAGGAAAAGGGAAACTAAATGTGCAAACTGATGGTGAACTGGTTATAAGGTGACAGTGAAAATAATTAACAAGTTTAGCATGCAGTTGACTGATCTCCCTGCAAGATGGCAGAGAGCAGTATGAGCTTCAATCTTCCCCCATCAAATAATTAGTTGAATATAAAATATAAAGAACTTTGGTGGAATATAAGCATGATATTTTTCAGTGTCTAATTTACCATTGTATGGAGGAAGTACAGAAAAATCCAGCATGACAGACATTGTGCGTTGAAATTGCTTCCTGGACTGTGAACACTCATTATTGGTTTCTATAAAGCAGGATATCAAATGTGTATCATTGTAACTATTAATGAGCATCTAATATGGAAATTATTATATGGAGGGATAAGTTAATAGTAATTTTGATTAGAGCAAAAGAAATGAACACAAAAAAGAACATACTGAAGATATGCTCTGACCTATGGTTGTTGTCAGCCAAGCAGCTCTATATAACAATGCACAAGATCTCATTTAATTCTACGTAAGACCACACAGACATTTCTTTTTATAAAAGATATAATTGCTACAAACATTGCAGCAAGTGTTCCTGAGTTCCTTCCTACACATTAACCCTCTACCCTTTCTTTCTCAGCTATGATAGAAGCAAGTTCTAAGTATCAGTATCCTTAGTTTGGAAAAAATGACCTGGGCAATCTTTAGCTGGTAAAAGCATATAACACTGTAGGTGTAGAATTGGGTGTTCAATAGTCTCAGAAATACTCAATAAAGTCACTCCCCTAGGAGATCATGAAACACCAGTAAAAAGAAGGAGGAAAGACTATAGGAGTCAGAAGGAATGGAAGACATCACGAGAACATGGCCCACCATATCAAATAAGCAAGGCTCAAGTAGACTCACAGACAATGAAGCTGGAAGCACAAGACTGCATGGTTCTGCACCAGGTCCTCTGTATATATGTTCTGACTATTAGCCTGTTTTCCAAAACTCCTAGCAGTGGAAGTCATGTGTCTTTGACTCTTTGGTATGCTCTTGGGAGTCTTTTCTTTTTATTAGGCTGCCTTGTCAGACTTGAAATAAAAACTTTTGCTGTGTTGGATTTTTTTTTCTTTTTTTATTATTAAGAAATTTTCTATTCATTTTACATACTACCACAGATCCCCCTCTCTTCCCTCCTCCCCCCCACCCTGCCTTTTCACCAGCCCACTCCTCAGGCTTCCCCACCCACCCCATTCAATAGAGCCTAGCATGTACAGTTGAGGCAGGTCTAAGTCCTTCCCCCTGCATTAAGGCTGTGGTATCCCATCATAGGCACTGGGCTCCAAAAAGCCAGCTCATGCATGAGGGACATGATCCCATGTCAGGGAGCCCCTAAAACAGTTCAAGCTAAACAACTGTCTTGCCTATGCAGAGGGCCTAGTCCAGTCTTATGGGGGCTCCACAGCTATTCATCCACAGTTTGAGTTCCCACTAGTTTGGTTTGGTTGTCTCTGTACATTTCCTCATCATAATTTTGATATCACTTGCTCATAGAATCCCTCTTCTCTCTCATCAACTGGACTCCTAGAGCTTGGCCTGGTGCAATTCTGAGCATTTTCCACAAATATAAGGGAAATATTTGTAAAAGGAACATTACTAAAGCTTAAATCTCACATCAAACCCCACACACTAGTAGTGAGAGACTTCAACACCCTACTCTCACCAATGGACAGGTCTGCCAGACAGAAACTTAACAGAGAAATAAGGAAACTAACTGTCTTTATGACTCAAATGGACTTAATAGCTATCTACAGAACATTCCACTCAAACACAAAAGAATGTACCTTGTTCTCAGCACCCCATGGAACCTTCTCTAAAATCGATCACATGCTTGGTCTCAAAGCAAGTCTCAACAGATACAAAAAATTGGAATCGCCTTGTCTTACTGCATCTTGGAAGTATGCTCTTTTCTGAGCAAGAAACAGAGGAGCAGTGGATCTTGGGGAGAGAGGAGTTGATGGGGATGGCTGGTAGGAGTGGAGGGCAAGGAAATTATGATCAAAATGTGTTAGAGCCCATCTAGGGTTCCTGGTGGCTTTATCCACCACATCTGCATAAAGAGGATGATTGGACTATGAGCTCAAGTACCAGGAGTTTGAAAGGGTCTACACTTAGCCGTATCTAGCAAGGGGGAGGTATTTTGCCTCTCTCCTTGACATTGTGATAAAAAGCCCTTTGGAATAAAGTTTTGGGGTGGTGGGTAAAGATCCAGGCCCTCCCGAGGCTATCCTATATTTCTGTTTTTCCTCTCCTTGTCTAGGTATCTCTTTCTAGCTCATATTTCTTACTTCTCCCTAATCAAAAGTACCCTGGGTCATAAAAGTGGCAGCTGGTCTGCCACAAGAATGTATTGTTTCAGGGAAAAATCTATTTCCATTTTTTTTAAGAAATATTCTGGTATAAACAAAAAGAAAAAGATATAAAAATACAGGAGAAATTCAGACTGAAAATATGTAGCAAGTTATCAGACAAATAATAAGTTATATTGCTCATGGAAGTAAGATAATTATGGCTTACATAAACATTACTATAATATGCAGATAATAAATAGAAGAGTAGAAGTTATAAGAAGCAAACAGAAGAATTTTAGAAATATAAAAATAATGATTTCAGTAGGCTCAGTGGTCAATTCACCATGACCATGGCTAAAATGTGCATCACTCTGATGTAGGTTAATACAAACTCAAAAACTAGAATTTGTGGAAAATAATAAATGAAAATATGGAAGGAGAAAGTCGTATGAAGTATGGCATAATAACAAAGGCTATGTCATACACATGCCTGAATTTTCAAAATAAAACAAAATAGAGAAAAAAAATCTTTGAAAGTCATCAAAAAACTTTAAAAAATGCTCTGATATTAAATAATATGTCTGGAATACCCAGAATATTTGTCTGTGTGCGTACACACACACACACACACACACACACACACACACAGAGAGAGAGAGAGAGAGAGAGAGAGAGAGAGAGAGAGAGTAAAACAGCAATACCAATTGAACATACACCTCAATATATTACATTCAAATCAGAAAATAGATTAAAAGAAAATCCTAAGAAAGCAAAAGAACTAAAAATATTTCTTACAATAAAGATTTGAGAATATAAATTACATAGTACAATTGTTAGAAGAAATATGTGAGCAAGAAAGCAAGGTTAAACACTGTCTCTTCAGCAGAGCTTTTGTGTTAGACATGTCAAAAGTAATTGACAGAGTTTAGGAACTTGTCCTTCAGTAAGAGAGCAGCATAACAGAGTGGATAAGGAAAGTGAAATATTGTATTTATTTTTAATAGATGTAATAGATAACCAATTAAAGTACTGCCATTAGCAGTATGTGCAAGAGAAGGATTTCAGCAATGGGAATAGGAGTGAATACTTGAAAATGTTATCAGAAATTATCTGTATTGTATCAGAAGTAGAAGAATATCATTTAAAGGTGTATATAGTTTATTTAAAATGTGTACTGTAAACAAGAGGGAAAACTAGAAAAAATTAATGAAATGTTAGATATTTTAAAAGAGAATATAAAATGCAATCATGAAGCTCAATTAAGGCCAGTAGAAGCATGTGTGTGTACATTTTATGACCTGAACTTGACTTCTGGACCCCAAAAGTGGAGAAAGGACTAACTTTGGAGAGTTTTTCTTTGACTTCCAAACATATACCTTAGTGTGTGCATGCACACACACAAAAAAAAATAAAAACCCCCCCACACAGAGAAATGTTGAGTTGAAACAAGACAGAAAAAAAAATAATTCAAGCAGGCAAATAGTAACTACAATAAACAAAAACATATAATAAAAAGAAAACATGTGCAGTTTGTCTATAAGTTTATTTTAGAGAAAGAATATGAAGTGGGTATGTAGGGAATAAGAAGGATTGAGGAACAGTTTAGTAAGGGGAAATAATACAATCAAAGATATGTATAAATTTTCTTATAAATACAAAAAAGCAATAAAAAAGAAATACACAAATAGAAATGGTTAGAATTTACACAAAGGGTCAGGAAGATACATGCCAAGTAAACAGTAGTAAAAATCAATCTATAGCAACAATTTTGATTTCTGACAAACAAGAATGAGACCAGAGGTTGGACTGGGCATTATATATAGATAAACAGGTAAAACATAGGAAATGTTTTCTAAGATGATACATCAATGTCAGTCCTGATTGTATTTGTCATAACAATAGAGAGGAAAAATGCATGGGGCAGCGATGGAAGTGACAGGAGAAATAGATAGAGTTACTATCATAGCTGCAGATTTTAGCATTCATGTGTCAGTAACTGACAGCCGAAAGAGACAGAAAATCAGTGACACTATACATTCCTCGAACAACACTATCAATTCATTTGAGGTAATTGGCATTTATATATTTCCCTCAACAATGGAAGTACAACAATGGATATTGCTCTTGGATTTATATGGAACATGCATCAAAACTGATCACATTCTGAGTTATTAAGCATATGTTAACCAATTTAAAATAATATAAGTTATATAAGTACTATTCTCACAAAGAAATTAATATCTTGTTTTGACCACTAAACAACAGATTTCTAAATGACACTCAGAATTTATCACATACATAGATGACGTTATTAAAGAATAAAATAATAAAACTCAAATTTAAAATCATTCTAAAAATGTTTTGTACTATTATAATACTTAGAGAATCAAAATATTGTGAAAAGAGAGACTGTAAAACTGTACAATGGCTACTACATAAGCATGAGGACTTGCGTGGATATCCACAGCATCCATGTGCAAACGATAAGAGTAGTCATGCATGGGAATAATCCACACTGTAGAAGGCATAAAGACTTGTAGATCCCTGGGTCTCTCTGGTCAGCTAGGGTAGCTCAGCTGTGAGTACCAGGTTCAGTAAGAAAACCTGTCTCAAAAGTTATGGTGGAAAGAAATTCTATGTCAACCTCTAATCTTTACACACAGGAGCCCACAACTACATGCATGCTTACACACACACACACACACACACACACACACACACACACACACACATTCACACACACACATACACACACACACACACATACACAGAGAGAGAGAGGGGGAGAGAGAGAGACAGACAGACAGACAGAAAGAGAGAGAGAGAAATGATGTATCAATAATGTATCATTGCTTTGGATTTAAGAATTTACTTAGAAACATGTAGCATTAGTTGTGTATGTTGAAAGTTATTTAATATCCACACTCTAAGTTTCTACCTCTGGAAATAACATTAAGAAAAGCAGATGTAACCAACTAAATCAGCAAAAAAAAAATGAGATGACACAATAAGAAATCCAGAAAGTTCAAAACATATCAAAATGCACATTGAATTAAACAAATACCCACTCATTGAAAATATGAACAAACATTGAGAACAGCAATCAGTGAAGAAGCACAAAAACAATACTTAAAGTAATAAAGTAGGTAAGATAGCCCTTTGATCAGGCCCACTTGGCTATAATGTCTCTATTATGAAATTAAATAATAATCTAGCCATTGCTGTGAAAGTGTTTTGTTAAGGATTCCAGCACTTGCTACGGGTTGACATTAAGTAAATGATATTATAACAGATCATCTCATTAGGCTTCATTCAGTGAATTTTTAAAAAACGTGTAATAGTGTTGATAAGATAAAATGAGACAAATTACAATCCAAAAGAAATGTATGAATTGTAGGCTCATGGTCATAGAAATGATGATGAGGCTAACACACAGGAAAGACAGCATCATGGACATACAGAGTTACAATGGGCTCCTTAAAGGGGCACAGACCCTTCAATTTCCAGAATACCAGGAGAAATCCTGCCTCATGGACACATGAGGTCAAAGGAGAGACTAGTCTTCCAGTTCCTGAGAACAGAGCATTTCTGGTTCTCATGGGATTTGAGAAGGGGTGGGCAATCTTCATGCTCTGTGACAGATCTTGTCCTAGCCTACGTGTGGGAGCCACAATGAAGTATACACTAGATAAAGAGAGTTTAAGACTCAAAGTTGCCTTCAGCTTGCTGCCAGCCAAAGGGAAGAAGATTGCACTAAACTGCCTTATGTTTCTTAGTTCTGGAGTAATTTTGCCAGGACAAGCTCCTAGAAAACATACATAACATGACCATAAGTTTGATTGCTACAAATGACTAATTACTAAGCTGTCTTTCTTTATTATCCTAAATTGCTGTAGGATGTTCTGTATACTGTGAATGTGTTGCTCTGATTGGTTGATATATAAAATGCTGATTGGCCAGTAGCCAGGCAGGAAGTATAGGCAGAAAAAGCAGACAAGGATAGTTCTGGGAAGGAAAAACAGAACTGAGGAGGGGACACCAGCCCGCCATCCAGGGAGCAGCATGTAATGACACACAGGTAAAGCCACGGAAAATGTGGAGACATATAGATTAACAGAAATGGGCTGAGTTTAAGTGTAAGAGCTAGTCAATAGTTAGCCAGAGCTAATGGCCCAGCAATTTTAATTAATATTAAGTCTCTGTGTGTTTATTTGGGTCTGAAATGCTGCAGGACTGTGGGACCACAGGAGCCGGTGGGACCAGGAAAACTTAAGCTACACTAAGTAGCTTTCAAGGGCTAGAATTTTAATATTACATTTTAAAATAAGCTGCACTTATTTTCATTTATTTATTTATTTTAATTTTTATTCATTTTTACATACTAAGCACAGATTGCCCTATCATCCCTCCCCTTTGCCCTCCCTGCCCCCACCTTTCCCCCACCCCATAACCTATCCCTTATCCCCTCTTCCACCAGGGTAAGTTCTCCTCTGGTGGCACAGCTAAGCCTGGTACATTCAGTTGAGGCAAGACCAAGCCCCTCCCCACTGCATCAAGGGTGAGCAAGGTGTTCGACCATAGGTAATGGGATCCAGAAAGCCAGCTCATGCCCCAGGGATAGATCCTGATCAAACTGCCAGGGGCCCCTAGACCCAGCTACACAACTGTCTCCCATATGCAGAGGGTCCAGTCTGGTCCCATGCAGGTTCCATAGCTGTTAATCCAAAGTTTGTGAGATCCTTTGAGCTTGGTTCAGTTGTCTCTGTAGATTTCCCCATCGTGATCTTAACCAACCCCTGCTGCTCCTATAATCCCTCTTCCTTCTCTGACTGTACTCCCAGAGTTCAGGCTGATGCTTGGTTGTGGATCTCTGCATCTGCTTCCATCTGTTACTAGATGAAGGCTCTATGATGACAGTTAGGGTATTCACCAATCTGATTACCAGGGTAGGCCAGTTCAGTTGCCCTCACCATTATTGCTAGTAGTCTGGGGTCATCCTTGTGGATTCCTGGGAATTTTCCTAGCACCCAGTTTCTCCCTTACCCCATAATGTCTCTCCCTCTATCAAGATATCTCTTTCCTGCTCTCCTACTCCATCCCTCCCCCAGCTTGACCATCCCATTCCCTCATGTTTTCATCACCCATCCCCTCCCCTCTATTGCCCCCTCACCCCCAGTTTACTCATGGGGATCTTCTCTGTTTCCCCTTCCCAACGTGATCCATATGTAGTAATACTCAGCTGTTAGAAACAATGACGTCATGAAATTTGCAGGTAAATAGATGAAACTAGCAGATATCATGCTCAGTGAGGTAACCCAGACCCAGAAGGACAAACATGGTATGTACTTACTCATAAATGGATACCAGATATAAGGCAATGGATAACCAGACTACAAACCACAGCTCCAGAGAGGCTAGGAAACAATGGGATGCATTTAATCCATACCTTAAACACTACTTTTTTCATTTTTTTGTATTCCTCTCTCATACAATACCTCCCAACCACAGTCTCCCCTCCCTCCACATCTCCAAGCCCTCCTCCCTTCTCCCTCTCCCCTAGATCCACTCCTTCATTTATTTTCAGAAAAGAGCAGTCCTTCCAGGGATACCAACCAAAGATGACATAAAAAGTTACAATAAGACTAGGCACAAACCTTCATAAGTAGCCCTGGACTAGGCAACTCAGTAGTAGGGGAAAAGACCTAAGGAGGCAAAGGAGTCTGAGACACCACCACTGCCACTTAGGAGTCCCAATAAACACCAAGCTACATGACCATAACATATTTACAGAGGACCTCGTACAGACCCATTCAGCTTCCATGATTGCCACTTCAGTCTCTGTAAGGCCATGCCAGCCCTGATTAGTTGATTCTGTGGGTCGTCACCAAGGATAACTTTTTGACACTTTTAAGTCCCAGGACCCAATTGTGTGATTGGTAAGGCAGGTCCCATTTATAATGTACACTATAAAGAGTTTTTGCTACTAAGAAGGCTTTTGTTAGTCTTCATTTAACCTCTAGGAAGATATCTAGGCATTTGCCATGGAGTCTATGCATGTGTAAAAGATAAATAATTAGAGGTTTTCAGATGTATAATGAGTAAGGATCACTAATACCAGGAGGCCAACACACAATGCATAGCCAATGCAAGGGGGGAAGAATGAGGACAGGACGCCAGCAGAGTATTAGCTTTCACTGTCCTCACAGTAAATATCAATGCATCCTGTGATCATTTCCTTAGTTCCACCATTGGTATATATGGGAAAAATTTATAATAACATCTAATTGTCTTAATTCAGACTTTGTTGTTGTGTTCAAACACTGTCCAAAAGAATTTGGGTAAGAAAGGGTTTATTTCATCACACACTTTATTCCAACATCAGGTGAAGTCAAGGCAGAAACCCAAGCAGAAATCTGAAGCGGGATATTAAGCAGAGGCTATGGAGGAGCATTACTCACTGCTTGTTTTCTTTTCCAACTCAGAATGCATGAGTATCTTATACAGGCCCACAAGTAGTATCTCCTAGAGTAAACTAGAAGCTTCCACATCAATCACTAATCAAAATAACACACAGACAAGCCTAAAGGCCAAAATGACAGAGGAATTTCTCAGTTGAGAAATTCTCTCTTCCAAGGTGACTCCAGTTTGGGTCAAGTGGGTAAAAACACACTAACCCAGAGAACTGAGAACATTTCTTAAAACACAGAAGAACAACAATTTCAAAGGCAAGGATCACAGGCAAGGCATGAATCTCTAGCCATTGAACTAGCTCTTAAAATTCAAACTTACTTTCTTGGAAGAATCTAGACTTTATAAGCTAGAATATTTGCAAAAGTGTTAAAGTCAAGACACAGAGCATTGCTGACTTGAACACAGAGAAAATATCTTCTTTTAACTTTGATTTTTTCCAGTAAAAGGAAATGTATTAATGAATATTTAAACAATATTCATGCAAAGTTTCCTTTATTATATCGTAATTAGACTGTTTGGATAATTGAATGTTGTGCTCCACAAAGAACACCTGAAGTAATGCAAGATGAGAACTGATTATTACTTGTGACTATCAGATTCTGTGAGTGTTCCATAAACCAAGCTTGAATATCACTTCAGGAAATATTTATGAGAAAGACATACACAAGAATTACAGTGGCCATAAATGAAATAACAAAACATGATTAAACATGTTGAGTAAACAGCGAATTATCTAACAGCCTTTAATGAATTTAAATTGGCATATTAGTAATTGGTATTCATGCTATATTTGTATCTTTCACATTTGTAAGTATTTAATACTTAGATCAGCATTTCTGTAGCTTAGTGGAAAGTACTTTAAAAAGCTTAGGGAATTCTCAATAGAGAAGTTTATATGTTAATTTTTAAAGCTTTATAAGGGTCTCCAATTTTTCTAGAATTATAAAAATTAAATCTTACATTGTTTCCCAGAGAAATCACAAAATGTCTATTGCATCAACGGTCAATTTTCATGCAGACATCAACAGGAAAGATCCATTTTGTTTTCTGACATACACCATTGAGATTTATTTCAAACTGATTACTCACTCGAGATTTAATTTGCTGTTACAAAGTGCCTCGTCACAATTTCTTATCTGCAATAATGGGAACTAAATGTCTGTCCTTCAAGACAATGGAGAAAAATGTCTAAGAGCTTGAAATGTTCCTTGAAGCATTTTGGCAGCCAACCCACTCCCTACACCAGATGCTCATCAGTATAAGGGTTTCAGTTCCTTCCATTATTTCTTACAGTTTGAATAAGTGCCCCCACAGATTCACTGACTGGGTTCTTAGATGGCAGCTGATAAACTTTTGTAAGTGATGGAACCAGAGGGCTTTGACCTAATCTACAGACTAACTCTTGATAAGTTCACCATACACTGACTTTACTGGAAGGTGGTGAACGTAGGCGTTGGCATCCAGCTGGAGGCAGCAAGTCATTGGAGATCCATTCCTTGGAGGGCCTTTGTCCTGGTCCCTTTATATATGTCCTTCCCAAATACTGCCTAATGCATGATTCCACCACCATGCCGCTCTGCCTTATGGACACAGGAACAATGGAACAGGATTATGGGCTGAAATCTCTGAGACAGTGAGGTAAAATCAACCACACTTCCATGAGTTGTTCAGGCTGCACACGCAGTAAGAGTGGCAAAGAGCTGACTAAGTGATCAATCACTTATGGCCCACCACTCACTTCAGTGCTGGTTTGACTCTGTATTTGGTACTACCTACCACACAACACCTTACAAAGTGCCTCTTTCAGTTCCTATTTCCTGTGACTCACTGCATGAGACTAAAATCCAAGCAATGATGTGACCTTTTTAAATATTCATCAAACTTAGAGCAAAATTATTTTCCACAGAGTCCGTATTTCTACTCATGAATAGCAAAATTAATATAAATATATGGGCTTTAAATTTCAAGTCAATGAAATTTCAATTTGTGTATATTCTTACCAACTTACTATGAGTACATTTCACTTTGTCTTAAAATTATAATATATGTCATATATTCCAAAATACTATGGTCTAATGTCAAAATAGGCCACCATATTTATAATTTTCTTAACAATTATAAATTCTAAAGTATAAAAAACCTAAACATTTACTTTGAAAGTTTGAAATAAATTTCTAATTAATATTTTTAGACTTAATGTTTTTCCTTATTAAGAATTTTTTTATTAATTTTACATACCAACCACAGATGCCCCTCTCTTTCCTCCTCTCACTCCCCCACATCCTCTCCCCACAACCTGTGCTCCCCAGTTCCCTCCTTGAAAAAGGTAAGACCTCCCACGGGGAGTCAGCAAAGCCTGGTACATTCAGTTGAGGCAGGAGCAAGCCCCTCTCCCTGCATCAAGGCTGTGCAAGGTGTCCTACCATAAGTAATGGGCTGGAAAAAGCCAGCTCATGCACCAGGGGCAGATCCTGATCCTGCCAAGGAGCTCCTTAAGCAGACCAAGATACACAACTGTCTCACTTATGCAGAGGGCCTAGTCTAGTCCCATGGAGGCTCCATAGCTGTTGGTCTAAAGTTCATGAGTTCTACTAGCTTGGTTCGGTTGTTTCTGTAGGTTTTCCTATCATGATCTTAATGCTCTTTTCTCATAGAATCCCTCTTCCCTCTCTTTAACTGTACTCCTGGATCTCAGCCTGGAGCTTGGCTATGGATCTTTGCATCTGCTTCCATCAGTTACTGGATGAAGGTTCAATGATGACAGTTAGGCTATTTATCAATCTGATTACCCAGATAAGCCAGCTCAGGCACCCTCTCTGTTATTGCTAGTAGTCTAAGCTGGGGTCATCCCTGTGGGTTCATAGAAACTTCCCAATCACCAGGTTTCTCCCTATCCCCCTGATGTTTCCCTCTATCAAGATATCTCTTCCATTGCTCTCCCACTCCATCCCTGTTCCATCTTGACCATTATGTTCCCTTATGTTTTCATGCCCCATCCCCTACCCTCTAAGTCTTTGAAGAAAGAAATTGAAGAAGATATCAGAAAATGGAAAGATCTCACATGCTCATGGATAGGTAGAATTAACATAGTAAAAATGGCAGTCTCACCAAAAGCAATCTACAGATTCAATTCAATCCACATCAAAATCCCAACACAATTCTTCACAGACCTGGAAAGAGAAATATTCAACTTCATATGGAAAAAAACCCAGGATAGCTAGAAGAATCCTGTACAATAAAGCAACCTCCAGAGGCATCACAATCCCTGACCTCAAGCTCTACTATAGAGTTACAGTAATAAAAACAGCTTGGTATTGGAGTAAAAACTCACTTGTAGACCAATGGAATTGAATTGAAGACCATGATATTAATCTGCACACCTATGAACACTTGATTTTTGACAAAGAAGCCAAAACTGTACAATGGAAAAAAGAAAGCATCTTCAACAAATAGTGCTGGCATAAATGGATATCAACATATAAAAGATTATAAGTAGATTCATATTTGTCACCATGCACAAAACTCAAGTCCAAGTGGATCAAAGACCACAACATAAATCCAGTTACACTGAACTTGATAAAAGAGAAAGTAGAAAGTAGCCTTGAACATATTAGGACAGGACACCACTTCCTAAATATAACACTAGTAGCACAGACAGTGAGAGCAACAATTAATAAATGGGACCTCCTGAAACTGGGAAGCTTCTGTAAGGCAAAGGAGATGGTAAATAAAACAAAATGACAGCCTGCAGAACAGGAAAAGATCTTCACCAAGTCCACATCTGACAGAGGGCTGATTTCCAGAATATATAAAGAACTCAAGAAACTAGACATCAAAATAGCAAACAATCCAATTAAAAAATGGGCCATAGAGCTAAATAGAGACTTCTTACTTAACAGAAGAATCTCAAATGGCCAAAAGACATCTAAGGAATTGATCAATATCCTTAGTCATCAGGGAAATGTGAATCAAAATGACTCTGAGATACCATCTTACACATGGCAGAACAGCTAAGATCAAAAACACTGAAGACAGCTTATGTTGGAGAGGATATGAAGCCAGGGGAACACTCCTCCATTGTTGTTGGGAGTGCAAACTTGAACAGCCACTTTGAAAATTAGTATGGTGGTTGCTAATTAATATTTTAAAGATTTTACAGCTTGGGTGACTTTTATTATCAGGAGCGTTATGAAAATCTTTGAAAACAGAATAATCATTTTCTTCTCATTTATTTTACTTGTATACAAAGACTGAAGTCATATCCTGAAGTGTTTATAAAGTTGTGTGTCTGTGTATGTTGCCTTCGATGTTGATCACAGTAAGTAGCTGTTAATGTAAACTCATTAAAGGACCATAGATGGGACAACTGCTGTATCACCCCTTCACACACACACACACACACACACACACACACACACACACACACACACACACACGGTTCAGGAAACATATGAGTGTCAGGAGAACAATGTATGAGCAGGAATATGGAGAGAGCTATGAAATGCTGTCTGATGGTCATGATATGACATTGTACACATGATTTTACAGCAGCTGTAATTGGTTGCCTAAGACCTGCACAAGATTGAGCTCATCTACATTTCAGTATGGAGTAGGGGAGGGCTCCAGAGGAGGTCCCAGTCCTAAAAGAAAATAATTGGCACTTGATGGCCACACAAGCAATGCCATATATGTGTATAATCCCATGGATTTGGGCTTTAAATTCAATCAGATGGTTATCAGAAATCTGGCAACCTTTGTGCCACAATTGCACCAGTTTATCAGACAGACAGGTTACATTGTAGATTATAGGTTTTAGTGGCTCAGTTACCTTTAACCTCTGGTAGGTTGCAGAGTATACATTCTAGTACCATGAACACTAGTCAGAACGAATAGAGACTACGGTAGGTACCAAATCAACTTCTCTTTGTTCAATGAGTTATGTAGATGCTATCTTCTACAATAGAGCTTTATCATCAGTTTGTGAAGGGTAACCAATAGCTTTGGCAATTGGCTGAGTTGTTTGGAAGAGTTAAGGAATAAACAAATACTATTGTTCTGCTAAAGGGACAATAGCAATAAAAAGACTCCTAACAACATTCCGCTATACCTCTAAATCATTGTCTTGATCAGTCAGCATCAGAGAAACTTCTCCTGCTGTAGATGAGAACTAATACAAAGATTCAAACACCGATAGCATGCAGAGAGTGAGACTGAAAGTGGAATAATGAAACTGGAAGTTTGTAAACTGCAATAATGACTGATATGGCAAGATATGCCTGTTGGTTCAATAGTATCATAACTGTTAATGGAGTAACCAATCACTTTCTTATTGGATCTAAGGCCTGCTATAAGAAATGAAATCCATATCTGGCACTGTTATCAGGGCCAATGACATGTGACTATATACATGACAAGCTGTAGGGAATAACACAGTATTATTATTTTAGTAAACAGGCATAATATTATACTGACTCAATAACTTACTTCTATACCCATAGCCCATCTGTCAAACTTCATCAGACAAGCTTCTTGTAGTACATGTTGATTAACTCAGAGACACACAATTTGTCAGTGTGCAAGCAGAAAATAAGATACTGTGGTATGTACTATAATGATACCTCCCTCCACGCTCAGGGAACTTCATAGAAGAGATGGAAGAAAAATTGTAAAAGCCAGAGGCATAAGATGACTCCTGCTCCACAAAATGAAACCTATCCTTGGTACCATTTTAGGGTCAATAATCTAAGGCAAGGCAGTTCATAAACCCTAGCAAAGAATCAACTACTACTATTTTGTAAATGGACATAATCCTAAATGACTACTTATGATTTGTTATACACAAAAATTAATGAAACTTTATTTTCATCAGAGAAGCTTCTATTTGCAGTAGATGCAGATGAACACAGAGACCACAATGGACCTATGTACATACAATGTGTCTTCAAAATGTTCAGTCCTAAAGGGAATATATATTATTTACTTGTTTCCAGTGTGTGGAGATTATTATAGAAGAGGTATGTGGAAATAATGTAAGAGGTGGTGGGTAACCCCAAGAAAAATTGTCTTCTAGGCACAGAATCACAGCTGCACATATAAACTCACAGTGGTTACAACAGTATGCCCAAAATCTGTGCAAATCCAAGTCATATTAAATACCATCCTTAAGAGGCAACAGGCACCCATAGCCATGTGACTTTGGTAAATTTTAGCTGCTAGGAGAGAGGATTCGTTTAATAGATTTTGTCCTTTTCAAACACTGGTGATGCTTCATTGGAAAGCAACACATCCAAGCATGTTTGGGCACCACACATTGGTCTTAATGAGGAAAAAAAAAACAAAAAGTTGGAGGTATGGTGAAGTAGAGTGGAGAAGGGAAAGACTGAGGGAAGAAATTATATGGTTAAAACAAAAAAATACATTCTATCTGTAACTGGAGAGCTTCTTTCCAGCTCCTGCCAAGCCCGCAGTCCTGCAGCCCACTTATAAAATAACCACTTAGATGCTTATATTACTTATAAACTGAATGGCCATGGCAGGCTTCTTGATATCTAGTTCTTATATCTTAAATTAACCCATTTCTATTAATCTATAAATTGACACACGGCTGTGGCTAACCAGTACTTTACATCTCACTTCATCTATGTCTGGCTGGTGACTACTGACCCAGCCTTCCTGTCCCCAGAATTCTCTTCTCTGCTTGTCCTGCCTATACTATACTTCCTGCCTGGTGACTGGCCAATCAGCATTTAATTTATCAATCAATCAGAGCAACACATTCACAGCATCCCCAGCATTCTATCAAATTCTCAAAGGTTATAAAAATAAATAAAATATTTTTAAAAGAAGCAGTGTATAACATTATCAACATATCACATCTTGAGTACTTTGCTGAGGTTAGGTTCATTTCCTAGTATAAGACCTTTGTCAAAAATGTAAATTTTGTCCTAATAAGATGAAATTCATCATTTGTGGAAAAGATAAAGTAAAAAAGAAAAGAGAGTCTAAGAGAAAGATGTGAGAAGGAAGAAAGGAGTAGAAAGAAACATAATACAGAACACAATTAAGATTTACAAGAGGGAAGGAAACTAAGAAATAGAGAAAAAAGAAATCACAAACACAGAATCAGATGCACAATTCTTAGTGTCATGATAGAACATGTCTATATTTCCTGCACTTGGGAACTGGATGTGGGAGGACAATAGAACTTTCAGGTCAGTCCTAGCTCACTAGTTACTGTGAGCTCCAGGCTAAGTTGAAGCACGTAAGAGTCTGTACCATCAAAGAAGAAAATCCAAGGAAGAGAGAAAGTCTGGTGTGGTAAGTTCCTAAGTCCGTTCAGAGAATTTCTTCTCCTACTTTTTTTTTTTATCATATTGGAATTTTGTGATCTTAGACTTTGATAGTTTTATGACAAAATTCTTATATATTGTGTACTATTTATCATGATGATATAATTTTTGCACATTTACTTTGCAAAGCAAGTTCTTTGAAATATCATTGCCATAACATTACAAAGCTAGAAGTAAATTGAAGCCATTTCTTTAGGACACTAGAAATCTTGGTACTAGACTCAAAAAGACATTACTTGATTTTTCAAAATACAGGGAGTAACATACCAACATTGAATATCAAACATCTTATTGAATACTGAATTGAATGCTTTTATTTAAAATCCCTTTCTTTTTACTTGCAATAATTGACTGTGTTGGAGAAGCTAATGCACAATACTTGGGTAAGTTAACAAAATTATTTCCTAAGGATAAAAATCATGCATCAAAAACTTCTCCGGGTTCCTTGAACTTTGGAGACTAAATATATTGCATTGTCTCACTTACCAGAAATGCTCTTCAATATTGAGATTGAACTCCCTAGAAAAATAGTTGCAATCAATTTTCACTTGATACATTCAGCTACTCAATGAGATTAGATGTTAGAATTTATGGTGTAATGTGTTGTGCAAATTATAGCTTTCTTGCAAGGGTGAAGACAGAAAAAGTGTGCAGTATATTTTTTGCACTTGGTGACGGCTTTTAACTGGATACATAAACTAGTAGTGATCAGATAAGAAGTGAAGTACGATGACATTTCAATTTGAAAGGAAGCTGTAATGACCTGAAATATTGTTCTTTTAGTCCACATAGATTCTACTGAAATGATGGAAGTTCACAATCTAAAAGGGGAAATAACACTGCTTGGGTAATGAATCCCATGCTTGCCCTCATCAGAAACTGAAGCCAAAGCCGAGGGTTCTGACGTGACTAAAGGGCACAATTTATATCAAGTTCATGGTACTTGTCCAAAAAATGGAACAACTGTTGCTTTGCTTAGAAATGGATGATAATAAGGAAAGGAGATGCTCAAAACAACTAATTACAGATGTAATAAAAATGAAATTACTAATTTCAAAGACATTAAGGTATTTGACTCTCTTCCATTAAGGTCACTAGACTCTATCAATTCTAAACCCAAACCACTATTTGTTTGTTGTGTTGTATATGATCAAGATAAGAAAAAAAGGTCACAGTTAGTTATTTCTTATATATATATATAATAGGATATTATCACTTCTCATTTTCTCATGTCTCCTTCCCATGATGATATGTTATATGAGTACCACAAATCCAATTTCCAAAATGATTTAATTTCTTCTTATTTAGCTAACCATAAAAGTCACACTTGATTAAATTTAGACTACAAAATTACATATGCTTAAGTTAAGATCAATAGAACATTAAGGAAGGATGTTTTGGCAATGCAAATATTAATGTTTTATGATAATGAAAAAGGCTGTGGCATTCTCAGCTTCTCATGTCATTTTGCAGCCTTTATTTAAGATTATCCATTAAGTTGAGCAGATTGATTTAATTGTAAGAGAAAAATAACATATTCACTTTTATGTACCAAATATACTTTAGTCCCATGATAATACTATAACATTATTATAATAGTAATTTTATCATTATCATTATCAGCAGCATCAATGGTAACAGTTATACTGTATAAATTCAAATTGCACTACAATTAAATCTTTACAACAATGTTTTAAGATCAATATAATTTTCCTTACATATTGGCAATAAAAATTGAACTTAAAGTTCCATAAAATGAGGGGCTATGTTGTAACAACAGTAGAGGAAAAGTTGGAGACACAATATATTTTTCTGCTTTTTCTAAATTCATTAAGAAGATATATTTCTTCCATATCTGATTATTCATTAGTTGAGGAAGATAGAATTCTTAGTGTCCTGTGTGTTATGGTGGTAGATATTTTGACATACCTCATAATTCTATATAGTTAATTATTAGATTTTTATACTTAAACACTCACAGCTTTGAAATACTGAAAAGTACCCAGAAATAAATTGACAGTAGGTATAAGAATTAAAGGTAGATATATTTCAAACACAAAATGTTAGAGTCTTCTATGAAGTTAATTCTCATTTTCATGACTTTAAAATATAAATGGGCATAAGCTCTGTTTATTTAGAACTGTTTTCAAAAAGAAAATATATCTAATAATTCTGGGTAGTTTGGATGGTTTTTCAAAATGAATGGTGCCCAAATAAACTTCATGTCATTTGTGGTATGTTGTTCATAATTGCTTCTCTCTGGCAGTTGGTACTCCGTGTCAGCCTGCCTCTGGAAATGCTTTTCTCCCTTAGATGCCAATAAAGCATGTGCTCTGCCTGTTTCTAACATACTGGGCACTCCCTAGCCATGTTCAGGAGCTCTCTAAATGTCCATATTTTGATAAAATTGGTCATTTTGGCATTTCAAATTTGCCAAACAAAAGAAGATATTGAATCTATTTATGATCGTGAAGACATTTTAAATATATGTAAGTAACTATATTTATGCCAATTTATTTAAAAATAATAAATCAATCTATTGCTTAAAAACCTCTCCGATACCTGGTTCACTTACCAGAGAGTTATATATTCAGAAAATAGCATACACATGATCGTGGATGGGCATCCTCTATATTGAAATAAAACATAAATTTTACAGAGAAAATGAAATATTAAATTGTGTGTTATGCCTTGTTAAACTGTTTCATGTGAAGGACTTAAATCAAGAGATGCTGGTGTTAGCAATTAAATAGTCTGCAGAGTAAGGCCAACGGCCAGTCCCACCGATATTTTATGTAAGCTGAAATTGATTTTGAATCTGGCAAAAGTACCTCAATAACCAATATATTTCCTATTGAGAAACTTAAATTTGTGACTTTATCATTACCAAAAGATCACAGTGTGCTTTAGCTCTTTTAGAGACTCTAGGTTCTCTGTATCTAGTGAAAAAAAAATCCTATTAAGGTGTATTAAATTATATATTTACAAAAATGAGGAGCAACTCTACATGCATCATTCTCTAGGTAAATACTGTCTAGAATGACAGTATCATTGAGGGTCACTACCACTTATGTTTGCTTATTTTAATCTTCTAAATACAATTTAAAACCCAATGCATAGTGAAATTGAAAAGGCAATTAGACAAATTGAAAAGGCAATTAGACAAATTTTGACATCTAATTCATTAATGATGAATAGTGATAAGAAGAATGAAATGCTATTTGCTGGTATGTATGTGTAATATTCACAAATATAAGTACCTGGAAATGAAGTATTACATAAAGATTGTGATAAACTGGCAATATGAACAAAAGAGATGTTGTTATAGTGAAGGACACTTCTAACTGTGTGTGACTGACTATAATCAAGTGTATCTTTCCCTATGTTTAGCTTGTCATATTTGAGTAACATAGTCAACATTGCTCTTGCTAGAATGAACCTATCCAGACATGCCACGTCTTAAACAATACCATTGGGAGTAACCTCATTTAAATCAGAAAAGGAAATCTTATGCCAGGATTATTGATATGTTGATGTACCTGATACTCTTTTGTAGTTCTTAAGTCTCAGTTTTGACACAAGTGTGGAACTCTGAACTATGAACGATTGGGGCTGGAGAGATAATTGTGGTAAAAGACCTTGCCACACAAGCATGAGGTTTCTATGTTAAAGGTGAGCCTTCAGTGTTAACATCTGTACACCCAGTGTTCCTATGGGAAGATCAGAGGTAAAAAAAAAAAAAAAGACTATCCAGAAGTTGCTGGTCAAGCTAGCATGCATGCCAATTAGCATAAAAACAACAAACAAGCAAACAAACAATAACAAAAAACCGAACCAAAAGTTTTAACTCCAATAAAGTAAAATACAAATACATCCTCTAACCTACATATGTATATGGTGTCATACTATGCAGGCTCCATTCATGCACTCAAATGTGAAAGCATGCAAAGAAATGCACATGCACACACAAACACACACACACACATTTTATACATACACACCAAAAATAAAATTTTCAAACAATGAAAAAATATGTATAGAAATGCAATACAGAGAGCAAAACTGGTATTAGTATGGAGGAAACAGCCCAACCCCAGCTTTTATGAGAAGTAGACAGTTACACAGACTACAAGTTCAGAGTATACAGAGTAGGTCATGAGATTTTTAAGGGACATGACATAAAAGGGAGCACCATGAAATCTATGTGTCAAGATTAAAACTCTCTCCTTCCCTCTCTCTGTTCTTCTCTGTCTGTCTCTCCACTCCCCCTTCTCTCTCTCTCTCTCTCTCTCTCTCTCTCTCTCTCTCTCTCTCTCTCTCTCTCTCTCTCTCTCTCTCTGTCTGTCTCTCTGTGTGTGTGTGTGTGTGTGTGTGTGTATACCACAGTGGCATGTTTCTATGCTTCTGTTCTCAGGGGAGACAATTGAAAGACACCAAAAGACAATATAACACCAGATACCTTTGGGGTATAGATCCATACATGCTATTCAATTGACATTAAGACTAAGCAGAGCAATCCAAGTTGTGTATCTCAGATACTAACTATATTTTATGTTTAAATTTTAATATAATAATGTTATTAATTCCCAAAGAATTTCATACAAAGTATCTTCACCATATTCAGCCCTGACCCTTAACCTAACTCTTGACCATAATCAGCCATGACCCCTATTCTAACTCTTCTCAGGTCCAACCCCACTTCCTTATTCACTGAAAGATTATCTTTATACTACATAGTGAAATATGTAATATAGGAGCCTGTCTTGATAAAGGGCTATAAAATGGTTTATTCTGGATGGGAAGGATGCCAGGCTCTAGGAGATGCTACAGTTAGTCAAAGGAACTTACAAGATCATACTATACTCACTGTATATATTACAGGGGAAAAAAGACAATGATTTTTATTTTTATATTTGAAAAAAACAATCAAGGCATATATGATCTTAATGGAGAAATCAATCTACTTTATAAAATCTATTTAAGTCTCAAAATTAGCATACAAATAAAGCAACATTGACTATTTAACTAGAATTAAGAAAAAAATGTCTTTAAATATGCATGAGCTGATGAAACTGGTCAGTGAAGTGCCAAGGGCTTGGATCCTGGTATATTGACTAGGGGAAAGAAGGAGATGAAGAAATAACAAGCACATAGACACACATAAAAAGCTGGTATTGGGAAGGCTGTGCTTCCTGATGAAGAAGGCACAGCACCCAAGAAGCTCAACATGTTTTTTATACACAGTTAAAAAGGCCAGTGGAGATATTATATACAGCTGAACAAGAGCTGCCATTACTACACATGGATAAATGGGGGAGCAGGGTTAACATGTAATATATTATATATATATATATATATATATATATATATATATATATATATATATATATATATATATATATATATAAAATGAGGGAGCTAAACAAGGAGTCAAGTTTAGTTAATTTTGGTAGAGTCAGTCTCATCCAGGAGGAGAAAGCTATGGTGCATATTTTCTGCACACTCTGTCAATATCCACACAGGGACTGAGGGGAGGCTTTGCCATTCCTCTGAGCCTTAGCTGAGTAAGGCTTTGTCAATCCAATAGAGTTGAAGCATTGACATCTTTGACATGGCCATTCCCATATCAAAACCTCACATTCACTCAGGACTTTATTCACTCAGGGCCTGTTCTGCTCCCCACAGTGAAGAATAGTTAAAATTTTAAAAGTTCTACTGGTTTTGTGTGCTGAATTTATATACAGCTCTGATAATTTTCTGGGAGAATGAAGATAAAAGAGAAAGAAGGGCCCTACATTTTGGAACCAAGCTCTCAACATAGGAGCCTGTGTATAACATCCCATATCCAAAAAGAACAGAGAGTACATGATTTCAACTTCAGTGTTCTTTCCTTTTGTCAGAGAAGAGAATGGAAATTTAGAACTGGATGCTTGACAAAATAATCTTATATTCAACAATAAATGAAGTGAATGTTTCATTATTCTTTATTGCTAACATGTAAATGCTAATGGTTATTCTTTCAGTGACAAATGATTTCCCCGCACCCTTGCCAGTTCAAGATAAAGAGAGAAATGTAGCTGTGAAAGTCACTCTGTACTAAGGACTAAGGGGACATTGTGAGCTGCAACAAAGGGCATTGCTGGATGCAGGAGGTTCTGCACTGAACTGGAATGAAAGCACGGGGAAATACTCAAAGTTAAATGTCCAATGTCCAGATCCCTGAAATCTCGTGTAATTTATTTGCACAAAAGCAATATTTCCCTCTGTATTGCTATTTTTGCCTTATTTTGGAATATGTTGCACACCATGATTGATTATAGCTCCTGCAGTGGCATTCAGTTAGCAGTAAATGGTAAGATTTCTGGAAAGAAAAATGAGAATCTGTTTTCTTGGTTTAGAAAACATCTATATCTCACATGTATATAGCAATCCTAATAAATAACATAAAGAATGATGGTACTCTAAAATATTTCTTTTTTATTCAAAGAAGAATTAGTAATGCAGTTTACTTTAAAGCTAGATAGCCACAATAGGTGCACAGACAGGTCCTTGAAAACACTTCTTCATCACTAAGCTTCTATGGACTTCCACACATGATATGATGCTGCAGTTTTAATTGTGTAGTGGGGAGGAGTTTTAATGAGTGTAACTGTCAATGTCAAGGATAGCCATTGTTTATTTGAGTGTCAAACATAGGTACATTTATGAAAATTTTGTATTTCTTGTCTGATTATTTTTGAGTGATAGGCTAACAATCTTATCACAGATCGTTTTGCTTCCTAAAAACATTTAAAAATAGCATATGACTTACAAAATCAAAGCCAATTACATATTAGTTTTAGAACATGTGTGTTATTAAATCTGATACAGAAAAAAATAAACTCATTTTGATTATTATAGATCTTATAGTAAAGTTATTCCAGGTATCATTGGCTATAACATTAGGTATAATAGATGAACTAGAAAACACCCACTATTCTCAAACATATGCATCCACTCAAAGGAAATTGGTCATTAATTTCATGATTTGTTGTTAAGCTTGATTTAACTCATACTTATTGTCTTAGTTTGGGTTTCTATTGCTGTGAAGAGAAACGTGGCAACTCATATAAAGAAAACATTTAATTTAGTTGGTTCCCTTACAGTTTCAAAGGTTCAGTCCTTTATCATCATGGCAGAGAACATGGCAGCATGCAGGCAGACATGATGCTGGAGGAATAACTGAGAGTCCTACATCTTGCAGGCAACAGGCAGGAAATTGACTGAGACATTGGGTGGTATCCTGAGCATAGGAGACATCAAAGCCTGCCCCCACAGTGACACACCTCCTCCAACAAGGCCATATCCACTCCAACAAAGTCACACCTCCTAATAGTGCCATTCTGCATGAAATTATGGGGGACAATTACATACAAACTACCACAGTTGTATTGGTTTCATTAGAACACGTGGGAGTGTCACCAAGAACTGCAGGCTGTAAATCATGAGTATATAACTGAAGGTCATTCAAGTGATAGGAACAGATTAGTAACATTGAAGCAAGGTTGTGGTTGGGCCTAGTCTTATTGTAACTTATTATGTTGTGTTCAGTTGATATGCCTAGAAAGTGTGCTCCTTTCTGAAAGGAAATGGAGGAGGAATGGATCTGGTGGGGGGGAGGGGAGGTAGGACAAGGAACTGGGAAGAGCTGAAATTTTATTTGCGTATAATGTAATGTATGAGAGAATAATATATACTGTGGGGAGAAACAAGGACTACATTCTATAAGCTGAAAAACGATTCATGGATAATCACAAGACATGTCAGAACAGTTTCCTACTTTTTCTCTTCCAAAGTACTACTTCTTCCTCCAACTTGACGTCTAAGACCTCTGCTGCTGCTGGGCAAAAGTGTAAGAGGATCCTTTTTTTACATGTTATACATGTTCCTATCTCTTGCCCCTCTTTGTTACAGATGGTTCTGTAGTTGGAGTTTTCTCCAGTCCTGCTTGGGCCGGCAGCGGTTCAGACTCAAGTAAACATACAGAGTTTTATATTACTTATAATCTGTATGACTGTGGCAGGCTTTTTGCCATCTAGTTCTTATATCTTAAATTAACCCATTACTATTAATCTATAAGTTGCCATGTGGCTTGTAGCTTACAAGTACGTTACATCTTGCTGTTTATGGTGGCAATACCTGGAAGCATCTCCTCACTCAGCCTTCCACTTCCCAGCATTCTCCTCTCAGCTTACCCCACCTTTACTATAATTTCTGCCTGGCTACTGGCCTATCAGTGTTTTATTTATCAATCAATCAGAAAAACATATTCACAACATACAGAAAGACATCCCCAGCATGCTACTATGTGGTAGGATATGGCTATATTTTTTTAATCTTAGTACATTTGCTGCAAACTCTAATGATAAATCTACTACACTCATTTGCTTACTGTGGAAATGTGGACAAGTTCCTCAATTTTCCTACAGCTAATACCTTAGTCTCTTTATTTGAAAACCTGAGACAATTATTACTGTATTGTTAGCAACATCATGGTGCTCAATACACATTATTTATTTTGTGGCGTCCTGCCTCACTGGGAACTTAGGTCCCCTGAGAAGAGGAAAGGTAAGTTCCCTGCTAGCCCTTCCCCAGCCTCCCTTCTTCCTGGGAAACAATCAGATGCAGCAGTGAGCCAAGTCAGGCAAGGACTCATTTATTTAAACACAATAAGTTCCTTTTAAAGCATAAAGAAAACAAGACTGGGGGGAGGGGAATGACCCATTGTTCCCATCAGCTTAAAGGTTACCCAATCACACACATAGTCTACAGTATTTACAGTATTGTCTATGAGGGAATCATATACTGACATCATCTTTCTTAACCTGAAGTTTAATCATATTTTATTAAACAACTTGGGTTCCACCCTCTACACTTTCCCTGGGGGCCAGCTTTACTAGCACCTGGCTCCACAGGCCCTCCCCCCACATTATTTCTTATTCTAGACAATTTAAGCATGACAATCCATTCCCGACATTAACATGCAACAAATGCAGAGCAAAAAACTGATACATGGAAGTTCTGGAAACTTAACATAAAGTTGCACAAATATTTCATGGCAAAGCCAAAATCCAGACCCTTATCATATTGCTGAAAATCTTTCCTTGCTGTTAAGAACCTTTCTGATCATATGTAAGGCCTGTTCCATTGTGGGGATTTCTGTTTGTAACTATAAATCTTGTCAAAAGACTATGACTGGTGAAATTTATAGGTCCTAGAAAGGATCTACCATTGTTTTTCTAAATGGCCACACTGTCAAACTATCTTCTAAGTATATTGTTTGCACATACATGTTTGTGCTGCTTTATATTAGTAAAGCTTCTTTTAGCAATGGGCAGAGGTTAATGCAGACACTCCTAACTGGTCAAGGTACCTAGTATAAGTAACTATGGAGTGCTCAACTGTGCATGAATCATCTTTATCAACCACACTCCTCCAAGGTTCAGAGAACATCTCAGAAGAAGGAGTCAAAAGAATTTAAGAGCTGGAAAATGGAAGAAAGCCATAAAATGCTGATTTCAGGATGTTTCATGTATCAACTCACAGCAGCTATGGTTTCGTACACAAGACTTGTACAAGACCAAGCCAGTCAAAATTTCCCAGTGGATGAGAGAAGGGTCACAAAGCTGCACCAATCCAGGAAGAAGCATTGGAAATTGAGAGACACTTTCCTTTGGAAATGTGTGTGGCCTTTGGTAGTTTGCTATGTCTCAGTGGATGGTCCCACTTCCAGGCATATGTGGGGAGCACTAATTAGACCCCAGTTACAAATAAAACCAACAACAACAACAAAAGAGGATATGAAATTGAGATCGCATTTGGGTGGGTATCAATAGAGTATGTAACAAGGAGGTAGTTATGGGGGACTATGATCAAAATATAGTGTATAAATTAATGGTAATATCTACAAATAAATGTATAAATAGTACTTAAAAAACCTTTACCTCAGAGGCTTCTGTAAATTTTGAAGGCTATACATCTCAGTTTTGTTTAGAATATGGTAAGAATGAGCAACTAATGCATCATATGGCAATAATAATTCACTTATTTCTTGCATAGATGAAGCATAACTTACTTGCTAGTTTTTATTTTTCTAAAGCAAACTGTGTAGTATTGACTTCTGAGTTCTTGATATCATCACACATCATCTCATTTTATTTATGTCAGCTCTATGAAATTTTTACTTATTTGTTTCTTGGTCATTTCACCTCAGTTGATATTGTTACTTTATTATCTTTTCTAACTGCTAGTTCACAAATATTTTGTATCAAATATACTCAGCCATTTATGATCTTGGCCTTCTTTTTCAAGGTTAAATAGCTTTGTGTATTTCTTCTGAATTCTGTGGTATTATTGGTCTTTCCTTGGTTGACTGTGTTAGATTTTTTATTTGACTTCTCAAATGCAGTGATCATCTTCAAATTCTAAAGGAATTATGATCTCAGGATTTTTTCTGTTATAGGTTTTTTATTTCTTCCAGAAATGTTGACCTTATTCCTCTATCTGAGAATATTACATTGGAGATTATATAATATTTCTCTTTCTTCCACAGGAAGTAAAGCATTGAGTTTCAACTCATTTTAAATAAACTTTCTTGTGACCTACATGACTTCCTAATTTAGAAGAGCAAATGAATTCTAGATGATTACACAGGACTCTCATTACCCACTCAAGACAATTGAAAGAATGGATAGGAAAGATTGAAGATTATTTCAATTTTGAACTGTCATTGCAGAATTTTTACACTCTATGAAAAGTGAAACAGGATTTGCCAGGGGCAAGACAGGTAGAGATATTTTTGGGCTGCTCAAATTTCATCCCATTATATAAACACTGAGGCTGCTGTGAGAAATCAGTCATTGAATATGACTTTGGAGTTTAAGGGGAAAATGTATTTTATACTATATTGGAAGCATACATTTTTGCAGGGAAAACATCCTAAACTGATATTTAGTTCCATAAATTTATTTAGAGTTAAAAGGTAAAGACACATTTTGTAATTTAAATTCTGCGTTATTAGCATTTATTTACACATCACCATGGATTATTATAATGAATTTAAGGCAGCTCATGTCTCTGTGAAACATAATAGAAGTAGACCATACGGTTATATCAGTATACATAAACACATAATGTTAGAAATCTAGTCAAAAATGTTCATTTCTTGAGTCTGATATCTACTTATCACATGTACTGATAAAGACACATATGAAAATATTAAGTACTATGTGTGCAACATCTAATCCAATCAGCATATATAAGTAATTAATGGACTCTGGCACTGTTGGTCCACTCTCTTTTACTTATGTAAAATTTATGTAAAGACTCTCCAGTAGACACAAGTATAAATTTCCCTTTGCTTTTAAAACTGTTCTGAGTCTAATCTTGTACATTTAGTTGAACAGAAACCCTGTCAAACTTGATGTCAGAGAAACTTGGCTGAGGTTCCAGTGTTTCCAATATCTCATCCTTAACTATCATTTGGCTTCCCAGAAAGGAATTCTATCTGGCCAATACCCCATGTTATTTATTGATAAATAGTGTTCATCAGCACTCCAATTTCTAAGACCTTAAGAAACCCCAGCATCACTTGAAGCAGGAAACCTCTGTGTGTGTGTGTGTGTGTGTGTGTGTGTGTGTGTGTGTGTGTGTGTGTGTGTGTGTGTGTACACATATCCCAGGATCTTCACACTTGGTTGCTCATTTATTCCTATTGCTCCTGGCAGTTTTCATGTTGTGACCCTCTCCTACAAAAGAGCATGCTTACTGAGATAAGACTGATATAGCTGATAAAATGAATATTTTCAAGCTTGAGTAGGTACTCAGTTACTGAGCCTTGCAGGCCAGAGTAGGCATTGTAGTATACTAAAAGAGGTCTGCTGTGGCTATGTGATGTGGTTGACACCCAGAGACCTACAGACAATTGAGGACTGCTGATACATGTCATCCAGAAGTACAGTGCTGCCTAGCTTAGGGATGTCCAGGAGACAAGGCCACCTCAAGGCAAATGGAATTTTCATAAACCTTTTTAGCATGTGCTCATAATGACAATGCAATGGTTAATTTTAAATGTTACCTGAGAAATGACTGAGAAGCATTTTGGGGGTATGTGTGACTGTAACTGTTTTCAAAGGAGACTGACGCATCTGTTAGAGGACAGGATGAGGAAAATCTGTGTTTGGTGTGAGAGCAATATGTAATAAGATGGAACTCCCAATGGAACAATAAAGCAAAAATGGGGGATATTATTCCTATTATTCTAAGTTGAGATGCTCTTATCTTGCCCTTAGATTGGAAATCTTCAGATTTTTATGACTTCAGACTGATAGTCAGACAAAGATCCTCTCATGAGTCTTAGGCCTTTGATCTAAGAGATGCACTGTTGGCTTCTTTGGTCCTGGTGCTTGGTCCTTCTGACTTGACCCCACTCAAACTATTGGTTTCTCATGTTCCTCTGTTTGGAAGTAGTCTACCATGGAAATTAGCATTCGTAGTCAAATAGGCCAATTTTTGTAATCATCCCAACTAACATTCCTTTATTTTTCTATATCTATCTACTTACCTACCTACTTATTATCTGTCTGCTTACCTACATATTTATTATCTGTCTTTCATCTAGATATGTTTTGTTTATTTATCTTTTATCTGATTATCTATCATCTATATATCCATCTATCTACCAATCTATCATCTGTCTATCTATCATCTATCTATCTATCTATCTATCTATCTATCTATCTATCTATCTATCTATCTATCTATCTATCTATCTACCTATCTAAACTTTTTAACAGTGTTTGGTTCTGTCTCTTTGATGAACCTTGACCAACAAAAACCAAAAGGTACAATATGCCCCTGAAAAGTTGGATAAGTAGGACCATCTAAAAATTATGAACATGGAAATTCCTGAAATGTGAAAATATATCTATATCACATATATCTATATATAATGTGAAGATAAATATTATCTTTAAAAATTCTTTACATACATTAGATTTTATAATTCTCCCTATATATGTACATATATGTTAAAGTATATGTTAGTTCTTAATTTGTTATATTTTATATATACTCTCTATATTATATACACACATATATTGTATAATATTAATATATATATTGAAAAAGTCTATAAAATATAATAAATTAAGACCTAACATTCCTTTCATAACTATCTCCACTGTTTTGCTTTTTGATCACTTTTTTTATGATGCTGGTAACTGGCAGGATTTCTTTGAGAATATAGATGAACAAAGCCACGGATCTTTCCTAGCTTCCTTATGTCATACATGGTAGTTGATTTTTTTGTTTGTTTGTTTGGTTGGTTGGTTCTTTGTGAATGAAGAAAAGATGAGAAAATTTATATTATATTATATTATATTATATTGCTATTATTTTATTATTGAATATAATTATCAGATTAAGTAATGTTTTAACTAATTTTATCCATAGACACATACAAATTGATTTTGAATATACATAGATACATTGAATTAAAGTAGTTTCTCCAATTGGCAAAACTCACATGCTGAACAAGCTATAGATCCTGATGCCTGGAAATTATAGAAGACAGTTTTCTGCTTTGTATATGAACCTAGCTAGATAATCAACATTCCTGGGAATAAATAATATATGATCTTTAATTAACTGTATTAGATTTCCATAACAGTAACCATATATTGATGATAGAAATCACTATTTCATTTAAGATTCATCCAATATTTAGAAAGCACACAATTTTTAAAGTAATGGTTACCCAGATTCCAAACAATGATATTTTTAAATGTTGACTTAAAGTGGCAAGATTAAAGCATCTCTCCTCTTCACGGGAAAGCTAAACACATGAAAATATTTTGTGCTGTTTTATGTTGTTGACATTTTTTTCTTTCTTTTTTTCAGTATAAAAACTTGAGCCTGGTGTCTGTGGCGCATGCCTTTAACCCCAGCACTCAGGAGGCAGAGCCAGGCAGATCTCTGTGAGTTCGAGGCCAGCCTGGTCTACAGAGCAAGATCCAGGTAGCACCAAAACTACACAGAGAAACCCTGTCTCAAAAAACAAAACAAAAAAATATGACATTTTCAGGCTAAGGCAGAAAATTTATTCTAACCAAAGCAAATTTTAAAAAGATTGATAAGAAAATAATCGATGTTTTCATGGGATTTTTGTCTTTAAATTCTTTGTATTTAATCAATGAAAAGCCTTTATACCTGATATATAAATAATATGACTTTGAATATTAAAGAAAATTTCTAATCCTGTGATAGCATACTTTAGCAGAAAGAGTATGAGGTAACACTGAATCCTAATTCTCATCACTGTATCACTTTAAAGTTTCTTTAAAATCATAGTTATTGTTTTTTGTAGCTGTAAGGATACTGATATTGATCCAGTAAGGTTTTTAAGCTAATTGAGAAAACAGATATAAAAACCTGTTATGTTTCTTGCTTAATACTGCTTTGTCTACCTTGCCCATCAACAAGTTTTATTGCATAGAAATCAAACAAGGTTTAGATCTGGCAATGTTTTTCCCAAAGGTTATCATACAAATGTACACGCTCATGCAAACACACACTCACACACACACACACACACACACACACACACACAAACACACAAACACACACGAGGAGGGGGAGACATTTAAATAGCATTGGCTTTATATGTATAGACTGTAAATATATTTCATATGCTATCTACAAAATGAGACAGTAAAAAACACTTTAAGTGTTTTTTGTGTGGTTGAGCTATTCAAAGAGGGCTTAATATAGGATATTTTGTCTACTTCTGTAGTAAGGAAAAATAAATAAATAAAAACCTAAATCAGCCCAGACGTTCCTTTCAAAATATGCTCAGAAATTGCTTTCAGCAGGTGCATAGTGATCATAACAGACAAGGTGAAGCAGGAAGCTAATTGTATACTATACAGTATTTCATATTTTATGCTCAAATTTTTGTGTTTTTTTCTCACTAGCTCCTTTGAAGCCTTTAAATATGGTTAACATACCACACTAAAAGACAGATCTCAAAAAAAGTATTATCTAAAAATAGTTTCTTCAAAGACTGGGAATTCTTCTACTTATTCATGTTATTAAATATATAAACTTTACATTAGCGATGTCCAGAATATTTCTTTGCATGCAAATATTAAATAAAATAGTAAATATTTTATTAAACTAAATAATTTATCAATACATTTAGCATAAACTTAGCTATAAGAGGAAAGTTAATAAAGAATTATAGTTAATGTATTGTTTGAAAGTTTCCTGCAGACTTTGTAAACCAAGTCCAGACCCCATTTCCTCTGCCACCCCGTCCTCTGCACTATGTTCTTCCAATTCCATGTGCTCCCTTCCCTCCCCTTCCCTTCCCTCGCCCCTCTTCCCTTCCTTTTCCTTCCCTCCCTTCTCTTCCCTTTACTCCTTCCCTTCTCTTCCCTTCCCTCCCCTTTCCATCTCTTCTCTTTTCTAATTGTCACCCATTGAGTCTACTCAACAATGCCTATATCTCTACTCAGTGCAGCCCATATGGAGGACAGGTTATTTAAGGTTATAAAATTTTTAGCTACCAGTCTGTGTCCCTTGTAATGTCTCTTAAAATAAAAATATACTTTACACTAAAAATAAAAGATATAATTTTGAGCCGGGCGGTGGTGGCGCACGCCTTTAATCCCAGCACTCGGGAGGCAGAGCCAGGTGGATCTCTGTGAGTTCGAGGCCAGCCTGGGCTACCAAGTGAGTTCCAGGAAAGGCGCAAAGCTACACAGAGAAACCCTGTCTCGAAAAACCAAAAAAAAAAAAAAAGATATAATTTTGCTAATAAAATTCATTTTATTATGTTGTACTTTAATGTAAAATACAAAGTTAAAATTTTGACAACAAACCGATGTAACACAGTGAACTCACATGCCACAGCTTTAGTGAGCATTTTAACTGGCAAAAAGAAAATTATTGTTTTTTATTTCAATTAATATTATTATCCTATGTTGTAGCTAGCATATACTAAGCCACTGTATATAACATTATGACAACATAGCATCATACATTCATGTTATCATTAATTTTTATATTAATATTTAGTTCCTATGAATACTATCCTGGGCTGGTTTACTAGCATGACATTTTATACAAAAGAATAAGAACAGTGTTGAAGAGAAATCAATAAGGGAGGACACACAGCTTTGTTGGAAAGAAATAAAAATGTGATTGGAAAATCTAATTGTATGTAGAAGTTGGTGGAATAGAAAATGTTTGTGTTTTCAAATATGTTCAAATAAATGTATCAGATCATATTCACTCACTTTTGGTGCACACACTCTGGCCAATGTAAACTTTATTTCTCTGGCTCTTCTCAACTCATCTTATTCTTTCCTAATTTTTTTATGGAAAAAACTGTTCTATAAATATAAATAAATAAATAAATAAATAAATAAATAAATACTATTCAAAGATGTTAAATATGCATAGTTAACTATCAAGACTCCAATTTTATTGCATTACTAGCATGAAGTTGGCTTGGAGCCCCAGAATTCACTCTATTGTTACCCTAAAACACCAGAGTCCTTTACCCCGATGAAGATTTACCGTTGCCTCCATGATTTCAGGACAGATCTCTCAAAGGTGGTAAAGGCTAGGGCTATCGTAATCTTGTCCTCTGGCTTGGGAAACAAGACACTACTTGCAGAAAAACAAATTTAAAAATGAATCAAAAGGCTCCAGACAACAAGAAGACATGGAGAAATCCCATTTAGTCACTCAGTGGTTCATTCATGATCACTACTTACCTCAGATGATCACTTGTTGTACCAACAAGAACATTGATGTGGATTGGTATATGTTATGATAATGCCTTGTTACTGTGAACATTCTACATTAATAACTAATGAAGAAGTCTTGGAATGCACTGAACCATTTGATATGGACTATGCATATTAATTTTCAAATTTTGATATGGTAAACTATTTCTTCTCTTGTGGAATATTTGTTTAACTATGCAAAGATGTGTCGCACTTGTTTAATTATGTAGAAATGTGTTGCCATTTTACCTTGCCTGCCCAAGGCACTTGATTGGTCTAATAAAAAGCTAAAAGGACAGTTGTGAGGGGGTAGCTATAGGCAGGACTTCCTTGCAGGGGTAAGGAGAGGGAGGAATATAGGCTGAGGGGCAGGGTGGGGAAGAAAAGAGACACCAGGGATTGCCAGAGGCCAGCCAGTCCAATAAGGAGGATGCAGGAAAGTAGAATGGACATACATAATAGAAACAAGGTTAAAAGCCCGGAAGCAAAACATAGATGAACAGAAACAGGTTAAATTAAGTTAAAAGAGCTAGTGGTACACACCTAAGCTAAGTCCGAGCATTCGTAATTAATGTCTCTGTGTCTGTAATTTGGAGCTGGTTGGCAGTCCAAAGAAAATTCCAAGTCCAAAGTGGATTTGTATGATGTGTATGTACACCTCCCCTCAAATAAACAGGAAAGTCTAGCATTGGTACTGAAATTGTTTTGTTTAATTCTACTAGAGTTGTCAAAAAAAAAAGTAATAGAAGCACAAGTGACTTACAACAGAAAGGGGTTCCCTGCACTTGGAAACCAAAACTCTACAATCAAGTATCGATGAGAAACAATGCTCCCTACTTCATAACAAGAACACTGAAGATTCAAAGCGAGAAAGAAAGTCGGTGTATTTCATGACTTGACAGTGTCAGGGCATCCTCCTGAATGGCAAACTCTGAGGGCAGAGAACAGACTTTTATGAACCTATCTGTAGCACCTTCCTCTTTTTTCTCATTGATTGAGTAATCAGAAGGGTTCAATCTTACACATCATCTAGGTATCACCTTTTTCCCTCTTTGTGGCCTTTGGGGGGAGTCTACTTTTCAACAACAACAACATGTATTCATCTCTACACTTTACATCCTATTTATTTTCCAGCACATCAAGTGCATGACCTTGCAAGAAGATGACCTTTTAGTAAGTTTCAACTCTAAACTTTTGGATTGAAGGGTAGCTTAGGAGGATCCAGTGTTTTCTCCTCACATTGTAGCTGGATTTCACATAAAAATGAGCCCTAATAATACTCTGTTATACTCATAGATCAGTGTCTAGCCCAATCATCATGATAGCTTTCCTCCAGATGCAGAGACCCACAGCCAAACATTAGTCAGAGACAGGGAACAAGTTGGAAATCTCCATAGGGCCCTCCTGTAAGATCTTGGGGAACCCCATGGAAAAAGGGGAGGAAGAATATAGGAGCCAGGAAGGTGGAAGACACCAGGAGAACACGGCTCACAGAATCAACTAAGCAGAACATATAGGGACTCACAGAGTATGAAGCAGCAATCACAGAGCCTTCATGGGTCTGTGCTAAGTCCTCTACAATCATGCTGTGGTTGTTTAGATTGGGGTTCTTGTGGGACTCCTAACAGTGGGAGTGGGGTGTCTCTGACTCTTTTGCCTGCTCTTGGGACCCTTTTCCTCCAATTGGGTTGCCTTGCCTAGCCCTGATATGAGGGTTTAGGCCTAGTTTTATTTCACCTTGCTATTCCATGTTCAGTTGACATCCCTGTGAGGCCTGATCTTTAAGAGAATCAGAGGAACACGAGTAGATCTGATGGAGAAGGGAGGAGGGTCGCAGGGAGGATAGAGGGGGGTGGAGATTACAGCTGGGATGGATCATTTGAGAGACAAAAATTAAAAAAAAATAATTTAAGCTGTTTTTTCTTCTTTTTCTGTTTGTTTGAAAATGGAACTTCCGATTTTATTTCTCACAGTTACCAAAGGGAAACAATTCCTCTAGAGAATGTAGTGGGGAATGCTCTTTTCTCAGTCAGCTTCAATGGTTGACAGTATTTCTTGGCTTTCTCGGCTTGAAATCTTGTCACTAAATTTGCTTCCATATCTTTGCATAAGCTTATCTACATCATAGCCTGAGAGTTAGTGTGTGTGTGTGTGTGTGTGTGTGTGTGTGTGTGTGTCTATGTTAACATTCACAACTATCTCTTATACACATATTTTTACATTCACAGAAGCCAGAGATTTGCATGTGGGCATATGGATCTACTTTATTGGGGTTTTCTTGCTAACCATTAATGTTGGTTTCCTTATGGAATACAGATGATTTAAACACTTCAAATGCTGATCTTTATTTTAAAGAAATATCAAGTGTACAATGTGTGTGGTATGTAGATGTGTGTGCATGTTTTTGTGAATGTTAGGGTCAGTGGATTTCCTCCTTATTTTAAACTGGATCAATTGTTTATTGCTGAGTACATCAGTCTAGATGTCCTTGGATTTTCTGGTCTTCTTGTTTCTGCCTCCCACTTCACCAGGGAGCATTGGGCTACGGAAGAGCAGCACTACATACTACTTTACATGGGTTCTTGGTATGCATACTCAAGTTCTTACTCTAGCATGGAAAGTGCCTTACCCAAAGAGCCATTCCACAGGCACTAAAGTTAACTTTTAGCCACTAATTATTATTATTATTATTTATTTCTTAGTAATAATAGAACAAAATTACATACACATACATGCCAAAGTTCAAAGCAACAGGTAAAACAAAATTAGAATTAGACAAGTAAAAAGATATCTCTGTTTTAAGAGATCTGGCTTATATGAATAAATTTGTGTAGATAATAAAAAGTATGTAACTAGTAAAGTAAATAAAGGAACATAAATATAGAAAATACAACCAATTTCATTTCCTTATAGGTGTGTGCAAGGACATGACACCTGTATTTAGCACTGAATTCTGAGTGAGAAGTTATCTAAATAATAAGAAGAAAACAATTATTTAATTGTCATGATATTTACAAACATCAAATCTAGTGCATATACATATAGCTTTAGTAGCAATAATCTTAATAATTAGTATATAGTTTATTTTTTCAATATATCTGTCCTAATGTATTTCTCTGTTGCTATAATTAGACATTGATAGTAAACATCTTGGGGAGATAAAAAGGGTTATTTAGCTTCATGTTACAACCCATCGACAATGGAAGCACAGGCAGAAACTCGAGACAGAAGCCTGAATGCAAAACCTGAAGCAGCAAATGAGAGGGGACATTGTTTATGGCTGGCTCCGTTTGCTTTGCCATACACCTTAGGACAGCCACTTGGGGATGACACTGCCCACTGTGGGTGGCACCTCTTCCCCATCAGGATCCAAGAAAATGTCCCATGACATGTCCACAGGCCAGCCTAATAGAGGAAATTCCTCACTTGATGTTACCTCTTTATACATGTTGAGTTGTGACAAGTTGACCAAAACTAACCAGAATATCCAATTTGTTTTTAACTAATAGAATTTAGTAAAAAGATAAATTGCTAAAATTAATTTTTAAAATTTTTAAAACTGTCCCAGAAATTCTTAGATGTCAACATTAACAGTTTTAAAATTTTATGATAATTCACAAGCACACACACAGACACACACATATCAGATATATAGATATAGATATAGATATAGATATATCACATATATATCAAAGCATACAATTTTATATTATCACTTAACAAACATTATGTATATTAGAAATAATTTCCTCACCTAATCAATTTGTTTAATATATATGTATATATATTTAACATCAAATATATGGAATGATATATACATATATATATATAATATTAATACACACATACATATATAGATAACCCTTGTTTTCTTTGAAAAAATTTTTGTGAGAGTCATCAGCTATAATTCAGTGGTTCGATACCCAAGTATTAAGAACCACACATTATGCTTATCTCCTGGGTTCCTCTCCATGATAAATAAATGGAAACTTGGGTACAGCCTTATGACAGACTATTTCTCTACATTTATTCACAGATATTAATATCAAAGTATTTAACTTATTCTTAAATATATCTTGCCATAGTATAATAATGTTGGGAAATTTAAGATATTTTCAAAATAAATAAGACAAAAAGGAAAGATTATATTCTACCATTGGGACAAATACCTATAGCTAGAATTTTCCTGCCTTGCCCACAGTTAGGACAAGTCTCTGTCACCCGCCAGTCCCACAGCTGCTCAGACCCAACCAAGTAAACACACAGACTTATATTGCTTACAAACTGTATGGCCGTGGCAGGCTTCTTGCTAACTGTTCTTATAGCTTAAATTAATCCATTTCCATAAATCTATACCCTGCCACGTGGCTTGTGGCTTACCGGTGTCCTCACATGCGGCTTGTCATGGTGGCAGCTGACAGTTTCTCTGACTCAGCCTTCCACTTCCCAGAATTCTTCTCCTCCTTGTCCCGCCTATACTTCCTCCTGCCTGGCCACTGGCCAATCAGTGTTTTATTTATTGACCAATCAGAGCAACAGATTTGATATACAGACCATCCCACAGCACATTTATTCACAGACATTAATATCAAAGTATTTAACTTATTCTTAAATATATCTTGCCATAGTATAATAATGTTGGGAAATTTAAGATATTTTCAAAATAAATAAGACAAAAAGGAAAGATTATATTCTACCATTGGGACAAATACCCTTATTTGTAGCTTTCAATATGTGTTCTTATCTGTGAAAGCATCTTTATTTTAAGAAAATACCATGTGTTCTTCGCACATTACAGGTTAGCCCAATTTTAGTGGGCTGTTATAAGTAGTCACAATGTCATAGCAATTAAACACTAATTCAGTAGCAGCATTCTAAATTACATTAATACCAAGAACAGCAAACCATGAAAGGCATTTAGGATATAGTGCATCCCATAAAGGGCTCTCTTTTGTTCTCACTGAAATAACACTTTAGTTTTACACTCTGGTGGCTAGAGGCTTAATGATATACGAGTTCTGCTTATTATAAATTGCATAAATCATACAAAATGTCCAGAACATCATGTTCTGTGGCTGACGAGAGTTGCATTGTTCTGCATTTTCTAAAAAGGAATCAAGCTCCAACTATTTAATCAAAGTACATAGCCAACAGCCCCTTACTATTAGCTTGTATTCTATGCATTGTGCTGTCATCAGTAAATTATCACTTGTGGTGATATATTTAAATTCACTGTGACCTTGATAAGACAGAGATGTTTTATCCTATTGAAATTAGCATGCTGCTCATACCTTTACCTTTTATCGGCATTACAAAGTACTTGGCAACATGTGATTTTACTTGGAACAAACTTAAGCTTTTAAATAGCCCATGTCCTATGTGATGATCTTCTGTAGTGATAAAGTGGAGACCGCATACCTATTTGTTAGTACAATTTTCCATTCAGTAGTTTCTTGTAAAAAATAATTTGATCTTTATGTGTTTTCTCATTCTCCAAATTTGTACTATCTAGATCCATTTTTCACCCTAATCTACTCAATTCTACCCATGCCTTAAAAGGAAATAGAAGCACTATTGCTACATAAATTTTCCTTGCAGAGTCCAACATATAATTAATTCAGAAGACAACCTTTTTCTATTAAGTAATGGTTTGTATGTGTCCAGCATATTTCTAGGCAAAGAGAAAGAAAAGCTGAAGTAAATTCTGAAGGACTGTCGCTAGATTCACAGACACACTGGAAAATCTGGGACAGAGGGTTCCATATTTGTAGGAGATTAGACAGACATTATTCTTTGGTAGCCTCTCATTAAAATTAATATTTAGAATGAACCTTAAATAGGAGCAAATGAATATGAAAATTAGTCGAACAAAAAGCTGAATACAGAAACTTTCTGTCTAGGCAACAATGGTGTTAATGATGAGGATGAGGATGATGCTTATCATGCCATTACATAATAATACACTCTCTGCAATTGTACTCCCAATTCATTCTCTACTTCAGAATTTCATTCAGAAATATCACTTACTCAATAACTGAGCTTCTTGCTACTAAACTTTCATCTTTCCTACATCACTCTTATGTCAGCAATGCAAGTCTTCCCAAGGTCATTGTTTGTCTGTGTTCCTCTATGGCAGTATAATTCCACACTCTGTACTGCCTGGTTTGTTCTGGACATTCCTCTGAACTTCACTTGCCTTACATTGTTCTTCTTGTCTCAGTTTTCCTTTCCTGCCAGGCTTTTCTCTCCTATCTAGCCTTTAACATTAGACACACTAATATTTGAATTCTCTACCTTGGTTTCTTTTCCTTTGGAATATATCTGTGATACATCCCGCATGTCTTTTCTTGACCATCCCCCAAAAGAAAAAAAATAAACAGGAATAAAAGATGTATCACTTAGCATATAATTATACAAATTAAATGAACATAAACATCTTATGTATTTAATTAGTTTATATCATCTTGTAATCATTCATGAAAAGCTTGGTTCTATTAGATAAATCCTAAACTTTGTACATCAATTTTTCTATTAAAGTAAAATCTATTCTAAGTACTTTGTAGAAATTTGATATTTAAAATATACAATGTTAAAACTCTTTAGATGAAGAATACATACGAATACCTCATCACATTATATACTAACATTTTTTATAATTGACATTTATGCTATCTAAAAATAAATTTATGCTAGTCTTTACAGTTTTTTTCATTCATTTTCACATTGTTTCTAAATCAGTGAAAGAGCTCACTTTTGCCTGACAATGTTGTCTTACAGTTACTCTGTATGATCAAATCACTGTGTTGGGATTGCATTCTTGTAATAATTGTCAGATTTTTTATTGCCTGCATGCTATAATTTCTGCTGACATTGATTTTAATCTATTAACTATCAGGCTAGGTAGTGTTTGGTTTTGTTTGCTGTATACTATCAAACATAAACCCTATGGTCTGTATTCTCAACTCAGCACTAGCTTAAGTTACTAGAACACATGTATTTGTTGTAATCTTTATTCTCCCTTTAAAATATCTCACCTGTTTGCATACTTTATTAATACATTAATTAATAATTATTTAAGTGTAAACAAATCCATATTCCTTCTTCTGTGAGCATCTTTACCCATTCAGAACACTTAAAACATTCACAAATTTATTTATATTTAAAGTTAATTTTGTTTATGGTTATTGAACTTTAGCAATTAGATTTTCCTTCAGTATTCAATATATTTCTAGGTGACTGATGTTTCATAGATTTGAAATCTTTATTTTTAATTTAAAGTGTAGGTTGTTTTATTTTATAAAATTTGTCATTTTTTAACAAGCCCTCTGATTTTTTTCTGTCTAGCCAATACATCACTATTTTAACAAGTCAGAGTATTTGTTAACCTATCAGCAAGCTAGGTTTCTGAGAAGTTCCCATGACAATTCCTACTGTGTTCATGTAAAGCACTTTGAAATTCTACAATTTGACATGTTTTTTTGTGTATCCATTTTATTCTCAGGCTAATCAGATGGGTTTTATATCCACTGTCTGTCTTACAAATACCATATCTGAGAGAACAAAGATTCTTGGGATTTTATTTAAGATGCATAACTATTCTTTACTAGAAATCCATTGTAATATCCTTGTCTATAGATTTTGAAATTGTCAAACTTCATTTGTTTCTCTTCTTGGCTTTCTAACTCATGGTTGCTTTTTTTTTTCTTTATGCTTTCCTCCATTCCTGTTAGGATACGTAGCTCAGATAAAAATGACATTTTGGAATTTTCTTCAACTATCAATGTATTTGACAACAGTATTTTTCTTGTGTTCACTTTTCTTTCCTGAAGTAAATATGTTTGTCCTTAGTGTTAGTTTATTTCATTGGCCTGAAACACAAATTCAATTTTTCTCCTACACTATGCAATCTAGTCATATAACTTTTAAAATATTAACCATGCTACATTATAAAATAATTTCATTTCCATTAGGAGACAGAAATGGCAAGGTGGAATATTCTCCAGTTTTGTATCTCAAGATTTTAGTTTTGTATCATCTAAACATAGAATTCAGTAAGCATTAACAAAAAAAGATGGCTTTGGGATTCATGATAATATACCATAATTTCTATTCACTTGAGCATTTATATTTTATTTTTAATTATTGTATCAGAACCCTCAATCATGAAAAAGGCACTAAACCTTAAAATCTTTGACTGCCAAAAATCTAGAAGAATTACCTAGTAAACTGGATGGTAAACTGCCATACGTTTAAGTTCATTCAATTAATAATTCCATATTTATACAGTGCAACAAAAAGTTATAGGAACAATAAGCAAAAACTTCTACTTATAATGCTTCTTCTACCAGAACATATTTTTTGGGGAAATATAATTTTATAAAAGTTAAATGTAAAAGTAATGTAGAAGTATTTGAGGGAAATGATCTGTATCTTGTAGGCTCATGTCATTTTGACTGATGAATTTTATTTTTTCTGGCCTATCTCTAATTGGATATATACTTAGAGTTTCCAAAAATGGACCCACTCTTCTGTTACTATGAACAAATCAACCATACATTACTATTCTACCTCAGAAACTGTTTATTGATGTAACACTAGCCTGAGATATGAGCCTTACTTCACTGAAAGTGAATACATCCCCCTCTCAAGACAATGTTCTAGATTCCTACTGCTTAACAAAGAAGATTTGCCTAGACATATGATATGATCAGAGATAGATATTTCTAATTCAAAAGGAATACTGTCAAAATCACCAGCAGGGATGATTCATTTAAATAGAACAGTAGAGTTTGTCTAATATGGGCAAAAGCTCAAGGGAGCTTACAGAACTGAAAAGGATTAGTAGTGCTACTCACTGAGTGTCCCTGCAAATCCAGGTGTCAGAACCCAAGTGACAGAAACTAAGAGCTAACAGCTCATTCTCCGCTTCTACATATTTTTGCTAAAACAGACAAAAAATAATGAGAAAAACTGAAACAAAGATGTGCCACTGTTGATCTGGGCTGAGAGAAGTAAGAGAGGAATATTCCCAATTAGGAAGAAATTCCTTGAGAATAAGAATAAGGGTGGGCAGTGATGGCACAGGCCTTTAATCCCAGCACTCAAGAGCAGAGGCAGGCAGATCTATGAGTTCCAGGCCAACCCGGTCTACAGAGTGAGTTGCAGGACAGCCAGGACTGTTATGTAGAAAAACCCTGTCTCAAAAAAAAAAAAACCACCACCAACAACAAAAAGAATAATAAGGTTGTGGTGGCATATGCTTTTAATCCCAGCACTTGGGAAGTAAAGGGCCAGCCTGGTCTACAGAGTGAGTTCCATGATAGCCAGGTCTACATGACAAAACTCTGCCTTGAAAACACACAAACAAAAAATAAATAATACAACTTTCTGAAAAAGACATTCCTGAAGTTATGATTCTGTGGGTACATGCTATAGAAACTTGCCTAAATCACAATAACTTTGGACTATGAACAACATCATCTTATCCTAGACTATACTTCGAGCTTTTATGAAGCTAGATCTCCCCAGTAAAAGATCAACTGATTTATCTGTCACTGTCTGTTCTTACCATAGCAACATGAAGAAGTAAGTTTCACTGAAGTATCTGAGGGACAAAAAATATAAAAATTGTTTCAGTGATTTTCTGAGACTAAAGTCTGAATAAATGAAAATCAAGCAAGAAACAACCAAAATAAACAAAAGAAATATCCAGAAATGGGAAACAAAAGCTGAGGGGAAAAGCTAATTTATGGAGAAATATAACTATAGTTTATGAAGAGGGGAAAGAACAAAGGAAAATTAATAAGGCCCTCCAAAACTTCACCAATGTTCCACAACAGAGCGCCCCTCTAAGTGAAGGTGAAGTTCCTTATCTAAACAAAAGAAAAGACAATTTTAGAATTTCACATAAAAGCATTTGAAAAAGTATCATGAGTTCCAATGAAAGTAGGGTAAAGGTTTGTTAGCTTCCCAGCATCTCAAGCTTGTCAAGGAAAAATATGATCCCAACTCTGAGCACTGTGAAACAAGAAAGAGGATTCTTCTCTATGTGCCAGGACTTTTTCTCATTTTAAAAAAGGTGATTGAGCACTGAATGAATGATTAGGAGGCTGGAGTATCTTGTCCCTTCTGGAGTCCAATACCCAGATGACCCTAAAAAGGCAAAAGAAATAAAACTATTTCAAACTTCTAGGTACTGGGATTTCATGACAATAATCTCAGGCCCCTGCAGGATTATAAGTAAAATAACAATCTCAGGAGAGTAGAGAAAATGTTACAATCTGTGATCCACCCATCTCACATAAAAGTCTCAAAAGGCTTATGGTTGACTACTGGGAGCACCAACAACCATGTCCCTCATATGCTAAATATTGACATTTTGGATGTTTGTGGAATAAACCATCACCACTCCGTTTGAGGACACAACTTCACAATATGAAGGATTCAAGTCATGATAGCTGATGGGGTCCATCTGTTTGTAATAATTACTTCTCTCATTGTTAGGACTAATATCTGGCAATCACTACAGGAAGGGTTTATCTTGACTTATAATTAAGAAAGTCCAGTCCAAGAAAGACACAAGGATCGCCCAATGACTGAGAAATGGCTGAGATTTACATGAATAACCTGGACATGAGTGGGAGTAATGAAGGGCAAGGGTCAAGGGAAAGAGAGCAGGAGATCCTAGCTGGATCAAAAAAAGAGAGGGAGAACAAGGAATAGGAGACCATGGTAAATGAAGACCACATGAGAAAAGGAAGAAACAAAGTGCTAAAGAGGCCCACAGAAATCCACAAAGATACCCCCACAATAGACTGCTGGCAATGGTCGAGAGACAGCTGGAACTGACCTACTCTGGTGATGGGATGGCCAAACACCCTAATAGTTGTGCCAGAAACCCCATCCAAGGACTGAGGAATCTGGATGCAGAGATCCACGGCTAGGCTCTCGGGTGGAGCGCCGGGAGTCTAATTAGCGAGAAAGAGGAGGGTTGATATGAGCAAGAATTGTTGAAACCAAGGTTGGATAAAGCACAGGGACAAATAGCCAAACGAATGGAAACACATGAACTATGAAACAAAGGCTGAGGGGCCCCCAACTGGATCAGGCCCTCTGAATAGGTGAGACAGTTGATTGGCTTGATCTGTTTGGGAGGCATCTAGACAGTGGGATAGTGTCCTGTGGTCATTGCAAGAGTTGGCTGTTTGAAACCTGGAGCTTATGCAGGGATGCTTGGCTCAGTCTGGGAGGAGGGGACTGGACCTGCCTGGACTGAGTCTACCAGGTCTATCTCATCCTCGGTGAAGGCTTTGCCCTGGAGGAGATGGGAATGGGTGGTGGGCTGGGGGGAAGGGGAGGGGGCAGGGAGGGGGAGAACAATGGAATCTGTGGCTGTTATGTAGAACTGTATGGTACTGTAAAATAAAATAAAAGGAAAAAAAAAAGAAAGTCCAGTCCATCATAACAAATGGCCTGGTGGAAGGACAATGCGGTGGAAGTTGGTCATGTGACTGAATCAGAGAGAAGGAGGTATTCAAATGACATGAGCCTGCGCTAGGCATTCATAGTGTAATGCTATCTAAATTACCCACTTCTGAAGGGTTATTCAATAAAAGAAGCATCACCTGGCAGAGAGAAAGATATGACATCACTGAAACAGGATCTGCAGCCTGCACAAGTGGGATGTGTCTTCCTGCTAGAGTTTAGCAGCCAGTTTGTCTCTTGCTTCAGGAGTATGAACAGTAATCACAACAGATTTGAAAGCCAGTGCCCTTGATCTTTTGTGGGACTGAAATTATTGTGATTATTGCTATAGATCTGACCACCTCATTGCCTTATTTGCCCCTTTACAAAATGAAGTTCACATGTAGTGGCCAGCAGCATACTTCCACCTTGTTTCCCAGGTTTGCCTCAGTTTCCTTCCAATATGCCACAAGTGAATAGGCTAACACCAGAGCAAAACAAACTATCCCTTAAAGACAAGCTGAATAGATGTTCTACAAAATCATAGATATTATGATGCATACAAACAGTCTCAACAGTTCTGATATAATCCACGAACCTTTTAAACAAATGCACTTCTATGGAGCCACCTGGGATGACAAATACACCATATAAAATTATTATGATAATTTTGTTGCTAATATGTTCTCAAACTATTGCTAGCCTTCACAGCTCCTACCAATAAGAAATAATTAGAACTAGTTTTCCATTTTTGGACATGTACTGCATGGGGATTCCCTTTTAGCTTCTTTAATGAAGATTTTCTTCAAGGTAGCTAGTTTCAAAATGGAGCTTCAACAATAGCCTCTAGAAAGCCATGTAGTAGGCAAGGCTCAGACTCTATCCTTGCAGTAGTCAGTAGTACCAATGCATACTACTGACTCTGTAAAACAACAGGTGGCAAGGACCCACACAGCCTGGATGTTCTTTTAACAAGGTATTGCTAATGCTCAAGGCATAAGGCCTATGAGGCGCGGCCCAACTCCTCTGGGATCCAGTTTCTTGGAACCTTCCCTTTTGTGAGGAAATCCCCATAGTTATATGGAATCAGTATAAAAATCCATAAACCAGAAGTGAAAGTGGGAACACATTGTTCTTTAGCCATGTATTCATCCCTCAAGCCATCTCCCAATTCCTCCCAAGCATCATCCAAAGTTAATGTCTCTTCTTCGGGAAACAAAGAACATGTAACCCAGCTGTAAAACAGATGAAGCTGCTATGGTTTCTATCAGATTACCATCCTTCTAAATTCTCCTTCAAAGTACTAACATATAACTACCTAACTTTTAGTTTCTGCTTGTCCCAAGTTTTACACGTGATGGATAAAATTACCACCCTGCCCCCATTTTCTTTAATTTTTTTATCTTTGCTTTTGCTTTATGTATGCTTCTCTCAGTGGAGTTTCCTCCTGTCATTGGACCTGAGTTCCCTGTAGCCTAGATGCCCCTGTTTCAAGTGCCACTCACCATGCCCCATTTGGCTTGGTTCTTCGACTAAAGAGAAGCTGCTTGTATACCTTTTCAGTTGTTGCATTCTGAACCCCAAAGACGTCTTTCCCATCCCTGTAAGCCTTTCCTTGGGGAAGGCTTTGACACTCTCATGGTATAAAGTTACATGTCCATTTTAAAAATACACATTAATCCAGGACTTCACTCACTCAGGGCTTTCTCAATTCCCTGATGAGAAACAAAATACAAATATTTTTTTATTTTTAAAAAAATTTTAACAGTTCTTTGAGAGTTATGTGCTTGGATTGCATTCAACCCCTGTCCTCAACTCTTCCCAGAGCTGCCCTTCCTTACCTAACCTTCCAACTTAGCATCCTTTTACTCTTTAATTTTATTTCATTTTAAATTCATCAGGACCAATTTTTGCTGCACAAATAGTCTTAGCTGGAAGGCCTTCCACTGAAGAAGAGTGGGCTTCACCAGGTGATGGGATTATGTGTCTAGTTTCTATCCATGTTGTGATTTGGCCTGGCCTGGGATTGCACGGGTCTTGTGCATGTGGTCACAACAAATGTGAGTTCATTTGTGCAGCTGTCCTACTGTTCCCAGAAGACACGATCTTTCTAGTCATGCACTGCCTCTGGCTCTTTCTCTCTGTATGCATGTCTCCCTTCTGCAATGAATCCTGAGCTTGGGGAGGATGGGCTGTGGTATGTGTATTCCATGTTAAATCTGAACCGTCAGACTAGAACATGTTTGTTCTCTGGGGGAGGGGCATTAATTTCCCCCTCATTCTTTCAGTAGCCTCTACATTACCTGGCATAACACCTTTATAAAAATCAACATATCTATGCTAAAAAAAAAAAGTCCACTCAAACAATAGAAGCTTCCTCAGACAAGTTGAAATTCCCCTTAAATGAGTTAAAGACACATAAGGAGTTGCAATTTTTAAAATAAAACATTGCTTCAAAAGACCATAAACCATAGCCTTCAGAATACTTTCATTTGTTTCTCCCAGTTCATTGCCTCAGTTTCATCTGGTACGATTAGATTTTCAACAAACCAACACATCCACAAAAGTACCTCCACCACTCTGTAGATGATAGCTTCATTATTTGTGTAAAAAATGTCATGATGCCATATAGAGTGATTCCATTGTCATAAAGAGAGATACAGAAATTGTCACCTGCTTTAATTGTGTCTTAGTTAGGTGTTTCTATTACTGTGAAGAGACCACATAACCATGACAACTCTTATAAAGAAAACATTTAATTTGGTAGCTTATAGCTTCAGAGATTCAGTCCATTATCATTGTGGTGGGACATGGCAGCGTGCAGACAGACATGATGCTGGAGCAGTACTTGAGAGTCCTACATCTTGCTCAGGCAACAAGAAGTGGTCTGTCTCACTGGGTGTGGCTTGATCTTATATGAGACCTCAAAGCCTGACTTCATAGTGACACACTTCTTCCAACAAGGCCACACCTACTCCATCAAGGCCACAACTTCTCCAACAATGCCACATCTAATAGTGTCATTCCCTTTGGGGGAAATTTTCTTTTAAACCAACACAATGGTATCAATAATATGACAAGTAAGAACTCCTGTATCAAAACAGTCATTGCTTACCTGTGTTTTTCCCTTGGAATTAAAGGTATCTTCATGCATTTTCTTCTCTGCCAAAATCATATGCATTTTGGACAAGCCATTACTATAAGAGCAAACTGCAATAGGTGCCATCTGCACTACTCTGAGTAATTTATATCTGTGGGATTCAGTGTGCAACCATGTCTAACACTCGGGAATAGAAACGTACGTACTGCTTTTGAGTTTGTTATCCCAAAATCCATGGGAACAATAATAAAATGGCATGGGGTTAAGGGGATCCACTCTACTAATTCATCACTGGGTGATTTAAAATAGTTTCTTCAAAGTATAAATCTACAGCTAGTTTCACTCAACATTTTATATTCTAATAGTAGGCAAAGGCAAACAAGTTATAGGAAACAGGGCATGGATTCTATCTTTAGCTTTGGCAGAAATACCTGATGATCCTTCCCAGATGATTTAAGACTAAGTAGACATATTACACTCTAAATGCAAATTTGTGATGAACAGCTGCATAGTTCTCAATTTTCTTGTGTTTTTTATCTACACTGTTTACAACATGTGCATTAATAGACATGGAAAGTATGAACTGAAAAAGATTCACATTCATGTTGATAGTCATTAACTCTTTACCACTTTGACCCATCTGCTGGATTTTTTTAAAACATTTTTGATTGTTTAGATCTAAGACCTTGGACTTCCCTAGTGTTATCTCAAAGGTACAGAAGTTTTGCAAGCTAAATATATCCACACATCCATAAAGGTTGTTAAGAGGCTGTAGATGCAGGACTTTTCCTCCAAGCCTTGGGAGTAAAGAACTGGAACTTTCATCTTTGATGTGCTGTTTGCAACCTCAGTATCTGAGCATGGGAAAGAAATAGAAGAGGAAACAAGAGACAGCCAGAGTCTGCTGGCCCTTGCACAGTTGTTGAGAACGTGTCTCAGACCTAGTGGTGAGATTCCCATGCCTCGGAAGGAAGGGCCCTCATTGCCTGTGTTGCATTCATCACTACTTATATCATTCCCTCATTCTATAAGCCATGTATACATTTTGTTTTTCATGAATATGTTCATTATTTGAGACTTGACCAGATGTGGTGCACAACTTGTTTCTGACAGAGGAAAGATATACTTTATTCACAGCATAAAAAGGTTAGGAGTAACTATTGACTATGAAGGATCAATATTGAATATTGAAACAGCTTGCTGTCACTTATATGAATTTACAGTGCCATCCAAAGTCATGAGTGATAACTGTATTCCTTGTATCCTGCTTCACAAAAGTAATACTGGAAGACAGGATGGATTATGGAATAAAAAATATGTGGTATGTAAAATATACCTTGCTCTGAAATGTATAAAAACAGAAGGGAGTTCTAATAACTGCTTAGAATCATCTGATTTAGATTTATTTTAAATTTTTTAAGTATCTTTATAGAAATTAGACTGTAAGAGACAAGATATATACTTATAGATAATTTAATATACCACTGAAATGTTTTAATACAGTGCTGTGGGTTGCTCTGTATGGCAAATGTGTTGCTCTGATTGGTTAATAAATAAAACACTGACTGGCCATTAGCCAGGCAGGAAGTATAGGTGGGACTAACAGAGAGGAAAATTAAGGGCCAAGAAGGCAGAGGGAGAGACTACAGCCGCTGCCAAGATAAGGAAAATGTAAGGTACCAATAAGCCACAAGCCACGTGGCAAAGTATAGATTAATAGAAATGGGCTAAACATAAGAGTAAGAGCTAGACAATGATAGGCCTGAGCTAATGGCCAAGCAGTTTAAATAATGTAAGCGTCTGTATGTTTATTTTATAAGTGGGCTAAGGTACCGCTGGGGCTTGGTGGGACCTGGAGAGAAAACTCTCCAGCTACAATACAGAGATAATGTTGGCCAAAACTAGAAGTAATAATAAGTAGTATAATAATGTGTGTAAACTGAAGAAGAAGGGATACTAAAAAATGGGATAGATGACTAGTATGAAAAAATTAATCAATAATATAGATGGTATACAGTTCAGGTAATAGTAAAGATAAATTCATAAAAAGCTCAACTTTGGAACAGTTGATTAAGAAGTTTGGTTTGGAACTCATGAAGCCCATAATAATACCTAAGTATGTTTGTACATTGTCATATTGTCAGCACATTAGGAAACATCAGTAGGGCTGTGTGTGTGTGTGTGAGTGTGTGTGTGTGTGTGTGTGTGTGTGTGTGTGTGTGTACAGAGGGAGATGGAGAAAAAGGAATAACATAATCTCAGACATGAATATAGATTATATATGGGAAGAAGGCAAAGACATTTTTAAATTAATGGAATTAGATGAGATCATCTTGGAACCCTTGAAGAGGCAATGAAAGTATGTTTAGTTTCAGAGGCTGAAATAGAGGAATACAGGGTTGTTCAAGAATGAGTCTGGGGACACTGAATGAAGCTTAATGCTCATAATATGCTTCTAAAAGATTCTTAAATAGTAGAAAATAAATTCAACCATAGGTTTATAAAACAGGGTAGTGTACATATTTTCAAGTCAAATAAAGTTTTATGTTCAGTTGTGTTTTGATATCAGCTTCCAAGATGAGCATATAGGGAGCAGCAGATCAGAGGAATATAAATTATACATGGTGTTATTATTTGCCTGTATTAAGGATTTTTTTCTTATTTTTTCTAAGCTATAGCAAACTTTAATTAAGAGATTGTTCCACTTATTAAAAGTCTTGTTATCATGTAAAGTTTTCTATAGATAGTCATAGTAGTAAAACTATATGAACAATTTTCATGGCAAACCATTAATTTTGTGTAATCTTTATGAAATTTGCCCAACTTATTTCATGGATTTCATTTGCTTTATATATATGAATCTTGTTTAATCATATTTATTTTGCCAACATCCTTAGTGTTATAAATCAGCACAGTAATGAATGAAACTCTAGGTGCCTGGAATTTTAAAAATGAATGCATTATTAATTTTAATGGCATTATTTTTCAGGGGATAGCATAATATTCATCATGAAACACTCAACTGATTTTAACTATGTGTTTTGACTTCCTATACCATATAAAAGAACAAAATAGAGATTATGCAAAAATATTGGTAACCAAGTTTTAGAAACAAGCTTTATTATCCATAGCAAATATAGAAAAATGTATCTGTAGTTATAGACATAGATAGATATATGTATTAGGTAGTTGACTGCCATGACTAATTTCTCAGACTCTGAATCAAGTGTGAAACATGAAGACCAACCCTGGGGCACTTAGAGGCTGGATGCTGTGCTTAATTGTGCATAAGATTAAGTGCAGTTCTTCCATGACCATCAGTTTCCTTGCTAAAGCAGCACCCCTGCAGTGATCATTATGTTTTCTAATCCCATTCAGTGACTAGTCATTCTATGCTTCAGACAATGAAATAAAGACCAATGGGGAAGAACTGGGCAAAATGAATCCACTGTCATCGGGATACTAGAAACTGTGCAGAGGAACAGTTTGTAGTGTGAGTCAGTTAATTCCCTTTATATTTTGGTGTGTAGAAATTATGTAATCATGGTGTGTAGGCATTATGTTATATGCCTATCCCATATACTGCCAGCATATGCTTAAGTACCAGCAGTAAATGAACAATTGTCTTTCCTTTCCCTTTGTTAGAAGGGCTTTATTTCCTGAAAACTAGCATTTTATGAATATTGTAGCAATTCAAAAACCACTATTTGCTTGAATACCTGTGCAGAAAGTTTTGTTGAAATTAAATACTACTGATAAGAAAGAAAAGCACAAAATTTAGTGGAGTATATATGATATTGTTAAAATTCTAAAAAATATAAAAATGGACATATACATATTTATTCTTAAGAAACAATAATAGAGTAGCTTTCTCTGTGTGAAGAAAAGATAGTATCTATGGTGATATTTTATTTTGTACTAAAATGTTATTTGTATGTTAAATAAAGTAGCCCAGGGGTCAGAGCTATTAGCAAGCCATAGGAAAGCTGGGTGGTGGTGGTGCATGCCTTTAATCCCAGCACTTGGTAGGCAGAGCTAGGTAGATCTCTGTGTGTTCAGGGATACAGCCAGCATTGGAGACACATGCCTTTAATCTCAATACCAACCATAGAAGACCTGGAAGTCTCTACAGACAGGCAGTGACAAGACAGTTTACAACCAATGAGAAGGCAGAACCAAAAGTCTTTATAAAGACTTTAACACAGGAAGTAGCTCTCTTTTGGAGAGGTAGGACCACCACAGGAGGAAGGGTAAAGTTTTAGCTCTTAGCTCTGATCTCTTGGCTTTCTTCTTTGCATTGATTCTGTGTTTCTTATTTAATAAGATGGTTGGTTACATCTACATGTATCAAAAATAATTATTTTTATTATATGATTATTTTGAGAGAAATTATTTACTTTGAAAAATAGTCTTTATAAAAGCTTATAGTTGGGACTGGACCTACCTGGACTGAGTCTACCAGGTCGATCTCAGTCCTCGGGGGAGGCTTTGCCCTGGAGGAGGTGGGAATAGGGGGTGGGAGGGTGGGCTGGGGGGAAGGGGAGGGGGCAGGAGCGGGGAGAACAAGGGAATCTGTGGCTGATATGTAGAACTGAATGGTATTGTAAAATAAAATAAAAGGAAAAAGAAAAAAAAGCTTATAGTTGAAGTACAGAGTTTATTTTTAAACACAAATTAAATGGAACTGCTTTGTTACCACACAGTCCTAGAGAAACGTACCACCATCATTCAAAATATGCTTCACTGGATTTCAAAGTTTGGGGTCTATATTGCCCGCAGTGGTGACATCAACAGAGTCTACATAATTATTTTTCTCTATAGTGAAATAGAAGTATATTAAATTTGCCTAAATTCTCTGTGATTAATCTTTAAAGTGTCCTTATCATGTACCCTTCTTATAACATCCACTGTGTGCATACAGTGGGTTAGTTCAATTTTACATCTTAATTCTAAGGTCTTCTAATTTACCATTCAGTTTTGAACCCCAGGACAGAATTTTTAAGAGTGGTCTTAATTTCGTTCCTTCTACCACTTTCTCCTTTTCAGAATGATTGAGTTTATAATTTAATTAAAACATTTTTCTTTTCCCTTCTTTCCTCCATACCTTCCACATACCATTGCCTGCTCTCCTCCATGTTCATGGCCTCTCTATTTAACTAATTGTTATTACATGCATATATGTATATACATATATGTTTCTAAATATAACCTGGTCATTCCATATAATGCACCCTGTATGTATGTTTTCAGGGCTGAATATTTGGCACCGAATAACCAATTGGTGTGTTCGTCCCTGAGGAAGGCCATATCTCCCATTCCCAGACTTCTACCATTTCAATATCCTAATCCATGAGCCATATCCAATCTGTAACATGACCAGAAGCATGGGAAGATAAGTAAGACTGATACTTGATGAAGTGTTTACTTACATTGTTCTGTTATTAATAAAAACTCAGGAGTCAGATATTGGGGTAAAACATGATAGACCCAAAAAGCAGCAGAGGAACAAAGAGCTGACCCTGCCAATCTATGCTTCCCAGATCAAAAAAGTCCCTCCCTGTGTCTGCCTGTGCCCCCTCCCCCGTCTGAGTTCTCCAAAATCTCTATGGCTAATTTAATCAGCTAATCATTGACTCTGCCCTCTGATTCAAGGTTAACTTTATTGTAAGTCTCAGAGTGTCACTGCAAATAAATATCCCCAGCAGCTCAACACCCTAGTAACCGACAATGTCATACAGAAATCCTGAAATCTTGGACCTTAATTTTCTAGTTACTGCAATTCCTTGACTCAGGTAAGTGACTCTGCCTATTAGTCAGCATTGTTATTGCTTTATATTTCAAATTTCATTAAGATTACTCATGATAAATATTCAAAACACTGTATTTTATGAATGCCTTCATTTAATTCTAACACATCATTAAGTATGCATTTAGGTCAGGTTCATAGCCAATATTCAGCTCAGTAATTTAATTGATTGGGTGCTCACCTCACATCAAAGTTCCACATTAGCTCCAGGTAGCTTTTAGCATAAAACTGAGCAAACTCTGGACCTGGAAGTGAGTGAGAGATGGGAGTACTCTAGCCACAGAGGAATTCTTTGTGACAGAGACAAACACTGATAATATTGTATGATACTATTTTCTAATTAGCTGAGCTGCATTGAAGGCCATGTAGTAGAAGAAGACAGGCATATCTCCCATTTGAAGTAGGCTTATTAACACTTGAGTCAGAGTCTCTGTCAATGAATCCTGATTATCTACCCTCTCCAATGCGAAATAAATCCTTTGTTTTCAAACAATTTTTTCCTTTAAAGGCTTGTGATCAAAGAAGAAAAAAGCAGACTTTGTAGAGTAATTTTTAAACGTTCAATGTCCTTGTATTAGCAAAAAGTTTCAGTAATATTTCCCATTACAAACCCACTCTTCAGAGACTCTAGATCTTTGTAGCTGAAATTGGGAGCACGTATGTCCTAATTGGTTGTTATTTCATTTAAACAAGAGATAGAGTTAGTGGAATACTTGTGACACTAATGTAGGAAGGAGGTCCTGTGGACAAAATCAGGCATCAGGGTACAGAAGTGGCCGTGGAGACAAATAAAATCAAAATGCATATAAAAATGTCACCATAAAACCCATTGCCTTGAATACTAGCTTTAAAAAAAAAGAACTAATTAAAACTTTTCTGTCCTTTGTCCAAAAATGAAGAGGAGTGGGTTTTTCCACTGTACCTTGGAATGAGGAATACAGACTGAAAAACACAGAAGAAGCTAAATTAGTTTGACAGATTTGTTTGTTGGTATTAGATTATATCTCCATAGCCTTTCATGCTTCTATATGCCTCTCCATTCTCCAGTAAACATAAACATACAAAAATACAACTGTCACTCTGTGTATTCATGAATAGAGCCTCCAGTATCAAACAGAACTTACATTAAACAGATTTAGATGATTTTATTCTGTTGTCAATCTGTCTCTGATTAACAGGGTCTCACCTAGGAGTATAGCAATGACTGGGGAAGGACTGATTTTTCCCACTGCCTTCTAACCACACGTTTTATACCTATAGTTGATGAGAAACTCCGAAATTATTAAAATGAATGAGGAACACATGCAAAGACAAAATAGCAGGAAGTATTTCAAAGACATTGGTGTTATTTGACTTCTAATTTTACTTCTCATTTCTTCTAAAAACATGGTAAATTTCCATAGACTGATACTTTTGGGGGTTTGTTGCTATTGCTTTTTAATTTTTATTTTCTTAGATTTTGGAGAACCGTTACATTAACTATGAGTTCCAAGGAGTAGTAGACACTGCCAAGATGGATCATTGTGGTGAACATATTCTTTTCACCTTCTTTTAATGTGATGACATTATGAGAGTAAATTTACATATGGAAGTTTAGGTCTAAAATCCCAAAGCCACCTATAGAGATGGATAAGTGGATTTGTTACACTGTCTTAGTCAGTGTTCTATTGCTCTAAGGAGACATGACTACAACTCTTACAAAGAAAGCATTTAATTTGGGCCTAGATTATACAGTTCAGAGGGTTCAGCCCATTATCATCACAATGGGGAGCATGGTGGCACACAGGCAGACATATTGCTGGAGTAGCTAAGAGTTCTACATCCAAATCTACAAAAAGAAGGAAAAGAGAGATTCTGGGCTTGGAATAGCCTTTTTGAAACCTCAGAGCCAACCCCCAGATCAAAATCTAAAAGCAAATTGTATACTTCCAACATACAATCACACAGAATACGCATTTTCTATTGCATAGGGGAGGAAATGGAGCATAGTGAGGAAATAATGGGCCAAAGCATGCCCCAAAACCAGCTAGACAAACTCCAACCTCTGTATCTCCAGGTTTAATGTCAAAGTACTCTTTGGATCTTTAACTCTTTTCAGCTTTGTTGACTGCAGCATATGTCTTTCTTATAATGGTGTCTATCTACTTTATCTCTAAACATTTTTCTTATTGATTCTCTAAATGTGTGACGTCCCAAAGTAGAAATCTGCAGAGGCTTGTTTCTAATTCTAGAGACAGTATGTCTTTGACAGGGGTAGGTGTGGATATGAGAATTATGTGTATACTTAGTTATATCTATCCTTCCCAATTCTTATTCTAAATAAGCTGAATTGTAACTATTAGAAATAAGTTTAAAAAAAGACATTATTAACAACATATGCCTTTAAGAGTAAAAACAGCTCTTTGTTACTGAGTTAGACAACCAAGTTCAATAAGGAATAAAACTCTTTCAACATCCGTTTCTGTATAAATTTGATTTTAACCCACTTATATATGGCATATACTCCATGTGTTTATGCATGTAACTTCAAGCATGGGAACTGTACAAGTTGAACATCTGCCTTAGATCACTTTACTGTGTACTATACTTGTAACTGTATATGGAGGTGAGGTGGAGAGAGAACATGTAAGAGTTGTTACCACATTAACTCCACTCCACCCAAATGAAAGGAAATGGATAACTATATGAAAAGATAACTATAACAAATGAAACCATTTGACCCTAAGAGTCTTTGTCCTACTTTTGTGCTGTAGTGTGTATACGTGTGTGTTGTATTCCAGTGAGTTTGGTTGGGATGGACAGCATGGTGATGGGAGAGCCAATAGTTATTGGAGCATGAGCAACTACTGAGTGGTAATAAGCACTGAAGAAAATGATACTCCTCCCCCAAGCCACTATTGTCTGTCAGTAGCTCCTAATGGAGGGGTGGAGGTTGATGAGCCCTTCTCCCTTCATGAGTAAATGTTGAAGAGTTCAAGGTTGTTCATGTCTTATGCAAGTAATCACAGTTGCAGTGAGCCCATCAGTGTCATGGAATGTCCAGAAGATGCTATTTCACAAAAGTCTCTCTCACCTTCTGGCTCTTACACTGTCTCTGTCCCCTCTTCTCCAATGTACCCTGTTGCTTATAAGCATGCACTGTATAGACAGCCTGTGCAGAACTGAGCATTACAGTTACTTGTTCTATGCATTTTGACTAGATGTGAGTCTCTGTATTAACCGTCATCCATTACTAAGCTGAGGTTTTCCACTGAAAGCTGAGAGCTACATTAATCTATGAAGACAAAGACAAATATTAAGAGACAGTTTGATTCTATGACAATTTAGCAAACCAATGATAATAGGTTATTCACTATGGCTTATGAACTCCCCAAGCATAGATTTTTTGCCAAGGTTACAGTACCATAAATGAATTCAACTAAATATTGATTTGTTAGACCCATAACCTTCTTGTCACTATTGCACAAATAAAAGTATCATTCTAGGCTGGTTATTTTTGTAATTCATAAAGTCAATACGTGGGTAAGAATATTGATGAGTTTTTACCTCTAGCAGCCTGTCTAGTAACCTCTGGCACAATGAAAACTGGCCATCAGGGAGGAAGATTGTAAGTCAGTTTCAGCTTGATTTATCCATGTACCACAACTAAATTCTGCCGTGTCTCAAGTAGCATGATCTTACTATCAAGTGTTATTGGGAAACCAAGAGCAATCACAATAGAACTGTTTGGATGGGTCTCTAGTAGTCACACACTAACAACTCTTGGAAAAATCTACAAATGGGACTAGGATTTTTGTCATTTAGTAATGTGCCTTCTGAGAGAATTATTCTACATGTAGAATACCTCTGTTCAAAACTCTTTTCTTAAAACTTATATTCTCAAAGAAGTCCACAGAAAACAGGTTTTCCATCTTTTTCTTATATCCTTACTATTAACCATGCTTTCTCTATCCCCTCTCAATCTTACCCTCTAATCAACTCTCCTCATCTAACCTCCAGCTCCAATTTTCATATTTACTAATTATATGTTTTAATTTGCTCATTTTCTAAGGAGAGTAAAAGTTTATAAGGCCAACAATTATTATATTATACTAGAAGGAAAAATCACAAAAAGCTGTAGCAGACAGAATTATTATCTGTAATAATATTCATTCCTTCATCTACTGTAAAGCTTGTCTACATCTTTATATATCACGTTGTAGATGGCACTTGATCATCCATCATTGTAGAAATATGCACCATTTCCCCTTATGTGTCTAGCTTGGAGTCAGAATATTCTGAATACAAAATTATGAGTTCAAATTATTTTTATGTGATAACAATCACATGTTCAAACTCAGACTCTCAAAGATAAAATAAGGAAAATAATAACTTTCCATGCAGTTCAAGATTGCAACCTACAAGAGTATTGATTTTGCAATTATTTTCTTAGCTGTTTTGAAAATTAGTCATAGATTTTTTAAAAATTTACAAGGTGTATTTTATAAAAGGAGTCTTGGCTAAGTGAGCACTACAGGAATATCTCACTTTGGAATTTATATTGAATAATCTTTTCTAAATGTTCTAAATGCTCAGCAAACCGTAACACAATATGTCCTAGAGCCTTACAGTCATTACTGCTTTTACCACTGATAACACCATTGTAAAAGATATTCCTATGGTATAAGACAGTATTCAAGTTTATTATATGGTCTTTTTCTATTAACATGACCATAAAAAAACCCCACTATACTTTTCAGTTTCCATATGTTATGGGATCTACAGGGACCAATCTGTTGTATTAGAAAGAGCTATTATAACTTCATATACAGGTTAAGCTACCTTAAATATTTATCATGTAGGAAGTTTCTCCCTCTGAAAATAATACAAAGTACTCCATATTAAATTGAACTTTTCATCTGATATCAAAGTGAAAATAGCTGAAATAGTTTAGAAAAGCAAATTATGTCCCCAGAATTTATCTTCAAATGCATCATTTTTCTTTCTAGACATCATTTTCTTTGCTGGAGAAACAAGAATATTCCATTAGGTTTCAATATTTTGGCACTAGCAATTGCATACTAATATAAATGCAAAAACGTTTAAGCTTAGCAGGATGTGAATCATGATAACCTCCTCTACCTAGTTACATTCACATTGAGCTCTAGTACATTTGATTTTTAAAGGTTAAAATTATCTGCTGAATGAGTATTCCCTTCCCTTTGACAAAGCCTTATAATAAAAGAACAGTTTGAATTTGTAGAGAGCAGGATCCTATGGGAAATAATGAGCTCAGTGAATCACTTCACACCAGAGTCATCTGAAGAGAAACACAAGTCAGTACTTTCTAAAACATGATATATGGGCTTGCTTGAAACAACTATTCCCTTTTGGATGTGCCCACAGACTAGGATAAGTTGCAGGTTGACACTAATAACCAAAATTATCCTAAAAGTTACCCTGAAAGACCTGGTCTATACAATGGAGTAGAGAATAGCTTTACTTGTCACTTTTGTTAAAAACAAGACCTGGAAAAACAGTCCTTAAATAGTGGGATTTGAAAACATTCCTTACTTCTAAGCATGTAGATGTTTCCTCGAGACATTCCAGACTATGTCTAAAACACAGACAGTAACAGGTAGTTTGTTTATCTCTAGCTTGGACTGTGTTTACAGAAAAAAAAGGTAAACATTTCAGGAAGCTCTATATGGAGTTAATAAATGTGAGCCCATTGAAATGAAAAAAAACAAATTAAAAGTAAATACTTCCTCAATAGCCATGTCCCTTCTGATTTATACTTACACAGACTTTTAATACAACATAATTTTGTTAGACACACATTTATTTGCAAGCATAGTCTCTTAGAATTGAGCCCAGTTTAGCTTTCTTTTGTAATAAGAACAAAATGCCTTTTCAAGTTCTCCCAGACACAAAGACCAAATTATATTAAAGTAAGCAGTGTAAGCCCTGAAAAGCCGTGAGTTCAGCAGTGCTAACATCTTGCTGCTTGTCACCTGTGTTAACTGCATTAGCACCGCTCCCTGCTTCTTAACAAGGGAAAGTTTACTGTACTTCCATATTACCCGGTACATTTCCCATTGTTTTTAAATGCTATTTCACCATTTTTAAACAAATGTAATAGCTTTATTGTTGCTCAGTCCTAGACTCAATTTACAACAGTGTTGAATTTAATATGTTCAATGTTCTGGAGGTGTGAAAATTTCAACATGTTTATTTTATTGAATCAGAGAATAGGAATTTAAGGTTAAAACTGTTACTGGTTTTCCTCTAGCCAAATACTTGGTATTGACTATGTAAATAGTAGGAAACCTGTTCTACTGATCAATGATAATTTCAATAATGGGACTCTGGTGATCAAATTGTAATAGAGGAAATGACATAGAAAATTTAAGAATATCTAGCTCCTTTTTAGACATCATCCCACATTTTATGCTTGCAGGAAAACATTCTCTGTTGACTAGAAATTGCTATGAAATCACTGGACTTTTTCTATTCTATCCTATTTTAAATGGCATCCATTGGCTGTGAAGCACTAGATCAGTAATTCTGTTCATTCTCTCCTGGTCCCTTCAACACAATTTAGAAGACCATTCCTGGCATCAGTAATGGACAGTGACATCCCTAGAGTAGTTTTGTAAATATAAAGTTGATTTGAAGATAGCTTTATATTTGGAGAACACTTTCCAGTTTATAGGATGCAAAGTAGAAATCTAACTTAATACTTTTCTGTTTACAGGTTCTTAATAAGGAACACAATTATTGTACAATCTGAATGGCTATAAAGCACATCCTATTATGAATTTTTCAGAAAAGAAGATTAACATGAATATAGTTTAATTATATTGCTGTCTTTATTCAAAATTCTATCTCTTGGGCAGTTTAATGAGAGCTGGCTGTACACAAATTTATAGATAGAAGCAATTGAAAAGGTACTTCAAAATTAGCTCCAATTACAAGGAGGTGCTTTTCTTTAGATTAAAAATTCCATTAGTATAATAAGTATAAATCTGGAGGCAATAACTATGCCTTGCTGGATACTCTATGTATAGAAGATCATCTAATGAAGTGACCTCAAATTACTAATTTAAAACATTATATGGCTCAAGGAGCAGAGACAACAGAGTGTAAGTGAAAAACACATTAGGCTATTTCCAAGTCAAGTCAAGCAAAACGCAACTAAAAGAAAGATGGGATTTGTTTAGAGAACTAAAATGCAACAATGAGGTTTTTTTTTTTTTTTAACAATCGTAGCATGATAAAATAGATTATACTCATACACAACATATGTTACAGCCATGAACATGCAAACTTCTATATGCAAAACACATGCAAACTTCTATATGCAAAAACATTGGTACTATCATAGGTTAAATATTTTGTGAATGAAGATAATCACAAAAGATTGTATCCATAGTCTCATAAAGCAAAATTATCCTATAACCAATTAAAATATCAATGACTTTTAGGATTAATAAGTAGTAATTTGTAGCAGGAATCTTAGAAGTTCTTATTAATAAAATCAAACCTGAGCCAGGTATCGGGATGAACTGGAAGATCAGAGAACCAGAACAAGCCACAGCTAACCTCACCTGGCCAACTTCTCAGCTGGTCTTATTTCCTCAGACTGGAGGCCTCTGAGTCCTCATCCAGAATGAGTCCCAGCTGAACTGCTGCTCAAAAGCCTGAATGCTTCACCAGGCCAAATGCTTAACCAGGCCAAATGTTTAACCAGCCAAATGCTTCTAGTTTCTAGTCCTCATGCCTTATATATCTTTCCTTTATACCGTCACTCTCTGGGATTAAAGGCGTGTGTCACCATGCCTGCCTGTTTCTGGTGTGGCCTTGAACTCACAGAGATCTACCTAGCTCTGCCTACCAAGTGCTGGGATTAAAGGTGTGAGTGCCACCATTTTCCAGCCTTTCTATCTAGTGGCTGTTCTGTCTCTGACCCCAGATAAGTTTATTATGGTGCATAATATTTTGGGGAACACAATACCACCACAGTAATTTAAGATAAATCACTCTGGTTAGGAGGTAGTGGATATTTGTGATTACATTGATTTTCTTTAAAATACTTATTTTTATTTATTTTTTGTGTTTGTGTGTGTGTGTGTGTGTGTGTGTGTGTGTGTGTGTGTGTGTGTGTGTTGTATGTGCTACTGATTTCAAGTACTTTTAGTGGCCAGCAGAAAGGGTTGGCTCCCCTGGAGTAATAGGAGTAATAGGTGTTTGTGACATGAATGCTGGGAACCAAACTCGTGTTTCCTAGAAGAGCTTCAAGAGCCTCTTGATATTCAATATAAGTAATATAATGTCATGGTTCTACTTTACCAAAAATATATTGAATGTGTATAGATAATTAGTGTATTATCCTGTATTATTATTACTAGTAGTAGTAGTAGTATCGATTTTAATCAGGAATAGTCTTGACATAGTCATCAAATCAGTGATGTTAAGGAATATACTAAATCAATTACAGCATTTCAATAAAAGATAGCCTAATCTGTGATTTCTGAAAGTCAGCTTGCATGGCTGCAGGATTATGCAGTGAGAAACTCAGCCTTCACAAAAGTGACAGTCCACTGGAGCTAAGGGCTCTGATGGAGGTCTAAAGCAAGGAATGTAAGATGTCTTGGCATTACTGCCTTTTAAATAATTTGGCTGTTTCCTGCTGTAGATCACTTGTGTGAAGCCATAAGCTTTCTCCCATCGATTACAATTTTGGGATCTATTCACATGGCATATCAGTTCTTTGATTATTTACTGGACATAATTTCTGCCATGTGCTGGGTAACCACACACCCTGAGCCCCACTTCATGGGACAGTCATACAGTCAATTACTTTGGTTCCCACTGCCTAATTTCCACTCTGCTCTCTGAGTCAAATATTAAAAGCTAGCTCACTACTGAAATTATCTCCCATTTGGCAGGACACGTGGTCAAGAAAGAAGTCTTTCAAATAGATCACATTTGGGACCTTTGGAGATGAAAGAACATCCAAGCTCTGTAACTTTTCTGTTTCCAGAGAATTGCCTTTGTTTTGTATGTTTATAAAAACTAGAAACTCTGGAGACTCAGGGTAGAATGAGAGAGAAGAGAAGAAGGAGACAAATAAAGGGACATGGACATAGGAATTATGGTGTGAGCAGATTTATTCCGATACCCTGATGGATTCCTTTGCTGCTTTATAGAGCCTTCTTTGGACCCTGAGAGAAAGATTTTAGGGCAGGACCTTAACAGCTTTTGAAATATTTTGTACTTCATTTAAATATATTCTTTCTCCCAAGATTAGGATGAGTGAGGGATTGGAAGCAAAGTATCTTACACTAGTAAACCATGTGATCATGAGAAACGTTCACCAAGGGTCACCATTATAATACTGGCATTACCGTATGCTTTCTTCTTGGTACTTGCTCTCATAATCCAAGGTATTCACATTGTTCTGTGTAATGAAACATTTAAATCATTTATCTGAAGGTTACCGTCCACCTGTCTTATATAAGCTCAATTGTAATGGAACAGATGACATAATCTGTACTTTCCAGAAATGCATCAGAAGGTAAAAATATGACCGAGAACTCAAGTTTACTTCTTGATTCACACATTCTCTACTCTCTGCAGTTAGTTTTCTAAGGAAGATTAAATAAGTAGAATAAGAACTAAAACTTGCCTTCCTTACTTTACCTGTATGTTACAACTTTCAGTGCAAAATATTAGCAACCCAAGGAAGTGACATAATTAATAAATAGTGTGATGATTATGTTCAACTTTATGCTTCCAGGAATGCCTTCTTCTTCCATGTTCAAAGAAATTATAATTTAAATGGTCAGCATGGTTTCTGAGGACTGTTATGGTTAGTCAGCTTCCATCTCTAACAACAGAGTGCTCGAGAAAACCAACAGGTAAATAGATAAATTTTGGCCAATTGCTTGGAATTTCCCAATTCAAGAATGGGAAAAGGTACTACTTTAGTGCTCTGTAGTGTGACTAATTATTGCAAAGACTGAAACAAATATCTCTTCACTTGAGGTGTGGTGCTGCCATCCAAGCACAGCTTGATGTACCAGTAAATTACTGGGATTAATTAGAGAAGCATGGGTGAGGAGGTTTTGCAAGAGTTTGAGTGAATGGGAAGACAGCTAAGGTTTATTCAGCATGAGGTGACAATTTAGGAATGCAGGACCTGGAAGTATCTGCAACAACCTGCAGGCAGCTCCTCTAGAAGTCCATCTCTCCAGTCCACTACTCTTATCTGGGGAGAGTCCTTGTACATGTTTCAAGTTTTAGCTTCCAGAGCCTTGTAAGTTTCCACCATGATAGAGGGAGACATCATGGGGATAGGGGGAAACCGGGTTCTAGGGAAGTTCCCAGGAATCCACAAGGATAACACCAGCAATAGTGGAAAGGGTGCTTAAACTGGCTTACCTCAGTAATCAGATTGGTGAATACCCTAACTGTCATCACAGAGCCTTCATCCAGTAAATGATGGAAGCAGATGCAGAGATCCACAGCCAAGCACCAGGCCAAGCTCCAGGAGTCCAGTTGAAGAGAGGGAAGAGGGATTCTCTGAACAAGTGGCATCATGATGGGGAAACCAACAGAGACAACCAAACCAAACTAGTGGGAACTCATGAACATTAGACCAACAACTATGGAGCCTCCAATGAACTGGACTAGGTCCTCTGTATAAGCGAGACAGTTGTGTAGCTTGATCTGCTTAAGGGGCCCCCTGGCAGTAGGATCAGATCTACCCCTGGTTCATGAGCTGGCTTTTTGTAGCCTACTACCTATGGGGGGACACCTTGCAGAGCCTTGATGCAGGGAGAGGGTCTTGGACATGCCTCAACAGTATGGACTAGACTCTACTGATTCCCCATGGGAGGCCTTACTGAGGAGGGAATAGGGGGTGGGTTGAAGGGAAGGCTGGGGGGGGGAGGGAAGAGAGGGGTATCTGTCGTTGGTATGTAAAATCAATAAAAATATTCTTTAAAAAAACAAAAAAAGAATTAATAACATGTTATTGAAAGAACATAAGGAAGTATTAGAGTATGCAATATACTTTTCAAAATTGTTCAAAATTATTCTTTTGTATTATGGATTTCAATTTGTAACATCAATTTCACTAATCTTTATAGGTACTAAAAACAACAAATGGTAAGTAAAATTGTTTTCCTGTTCTCCAAAATATTTCATTTATCAGATATTAATAATGTTCATGATTCTTTAATGTAAAATAGAAGAAGCAACATAGTTTACTGACCATAAATAAGTTCTCAAAGTTGTTGAATTTACCGTAAGAGATGATTTAATAGGCTGAAGAATCAAAGACATAAACAGGTCTTAGTAAATACAGCTCTGTATAAGTGAGAAATCAGTAATAGTGAATCAAAAGTGAGCTACAATTATAAGAAGTGTTAGAAGAAAGCTTTGTAATGCAACTGTGGAAAGACAAGTTGTCAAAATGAATAGAAAAACAAATTCATAGGACTCAATACACAGCCAAGAAATAGAGCTACAAAATTAGTCAACTTGATGCTAAACAAAGGCCAACAAAATACAAAAAGAAACAGTACACATTACAAAATGAGATTCTAGATATACCTTAGTGTGCAAATATTGATCCAGATCCAGATATCCCATCCTTCAGAAATTAACCAAGAAGGATTACACATATAAATGTGATATGAAAACTTATAAAAATCTAGATAGAATGCTAAGAGACTATATAAATTGCCTTGTATATGCCAATGACATCCTAGACCCACTAGCAAAACACAACCTAAGAAAGACTTACTAAATAAGGCTTTACTAAGTCAAATCTCTGTTGTGATCGAAACTGTCAAGACAATGAGTAATCACGGTTGAGGTAAATATTTTCAAAAGATATATGAAAAAATATTTATATCCAAATTATAAGAGAACTCTGAAACTAAATAATAACATGTAAGAGCCAAACCTAAAATGAAAAGTAGGAAAAGGACCCAAATAGCCATTTCACCACAGAAGATCTACAATTCCCGATAGGATGGTTAGTGCACATTAATAGCTAACAATTAAGAAGACTCAGAAAGAGAGTCTAGACTTCCAGGTCCTTTTCCCAAACAAACAGATAAACAATATATAATACACAAATATTTGAATTGGAAAGTGTTCAGCATTATATATTATTGGATGATTTCATACTGAAACATATATAAACAAATGCTATACAACTACAGTGGGTGAAACTGATGATAAATGCACTCTTTTAAAGTACCTCTATGTACTAATTAAAATATGGGCCAATGGAAGAATCAGCATCTGTATTTCCTCTGTCACATTCAGAGTCCTTGGTCCTTGAATTCTTCCAGGGAATTTGACCAAGCATGACTCTCTAGACTGATATTTTAAATGAACTGCATTCAGTCAAGCCTCTTATATTTGTTCTGTGATTAAAAAGCAAATAAAACTCATTTAAAAAACATGATGTGTGACCTGAAAATATCAACTTCTTGCCCTTTCCCCATCTTCGGTGATGCAGATCCTTTGTTGTTTAGCTGGAGAATGTAATAGTGGAAGGAATACAGTGTTTACCATCTGTAGCATCCTCCATCAAATAAGACTCTACCAAGGAAAACACAATCTTCAACTTTTATCTGGTACACAGTTTCTGACTGCTGACAAACAGTAAATGCATCAATGTCATAATCAGTTCTGGATCATTACCAATAACATTTTTAAAGGTTTCATAATGACCACTTTTGAAAAGCAATTTAATTTTCATTATATGTATCTGTAGCTACTTGATGCAGGAATACCCACATGTAGTGTTTGCACCGCATGCATTTACAGCTATAAAAAGAATGAATATCACATTCATACATGTGTATATCATATATATAATACATATTATATATATATTATATGCACATATTTCACTCACTAGGAAAAATTCTATATTATCTTATTAAAAATTATCTTTCCCAGTGACATTTGACTCACATCTTGAAACTTAAGTAAATATGAAAAGTTGCAGGTACTTTATATATATTCCATTGTTTTCATGAGTGCCAATTGAATGTATAAGTGGTTTATATGTTACCTGTATACATTCAAATACTATCTTTTATGTGACTTTATATTACTAAAATATAATATGCAGCAAAAACATAATAATAAATATATTGTAATTCTTAACTTGTTACATCCACGAAAAAGAATGACATCTATATCCTAAAACATGAGTGTTACTGATTGTGGAATCTAGCCAAGGGCCAGTTCTCACCTCTGAGATTACCAGAAACAAAGCCAACAGCAAACCTGCTTTTATGCATACAGCGTAAGGACTTCCTTCTTTGTCATTAGTCACAAATAAACTTTTCACAGAGCATTCACTCTGCCTTATGTATTACCAGCCATTTAGGGTGGTTAAAATATAAGCGTAGGTTACATGTTATCTTCTGCACAGGCCTTGAGCATCACTGAATTTCTTACCTCCAGGGAACCCTAGACAACATAACACAGATGGTGAGAAAATAACTGTAATCGATTGCAGGCCCTTTTCCAAATACAGTGTTTCTAATTCATCATCTTCCCTGGAAGCAAAGCTCACTTCCCTCCTTTGTCTGTTTTCATAAATGTTAACTTATGTATGGATTCTATCTTCAGCTCTGCTTTATTCTCCCCACTGCATCCAATTGATGACAACTACTTTCCTAGATTCAACTGCCATCTGTATGTATTTGTATACATATATATATTGAAGACTGCTAGAAATGAAATTCCAGCTGAGAATGTTCCATGACACTTGGAAAGCAAGTGGCTATTGGGACTCAAGACACTTGTGCTTGGATTACCAAGAGCACCTGAAGCTCATTATCTGTGAAAGTATATCCATATTTCTTGTGGCAAACCTGCTTGCCTTTCTACACAATCATGTCTGATACAATTCACATTTGTTTTCTAACCTTCTTTACTGTATAAAAAATATTTTTGACATTTTCACCTCAACTTTAACTCTTATATTTAATAATTTACAAAATCCTAGAAAAATTGATTTTTGAAAGTTCTATTTTATTTTAATATGCATGTGTCTATATGGACTTACACATGCATAAGGATGCCCGTGGACTCCAGAATATAGTGCCAGAGCCCCTGGCAAAGGAGCTATAGGAAGCTGTGAGCTGCCAGATATGGGTGCTAGGAAGTGAACTCTGGTCCTTTGTAAGAGGAGCAAGCACTGTTAACCGTTGAACAGTATCTCCATTACTGGAAATATTACTTCATACAAGGATGACTAATGGCCACTCCATAACAGTCATAAGACACTGTATAAAAGTTAAGTATGATAAAATATGATCAATTGAATTTATTGAAGAATGTTCTTGTCATAAAGAATATCATGTTGTCATGTTCTGGGTTAGAATTTCCTCTAGATAAGCCCAAGCTTGACCTTGGGTATATGGTTTCTAGATGCATCCATGTTATGGAGCAATGTTGTCTGCACAGTTCACTGCTACTGGCCGACTCTGTTTACTCTTCCACCATGACCAATACTCTGGTCTTCCACTGACCTGTAGCAACCTCACTTAAAGAACTGGTTTTGTTTTGTTTTGTTTTGTTTTTCTAGAATGCTGTCCTTTAAAATGTCTTCAGGCATAAGATGCCTCATATAAGACTTAAAAAAAAATCACACTGCCATGAAAATCTTCTCTCCTAACATTAATGAAAATCACTACTCCATTTGATAGCACTCTTTTTTTTTGTTTTGTTTTTGTTTTTGTTTTGTTTTTTGAGACAAGGTTTCTCTGTGTAGCTTTGCGCCTTTCCTGGGACTCACTTGGTAGCCCAGGCTGGCCTCGAACTCACAGAGATCCGCCTGGCTCTGCCTCCCGAGTGCTGGGATTAAAAGCGTGCGCCACCACTGCCTGGCTTGATAGCACTCTTTATTCTTCTCTTCCTAAGCACCAAGAACAGATGCAGACATGATATTTATCAGTGTATTATACGATACTTGTGTATTCCCTGTCTGTTTGCTCCCAAAAGACTACAGATTCTACTAAGAGCATAATTTAATCTATTTGTACACTACTCTGGCTACCATCTTAAGTTTACTGTAAGAAGAATGCTTACTAAGTTGCTGAAACTTAGAAAGTGAATAGAAAGAAAAGGCTGTGTGATGCTAAGCTGTAACTGCTAATTGTGTTTGGTGTCTGTCATGTAGTATGACAAGGAAAAGTTATGAACTTTCACGCAAATGAATTTAAGCTGGTCAACATTAATTATATTGTTATAATCATTCTATAATTGTTATAAAATTTTAAACTGTAATTTGGATAGGAAATATCTTATATGCTTGTGTTTCAAATTAGTTGCCTGGTGGTGCTGTTGAGAACTTCTAGGAAGTGAAGTCTGGATGGGCTTTGAGTTTCCAGAGCTGTCTCAACTTTCTGTTTTTGCTTCCTGATTACTGATGTAAACGACCTTGACCACTAGTAATCTCCCTCCCATGACTCTTCTTCCTCTTTTTTTTTTTTTACTTTTTTAAAAATTTTTACTACTTTTTAATTCATTTCACATACCAACCATAGATCACCCTCTCCTCCCTCTTCCCACCCCCAGGTTTCCCCCCAACCCTCCTCCCATTCCCATCTCCTCAAAGGCAAGGTCTCCCAAGAGGAGTCAGCAGTAGATTCACTTGAGGCAGGTCAGATCCCCTCCTCCCTGCACCAAGACTGTGCAAGGTGTTCCACATAGGCACTGCTCTCCAAATAGCCAGTTCATGCACCAGGGATAGGTCCTGATCTCACTGTCTGGGGGCCCCTAAACAGTTCAAGCTAAATGACTGTCTTGCCTATCCAGAGGGCCTAGGCCAGAACCATGGGACTCTACAGCTATTGGTTCATAGTTCATGTGTTTCCACTAGTTTGGCTAGTTGTCTCTACCTTTTCCATTATGATCTCAATGTCCCTTGCTCATAGAATCCCTCCTTTTGTATCCACTTGAACTATAAGCCAAAATTAACCATTATTATTTTGTTTCTTTTTTAAAAGATTTGAATGGTAATATTAATTATTTGTGTCTATGTCTGTCTTTGTATGGGTTCGTGTATATGAGTGCAGTACCCATGGAAACCCAAAGAGGAGGTGGAAAATCTGGATCTGAAGTTACAGATAGAAAGAAGTTGCCCAATGTGGGTGCTAGGAAGTGAATTTCCTCTGAAAGGGCAGGATGAACTTTTATCTGATGAGCCATCTCTCTGGCCCCTTAAATTGTTTCTTGTCTGCCATTTTGTCACAGGAGTGAGAAAAGGAACAAATGCAGATAGTGTGCCATTTAATAGGGAATTTATTGTGTATGAATGATTATGCCTCATGTAATTAATCTATTTTCAACGTTTGATATTATTGTATTTCCATTGGTAAAGGAATATGATTAGGAAACATTAGGGAGACTGATTTACAGACAAGTTGCCAGAAATCATTAAATAATTGAAATATAATCAATATGTGATCCTTTTTCTTAGAAGCATTGTATTTCTCTGTGAACTTGATTAAGAGAATGAGGAGTTTTGAGGAAAGGTTGAGTCAATTAAACCTTAGAAGGGCTTCCTTGTAGTGGAAAAGTTTCATCTTTCTGTTGAAATGTTAAAAGTACTATTTGATTAAGTGTAAGGCATAATCCATGAAAGGAACCCATTCTTGACACTGTGCTAATGGCCAAGAAGCTATTTGAAAGCCAACACAAAACAAACCCAATGGTATTTTGGTTTTTTTGTTTGTTTGTTTGTTTTATATTGCTTTTTGGAGGCTTTTTTTTAACCTTACTGGTCTTTCACATGTTTACTATGGTTTCCAAGTTTGTGTTTTTATGGGAGTGTGTATGTGTTCTGATGTTTCTTTTTTTTTTATTCTGCTTTCCTTTTTTGCTTGCTATTTTTCTCGATAAAGAGAAAGAAAGGAGACATAACAATGGATAGATGGGAAGATAGGGAGAATCTGAGAGGAAATGACAGAAGAAATACTGTGTATTCAAAAAAAGTTTCCAAGAAAAAGAGAAGCACAAAAATTTCACAGGTCCCCAATTTGACAACAATCTCATAGATTCATTAGTAAAAATTACTTCCAAAACAGCTATTGGGCGAAGATATAGTAAGATAATACCTGAAAGTTCCATTTCAAGATGCCTGTGGAAGTGACGGTTTATCTTAAAGGATTGCCAGTATCAATGAGTAGCATCATAGATTCATGGGCTCCTGAAGGTCTTCATCAGAATGAAGACATGTGAGTTGTATTTTCCATTGAAAGACCTAGCCCTTCAGGCTTACACCCCCAAGCCTCAGAAAAGGAGAAACTTCAAGCACCAGGAAATGAGAAACTAAAAATCTAGTTCCAAGGGCAACCTGACACAGCCATTGTTCAATCTCCCCTGCAACCATATAACAATGTAAAGAGATTTCTGTTAAGAGATGTGCTCAGCTGTGACTGGGATAGTTGAAGGTGTTCCAGGAAGGACCACTGTGACCTTTGTGTAAACTCCACTACTGCCCTGATACCCCCCTTGAGGTTTCAGGAAAAATGTACATGTGGACGTGACTGTACCCCCTCTGTGATCACTCTGTACACAGACCATGATCTTGTGAAATGAAATTGTATGGGAATTGTAATCTTGTGGGTTTTGTGGGTTTTTCCTTTATAAGCCCTTATGGGGCTACAGTAAGATGCGACTCTTGCTCTTGGGAGCAGAGGAGCCCTTCTGTACAGAAGCTTAATAAATCCTCCTGCTATTGCATCAACTGGACTGGAGTCTGGATTCTTGGGGTGCCCACTTGAGACCCTAAACTTTGGGATCCAACATGTGGTGATATTTTATTTGTACTGAAATGTGATTTTAATTTTATGTTAATAAATAAAGTTGCCCTGGGGTCAGAGCTATTAGAGCCATAGCAAGAGCATGGTGATTAGAAGAGCTAGGTAGATTTCTGTGTGTTCAGGGATACAGCCAGTATTGGAGACATACGCCTTTAAGACCTGGAGGGCGGTACTTACAGGCAGTGATGAGGCAGTCATGTGGTTGGGTTTACAACCAATGAGAAGGCAGAACAGAAAGACTATTTAAACAGAGACAAACAGGAAGAAGCTCTCTCTCGGGGAAGCTAGGAGCACTGCAGGAGGTAAGATTTTATCTCTGAGCTCTGACCTCTCGGCTTTCTCTTTTACATTGGCTCTGTGTTTCTTATTTTAATAATACGATTGGTTACATCTACATCTGGCGCCCAACGTGACAAGAATCCATTAAAAACTGCTTGGGGCCGGCTCCCTAGCCGGAGCAACCGGCTCCCTAGCCCCGGCCCAGGTCTGCTTGGGCTCAGGCTGGACTGTGAGCTGCTTGCTTAAAGCCAGTGCTACAAACAGCTCAGGCCTGCCCTGCTAAACAGGGCCCCTGCCTGTAAAGCCAAGCCTTGACTCGGATCAAGAGGGAACAAGTGGCTGGCTTTAAGCTTTAGCCGGCTACCCCTTCGCTTTCACTTTCACTTTCACTTTCGCTTTCGCTTTTGCTTTCTCTCTTGCTTTCTCTCTGTCTCTCTGTTTCTGTCTGTCTGTCTGTCTGTCTCTCTCTCTCTCTGGATTTACACCTAGGACACTAGGTGGCTGTTTTGAAATTCGCTCGGATTTCTACTGTTCTATGCAGATTTGGTAAGTCATAAAGGAAACTATTTAAAAGACAAATTTTTTCCACATTTAAAAAAATGGGTTTCCTGTGTACATTGGAAGAAAATTGGGTTTTGTTTGAAATTTTAGGCAGTCTGACAACTATATGAAAAGATTAGTATTATGGGAATTATGCAGTTTATCACCATGCTTATTCTCATTTTACTATTTAAAAAGATAGTCGATTTAAGTGCCAGGATAACAGCTTTAGAAAAACCTGTTAATTTTAACAGTGAAGTTGGTTCAAGTTTGGATCATAAGGTTACAGACAGAAAGCCTGTTTTCACACAGTCATCCTTAATTTATCCTGTAACCGTACAGCAGATGCCTGATCAAATGGCTACACAAAATATCTGGGCTCCAATTGAACTGATGGATTTTAAAAGGTTTAAGGAGGCAATAGTATCTTATGGCATGCATTCCCCATATGTAAAGCAAATGTTAAACTCTTGGTCAACATATAATAGGATTATACCACAGGACTGGCGGGACCTTGCACAAGCTGTTCTGGAACCCAGCCAGAGAATTCAATTTCTAACGTGGTTTAAGGAGGAAGCTAGAAATGTAGAAACACAATGGAGGGATAAAGGAATACAAGTTTGTCAGGATCAGCTTATTGGAGAAGGCCAATATGCTTCAATACAAACACAATGTTTATATGATGTTCAAACCGTAATTTTATGTCGAATGGCAGCCTTGAATGCATGGGACAGAGTTGATGAACCAGGAAAAAAACATGAGTCATTCACAAAGGTTATGCAAGGCCCAAAAGAATCTTTCACAGATTTTTTAGAAAGACTGGCTTCAGCAGTAAACAGAATGGTCTCAGGATCAGAAGCTAGTAAGGTAATAATTGAAGCTTTGGCATTTGAGAATGCGAATGCAGCATGCAAAAGAATAATCAGGCCGTTAAGGGCAAGATCTGCACCTTTGGAAGATTGGATTAGAGAAACAATTAATGTTGAGGCTGATGAGCATGATGATACGTGGGTAGGAGAAGTAATTTCAAAAGGTTTGAGGAGTGTTAGATGTTTTGGGTGTGGAAAGCAAGGACATTTTAAAAGGGACTGTAAACAGGTCATTCCTAGAAGCAATGTTTCTTCAAGGAACAATGACAACAGAAGGCCCCTTCCTTCTGGAGTATGCAGAAGGTGTGGTAAGGGAAAACACTGGACCAACGAATGTAGATCAACAAAGGACAGACAGGGTAATCCTTTGCCTCAGTTTTCGGGAAACCCCCGGAAGGGCCTCATGCAGGCCCCCATAGCAAAACCAGTTCAAACCTTTCCTGCAGCTGTAGAGGAAATCCCTGCTCTGAGCAATTAAATAACCAAATGACTATTGGAATAAATCATGCTGGTCAGGATGATGAAAAAGAGAGAATAGAAAATTCAGGAGAAAACATAAAGAAAATTTTTTGGCAAACTTCTATTAATGAACAGAGACCAAAATTAACGATAAAAATAAATGGTGTTTTGTTGTCTGGTCTGGTAGACACAGGTGCGGACATTACCATAATTGCACCAGAATTTTGGCATCCAGCTTGGCCTCTTCAAGAGGTAAACGTTCAACTGTTAGGAATTGGGACATTATCTGGAGTGAAACAGAGTGCAAGATGGCTGGAATGTATAGGTCCAGAAGGACAGAGAGGAAAATTAAAACCATATGTCGCTAACATAGCTATGAACCTGTGGGGTCGAGACTTGTTGCAACAATGGAATACTCAGATTAAAATCCCTCCAATCTCAGAAACAAATCATAAACTAGCACATGTTTCTGAGAGAAATATTAGAAGGCATTATTTTGAGTGGTCACCAGCAATCCATATTATACAAGAACAGGGCTTAGGCCGGGCGGTGGTGGCGCACGCCTTTAATCCCAGCACTCGGGAGGCAGAGCCAGGCGGATCTCTGTGAGTTCGAGGCCAACCTGGGCTACCAAGTGAGCTCCAGGAAAGGCGCAAAGCTACGCAGAGAAACCCTGTCTCGAAAAACCAAAAAAAAAAAAAAAAAAAAAAAAAAAAAAAAAAAAAAAAAAAAAAAAAAAAAAAAGAACAGGGCACAACAACTGATAATCTTCCAAAAATACCAACAGCTCTACCTTTAAAATGGTTAACAGACAAGCCTGTATGGGTTCAGCAATGGCCTTTAACAACAGAGAAACTCCAGGCTTTAGAAGAGCTGGTAGAAGAACAGCTAAATGCTCAGCATATTGAACAGTCAACCAGCCCTTGGAATTCTCCTGTATTTGTTATTAAAAGGAAATCTGGTAAATGGAGAATGGTAACAGACCTTAGAGCAATTAACAAAGTAATTCAGCCGATGGGCTCTCAACAATCTGGAATTCCTTTGCCTACTCTGTTACCAAAAGGATGGCCTCTCATAGTTATTGATTTAAAAGACTGTTTCTTTTCAATACCCTTACAAGAAAAAGACAGAGAAAGATTTGCTTTCACAGTGCCTACTTAAAATAATTCTCAACCGGTTAAAAGATTTCAATGGAGGGTCCTCCCACAGGGAATGTTAAATGGCCCAACTCTGTGTCAATATTTTGTACAACAGCCATTGGAAGTGATACGTAAAAAATTTCCTAAATCTATAATTTATCATTATATGGATGATATTTTACTAGCTGACTCAAATGCAGATACTTTAGAAAGAATGTTTGAAGAAGTAAAGAAAATTTTGCCTTGCTGGGGATTACAAATTGCTCCTGAAAAGATACAAAGAGGAGATTCTATTAATTATTTAGGATATAAAATAGAGCTACAAAAAATTAGACCCCAAAAGGTGCAAATTAGGAGAGACAGACTACAGACTCTTAATGACTTTCAAAGATTATTTGGAGATATTTCTCATCTACGAACTATTGTTGGGGTAAAAAATGATGAACTGACTAATTTGTTCAAAACCTTAGAAGGTGACAAGGACTTAAATAGTCCAAGAGAATTATCACCTGAAGCTGAGAAAGAATTGGCCTTGGTAGAAAAGAAAGTACATGAAGGGCACGTGGATCGTATTGATCCAAAGCTGGATTGCATTTTGGTTATTTTACCTTCTAGGCATTCCCCTACTGGAATATTAATGCAGAGGGAAGATATTATATTGGAATGGATACTTTTACCAAATAAACCAAATAAAAAATTAAAAATTATGGGGAAAAAATCTCTGACTTGATTTGGAAAGGAAAATTGAGACTTCGTCAATTAGCAGGAATAGACCCAGCAGAAATTGTCGTACCTTTAACTAAGGAGGACATTGAAAAATTATGGACAGAAAGTGAACCTTGGCAAAGAGCTTGCAGTAATTTTTTGGGAGAACTTAACAGCAAATATCCCAAAAGCAACAGAATTGATTTTATAAAGAGAGCTGATTGGATCTTGCCTCGAATTGTACGGCAAAAACCCATATCTGGAGTTCGTACATTTTATACAGATGCCAACAAACAAGGAAAGGCAGGTTACAAATCAGAAAATTTAAGTAAAGTGGTACAAAGTCCTTATAATTCAGTGCAAAAATCAGAATTGTATGCTATTCTGTTGGTATTAATGGATTTTTCAGAACCTCTCAACATAGTAACTGACTCTCAGTATGCTGAAAGAGTGGTATTACATATTGAGACTGCAGAATTTATCCCTGATGCTTCAGAATTAACTTCACTATTTATTCAATTACAAGATACAATCAGGAAAATGAGTCATCCTTTATATATAACTCACATCCAATCTCATACTGGTCTGCCAGGCCCTCTAGCACAAGGCAATGATGAGATTGATAAATTATTGATAGGAAATGTGCTGGAGGCCTCAGAATTTCATAAAAAACATCATGTCAATAGTAAAGGTTTAAAAAAGGATTTTCCCATAACCTGGCAACAAGCCAAAGAAATAGTAAAGAAATGTCCTACTTGTTCCTTCTATAATCAAACACCATTACCAGCAGGATGTAACCCAAAGGGTACTCAGAGGAATGAAATCTGGCAGATGGACGTGTTTCACTTTGCAGAATTTGGAAAACTGAAATATGTACACCACACTATCGATACTTATTCAGGATTTCAATGGGCAACTGCTCTGAGTTCTGAAAAAGCTGATTCTGTAATCACTCATTTGCTAGAAGTTATGGCCATCATGGGTATACCTGCACAGATCAAAACTGACAATGCTCCATCATATGTCTCTGTTAAAATGAAACAGTTTTTTGCTTATTACAATATAAAGCATATTACAGGTATACCACATAATCCTACAGGTCAAGCAGTTATAGAAAGGTCAAACAGAACTCTAAAGGATATGCTAAATAAACAGAAAGGAGTAACAAAAAACCCCAGAAATAGACTGCATAATGCTCTATTAACTTTGAATTTTCTGAATGCCAATGAGAAAGGAACAACAGCTGCAGAGAGACATTGGGTAATAGAAAAAACTACAGAATTAAATCAGCCTATATACTTTAAGGATGTGCTGACCTCAGAATGGAAGCCAGGGTATGTATTACGTTGGGGACGAGGTTTTGCTTTTGTTTCTACAGGAGAAGATAAGCTGTGGATACCTTCAAAATTGATAAAGGTTCGATTTGAACAAGAGAAACCTCTTAATTAGAGGAGGTGATAGTTCATCAATCAGCATGAACATCCAATTTAAACTAACTTGTACCTGTAACACATGTCTTTTCATTTAATCAGATAATAACTTGCCAAAAAGGAACATCCCCAAAATTAGTCTTGGGGAAAGGTTTTTGTTTTTGTCTTTTAGGAGAATGAAGGTTAAGGAATCTGAAGAACACAAGACAAATGAGACAACTGAAGAAAAGGGACAAATCATCTATCCCAGGAAACAGAGTGAAACGGTGTATGGGTATATATTATCAAAAAAATTTTATGTCTTCTTAAATGTTTGTTTCTGCTTTTCTCTAAAGATTTAACACTATTGGTTTTCTAATAGTCCCAGTTCAATTAAAATTTAAAGCTGACTTTGGAGTTGGAGAATGGCTCTCTCCTTCTTTAAACTCAAGCATGTTGTTAAAAGGAAAATGCAAACTCCCTGTATCATGCCAGAAAGAGCCATTTTCTGCTATGGGACAGGACAAAAGCAAAATTAATTAAGGGACTATTCTATTACTAATCTCAACTCTTTGATTCTATTCTGATTCTTTAAACTTTTCTTAAAGTATAAATTTTATATCAAAATTTACAAGATTAATATATATATACATTTTAAACTTTGTTAAGATATGAATGGTCATATAGAGTACTAACTAATTCTAGAAAAAAGGCTTCAATGAGCTGCATATATATGTCTTTGTGTTCGAGTCTCTTATCAGTTTTCTGCAGGAAATTACGGCCAGGCCTAACATCAACTGAAATCTCCGGAAAGAAGATGGGGCCCCACAACAACAACAACAACAACAATTCCACGTGGACAATAATAATATCACTAAACTGACAAACATCATCTACAGATCAGTTTTGAACTACAAGGTGCTCAGAGCAATTTTGAGATGACTAGCTGAGATGATCCAGTCTCAAAGACTACTTGAATAAGGACTTGAGATAAACCCTGAACTTTGGCTTTATACACAGACTGGATAATAATGAAGGATATAGTTACCTTTCCTAGAATTTGACAATTAACCTAAAATTTTTCTTTCAGGATAAAGATAACTTCGCCCATACCCAGCGGGAAGCAATTTTAAGAATACGACGCCCACATTCCCAAAGAGGTGGTGTGGGTCGGGTTTTTTTTTGGTCTTTTTAATGGGTTTTGGGTCTGAGATAATTTTCATTATTTAGGGGGGTAGGTTACAAGTTGTTGTCAAGGGTTAGGAAAAAGGCTAAGCAAAGGAGATTAGATTTAAGGTTCTTGTTTAAAAAAAAAAAAAGAAAGAAAGAAAGAAAAGAAAAGAAAAAGACAATTACTAGTTTTAAATACTTTACATTATTACCAACTATTAGGATATAAAGAAATGAAAGTTAGTACTTAGACATTACAATAGAAATTGTAGTCATATTATATATGTTTTAAAAATTGAGCAGATATATTTTAGACAGGTCATCTTCAAACCCTTCAGAAATCTACCGAATATGGCATTTAAAATATTTTAATAACTTAGAAATTTTTCTTTTTTGAGACATGTCGGCTCCTGGCAGTACCAATCTACTTCAGAGAAAATATGGGCATTGAAGAAACTGCATATGGAGTCAACTTTCATTGTGGCAAAAGTTAGCCACTGGACAACAAAGTATCCTCGTATCAACAAGACAAAATGGACAGACAGAACACGAAACAAAGGACTACCGATTCCTGCCAAAACAAGTGTGGTTATGGCTTTATCAGATGGCATCTTCTGAGGCCAGGACAATATGGCACCATCCCTGAAGTGGCCTTCACAATCTGGAAAAGGTACAGTGCCCTTTTCTTTGAAGGCAGCTGAACAGGCAGTGGGCCGATGGCTTCTCTTGTGCAATGGAACAGCAACTGAAAGCTCACGCCTCTCAATAGTAGACTGGCATTTAATAGAGGGATGTGGAGAAGGGGATGCTTAGATGAAGCCATATATACACAGCCAAGAAGAATGGACAGCTGAATTCAAAAACCATCAACAATTTCCAGAATTTAAAATCCTGAATCATGACATGACACTAGTGGAATTCAGGTGTTTCTGGTACATGGACTGCTCTCACCCAATGTGAGGTTGAACTGTTGACCTTGTGTACAACCTACTTCACAAATGAGTCTGTCAGATATGCTAAGCCTATAGGCTGAAGATGATGCCCCAACACTGTGGAGAAACCTCAGGTGACTGTCCAGGCAGCTGGCTGTTTCTGTCAACTCACAAAATTTTTGGAAGTTGCTTTTGTGCACTTCCTGTTTTTATTTTTGTTAGCTAATATTATTTCCTTCTTGGGTCTCTGAGGGAGTTGAAGATTAGTTAGTTATAGTTGAAGATTAATTAGGATAGAAAGTGAATTAGATACATTTTGGACTTACTAAAATAGGATAGATAAGGGAATTATTTTCTCTGATTTGTCAAATACAAATGGACTAGACATCGTTTAGGTATTTGTTACTTGTATATATTGTATATAGTTATTGTACTTTTGTATATAGTTTTTCTTTTGCTAGTTATAACCTTTTGCCTTTTTTCTTTTTATTAAAATAGAAAAGGGGAAATGTGGTGATATTTTATTTGTACTGAAATGTGATTTTAATTTTATGTTAATAAATAAAGTTGCCCTGGGGTCAGAGCTATTAGAGCCATAGCAAGAGCATGGTGATTAGAAGAGCTAGGTAGATTTCTGTGTGTTCAGGGATACAGCCAGTATTGGAGACATACGCCTTTAAGACCTGGAGGGCGGTACTTACAGGCAGTGATGAGGCAGTCATGTGGTTGGGTTTACAACCAATGAGAAGGCAGAACAGAAAGACTATTTAAACAGAGACAAACAGGAAGAAGCTCTCTCTCGGGGAAGCTAGGAGCACTGCAGGAGGTAAGATTTTATCTCTGAGCTCTGACCTCTCGGCTTTCTCTTTTACATTGGCTCTGTGTTTCTTATTTTAATAATACGATTGGTTACATCTACACCAACACCCATAATACAAAAATTTCTGAAAAATAAAAATCTTTTTTGGGTTATTTTTATTCAATATTTTCAGAACCATTCTGGTTATCAGAAGAGAGTCAGGTTTTATTTCCTAAAACTTGGAGATTTTCTGCATCGGGTCTTACAAAGGCTGCTCTTTGTTGGTATTGATCTGATAGAAGGGTCATCTGGACCCTGCATGTGCCCCTCCTAACATGGGAGAACCATGACCCTTCAGCCTATCTTGCAGGGGAGACTTCCAGCCCCTCCTGCCCTGACAGTCTTTTAGGAGTTCACCACCTAAAAAATGTCACACTGATCTCTTTGATCTCCCTTTCAGTCTCTTCCTGACTTCGGATCGTGTGACCTCCTACAGCAATTCCCTAGGGGCAGTGCTGGTCAGGGAGCTTCTCTAACTCAAATCATTCTTCCACCTGGCTGCACACCGTCCAATGTGAAAGATCAGAAAAGAAGCACAAAAGACCACAACTGTCAAGCTGTCAGTGGACAGGTGACTGCTCCAATGCCAAATGACCCTCTGGGTGAAGGCCAGTGATGTTCCAAAGCCCTGAGAGATAGACATTGTGTTGTAAGATGTGTTACTAAGTACATGTTGTAGATGTCAGTGATGGCAATGTCAGAATTCTCGTATGTTTTCTTTGTTGAATTTAGGAACTGTTTGTTTATTAAACTTTTGAATATACTGTCTAAATAATTGTGACTTAGCTGCTAGAGTTGTTGCTTTAGAAACAATATCACTATTACATTGCAGCTACCCTTCTCTTGCGAGAATTCATCACAGGAATTACTTTTGTAGTTGGACTTTCTTATCAGAAAGCCAGCTCCCCAATAATGACACTGAGACTTATTAGTAATTATGAAAGCTTGGCTGTTAGCTTAGGTTTGTTCTCAACTAGGTGTTATAACTTAAATTAACCCCTTTATATTAATCTGTATTCTGCCATATGGCTTGTTACTTATCCTCCATAATGTAGGTCCGATTTCCACAGTGTCTCATTGGCATCTCTTGCTCCTAGATTCATCCCCAACTCCTCTCTCTCTCCCTGGAAGTCCCACCTATTCTCTTTCCTGCCTAGCTATTGGTTGTTTAGCTCTTTATTAACCTAATCAGAAGGAGCCACAGGCAGATGAAACAAAACAGAGACACATCTTGACAGTGTACAAAAAGAATATCCTACAACATATATGATATGTTTTGCTTTAGAAAAGCCTATCTAGGCAAAGGGATAATTTCAATCATTTTTTTTAGACACCAAGGATCAAGTCACATCAAGAGAAAATATTGAAATATTAGCAACTTACAACAAATCTTGCTGTTTTGTGAGATGCAAAGTATTTTATGTAGTATTCACAAACAAACCATTTATCAGAAATAATTAAATATGTTGGGAGAATAGTTATAAATTCATTCTTTATACTTAGATGTTCCATTTTATGTATATGAATATCTGACTTCATGGATATGTGTGCACCATGTGCATACCTGATACCCACACAGAAGTGGGTACAGGATTCCCCAGAAACTGGAGTTAGAAATGGTTGTAAGCTACATGTGGGTGCTGGTAATTGAACCCTTTCCTCTGCGAGACCAACTGTTCTTAACTGCTAATTCAACTCTTCAACTTTATGAATTTATTCTTTAAATTTTTATTGCATGTTTTTGTTTACTTATTACTTTGTGTGCTGCATGCATGTGGCGTTCAGAGGACAACTGTGGGAATCCGTTTTCCTCTTCTACCATGTGAGTCGCACGTTCCAAACTCAGGTCATCGGGCTTAGCTAGAAGCAATGTTGCCCACAGATTTTTAATGAAATAAGGATTTGCTTTCAATTATATATTCCATCATTGATTTAAAATATTTGGGAAATTGGAATATTTTACTTTTTATTTCAGTTCATTGTCAAAATAAATACATTTGGTGTGTATGTAGTATATAAATAAAAGGATCCGATTCTCCATCTATAAAGAAACATTAGCTGGATACATATATAGTCAATAGGAAGCCCATATTGATTTCTAGGAAATTTAGTTATGGCTGAAGTTATGGCATGAATAGCTTGTGCAGAATTTTTCCCTTCCAAGCAAGTGAACCTCTATCTAAAATGTGATAATTGTTCTATCTTTAGTGGAGAAATCCTAAGAAGGAATGCTTTGATCAGCATATATCCAGAGTTTCATGCAGGTAGAAACCATTAATTCTATGAAGGAAGACATGTTATTTAATATTATAACTGTTAATTATCAAATCATGAAAAAAATTCTGGATCTGATCTTTCAGGAGACAATAATTTTGATGAGTTTCCTTTAAGAGAAATAAAAGCCTACCATTATTCAATGCTATTTCTATTTAAAAATAAATATCTCAATGCTATATCTGTTTTCAGAAAGCTCATAAAAATTATTTTAACCTTTTTTAAATAATGTAGAGCAGCTGGTAAGGCAGCTCAATGGTAGAGTGGCAGGAAGCCTGCCTAAAGTATTTAAGACTTAGACTCAGTCTCCAGCATTACCTAAAACTGTAACTAATTGTATTTTCATGAATCTTTACAAAAAGCAATAAGGAAAAAAAGAAAGAGAAAATACTTTCCTGAAGTGACTAAATAAAATAGTTAATTTCAATTAAAAAATTGAGGTGTGAAATAAGTAAATTAAACAGGAAACAAAGCATTGTAACTTACACCCACTCAAGTTTGGAATTCTCAAGTTCCCCATGAAGCCAGCTGAACGATGCATAATTGCATCTTCAATTAGACTTTTGAAGTGATTAACCTACCTAGCATTGCTTGTTTCATGAATATATTATTTTTAAGTGATCAAAACAGTATTTGTTGAGAAATGTTAAAGACTTGGGTTCTTTGTTGTTGTTTTTTGTTTTGTTTTGTTTTACAGAACTGTTTAAATAGAATTTACAAGCACATTTAGAAAAATCCTAATAGATTTTTTTTTTATTTTATCCAAATGAGTATGCTCACTATAGAACATTATTCTGTAGCAGCTGAAGTAAGTAATCTGTAGGTGGAATATAAAGGATTACATCCTAACACATTTACTGACAGTACCCCCCTTTATCTTCCATAGCAGAAAGACCACATGAGAACTGGGACAGCAGAGAACAACTGTTGAACTACGGATGCATTGATCCCCTTCTTCACATCAGCAAAGATTGGAAATTATCTGTGCCAAAGAACTTACTTGCTCACTGGAGAAAATGGAAATGTTACTGTTTAGATTTAGATCCCTGAAAAGCTAGTAAATAAAAATGAGAGAAAGGGTTTCTTCGGTATTATGATTATGAAGAATCTGATTGAGGTTCTGCTCTAAGACAAGAGAAAACTCTGCAGCATCTGTATGTTGATATAATTTCTTCTTTTCTTACTTTATTGAGAACAGTCTCACCATAGTCAGCACAATTTTCATTAGAAGCCAAGAAAGAGAAACGAAGTACTGTTGACACAAATGGGACAAGAGATTGTTTTGTGAAACACCCCATTTCGAAAAGCCTGAGTTCTGTTCACACCACTGTAGCTACACTGGCCATTTAGTGCCTCCACGCTGAGCAGAAACAGAATGGTTTAGAACACAGGTTGAAAAAAACCTCTACATTTGGGGGTAAAAATCCTTGAATAGGGTTGATCTTAAAAAAAAAAAAAAACTAACATAAAGTGTGGAAGATGCTATTTATGTTGGATTCAGCCTTAAACATAACAAAATTCTTCCATCTCATTGTATCAATGTAAATTAGGCAAAAAGTCAGAAACTGTCAGAATCATTACTGATTATATATATATATATATATATATATATATATATATATATATATATATATATATAAAATGTGTGTGTGTGTGTGTGTGTGTTGGGAGTAAGTTTCCAAAAGTTTAAAATGATTAGTATTGAAATGTTTAGACCTAATATGAATGATAGTTAAAAAAGGAATGCATATCTACAAATATATGAATTGATTATAAACATAAATATATGCCTTCAAAATATTTGTTTATTTATTTGAAATCAATGTTTTGTAAAAGACCTAATGGGTACAGTAAAAATTAAAGTATTAGTAAAATATTTTACAAATATAAAAATATAGCTGTATATTAACATTGCAGTAAGAGAATATGCATTATGAAGGAAATGATGTTCTCAAGTTTCCTCAATCAATTAAATTTTAGTTAAGGCTTTAATCTTCCACTTTTCTGTCTTTCAAATGAATGGTTTCTATTTCTATAAGTGTATGTGTGTGCATGTGTGTGTATGCATGTGTGTGTATGCACGTGTGTGTATACATGTGGGTGTGTGGGTATGCATGTTGGTGTATGCATATGTATGTGTGTGTATGAATGTGGGTGGGTGTACATGTGTGTATTTGTTTCCTAACGGCATTCTACATATTTAGCCTTATATCCACAGATAAGTACAGTTCTCACCACGCATCAAAGACTTTTCTCCTTACCACAATAGAGATCATTACAGAAAATCACAACCGTTCAAAATGCAGAGAACCAGTGACTTTACGGTGATGTTCAGCCCCAGCTGAACCATCTACAACACATTTCTTACACGTCAGGCGCAGGGAAGATTGCAGAAGAGGGGCTGAAAGATTCTAAGAGCCAGAGGAACAGGGAGTTAGCTCTGAGTTGTGTCTCCTAGAAATGTCAGAGAGGCAACTACTGTGCTTTACAGATGACACCTTCTCTGTCCTTCTGTAGATAGTTTTCTTATACATATTAATTGCTGATCTGATCTGGTGATTGTAGTCTATCATCATCTACTCTTTTTTACTTGTGTTTGCTTTTAATACATTCCATTTTAAAGTTACATTCTTATTGATTTCCTGGAAATTTTAAACATGTGTCTAATGTAATTTGATCATATCCACCACTATCCCTATTTCCACCCTCCAACTGCCCATGATATATCCCACCATGCTCCCCTCCTAATTTCCTGTGTCTAGTTCACACTGTCTGTATGATCATCTCCTGGAGAAAGGGCAACCAGCCAGTGCTCATAATCCCCAAATCCACCCACCACAAATGCAAATAGCTCCTTGGGTCTTTTGATAAATTCCCCCATAGTAGAATTTTGAGTAGAATGATCTTACAGGGCCTGTGCAGGTAACCACAGTTCCTGTGAGTTTGTGAGTACAGCTGCCATGCCATGTCTCAAAATCAGCATTTCCCAGCAGTCTCCCCACCCTTTAGCTCTTCCATTTTTCTGTCCTCTCTTCCATGATGTATCCTGACTCTTAGGACAGGGAACTTAAAGGCTGAGCACTTATATTCACTTCTTCCCAGCACTTTGACCAGTTATAAATCTCTGCTTTAACTGCTACCTACTACCAGAAGAAGCTTCTCAAACTTGGATGTTGGGAGTCATAAAGATCTGTGTACTAATACAAATATTATGGTTGAAGAGGTGGCTCAGCGGTTAAGAGCACTGACTGTTCTTCCAGAAGTCCTGAGTTCAATTCCCAGTACCCACATGGCAGCTCACAACTGTGTGAAACTCCAAGATCTAACACACTTACACATGCAGGCAAAACACCAATGCCCATAAAATGAAAATAAATGAACTATTAAACAAAACAAAACAATCAAATAAAACAAAAAAATACAAATATTAGGAAAGCAGTTTGGAAGCATGATTGTTTAGAAAAATAAAAATAGAGGCATAAGGCATTTACATGACATATTAGCTTAATAACTAACCTTGGTTAAGCAAAACTAAATAGTTCATAATTCCTTAATTGCCCAATTAGAGAAACAAAGCATAATGTTGACATTTACTAAAGTAGATTAACAAAATTCATTTTTACAATTTATTTTCATGCCACTTCTTAGAATTCGTGCATGTTTCTAAGTTTCTGATACTAACAACTTTGTCTATCATTTTATCTTGCTTTCTGTACTCAGGCATTCCCTCTTTCCAATAATCACAGATTAGCTCACTTTTCCTACTTCTCATGCCCTGGACAATACGTGACTTTATATTAAAGCCTTTCTTCATAGAGCAAAATGGGCTGTTTGAATGCTATGTTAAGATACTTTGAACAAGAATTAATTCAAAGGAATAAACTTTATCTCAGAGATTTAGTAATCCATATGATAATAGACTATCCTAATATGCATTTATGGAGATGAGCCTTGAAAAATGCTTCCAATGAGTATTGTACCCACTTGGACAATTTTATTCAAGTGTGGTTTGGGTAACACATTTTTAGATACTTTTATTATATGTACAACATATCAGATGTGAAGCTATATGTAAAGCTATTAGAGTTTAATGGATTTCAAGATATTTTCTATGAAGTTAATGGCAAACATTGAAAATGTCACTGTTTTTCATTGACTCTGGAATTTTCTCAAATTATCTAAAGGTTTCCCTGATTTGTTTGTTCTAAATTCAGAGAATACTTAGGGACTGAAGTTTTGCTAGATAATTGGAAAGCACTGTGCCATTACAAAGTTTTTAAGTTGTAACTGTGCTGACAGCATAAAAGTCAATAATTTGGGGGTAATTGAACTATTTTCCTCTCTTAAAATATATAGTGTTGTTTAGGCATTTTGCAACTAAATCAAAAAGCAATGTCTACAATTTCCTTTTGTTGAATTTGAGATTTCATTGGCCTGACAATCGAAGTTTTATCTAGTTTCTAAGCATATTTATTTACTCTAGTTTATTTTCATTTGCTTCATTTTCAGCAGAAATGGAAAAATCATTATGGCTGTATGACATCTCCCATAAAGAGAAATGATAAATCAAATAAAGAGAAAATAGATGGAAAGATGGGAGAGAGAGACAGAGACAGATTATAGGTATATAGAGAAGATAGATGATAGATCAATTGATTTATAGATAGATAGATAGATAGATAGATAGATAGATAGATAGATAGATAGATAGATAGATAGATAGATAGATGTGGTATTTCTTTGAAAAGTGAGTTGATAACCTTGGCATTATTATTTCTTAAATTAAATGTGGATGTCTTTAAATGAATGTATACCAGTGTTCCTTTTAGGAATGAAATGTATGGATCATTAAAAAAGGTTTAATGTTAAATTGAGTAGACACTACAAACAGTTTACCATTTTTCCAACTTTTTAAATTAGTATGTATAAGATTTCATATTATATTTATTGTCCCAAACTTGATTGTTTCAGTTTTTATAAAGGGAGTCCTTGCCCTGGAGGAGATGGGAATGGGGGTGGTTTGGGGGAAGGGCCGGGGGGGGGGGGGGGGGGAGGGACGGAGGGAGAACAGGGGAATCTGTGGCTGATATGTAAAATTAAATTAAATTATAAAATAAAATAAAAAGGGAAAAATTATTAGCAAACATTTCATTGACTACTTTTTTGGTCAGCCATGTTGGTTCTACCCCAGGTTTCTGCGCCCTCTGACTTCTGATTCCTGGCCATCTAGTTAGTATCATGCATGGGCTCTCTCACATGGCTTGGGCCTCAATTTAGACACACCGTTTGTTTCCCACTCTCACAAGCTCTGAGCCACCATTGCCCGAGCACATCTTGTAGGAAGGACAGATGTGAGTCGAAGGTTTGGTGGTTGGCTTGATGTCCCAGTCTGAACACTGAGAGTCTTACCAGGTTACTGAAGATGGCCAGGGCAGGCTTTGTATCCTCCATTACTAGGGTCAACATCATAGATTCCAGGAAGTTTACATTATACTATGTTTCCACATCTTCCCATAAATGCCCCCATTCCAGCCTTCTCTCCCTGTACTCTCTCTCCCCATCCCTCTGTCCCTCCCTCCCCTACCTGATTCCTCCTGTTCCCATCCCCACCTGTCTGCAGTCTACCCACAAAAATCTATTCAACTTCCCATTCCCAGGGAGATCCATGTATCCCCTTTAGAGGTCCTTGTGACCTAGCTCCTCTTCTCTGAAGACTATAGTGTGATAATTCTTAACAGCTAATATCCACTTATAAGTGAGTGTAGGTCATGTTTCTCTTTCTGGGTCTGGGTAACCTCACTCAGGGTGGGTTTTTTCCTAGTTCTATCCATTTGCCTGAAAATTTCATGATGTCATTTTTTAACAGCTGAGGAATACTTTATTGTGTAAATGTACCACATTTTATTTATTCATTCTTTGGTTGAAGGGCATCCAGTTTGTTTCCAGTTTCTGGTTCTTATGAACAAAGCCACTTTGAACATAGTTGAGCAAGCATCCTTGTGGTATAACACAATGTCTTTTGGGTATATACTTGAGTGGTATAGCTGGGTCTTGAGGTAGATCTATTTCTAATTTTCTGAGGAACCTCCATAGTGGCTGTTCAAGTTTGCACTCCTACTGGCAATGGTGGTGTGTTCTGCTTGCTCTATATCCTCACCAGCAAGAGATGTCACTTGTGTTATTGACATTAATCATTCTGACAAGTGTAAGATAGAATCTTAGAGTCTTTTTGATTTATATTTCCCTGATGGCTAGAGGATGTTAAACATTTTTTTCAGTGTTTCTTAGCCATTGAGATTTCTCTTCTGAGAGTTCTTTGTTTAACTCTGCACCCCATTTTTATTGGATTGTTTGGTTTGTTGATATTTAATTTCTTGAGTTATTTATGTATTGTGGATATTAGCCCTCTGTCAGATGTGGAGTTGGTGAAAACCCTTTCCCACTCTGTAGGCTGCCATTTCATCCTAATTACAGTGTCCTTTGCCTTATAGAGACTTCGCGGTTTCAGGAGGTCCCATTTGTTGTCAGTCTTGTCTCCTGTTCTATCAGTGCTCTGCTTACAAAGTCGTCGCCTGTGCTGATGTGTTCAAGGCTATTCCTCACTTTCCCTTCTATTGGGTGTTTCTCTCTCTCTCTCTCTCTCTCTCTCTCTCTCTCTCTCTCTCTCTTTCTTTCTTTCTTTCTTTCTTTCCTTCTTTTGATGTGGGAGAAGTAGTACATCCTATTAAATATTACATATAATAATACTGCCTGTGCACATCAAATATTAGAGCTTGGCACAACTCTTTCAATGTGATGACTGAATATATTTTAATGCCTAATTTGCTAGTAATTTCATAGTTTAGGGTTAATTATTTTTCTTTTTGAAAAAAATGATGTCTGTAGCAAATTCCTAGTGATATTCCTTCTATTATATCTTCTAAAAGTTTTATTGGTTTGTACTTTATCTTTCTGTGTGGGATACATCTTGAAATACCTTTTGCATATCATATTAATTGGGTGATTAGTTTCTTCCCAGAAGGGTGCCCAATAGAGTCAGCGTGCATTGCAATCATGATTCTAACTCCACTAGAAATGCCATCAGTCTCAAGAGAAAATTAGGGTTTTTTAACAACTGAAGGATTTTTTTTTCATTATCTTGTAGCTGTACATTACCAGTTTTATAAAGAGTAATTTTATTCTTATTTTTCCAGAATATTTAGCCATGACTGAATTAAATTCCTGATTTAATTTATCATGAAATTGTCAGAGCTTGCCTTTGCAATGTACTGATAAAATTTTATTTTATAAGTAAAATATTGATGTTTATTGTTAAAACAGAAAAGAACTCCTGGAATAAGTCTAATTTAATTGTAATATAGAATCCCTTTCATTTATATGGTTGATTTATACTGTAATCTTCAGTGTTTCTATATTAAAGTGGAAGGCTAGGAAATAACGTTTTTCTTCTGCTCATTTTCAGCAGTCATCATGTTGTTCTCGTAAAAAAGTGGTCAGTAAACTTGAGTTTTTCTGAAGTTGATTCATTTTTTTTAAAGTATGTGTAGTTGACTACACTGTCCTTGGGATATATGAAACTACAAATATAAAGTTACATATTTTTTTATTTTACTTCTGTGAACTTTACTAAGTTAGTCTGCAGTTTAGAACTTTGCTTATCAAAGTTCCTGGTCTCCTTGGACCTCAAAATGACAAGTCTTAGTCACTTCTACTGCTGGTATGTTAAAACACTCTGATGAAAGTAACATAAAGAATTGATTTTAGCTCACAGTTTAAGGTAGAGTCCATAATTATAGGGAAGTCGAGGCAGCAGGATCTTGAAGCACCTGGTTTATGATTATAAAGAGAAATAATGATTACAAACATATTTCATAGCTTTATTTCTCCACTAATACAGTCCAGAATCTCAGTCAGGGAAGCATGTTGCACACAGTAAGCAGATCTATATACCTCCATTCAGGTAATCAAGATAGTTCTCCTGGGACATGTGTAGGTTCTCATCACCAAAGTGATTCTAGATTCTGTCAGGTTGACAATTAACTATCATCTCTAGTCAGAATGCGATTTGCCTATGTCTAATCTCCATTTCTTTATGGACAAGTATTAACAGCAGTATCTCTACTTTACGCATGAACTTTTCTAAAGGCGATTTTCTTAAAAGAAAGTCCGACACAGAAACCTCACCACAGGGAAAGACAGCATCCTCTCGCTTCTTACTCAGTAAAGTCCTTCTTGCCTTGATTATATCATGATATATTCAAGCAGTTGTCTTATGATCTGTACTCATCTCTAATAGCTGTTTTCAGTAAGTGGCTAGCAAGATAAAAGTTACTCAAACAGGTCCATAACTTGGTTTCCAAACTGGTTTTCATGTATTGTTATTCAGATGAAGACTTCTATTCTCATTATCTTATTTTTCTACTCCTATAACTCATTAATATTTATGGCTATCAACATGAAAGATTTTCTTTGCAAAACCAATTAAATGCAGTGCTTGTTTTTAAAGCTTTTATCCAAGTTCTTCTTTTTTCAGAGCCCACAGAAGTAGAAACAATAAATTAAACTTTTATTCTGCTCTTACTTCCACCTGTACCCAATATCAGCAAATGGCTTTAGAACCAGTTCAATCAAAATACACAAGTCATTTAAAATTCTCTTCTCTTAAATTCTTCAGTATATGTGAACTCTGTGTACTGTGAATTTTTAATGAACAAGGAAAACAGAACTATTTATTAAGTTTGGTGTAAAAAAGAAAAAAGGAAACTCTGGGAACACTTGATATCTTCCTGATACCATATCATTTCTCAGTGGTTTAGGCTTTCACAATCCATAAATTTTTCCCCAAGACACATTTGTCTAGTGATACATAAGATTTTAACAAAAATGTCTCTTGTGGATTGTCATTATTGGGTCCATAATTTTTGGTGATATCTGAGTAATATTTAAATGGAAACAAATTTGGGGGTCATTTTGGACTGGAAGCACCATATATATTTTTCATATATATTCACTATATTTTTCACATGTAATGGAAAACAAAATGACCATCTGTCTCCAGCTGACTTTTGTTCATATACTTATAAAATGATCTGAACATTGGTCTCTAACGAATGCAATGTAGTTCTGACTAAAAAATTATGTCTAGTACTGGACTTTTCTATAATGCATTGTGCATTTATATCATGGGAGGAAACATTTCTTTGTAATGAAGTATTAACAAATGCGAAGTTTTAATGGATCTCTGCAATATATGGCAATACATGGTACATATACCTATCCTTGAAATTCAAGTATAAAATGTTCTTATCTCTCTGAAGTTGTTTCTGAAGTTGGACAGATTATACATTAATATAACAATTGCAATGTTAGAACATATTTAACTGTACATAGTCATCTATTAATATGTAATTATATACATTATTATTTATCTTCCTAGAAAAATGACCGATTTCTGCACAAATTTTAGGTTTATAGGGTCTTGACTTGTAAAAAAAAAAAAACAGCATCAAACAATTAATACAAGTTCTAGACACAAGGCTATTAATTTATTCAAAGGTAAATTTTATTTTCTTAAGATGGTTAAGTTGCTCAAAATTATGTATTTTAATAGGTAAATGCGCTGGGGACCAGCCTCAGCAGTTTTGGGGGTCTGAACGATGGGATACCTGGAAGGCACAATAACGACTCAGAGACAAAGTTTGTGCAAGCTGACAGGTCACTTTGGGCTTCTGCAGTTGCTAAGCTTCTTTTTCTTCCCCGGCTTCTCTTAGTTTCTCTTAGCTTCTCTTACTTTAGCTTCTGCTTTTGCCCTGGTGACCTCTGTCTTTTATTATCATAAGAAAAAGGGAACAGAAAGAAAAGGGGAAATCACCCAATACAAAATATTCTCATGATTCCTAAGATTATTCTTAGAAAATCTCCAATATATTCTTCATCATCTTTTACTAAACACAGGAACTGTCCCAAACTTAACACCAAAGCAAGCATAATCTATTTTTATTATTAATGATTATACAATCTTCTGAGCACTTGACCCAGAGGCTAGCAACATGCAATTTCGCAAAAAAAGATAAAAATAAGAACAGTGGTCAATGTACCAGACAGTCATTTCCTTCTCACCCAGCCTGCTCCGACCTCAAGACCCCTGCAGCCACCTAAGTTCCTCCTCAGCCCTCTGCAAACACTAAGTCCTATGACTGGTGGGCCACAATGACCTCAGACAAGAAATCTGTCCCTGCAAGTCAGTAACTTCTGTCCTTGTATATGCAACAATTCCAAAAAAAACTTAATCTAATTTATAGAGCTTTTCTGAAAGGAAGCTCAACTTTCTTGGCAGCTCTTTTCAATCAAGGAACCCAATAAAGCTTGTAGCAATCATTCCATCAATTGTCACATTATCTCCACACTCCTTCAGGCGGAATAAAAAGTATCTGAATTAAAGTTGCCATCCCCCTTTCTTGGAGGAGGCCACTATTCTCCTTCTATTCTAGGTTCCCACACTTTTAGTTTGTCATCCTATCTATATGTTACTCCATCCATAGTCTTCAGCCAATACCCCTTCGGGTCTCAAGTTTTACACAATGTCCTTGGAATATCCTCAGAAACTGAATTATTCATCATGGCCAATTTAAGTCCAGTATGTTGATACACATAATACCAAGTGCTATAGTTGACCATACATTTGGTACAGTTTATCCAAGCCTAAAAAGCTTCCCCAGGCTGCAGGTTCTTTTCCAGGAACTGCATAACTGCCTCAAACCCAGCCTGGGTGATCATCTCTGTATAATTTCCTGTGAAATTTACTTCACTCCTTTCCTGTATCACAGAAATCACCATTGATCTAGGAACCCAGAACATGAAGATCAGATAGAAGAAAAAGACTAGTATTACAAGAAATATTTACATGGAGGAGGACATGACATGTGCACGCCATAAAGCATGACCTTGGGACACATAGGCATTTCTGCCTTGGCCCTCTAGAGGCATGCTAAGCAGAAGATCCGGAGGGGAACACAAGGAGGGTTGATGGTCCACAATCTCGGGTCCCCTTTTCTCCAATTTCTGCTGGCAGCACGTCAGCTGTCTTATATGCCATCCCCAGCATAAATGAAGACCTTCGTATATACATCAATTCTATTCCTCGGTATTAGTATGAAAATATTCTGTCATGCCTAAACTTCTTTTTATTCTTTAGGATTTACTTTTATCCTTTTAAAATAGGTGTATGTGTGGAAGTATGTATACAAGCAATTTCCTTAGAAAGCCAGAGGCTTCAGACCCTTGAAGATGGAACTGTAAGATATTGTAAGTCACCTCACATGAGTGCTGGGAGCTGAATTCAGAACCTGTGAAAAAACACTATGTGCTTTATCCACTCTGCAAGACCCACTGAGCTTCTTAATTTGTTAATTAATATTACTTGAATTTGACCATCTAAGGTGTATACTATCAGCAGTAAGCTTATTTAGTGGGAGACTGTAGCATGAAACTTAAATGTACTTATTAATAAAATCAAACCTGAGGCCAGTTATTGGGGTGAATGCTGGAAGATCAGAGAAGCAGAACAAGCCACAGCCACCTCACCTTGCCAGTTCCTCAGCTGATCCTGTTTCCTCAGACTGGAAGCCTTTCAGTCCTCATGAAAGGACCTCCAGAATGAATCTCAGCTGAGCTGTGCTGCTCAAAGCTTAATCAGGCTAAAAACTTCTAGTTTCTGGTCTTCACTCCTTACATACCTTTCTGCTTTCTGCCATCACTCCCTGGGATTAAAGGTGTGAGTCACAATGCCTGGCTGTTTCCAATGTGGCCTTGAACTCACAGAGATCCAGATGGATATCTGCCTCTGGAATGCTGGGATAAAAGGTGTGAGTGCCACAATTTTCCAGCCTCTATCTAGTGGCTGTTCTGTTCTCTGATCCCAGATAAGTTTATTAGGGTGCACAATATTTTGGGGAACACAACACCACCACAGGAGACTTACAAGTAGGTCCCCTTAAAACTATAACTAGACAGTTGAAGTCAAAGAAGTAGAATGAGTCCAATTGGAAAATCCAATTCCAATCACAAAGCACCAAACAAAAGAAATAAAACCCAGCCAACATATCAAGGAAACCTGGAATTACTTCATTAGTGATACAGAAAGGCATCATTATGAGGAGTTGATCATTGGCTGCTTAAAAACCTTATAGTAACACCATTTAGAAACCAGATGTGTTTGTTTTCAACATGGGAAATTGAGCAGAATCAGACATCAAGGATGCTCTCATCTGCTGAATCAAAATTTTAATGGAATATAAAGTATTATTTTCAGCTATCCAAATTTAGTCACTAATTAATATTACTCTAAAAATGCTCTCTATGGAATACTAAGGAAGGAAGTGGATTTTCAAAGTAAATGTTTACATAAGTAGAATTCACATGAATTTCAAAATGATTTTCAAGTATTTGTGCAGGACTCACATATGGTACAGAGATTTAATGAAGCCTAGCTAAGTAATCTTATAGTAGTGGTGTGGTTTGAATATTAAAGAGCACAAAAATGTTATTCTTCTTTTATAGATTTGCTGTGGAATATTATTTTCACTGTGTAAAGTTGTTTTACATTTGTTTATGTTGCATTTCTTTAATTATATAAAAATGTGTTGTGTTTGTTTTGCCTTCCCTGCCTACGACACCTGATTGGTCTAATAAGAAGCTGAATGGCCAATATCTAGTCAGAAGAGGGATTGGTGGGGCTGGCAAGCAGAGAGAATAAGTAGGAGGAGAAATCTAGATGGCAGAAAAAAAGGAGGAGGAGGGGAAGAAGAAGAGGAGGAGGAGACGAAGGAGGAGGAGGAGAAACAGAAGGAGGAGGAGGAGGAGGAGGAGGAGGAGGAGGAGGAGGAGGAGGAAGAAGAAGAAGAAGAAGAAGAAGAAGAAGAAGAAGAAGAAGAAGAAGAAGAAGAAGAAGAAGAAGAAGAAGAAGAAGAAAAGGAAGGAAGGAAGGAAGGAAGGAAGGAAGGAAGGAAGGAAGGAAGGAAGGAAGGAAGGAAGGAAGGAGAAGAGAACAAGGAATGAAGGAAGAAAGGGAGAGGCCCAGGGCCAGCCAGCCAGCCAAGCGGCTGAAAGCCAGCTAGATGGAGTAGGATATACGGAAGAAAAGAAAGGTAAAAAGCCATGAGGCAAAATGTAGATGAAGAGAAACAGGTTAAGTTATTTGAGGTACTTTAAAAAAATGAGCATAAGATAAAGCCGAACATTCTTAACTGATTAAATCTCCATGTCATGACTTTGGAGCTGGTTGGTGGCCCAAAATAGAAAGCCTGGTACATTGATTTCTTTGTTAATTGTTCTATCCAGTTATGAAATTATTTGACATCTGTAACACTTCAGCTTTTAGATGAACACATCTGTTTCTGTTAACAACATAGCATATGTTTAGTTTGTGTAGTCCACTCAAAATTTAACTGATAAATAGGCAACAAATTAGTCAGCCAACAAAGTATTTATTGAATTCCTATCCTTCACCAGATATTTTTCTCAGAACAGAGCACCAAGTCAAACAATAAAGGATCTATGACCTAAACTATCTCACATTTGATCAGCAAGGATCCACATCATTTGATGCAGGGGATGTCTTTTAACTTTACTTGAGCTGCTGGCTCAGCGGTTGAGTGCACTTGAGTCACTTACAGAGGCACCTGAGTTTGGTTCCCAGAGACTCATAGTCACTCTCAACCATCCCTATCTCAAATTCCAGAGGATCTGATGTCCTCTTAGAGGACCAAATACACATGTGATATGCATACACATGTGCAGACAAAACAGTCTTACACATAGAATAAAATAAAATTATTTTACTTTTTCCTTCACCTAGAAGTCATTGAGCACACCAAGATATATGGGGATAAAGTATTAGTTATGTTACTGTATTTGATTAATTCATAACTAAATTCCATTTTTATTAAATTTTCCAGTTATTTTACATGCCACCCACAATTTCTTCTCCACCCCTCCTCATGTTTTCCTCCACGCTACTTCTATCTACTACCCATTACATACCTCTTCTATCTCAGTTAAGAAAGGTCAGGTCTCTCATGGGAGTCAACAAAGCACCACACATCAAGTGAAGACACGACCAAGCTTCTCTCCCTGCATCTAGGCTGGGTGAGGCAACCCAGAATGGGGACTAGGTTCCCAAAAGTCAGCTCATTCATAATAAACAGAACCTGGAAACAACCTAAATGGCCCTCAACTGAAGAATCAATTATAGAAGTTATGTCTTTTAATAATATGTAATTGGAACTCCCAAAAATGAGTTTAGTTTTCTCATGAAATGTACTACATTCTGCCTTAATGTTTAAACTTCTAGACTACTTGAATGTTTTATACATTGTTTATGACTTTCAGAGAGTGATTTCTGCCTCTCACAGCAAAATTGCCTAATGAGTAGCCAGTGGGAGAGGACAGTTAAAGATTTGTTGAGATTTACCTGAGTACTTCAAATCAACAAATGCTTTTTCAAATTAAGTTTTCAGCAAGGCATAGACACTTCTCTAAGATGCACAAAATGCACTTGCTCATCTAAAATCTTACTTAAGACGTTCACATTACGAAACTGTTTCTTTGGCAAACATCACAAAGTAGCCACCGTTTAGTGAAAATTCTCATTTGCTCTGCATATCACAAAATTTGTAATTTTTTGAGAGACACTGGAGACTGAAGCAGACATGTAATTATCAAAATGTCAAGTTATAACTTGATGGGTGCTTCCAACACAGTGGAGTAGCACAGTAATTTACCCTTAGAAGATGAGAGCTATAATCATGATTATAGATACATGATTAGTACATGATTATAGGTACATGATGTAGGGTACACTGCAAGCAAATATAAAAGTATACATTCCTTGGCCTCCCATTTAATAAAAGTGATAACAAATCAAAAAGAATTATGGAATGGACCCAGATTCAGCAGTATTAACATGAAAAGAAATTAATATACTCATATAATAGAAGATTTGCTGTGGAATTGTATTGCATACCCATACCACTTATAAAATAAATAGATATCAAAAATTTACAGTGAATTGAAATTTTCTAAAGTAAATAGAGTGCTTATTGTAGTTGAGGAATTAGATTGGATGAATAAATATCAAATGCATTTTCCAGTAAAGCAATTTGGGGATGCTTTTCAGAAATATGGTTAATAATGTATGAAAGTAACTTTCTATCTGAGGCTTTATACTTCACATCTAATACACTATTGACCTTCCTTTTACCTTTATAGCACTTACTAACAAATTATAGCATCTTTAGTGTTATTATATATTATTTCTTAGAAAGATCTGTTTTCTCACTTTTCACATCTTAAAGCTACACTGTAAAAAAAGAATGGAACAGAGAAAGGTTCAATGAATCGGAGCAAGCCAAAATTAGAGAAAATACATAATAGAAATAAATGAGGAGTATTATCATTTATTCTTTTGGGTTAGTAAAGCCTAGTTATTGTTGTATCAATAGTTGCATCCTCCTCCAAAAAAGAGTATGCTTATGTCTCAATCCCCAATGTGGGGAGACTCAGAGCTATAATTTTTAGAAATGATTACAGTTGGATGAGCTCATGAGGCAGACCTCTCTCATAATACATGTCACCCACTCCCCGTGTGTGTGTGTGTGTGTGTGTGTGTGTGTGTGTGTGTGTGTGTAGAGGATTTGTTAGGAAGAGGATATAGGCTGAAAGAAGTGGAATTTCAAGCCGGGCGGTGGTGGCGCACGCCTTTAATCCCAGCACTCGGGAGGCAGAGCCAGGAGGATCTCTGTGAGTTCGAGGCCAGCCTGGGCTACCAAGTGAGTCCCAGGAAAGGCGCAAAGCTATGCAGAGAAACCCTGTCTCGAAAAACCAAAAAAAAAAAAAAGAAGTGGAATTTCGGATAAGAGGAGAAAATTAGGGTTCATATTTATGCTGGTTTTGAAAGAAAATGGCCCCAAAGGGAGTGGCACTATTAGGAAGTGTGGCCATGTTGGAACAGGTGTGGTCTCAGAGGAAGTGTGTCACTGTGGAGGTGGGCTTTGAGGCCTCATATATGTTCAAGATACTGCCCAGTGTTTCAGTCTACTTCCTGTTACCTGCATCTCAACATGGAGCTAGCTTCCCAGCCCCATGTCTGCCATCGGTCATTACCCACCATGATGATAATGGACTGAACCTCTGAACTGTAACTGAGCCATCACAATTAAATGTTTTCTTTGTAAGAGTTGCCATGGTCATGGTGTCTTTTCACAGCAATAGAAACCCTAACTAAGACAGAAGGTGGTACCAGGATTGGTACCACTGTGACAGACTTGACCATGTTTCAGGAAGGATTGTGGAAGGACTTTGGAACATTGGGCTAGAAGAATCATTGAGTGTTAAGAGCTCAGTGGGATATTTAGGAGCTTGGAATACAAGAATGTTGAGAGCAGTACAGAGGATGGAGGCCTGGCTTGTGAAGTTTCATAGGGAAGTTTAAAGACTTTATCTCAGTCATTTGTTATTTTGAATTAAGATCCTGGGGTTCTGGTTAGCTGGGGCTGAAGTATCAGCTGTGATTAACAAGATATCAGAACTACTAAAGGAAAATTTTCCTTTGCTGGGATATTTAATGCTGGTTGGCTGGAGCTAAGAAATTAGCAGTGATGAAGGAGAGACCAGCATCAAGGAGTTGAAATCCGGGAAGTGTTTCCTGAGAGCACAGAGAAACTATGTTCCAGAGGTGGCCAAGGTTGTAGCTTGTGCTGACTTGGTAATATGTAAGAGTCACCAGGTAGTACTCAATTTAAAGGGATGAGGAGGTCAGGGAGAGTACCTGAGGCTTGTTACTGTGAGAAGCCAGGAGCGAACAATGGTGAAGCTGCAGCCTCAGTGGCAGTTGAAAACCCAGGACTTAAGGCAGGCAGTGGTGGCACATGCCTTTAATCCCAGCACTCAGGAGGCAGAGGCAGGCAGATCTCTGTGAGTTCTAGGCCAGCCTGGTCTACAGAGAGAGATCCAGGACAAGCACCAAAGCTATACAGAGAAACCCTGTCTCGAAAAAAACCAAAAGAAAAAAAAAAAAAGAAAGAAAATCTAAGACTGAATGACAGGCTATTAGTGAAAATAGAGTCCAGTTTCAGTAGCAGATCCAGCATGTTGGAGATGCCAGTACCATGAAATGGCTACCAAGAACATAAGCAGCAGTGGAGTGGAGCCAGCCAGAACCTAGAAGACCAGATGCGTGTGCTACAGAGGGCAGAGCCAGTAATGTGACAATACCTTTTCAGGAGTCCAGAAGATCATGAGTGATCCTAGATAATTGGACATTGAGTTATTTATACTGTTGGAGTTTGGTTTTGCTTGGTTCAGATTGTGATAGTGCTCTGGTTTTTTCTTCATTAAAAAGATATTTAATTTTAATTTTTAAAGGAGCCCACAGCTGAATGACTTGAACTATTAAAAGAGATTTTGGATTTTTAGAGAGATTGGATATTTTAAAGAGGTTGGAATGTTAATATGTTTGACTTTGTAAAGACTGTGGGACTTTTAAAATTATTTTTGATTTTACTGCGAGGTGTTGGGGATGAATAAGCAAGGAAGGGTTGTGACTTAATAATGATGCATTTGCATGTCAGGTTTACAAGGGGTCAGTTGTACTGGCTGGTTTTGTGTGTCAACCTGACACAAGATAGAGCCATCAGAGAGAAAGGAGCATCAGTTAGGGAGCCTCACTTGAGGAAATGCCTCCATGAGACTCAACTGTAAAGCATTTTCTCAATTAATGATCAATGGGGGAAGGCTGACCCCATGGTGGGTGGTGCCATCCCTGGGCTAGTGGTCCTGGATTCTGTAAGAAAGCAGACTGAGCAAGCCAGGAGAATCAAGCCAGTAAGTAATTCCCCTCCAGGGCCTCTGCATTATCTCCTGCCCTGTTTAGGTTCTTGTCTTGACTTCTTTCAATAGTGAGCAGCAATGTTGAAGTGAAAGCCAAGTAAACCCTTCCCTACCCAACTTGCTTTTAGTTCATGATGTTTTGAGGCAGCCATAGAAATCCTAAGACATAAATACTCTGCCTTAGTTAGGGTTTCTATTGCTGTGAAGAGACACCATGGCCATGGCAACTCTTAAAGAAAAGACTGAATTGCAATACTCACTTACAGTTCAGAGGTTCAGTCCATTATCAGCATGGTGGGACATGATGGCATGCAGGCAGATATGGCGCTAGAGAGGTAGCTGCTACACATTGATATGTAGGCAACAAGAAGTAGATTGAAACACTGGGCAGTATCTTGAACATATATGAGACCTCAAAGCCCACCTCCACAGTGACATACTTCCTCCAACAAGACCACACCTGCATCAACAAGACTATACCTCCTAATAGTGCCACTCCCTTGGGGGCCATTTTCTTTCAAACCACCACAATATTATCAGAGTATGATATAATATACAGGAAAATGTGAAACAGTAGACAAAATAAATACTATGACTAATCTCTTCTAAAATTTATCACGAGTATATTGAACTATACCAGTTTCCATGATGAAGATTTTATTTCACTCTTCTTTAGATTCAGTAATGTTTTTGTTTGTTTTGTGTATGAAATGTATGAAACTATCCAAAAGAGACATAAAACTATCAAAGGAAACCTTTTTTGAGAGTTTTGTTTGGAGAGTAATGGTAATGTAGTAGGTGGAAGATCCTTTAATCCTCTGTTTGTGTGAACTCATTGAGCTGACATATGCTTCCACATTTGGTGAAAATCACACACTCAAACTGTGTTAATTGAGGCTAGGGGGTGGCTTGGCAGTTTAAATTGCTTGCAGCTCAATCATAAGGACCAGTGTTTGGATTCTAGCACCCACTTCATATGGTTCAGAAATAACCTGAAACTCCAGCTCCAAGTATCAAAATACACTATTCTGGCCTCTTAGGATACATGCCTACCCCTATACCAATAAAAGAATGTGTGTGCACAGACACATATACACACACAGAGTAAATCTCTAAAGCATGTTAATTTACTGAAAAATTTACATAATTACTTACATGTCCTGTTAAGTCAGACAGTCTAAATGTTTTCACCTTAAAACTATGAATTATGTGGCTCCTATTATAATTTTTTCATAAAAGCTAACTTGAAATATTACCTATGTGTAGAACATAGGAAATTTACATTTTTAAAGTTAGCTTTTATGTCTCATAATTTTATCAAATGGTATTCAAGTTTTCTATTTATTTGCAAATGTCTTTTGCATATTAAAGGTGTTAGCACTTGTCAGATAAAATCAAAATATTTTAATATTTTTGTCAGTATCTTATATTTAAAATACTTAAATGTTCACAGGTTTTCATTTCTCAGAATTTTTAATTAATTGTCCTTTGTACAATTTTCTTTGTTAAAATCCCAAGTATTTATAATTTGAAAATAAATAATCTGTAGTCCTGTAATTGACTTAGTTTATTCTGATGATGTGGTTATAACATAAAATTTGAAGGGGACTTGAGATAATTAATTGCCCCAGAGTGGTATATGGAACAATCCAAGATACAGAAATAGAAAAGATGAAAGACATAGACTTATTATGAGGACCTGACCTCAGATAATTGTAAAAATCAATTATACAGATGATTTGTGACTTACCATAGCTTTATTTCTGATGTTTTGGTTTTGTGACGGTAAGAAACAACACACATTTACTATGAGCCAGTCTTCAATCTTTTTAAATTTGGCTTCTTCCACGTTAGAGATGTGTCATACCATGTTTTGATACTCTCTAGAAGTGCTGGCACTGGCAGCCCGAAATCTTTTCTAGTCATCCATGCCATTATTAGGATGATAGATAGGATTATCATCGAAGTCATATTAAGTCTGCTTGTTAATAATTTTTACCTGCTGAAACATCCCTCTGATCCTAAATGGATATTTTGCTGTTTTGAACTCCCAGTGGGCTTATATGGTGATATAACCTTCTGAAAATCATAGAGCATTTGCTAACTTTATCTATTGCCATGGCTGCTGCATCAATTCTACCCTAAGATTAGGAAGATCAGTCAATAAGTAAAAGCAGTCAATGGTTCATGAAATTAGGTCAGAGTAAAGATAACAAGAATGAACATCAATTATTCAAATCCTAAAACTCCTATTCTGATGGGGCTTACCATGTACAGAAGTTGCCATTCTTTATCATAATGGTAAGCATAGATCTATAGATAGTATCACAATGCTAAGGCTGGGAATCTGGCCAGATCTGTAAAACACAAACCCATTGGTTCTTCCAGCCTTCCATGTACTTAGCCATGGCTCAGAAAATGTGGAAAAGATTTAGCTGGAGCTCTGTGGAACTGATCCAGCCCTATCCATGAACCACACACATGAACCAAACACCACTGTTGGGAATAGAAAGAAAGGGAATAACCTCCAGTTTTTCCCTTATAGGTTACAGTATACTCCGAATGTGTTGTGTGACCCACTCTAATAAGACATTTGAGGAAAGTGATTATGGCTAACGTAGTTCTAGGTCAGAGAAATAGTCCACTCTAGGCTAATGCTCATCTTACTTTAAAAACACACACAAGCCTATATGTGTCTCCACACAATTGTGAATTATTTTCTTGACTGATTCTAAGTTTTAACATTCATCACCTCTAGTTTTCACATTTCACTATTTTAGCTTTACAATTTATTGAAATTACAAAGGACATTGAGAAACATTCACAAAGTAAATGTTGAACATGCTAAATAAAAAGCAAATGGATCCATTTCATAAGGAAAATAAATCTTGATATTAAAAACTATTTTGGTACTTGTAGAAATGTGGCAGCTGGAGGTAGAGAGATGAATTAGTGATTAAGAGCACTGGCTGCTCTTCCAAAAGACACGGATTTGATTCCAGCACCACATGGTGACTAACAATCATCAGTACCTCCAGGTTAAGAGGATTCAACAACCTCTTCTGGCCTTCCTGGGCACAGGGCACATATGTGATATACAGATTTACATGCAGGAAAACTACTCATAAACACAAAATACAAATTATAAAAAGGAGAGAAATGTGACAATATTTACTAAAAAGATGCTGCAATATTATTTTTAAAAAGATGCTCTGGTGTCTCATAACATTTTGTTTCTTGAGCTGGGTGCCAATTAGCTATATATACTAATTTGGGATAATTTGGCATTATATATAAATTTCCTTGAATAATTTTCTCTGTGTGTACATTATTACCATGGAAACTTCTAAAATACTATTATATAGGTGTGAGCTAAGAAAGCTTTTAAATTACTTGCTCAGTGATAACTGATGTAATTTATAACTGAAAACTAGATGATAATTACTTTTTATTTTAAGGCCACGACTTCGAGTTTTAGATTTAGTTTCTCCAAATATACTTAAAGTTTTAATAATTCTATACCATGTTTTATGTCACTCTGCACTTTTTTCAAATTTTCACTATTTTAATCATCTGACTTTCCAATATTTCTATGTAATGAAGAATTTAAGAAGTTTTTGCTTCAATAGTACGTACGAGACAATATAATAAGGACTAGAAAAAATGCCATTAAAGTCTTAGGGACCTTGGATATATCTTGTTATTTTGGTTTCTTTGTTTTGTGATACAGAGTCTCATATAAACCAAGATGGACTATACTCCTGTCAGAACTGATAAATAAGTGCTTTGAAGAATCTTAAACTTTTATTCAAAGTAGTAAATACAGAAGCATGCTTGTAGGATCAAATCAAAGGTAGATAACAGCACAAAGAAAGGTGGAGTACGCTTAACAGGCACAAGGAAGCATTGCCAAAATAAAGTATAAAATCCTGCTTCTTCAGTAACTAGAAAAGAGAAATATAACAGCAGCTGGCACTAAAAAGGCAGTAACTTCTAATTTTCTCTTTCCTTCCGACATTGCCCAAACTGTCAACTCGTATAAGAAAACCCAAACAAGATATATAGGGCCTAAGAAAGCAAAATTTCAGACGGAGTGTGTGAGCAATGGATCACTTAAACTATTTGGATATGCTTAAGTTTCCAGCCCAGTGATTTCAACACTAGGATTTATACAATTATCTGCAGTTATTACAGCACTACCAGCAATCATTTCTTATAAATCAAGAGTATGCGGAGAGGCATGCTGCTGATGAAATGCCATGTGGCATTTCTATGACGAATGGGACGAAAACCATCCGTTACTTTGTATGTCCCAGCTATTGTTAGTTATCCACTTTGTACTCCAGGCTCTGTGATAGAAAACAGGCATGAAAAATATCTAGGAGGCTGCCCTAAGAAGACAACAGATTTTTAAATGCGTGTAGTTTTGTAAAATTTAGGGTGCAATAGAGAACACTCTTTGGTGGGGGCGATAAATGCTCACTGCTACTCAAAAGGGAAAGTTATCAATTTTCACAGTGGGAGACATATAAATACGACTAACCCAGGAAATAGGAGTATGGGGCCAAGCAGAAATTCAAAGAGTCAGGGAGTGGCTGTGAATGAATTTGAGAAAGGATGAATTATTTAAGGAATATGTCTCACACTGGAGTGAGCACAGTATAAGCCACATACAAACTCGAGAAGGGAAAAGTTCTGGGAAGTAAAAGTTTAACATTTGTGACAAATTCTATATGTGAGAGAGAGGTGTTCATGTTCTAGCCTTAAGAATCTTAAGAAAAAAAACTTTTCTGGGAGAAAAATAGTGGTTTTTAGAGATGAAACAACAACATACTTACATAATTTACACATACACTTGTGATTGCATAAAAATGGTCATGGTATCTCCACAAATGGATTCTGGAGACAGAAGATGGGCCTTTGGTGTTAGGCCACTAATTATAAGAAGCCTGGACCCTAAACAGAGTCGAGGAAATGATAGTGTGCCTGTGGCCTAATGAACCTTTCCATTTGCTGTGACCATAAAGAATTAAGATGGGAGCTGATGGGAGCCAAGCACTTCCACATTCCTGAAGTTCAAGTTTTGCTTCAGACAGTGATAAATCACTGTATTTTTAAAGTACATGAGTAATGAGATTGTGGAAAGTAGCTTTGGTAGTGTGGGAGAAAGCAATTGAATATAAGGAAAACAAAATTTTAAAAAATCACATTTGTTAACATTCACAGTAAGGTAAAAGTTGCATCCTGCAGAAGATCTGAAGAAGATAGACTAAAAGTCAAAGCTAGAGTTTAGTCACTCTCAGGAAAGATGCAACTGTGAGGAATTAACTTAGGTGGCAGAGAGCAATGCTATGTATATTAAAATCGTTTCAGATTTAAAACTAAAGTTTGAATTCATTCTAATTTTAGGATTTCCTCTTTTTCATGTAAAACAGCAATAACAAAACAAAGAATAAAAACCCCCACAGACTCTAAGTATATATTTTTTAAAATGAATACACATAGTGGAAACTAATTTTTTTTTTGTGTGAGCTGAGTCTGAGCCCCAGTTCTAATAAAGTTTTATTGAAATTTGTGTGGGGCTAGATAGTACCTTTTTACTATGGGTGCTTTTGGGCCGAATGCAAGAGTTTAATCATAGAAGCTATTTATACCATGCAAATTCTAAAATAAGGACTGACTGATAACTGAAAAGTGGTCAGACATTTTAAGTTTAATATAATGCAGCATTAAATATTGACAATGTGATCTGACACCATCAAGTTTCCTGAAGTAGATATTAAGAAATATGAAAATGTAATGCAATTCTTTGTTTTACTTAAAGAGAAACACAAGCATTTTAACATTAGTATTTTTATTATAAATGTATATCAATCTACTCCTGTACTCTGATGGCTTCTTTCTTAGTATTTATGATTTCCAAGTTATACATTTTTCTTTTTTTAAGTTATCCTTTTGTATTTGTATTTATATAATATTTTTCTTAGCTAAAGACATGAAGTTTTTATGCTATGCTTTTGTCCTAGAACGTCTATGGTTTGATGTTGGTGTTGGGCAGTGGTTTAATTTAGTATTTCAGATGTTTCCTTGTCAAAAGTCAGCTGGTCACACGTGGGAGGGCGTTTCAACGGCCCTGTATTCCTGACTTAAACTTGTTGATCTTTTGAATAAGAGCAAAATAAGCTTATTAACTTTTACTTTAAAACTTAAAATTAAACAGTAAAAATTACCCAAATATCTTCATTTATCTGAATATTTCTACTCTATATTTTTTATCATTTCAGAAAAATTTAATACACAAATTTCTACCAAAGATGCCTCCACAATTTTAAGTATGATGAGGTTTAATATGTAGATCAGTTTGTAAGAGGATGTATAACTTTATCTTCAATCTATATAGATGGTGAATCTCTTCATTTATTTATATCTCAGATCTCTGTTATCAATATTTTATAATTGTCACCATATATCATACTTATATTTGATTAGATTCATACCTGTGATTTAATCATTTTTACTAATAGAAAAATACAAGTGTATTTTTTAAAATATGGGTTTCTTAATTGGTTTCTTAAGACAACACAGATTGTGGTGATATATTGTGTACCCTAATAAAACTTACCTTGAGGATCAGAGGACAGAGCCAGCCACTAGATTAGACACAGAGGCCAGACAGTGGTGGCACCCATCCTTAATTCTATCACTTGGGAGGCAGAGATCCATCTGGATCTCTGTGAGTTGAAGGCCACACTGGAAACAGAGCCAGGCAGTGGTGACACACACCTTTAATCCCAGTACTAGGAAGTATGCACAGCTTTAATCTCAGGAGGTGACGGCAGGGCAGAAAAGGTACATAAGGTGTGAGGAAACAGAAACTAAAGCAGTTCAGCAGAGATCCTTTTAGGTGAGGACTCAGGCTTTCAGTCTGAGGAAACAGGATTGGCTGAGGAGTTGGCGAGGTGAGGTTGGCTGTGGCTTGTTCTGCTTCTCTGATCTTTCAGCTTTCACCCCACTATCTGGCTCTGGGTTTTTTTTTTTTTAAAGACCATCTCAGATTTGAAGAACAACAGATTTGTTTATTTTTAATTAAATTCTAAACTTATATGCTAACAAAATTAATTTTTGTTGCTACTTAAATATACTACCTATAAGGAGTTACTGTAATTTTATTTAATATAAATTTGTTCTATAAAAACAACCTAAATACATTAAAGTGTCCTGGTCATAATGTACTATATTAAAACAGTAACTTTTTTTTTTTTTTTTTTTTTTTTTTTTTTTTTTTTTTGGTTTTTCGAGACAGGGTTTCTCTGTGTAGCTTTGCGCCTTTACTGGAGCTCACTTGGTAGCCCAGGCTGGCCTCGAACTCACAGAGATCCACCTGGCTCTGCCTCCCGAGTGCTGGGATTAAAGGCGTGCGCCACCACCGCCCGGCTAAAACAGTAACTTATATTGTTGCAGTGAACAGCAGTTAATGGAGAGATGAACATCTGTACTTTAGTACTGAGAAACATTACTGAAGGTGCTGCCTTCTGAATATGATGTATCTATCACAATTATGATCTAGCAGCCATGTTTAGGTGCACAAGATCTATACCAAATTAAGCCAACCAATGTAGATTTAATAAGACTAACCATCTTATTAAATAAGAAACACAGCACCAATGCAAAGAAGAAAGCCAAGAGATCAGAGCTAAGAGCCTTACCCTGCAGGTAGCCTCTTCAGCCAAGAGACCTCTCCGAAAGAGACCAACTTCCTGTGTGTTTGTCTTTATATAGTCTTTCTGTTCTGCCTTCTCAGTGGTTGTAAACACAAACACATGACTGCCTCATTACTGCCTGTCTGTAGAGACTTCCAGGTCTTCTATGGTTGGTATTGAGATTAAAGGTGTGTGTCTCCAATGCTGGCTGTATCCTTGAACACACAGAGATCTACCTAGCTCTGCCTACCAAATGCTGGGATTAAAGGCATGCACCACGCTCTTGCTATGGTTCTAATAGCTCTGACCCCAGGGCAAATTTATTTATTAACATACAATTAAAATCACATTTCAGTACAAATAGAATAACACCATATTTCCCCTTTCTATTTTAATAAAAAGGAAAAAGGTTATAACTAACATAAGAAAAACTATATACAAAAGTACAATAACTACATACAATATATACAAGTAATAAATAGCTAAACAATGTCTAATCCATTTGTATTTGACAAATTCAGAGAAAATAATTCCATTATCTATCCTATTTTTTTAAGTCCAAAATGTATCTAATTCACTTCCTATCCTAATTAATCTTCAACTATAACAAACTAATCTTCAACTATAACTAACTAATCTTCAACTATAACTAACATGTCTTCAACTATAACTAACTTGTCTTCAACTCCCTCAGAGACCCAAGAAGGAAATAATATTACCTAACAAAAATAAAAACAGGAAGTGCATGCAAGCAACTTCCAAAAAAAATTGTGAGTTGACAGAAACAGCCAGCTGTATGGATAGTCACCTGAGGTTTCTCCACAGTGTTGGGGCATCATCTTCAGCCTATAGGCTTAGCGTATCTGACAGACTCATTTGTGAAGTAGGATATACACAAGGTCAACAGTTCAACCTCACATTGGGTGAGAGCAGTCCATGTACCAGAAAACACCTAAATTCCACTAGTGTCCTGTCATGATTCAGGATTTTTAATTCTGGAAATTGTTGATTTTTTTTAATTCAGCTGTCCATTCTTCTTGGTTGTGTATATATGGCTTCATCTCAGCATCCCCTTCTTCTCCACGTTCCTCTATTAAATGCCAGTCTACTATTGAGAGGTGTGAGCTTAGTTACTCTTTAAGAATAACTGTTTCAGCTGCTGTCCCATTGCACATCAGAAGCCATCAGCCCACTGCCTGTTCAGCTGCCCTCAAAGAAAAGGGCACTGTACCTTTTCCAGATTGCGAAGGCCACTTCAGGGATGGTGCCATATTGTCCTGGCCTCAGAAGATGCCTTTTGATAAAGCCATAACCACACTTATTTTGGCAAGAATCAGTAGTCCTTTGTTTCATGTCCTGTCTGTCCATTTTGTCCTGTTGATTGGAGGATATTTTGTTGTCCAGTGGCTAATTTTTGCCACAATGAAAGTTAAACTCCATATGCAGTTTCTTCAATGCCCATATTTTCTCCGAAGTAGATTGGTACTGCCAGCAGCCGACATGTCTCAAAAAAGAAAAATTTTCTAACTTATTAAAACATTTTAAATGCCATATTCTGTAGATCTCTGAAGGGTTTGAAGATGACCTGTCTAAAACATCTCTGCTCAATTTTTAAAACATATCTAATATGACTACAAGTTCTATTGTAATGTCTAACTACTAACTTTCATTTCTTTATATCCTAATAGTTGGTAATAATAACATTCAAGGATCAGAAAATTGCATTACATTGTTAAATGAACGTTACAAGTACAATTAGAAATATACATATAGCATTTTCTAATATCAATTTCAATATATATAATTTGTATACAATATAAAACAATCCAATCCAATGTAAAGTATTTAAAACTAGTAATTGTCTTTTTTTTTTCTTTTCTTTCTTTCTTTTTAAACAAGAACCTTAAATCTAATCTCCTTTGCTTAGCTTTTTCCTAACCTTAACCTTAGGTTTTTCCAAACCCTTGACAACAACTTGTAATCAACCCCCCTAAACAATGTAAATTATCCCAGACCCAAAACCCATTAAAAAGACCAAAAATCCACCCGCCCCACACGACCTCTTTGGGAATATGGGCGTCCTATTCTTAAAATTGCTTCCTGCTGGGTATGGGCGAAGTTATCTTTATCCTGAAAAAAATTTTTAGGTTAATTGTCAAATTCTAGGAAAGGTAACCATATCCTTCGTTATCCAGTCTGTGTATAATGCTAAAGTTCAGGTTTTATCTCAAGTCCTTATTCAAGTAATCTTTGAGACTGGATCATCTCAGCTAGCCCTCTCAAAATTGCTCTGAGCACCTTGTAGTTCAAAGCTGATCTGTAGATGATGTTTGTCAGCCCTTTATTAACTATGGGGAGCCATTATATGATATAATCGAGGTTTTCCTTAGACTTTCAAAAATTAAATGCTTCTACTTTTTTCATGAAGGTGGAATCTATAGCAAAACATTCAGCTTTGGGTATGACTTCATGCACATTTACCTATGTCAAACAGTTCTCTGCAGTTTATCATTAGACAAAAAATAAACTTATAGAGCATCGTGAGCTCTTTGGAGGAACAGAGCAATAAAATGCAAAATAATAAATACAGATAGTTCTACAAAGCTGCTCTACTGAGATGCAATACATTTATCCTGGTGCCTCTAAATAAATAAAATATATCATGATGGAATAGCAATATATGCTACTTCATGCATTTAAGTCTCTAAATATCCATGACAGACAAGTCCATGTATTTAGAAATGAATATAAACACATTAGCACTCTGAATATTATTTAATCGTATGTTTAAGAATAGAATTTTAAGAAAAATTTAAAATTTATACAGAGGAAAGTTTTTCCTAACAGAGATAATGAAGGCTCATCTTCATTATCAATCTTCATCTTCAATGATTTGATGAATCATTCATATTTATTTATTGATTCTGGACTGTAACAATAATTTACTACATAGAATGATATTTCAATATACATGCTGGTTGTATTCTCAATATAAAAACTATTCTCAATATTCTTAAATGGCTGTAGATACATGAGCCAGTTTTAAGAAGAGGTATTTAGTGTACTGAATATCAGAAAATTTCGAAGCAGATAACAGATCACAGCCCTAACTACAAAATCAGGGAGGGGTTTCAATAATAGACATCTTGCTCCAGTAGATCCAGGAAGAGCAATAGAGAACCTGCAAAGGAATAGAGATATACTAGTATCTTAAAACTGGTAATAATTGAGGGTTTAACAAAAGATTCCATAAAGTACTTCTAAAATCAGAGCTGAAAATGGTGATGTGCATCCAAGCCTACACACTCTAGCATGTCTGTTGTTGTCTTTGTTCAGGCCATGTTCAGGCAGTCACATTGGTAAGACTTGGTGTTCACACCCAACCACCCAACATATCTGATAAAATTTAGAACTGTCAAGTAAAAAAACAAAATGAATAAATGGAATCATACTGAAAATACTTGCAAAAAACTGAATGGGCTAAGACAAAAAAAAAAGATTAATGAAAAAGATACAGACAGCTGAGCTTGTTACTGAATATCTTATGTTCCTTCTGAGTATTTGAAAATTCACTTGTTTTACTTATATTTTTAAAGGACTATGTTTTACCTTTTTCCTTTAACTATAAATTCAGGCCTTTCTTCCAACTTGGTGAGGGACACGACTAATAAAATGTAAATTAAGAGACTAGTACACTGGTTTAATCAAATCTCTTACTCAAAAGGAGAGTTGTTACTAGTCACTGTGGAACTATGAGTGCAGTAGGTCATGTAAGAGAGGAAGAACTCTGATCACCTCAGAACAGGCTGTCAACACACCCTTCTCTCAATGGTGACAAGACCAAAACAGTGGAATCAATTGGTTGTCCTTCAACTGAGGGAAGGACTGAAAGAATCCATTAAAACAGCATGAAATGCCAAAAAACGAGAGTGATTTTTAAGCATCTGCTTTAAGCCAATGATTGTCAGATAGAAGAAACTGTGGGACATTTAGTTTCCTAAATTAACAAACTAAGTAATTATAGAGGATGTCTAAAATTCCCATTTGGCTTAAAATTTCAAGGCATAGCCTATTTCTTTAAGTCGGCTGGGTTCGTAATCTGCACTCAAGTCCCAGTAAAACAATAAAAAAAATGGGAAGGAAACAAAATGTAATGAAGTAGAAAACATTGTAAGTTTATTTTCTTTGCTGATCTTCCTTAGTTGGCTTCCCACAATGGGTCTGTGGGAGACAGTGGATGGAGAGAAGAAAAGCCATCTTGGATCTTTGTTTATGTTCTTGCTCTGTCTCCCAAGCCCTTTTAATGGAGACACCTTGTTTGCTGTTCCTGCTTCCTATTCCTTAACATACATGTAGATGAGTAGTTTGTGTTAAGGATTCAACAGAGGGGGCCATGGCATGATGGCTTAATGGAGTAAAATCATGTGCCTAACAACCTCAGTTTCATAGCCATTCCCTAGAAAAATAATGAGTGTAATCTCAGCACTTCAACAGTGAAATGGGAGGTGAAGCAGGAGTATATTCTGAAAGCTACTAGTTTGCAGTATGCAGTGTTCAGAATACACAACAAAAGAGGCCCTCTCTCATAGAAGGGAGAAGAAGATAACCAATTTCTGAAAGTTTATTTCTAAATGCATGCCATGTCAATCGTGTGCCAGCACATACAGAAATGCATACACATGCACACATGCATACATACAAACATATAAACAAACATACTCTATTCACACACATACAAGAATAAGAATTAATTACATTAAAATTTAAAATGCATAAGAATTCAACAGAGGGCTTAGTGAAGTAGTTCATGGGGTAACTCTCTAAAACCCACATAAGCCAGACATGATAGTGTGCCTCCATAATCTCAACATACCTGGCTAGATAGGAGGTGGAGACAAGAGAATCCTTGGAAGAACAACAAGTCAGTTAGCCTATCAAACACTATGACAATCAGCATGAGACCCTGTCTGAGGCCAGGTAAATGGTAAGGTCCAACACCCATGCCTGTCTTCTGATGATCACATTAAATGTGTAGCACATGTCACTGAACATATATGAACAGATACACACATATACATACACACATCACAAATACTAAATTCTAAGAGAATTTAAACAGAGTTTCATTGTCCATGAAAATTTGTAGGTTGAAAACCTCTTTTGTCTTTACAAAAAAATAATTAATAATAAATTAATGAAAATTTGAATCAGAAATTATGCCCTCAACTTAATTCAGGGGCAAAATATGAAGCTAGAAATCAAATTAGGTGTCTTAGAGCTTAATAAGTGGAATATAGATACAAAGGAGCAATAACAAATGAATCACAAAAGGCAAAATTGATATTTATCCAACAACATCAGAAGGAGTCTTTCATGCCTGTATTGGTTTTGAGGCCCTTAACAAGGATATGCGAGGTGGAAAAAAAGGTTTACTCTGTGACATGTACCCCAAAACTCAAAGGCATACAAGGGTAGTAGAAGGGTAGTTGGTCTGTGCCATATAATTTGAATGTTTCACATATTTCATCTTACTGATATGGTTTCATCATTAGAAGGCTATGAATTCAAAATGTAAAGCTCAAACTTTCCTAGGTTAAAAATATCTGCAGGAATGTATTTTAGTAGAGTTTTATTATCAGCATTATAGAAACATATATATTCCATTTCAAAACAAACATGCTACTTCCTCAGAAGACATCATATAGAAATGCAAATGATGTTTGAGGAATGTCAACAGTCTTGGAAACTTGGTGCTGCCTCCCATTCACATGGCACACTTCCCTCCTCCACGTGGGAAGAAGAGTTTGGGTATTTGATAATATCGACATAACTTATTAAAAAGCCGTGTGTGCATGCTTTTCAGTGTAAGCTGTCAGGATCACATACCTGAACGATGGTAACAGAAACAACAATCTAAAGAATGCACAGCTGAAGTTTCTAAATTTGGATAAGAAACCAATTGAAATAGACACATTTTACTCTATGTGTACCCATGATAATGGGCAGTTGTTTATTTTGCTAGCACTTTGAAGCTTGATCATGAGGAAATGTTCAGGTATTTTCATAGAAAAAAGAAGACAAAGAACATGGGAGGAAGTAAATAGACAGGAAGGGAAAAGAGGAGAAAAGAAGGGAGTGAGAGAAATAGAGAAGGGGAGGGGGGAGGAAGAAAGTCAAACCATCAAGCTGCTTCACGGAAATGAGTAAAATTTTCAATATGCACATTTTCCATTCTTTTAATTGTGTAAATTATTTTCTCCTTCAGGAGCTCAGTTCCCTTACATTTGTGGTGAGGAATTTGAGGAGAGTAGAAGTGTGATAAATCATATGTGAAATGAACGAAACCTAGAACTAGAAAAACAGTGATGCACAAGGCACACACGGAGCGTGTTGACCATCACCTTCTCGAGGTTAGACACTTAGCAAGTTCAACATGGGACAAAGAACTCAAGCTGACTTGCCAACACCCACACTAACTTGCAAATACCTCCAGTCAATGGTTCAGCCTCATCAGCTTTGCAGAGTAGCATTAAAGGTGACTTATGAAGAGCATTGTCAAAACTTCCTCAACTGGAGCAATGAATGATGAATGTTCATAATAGCTGTCTCAGGAGAGTACATTCAGCACTCTATTTCAAATAAAACTTGCTTTTTTGCTTTGTGCTCTAAACTAATAAGGTTTTAAGTATCCCTTTTAGCTCTCCTAATGGGAGCATTCAGGACACATTTTGCCACAGTTGAGGGATCTCTGATAATTCCCCGAGTCAGTTACCTTTAAAGGTTATCATACAATTGCATTATCTCCTCAAAATTCAAAAAGTTTCAGCAGTTCTTATTATTTATTTCATCAAAAGGAATTTTTTAAAAAAAAATTACAGCATAAAACTGTTTATTCTCACTCTGAGTGACTTGCCCCTGCACTGTGGTGAATTCTTTTGGTATTTTGAAACAGTTTTGAGCAGATGGAATATTTTGCTTAAGGAAAATTGCAATTGCAAGTTTTTTTTTTTCAAACATTATTTTCAGGATTGTCAAAACATTACCAAATCATTAGGAGACTCCCATGTTAGAATCTTGTCAGAGATTTCATTAAAAACCTGCATTAAGATTTAACCTATTTTAGATCACAAGCAGACTCAGGCAAGCACAATCTGCTAGAAAAATTGAAGTTTGTTGGGGGAATGCTATACAATAGTCATAGTAGTTGTAGCTCTGAAGTGTTGAGCTGAACATGCTGACAAAGCTCCATGGACATGAAATAGAGCTATAGGCCCAGGAGTGCTACAATTTCCACTTCATTGATGTGTTGGAAAAATATTTGTGGTCAGTTTCTCCTTATCATAATGTCTAACAAAGAGAAAATGTCAAGTTATTTGAAAAATATTTCTATAAAACCTGCAGGGATATTACAGTATTTAATTTTTATATTTATATTAATCTTAAGCAATATGCAGATCTTATTTTGATTTCAAGTTGCAGATATTAAATTTTTAGTTTGTCAATAAAATGAATTAAACAAATTAATGCTGCAATATTAAAAATGAATGTTTCTAGGAATCAGTTTAATTCTCTTATGTTATGAGAAAAAATATGTCAAATGTCCTTGGTTTTAGAAAGAATGACTAGTTTTCTATATTTACATGAATTTTTATTGCTCATTAGATTCTCCTTTTGTTCTTCATTCTAAAACTCAAAATAATGAAGCAAGTACTCTCCATGACTCTCATATTTTAAACCCTATGTTTATTCACTATGCATATAGTCTATTGGACAAAGGATGTCACACAGGAAAGTCTGAATACTATAAGAAAAGAGTGTATTCCTTTATAAAGCAATTGCATAAACATAAGTTTAAATGGTTGTCTCCAACAATCCCTTTCCTTGGGACCCAAAAACAGGGAGATGATGGCAAACTTGGGACCAATTTGGCTACACAATGAGTTCCAGGATAGTATGGACTACAGATTTAGATCCTGTGTCAAAAACAATAATGAATGAAAACAAAACTTTTGAAGTGTGGAAGAGCTGAGTTGGTCAATATATATATTATGATAAAATAATAAAAATATAAGTAGGTTAACAACATTGTTTCTGGAGAAATTATAATAATTTAGTAGAGAACCATTTGGAATTTAAGGTCTAGTCTAAAATTGTAAGTAATTTCTTGTCTCCTACTGAATATATGTATTTTTAATTTTCCTTGTGACTTGAGAAATATGAGATGCTTTCTATAAGAGTACTTTTGAATTCATTTTTGTCTGAGAAGCTTAGTCTATAATTTTAGTTGTCTTTATATTGTTTTATTTGCACAGTGACAATGATAAAACATTTTAAGCATATTTTTACTCTGAGAATGACACAAATCCCAACCAATACTCAAGAAAATTCTTCCTGCCCTCACTCCTACTTCATTCTTCCTCCATGAGGAAAATGTGTCTCTCGATAAAAAATGGCAATGATCAAATACTGGAAAGGAACTTTAGGTTTACCACCAGAAATCTACAGAGATGAAAATTACAAGGTTAATAACTTACTTCATGAATGATTTTATGCCATGTAGGAAGAAAGGAAGGAAGGAAGGAAGGAAGGAAGGAAGGAAGGAAGGAAGGAAGGAAGGAGGAAAGGAAGGAAGGAAGGAAGGAAGGAAGGAAGGAAGGAAGGAAAGAAAGAAAGAAAGAAAGAAAGAAAGAAAGAAAGAAAGAAAGAAAGAAAGAAAGAAAGAAAGAAAGAAAGAAAGAAAGAAAACAAAGTCAGGAATATCTCCCTTTCTCTGGTGAGGAAATATCACTGTGAATGAGTATGAAATCAACAGGCAATAGTAACATCTGAAAGTGGGTGAGAACTGAAACAACGTGCAGCTATAGTTTCTTTTAGAGTTTAATCAAATGAAAGAATTAAAACTATCATTCCCATTTGAAAAAAATGGGTTAAAAATGGCAATTCAGAATAACTTTGCATTGTAATAACAGATCTATCTATTCATGGAGATGTCATAAGGGAAAGACTTCAGTTAATTATACAATAACAAAAATTTTCAAAGATTATATACATATAGATCAGACAGAAATACAGAGATGATGGATGACATATTGATAGATGGATAGATAGATAGATAGATGATAGATAATAGATATGTAGATAGATAATAAATAAATAGATAGATAATAGATATATATATATAGCTAGATGATAGATAATAGGAGATAGAGATAATATATATATTATTTATTTATTTATTGTACAAGTATTAGTATTATGAATCTTAATACATTAAAAGTATCTTTAAAAATTACTACTAAAGCTTTTGTAATAAGATAGCATTTATGGAAGAAAGGGAAATAAGAGAATACAAAAAATGGAAACAAAAAGTAGCAGCTTTCAACAGCAACAATTCATTGCTGACAAATATAACCACATCTCCCTCTTTAACTCTAATATGCATAATTAACCATTCTTTAGGATTTTACCCCTCACACTAAATGTATTGTATAAAGTCTTCAAAATCTTCCACCTACATACAGAATTACAAAGTGAAGCAATCCAACTGGAGCAACAGAAATCCATTAAGGGTTTTTTGTTCTAAGAGTTCTTTTTAAAAAGACATTTTGTTAAATTCTGACAGTATCAAATTTCCCATTATGAATCATCAGCAGGAAATGAAGTAAGTTTACATGCAAGGAATAATTGTGCACACTTACAATTATAGCACTTGAGGGATAGAATCAGGAGACTCAGGGTTTAAAAGGTAGCCTTGGCAATGAAGTAAATTAGAGGACCACCTCAGCTACATGAGAATTTATCTCAAAACAAACAAGCAAAAATAAAATGAAATGAAAATATTATAGTAACAAAGAAATACTATGAGTGTACAGAACTGATTGTGATTTTTCACTTAGAGGTGCAGTTAAGTTTTACAGCTACCGTAAAAGCTCAATAAATGATTTATATGGCTGCCTGGGGGGCAACCTGCAGCAGGACAGGGCTCAAAGGGAATCCACAGAGTCATTGTGTACTAAGACTTCTTTATCGAAGGAGGTAAAGGAAAAAGACATTCACACACTCTCTTGATGGTTTCCTTCTTCATTCTTCTGTATTCTTCATTCTGTGTTTTATAATCTTTCTTCTTAACTCTATTCAGAAATGTCCTTTCTGTCTCTCTTGCTGTTTTCCTTTTCCTATTTCTCCTGATGTTCTCCTCCTAATTCTCTCATTCTTGATGTTTTCCTTCTAACACATTTCAACTCTATTTTTTTTATTGTTTTTCTAATAGTTTATATAGCCCAGCAAAATCTTTCAGGCAATATAAAAATTACAATGAGGCTACATTGAATGTTTTTCAAGTGAAAGATTACAATGAATTCAAAACAAACGGTAAAAAATAGCATGTTTTCCATATCCCTTACATTATTAAACATTTTACGTATTACATGGGAAAAACAAATTATCCCAAGAACCCATGCACGTTCATAACTAAGCAGCTTGTTATAGAGTAACCATGTTGGCAAGCAAGATATTTTTCTCAATCAGGTCCTTTACTGTAGGCTGCATTTTGCAGTTATAAAGAAAGGGCCAATTACTTTATTACTTATCTTGAAATGTAATTTTATAAAGAATCTTAAAAGAATTACAAACCTAAAGTTTTATATATGAAAAAGAAAGAGTCAGCTCTAATGTTAAATCTTTACAGAGCATATTCATTCATCAATAGTATTAGATATCAGGAGATTGAGGGAAAAATAGGTATGAGGAATTAATCATCACCTTTGGTCATTAATAAGTCTTAGCAAGAAAGGCATGTCAGCTAATAATAATTGGGCTGCTTTGTTCTTGTTCACTGACCTTAAAGAGTTCCTCATTCAACTATGTGCCTTTCTAAAACTTTAGATTTTCTTCTTGTGTTTCTCACCTCAAAGCTGTTTGACAAAAACATCTTAGTCTAACTTGAAGTTATTTTCAAAGCTTTGTTTCAGCTATGTTGCAGCCTGAAACCTGTGAACACATCTCCCAACATTAATTAAAATTTAAATTAGCTGGGCTACTGAGACTCAATCGTTTTCTTAGTCATTAACCTAAGCCATGGTCTATAAAGCTCCTCAATAGAAACTCATGTGTTCTAGCTGTGTGACACTTCCTTGTTTTATTTTTATCATCAAACCTCTATTTAAACTAACATTATAATTATCCATCAAACAGTACAGCTTAGGAAGGAATCATCTTCATAATAATCCACAAGTAAAAATGTCCAGTAAAATGAGATGTTTCCATGAGATAAACACACTACATTACAGGCAGTGGGGATCTCCCCACATCCGTTCCCACAATGCCAGATACCAGAGGAAGACAGCAGCAGCAAACATGTAAAGGCAAAGAAAAAGCAAAAGACATTCTGGGGTCTGTGGCCTCAGGACTCACCCATCATGAAGTTGCCTCTTTGGGATGACACCCCAAAGTCAATTGTCTCCTGCTATTCCTCTGATATGGCCATCATCAGATTTCATTTTATTTGAAATATATCTATGTATCTACTATAAAATATTTCTTCCTTATCTGCATTCACTGTTAATTGTTAACTAGGCTATTATAAGTAATCAATCCTATAACTTATTTGTAGTCAGAAAGTTTCTCCATTCCCTCCAGGTCCCCACAGTCCTGTAGCCCACTTATAAAGTAATCACTCAGAAGCTTATATTAATTATAGCTGCTTGGCCATTAGCTCAGGCTTATTATTGACTAGCTCTTACACTTAAATTAATCCAAAATTCTTATTTATTTTCAGCCAAGTGACTTGGTACCTTTTCTCAGCTCTGCCTTGTCATCTTGTCTCCTCTCTGTCTGGCTGGGGACTCCTGACTCAACCTTCCTGTTCCCAGAATTCCCCTTGTCTGCTTGTCCGACCTATACTTCCTGCCTGTCTATTGGCCAATCAGCATTTTATTTATCAACTAATCAGAGCAATACACATTCACAGTTTACAGAATGACATTTCACAGTATTTTTAAATTTTTTCAAATTTAATTTTTTCAAAATCATAATTAAAGATAAAATATTTCCCATATGCAAAACTAAACATCAATAGAAAATTGGAACCTCATTAATGCATATGGTTCAGACTTGTGTTTCAAATATTGCTATGGTAATCTTTCTGTTGGGTGAACAGAACGCTGATGACTCTCATATAAAGAGATACAACTACACAAAACTTTCACCTTCCTCCTTATACTATAATCTAAGAAGTATTTCATTTGAAAATTACCATAGAATATAATATATGGAATGAACAGGTGCTCTCTCTTAAGATAGCAAGAATTTTAATAATAAAGTTTGACATTCAAATCCATAAAATGAATTTGGAGTAAAGCAATGAAAAATGAAAGTGTTTTTTCTATCCAAAAGAAATGCACTGTGATGACATTCTTGGCTATTTCACAGAAAACTTCATGAAGAAAGGACAAACATGAAACATAGCATGCAGAATGAAAGACATTGAGCTAGTTGAATTACCCAGGTAGACAATAAATATTTCATGATTGTCTTCATTTCTATAGTTAGCTATTTTAAGGCTTTTTAATTTTTTGTTGGTTTTTCAAGACAGGGTTTCTCCATGTAGTTTTGGTTTCTGTCCTGGATCTCACCTCAAACTCACAGAGATCCACCTGGCTCTGCCTCCAGGTACTGGGATTAAAGGTGTGCACCACTGCTGCCTAGCAAAGCTTTTTAATTTTACTAAAGAAATTTTATTAAAATTTAATAGAGAGCTATTGTGCAGTTTAGGAGGAAAACACTGGAAACCAGAGGAGGAGAAATAGAAAGTCATTCTTCTATGCTAGACATGGAACAGAAAGGAAGCTTATCAAGAAAGGAAAACACATTCCCAAGAGGGAAATGAGGGAATAGCCCAAGACACTTATTGTGCTCTACAGAGTTCTGTCCTCTCCAGTTTGTATTCTGTTGGCTTTATTTACCACTATTCCTTTTTATTTTTCAACTATATTTGAGTGAGTAGGTCAATTTAGTTGTCATTTCTACACATTATCTTTCCTTTGAAGGTTTTATTTATTTTTATATTTTAAAAATGTCTTAATATTCATATAGACATGTAATGGGTCTTGTTCTAGTCCATCCTCCATTACTTTGTCTAGAATTCCCCCATATCCTACTTTTTCCTACCAAGTTCATGAGCTCTCTCTCTTTACACGTTGACTGTATGTAGTGCTGCACCATACACATAAGGTGAATGACCGGCTATCTACTTGAGTATAGATAACCTCCCATAGCCTGTATTCTGAAGAAAATTGACTCACCACTAGAAGTCATTAACTACCAATAACTTTCATAAGGCATAATAAGTAATGATTCTCTTCCTCATCCATGCTGAACATTTTGCTGGCTTAATCTTGTGAATGTAGTCCCAGCTACTGTAATGTCATGTATCCAACTATGCTATCATGTCCAGCAATTATTGTTGTACTACAGATATCTATTCTTTCTGACTCTTGCAATTTTTCTTCTGTCTCTCCCCAGTGATCCATGAGTGTTGAGAGTAGGGGTGCTATACAGATGTTCCATTCAGAGCTGAGCACCCCACAGTCTCTTATACTATGGATGTTGACCAGTTGTTGGCCTCTGTATTTCTATCTACTGTAAAAAGAAGTTCCTATGATAATATTTGAAAGATATATTAATATATAAAATAAAGATAATAATTTAGGGAGAAGTTCATTGCTATGTATATTTAGCAGAAATGGAATACTGCATTTTCCCAAGGCTTATGTCCTAGTCACCCAGTCAGTAGTTAACAGTATCAGGCATTTGGTTCCATCTTGTGAAGCTATCTTTACACTCAATCAGGAAGTAGTTGGTTAATTCCATAACGTTCATGCTACTATTGCATTGGTGGACATATATTGCCGAGTCAGTCATTATTATACTACACAGGGTTTAGAGCTTGGTAGAATAGTTGGTTGCATTTTTCTCCCACTATCATACATATAACATTTCTGCATGAAGATAGCTAGTCAGTAGGAAAGAAGAATAAAGGAATGTTGAGGGACATGTGATAAATAGAGTGGAGGTGGGAGAGCATGGTAGACATGGGGAAGGATAACTAACACTAAAGACTTTTGCAAACCTACTGCTGTGGAATCTTCCTGAAATACATACATACCTAAATCATCTTTAAATGGAGCTACCTTATAATAAGGCAACAATATCTCCCCCAGATATCATAGACTAACAACCCATACCAGTGCCAGGTACAGGTTACCTCTGTTCAAATTATTGGTCAGTGGGCTCTTACAAACACCCCTCAGACATTTACTAACATTGTTCTTGGTTACCATCCAGGACTTTATAGTTTTATGCTATTGCTGAAGAGACCACATTGTCAGTTCATAGGACACGGAAAATAACTTTGGTATCAACCTGGAACCTTCACACTGTTCTTTAAATGACACCCAGATAAAAGGGGGATTTAGGTCACTCTGTACTCTGCTTTTTTTCAGTGTTAATCTTGGTAAAGCGTTTTTGTCAGCTACTACTCCTTCACAACTCTACCCTGAGAGCTGTGGTCCGCAAGTGTTTCATTATAAACGGTAGTGCTCAATCCTGGAATCTTTTCTGAGGTCGTTGTTTGGCATATTCATGTTATTACTACTTACATTTTAATACTGTAAAATTTGTATTCCCTAGACTATGTAAACATTTCTAATTAACACCATATAACACAGGGATGACTAAAGATACCTGCAACTGGAAATCCCATGTATCCTTGACAACCAATACAGAAATAGAGAATTTTATGGTCCTGCTTAGGCCTCAATCAGGCCCATCATCAGTGCAGAAGTATTTATAGAAGAGATTCCAAAGAGCAGATTGGTGAACAGTAGTTTCCAGGAATTGAGCTATTAAGGAAATAAGTCCTCAATCAAAAGAGGAAAGGACAAAAGTGAAAAACTGAATGAGAAATTGTGTTTCATATGTGGTTTGACATTTCATTTCTATGCTAATAATGTCTTCATAACTTGAATTTTACATTCTAATTCAAACTTATCCTTAAGCCCTCCCATATGCAGCTTGTAAAAGACAAATTCATCAATCATCAGTATAGAGTTATCAGAGTATCATCCATCTAGGACTATGCATCTACTACCAAATGGAGAAAAAATAATATCCAACATTTTCAAAATTTGTATACTAGAATTATGTGTCCATTGTAGATGAAAGAGTTAGTGCTTGCCTCTCTCCTTTGGTAACATGCAAAGTGTCTTCTAGTATTATGAACACTAGTAGGTACAGGTGAAGGCTGGAGGTAGGCACCAGCTTGGTGTCTCCATTTTCAATGAGTTCTATATGAGTAATCAACTAATAGCTGTTTGGATTTAAGGCCCACTCCATAATGGAACCATTTCCAACAGTGCTCAGAAAGCCAAGACTTGAGACTAGATAATACAACTAGGGAAAAACTAAATACTACTGTTCTACTAAGGGAATGTAACAACAAAATGATTTCTAATAATATTCTTATATATTCTCAGATCACAGTTATGCTCAGCCATCATTGGAGAAGTTTCCTCCTATAGAAGATGGGAACAAATGCAGAGACCCACAATTGAACAATATGCAGAGAGTGAGAGACTTTGGAGATGAGTACAATATGGAAGCAGTTGTAGGAGAATCCCCAATTAGAATGTATTGAATGAAAAAATCTATTTTTAACAATAAAAATGATGTGTGTATATTCATTTTTTTCTTCAGTTTGGAGACTTGAGGAATAAATATATCATTTAACTCTAAAATGCACAATCCAAACCTTGTCTTAATATTTAATACCCTTTTTAACCTACTTCCCATTCTTATCATCTATTTTCTTTTGCTGAGATTTTAATATAGTTTGCATTTATTCCAATAATATATGTATATATAATAAACAAAAGTACTTAAGTATCAAGTATAACAGTTTCACTTAAGAAACTAGAGAGCACACGACTTTTACCTTTGATTTGGCTTATCATTTAGCAAAGTAAAACTTGACTCAAGGTTTATTTGCATAGAATATACAACCGTGTGCTTTGACTTTTCTGAAGTCACGTCAGCCTGTGAGTATATTTAAAATCAGAGTAATAGTTCTAACACAGATTTTATTGTCTCACATCTCATTTGCTATATTGTAAACCATTCCCAAATTGAGCTATTTCTATTCATCTCCAAAAAATGTTACATGAGCTAAAAAAAAAATTAAAAAAAAAGAACCTACAAGCCTGTGCACAGTAATCACTATACTGTGAACATTTTCCCCTTTCCTTTTTTAAACCCTAATTGTGATGGTCTCTAATCAGACTGTTGCATAAATATAAGTAACTTCCCCAGAATTCCTAGTAATTATTTTGAGATTGCAGACAAGTTGCAGAACGTGATTTTTTTAAACATATAATAATGATATAATTACATGACAGACACAATGACCTCATATGACGTAAATGACCAGAGTACTCACTTGCTTCCTTGCATTGTCCTCTGCACATATTGTTCTTGAATTGAAATGCATCACCTGCACTTCCAAAGGAATGCTGTTTGGTTCCCAGCTTCCACATCTCTTGAGTTATAACCTCTTGTAACTCTAGCTTCAGGGGATCCAATATCTTCTTCTGACCTCCACAGTACCCACAAATGTATCACACACACACACACACACACACACACACACACACACACACAAAGAGAGAGAGAGAAACAGAGACAGAGACAGAGACAGAGACAGAGAGACAGAGGAGAGAGGGGACATAGAAGCCTAAAGAAAAATTAAAAATAAATCTAAACACAAAATATATGCTTGTATTTTCTCTGCCGAGAAAATGTAGAATCAGCAGTGCCTCAATGGGTTTCATCAGTCCACTTGAGACAGTATCAATCTTCACCCAAAGATTCTTTCTTTTTTTTCTCCAATACAATTATTTACAGGAACTGAAAGTACAATTTTTAATTTTGTATGGAAACACAAACAATCACACACAAACACACAAAACCAGATAGCTAAAATCACAAAATCCTGAATGTGAAAAGAACTGATGTAGGTATTACTATCCTCAATTTCAAGTCATACTATAGAGGTATAGTCGTAACATAAAGAGCATAGTGATCCTTCATTCTTTAATCTGCATTTGTCAAAGGAATACTCTTTAAGCCCCATTCTGCTCATCACGCAAAGTCAATTGTATATAGACTTCTAAACTCGGCTCACAAAATTAGGATAGCCACATAAAACAAAAAGAAATTGGGATATATACTTTTGCATTTTACTTATCTTAAAATATCTTTGCTCTTTCAATGCAGCATGAAAAGATCTCAGATATTTTCACCTCTGTCATGCCAGCATCTTCATATATACACATAACTTCTGTAGATCATATTCACTCTTAAATTCATAGGAAAAAATCACCTCTATTGATGGATACAAAGGGTCACATCAGAAAGATGCTTAAATTAGCTCAGAAGTCACTGGAACCGTCAACTGGCAGGGCAACGTAAGAGGTCTTCATAGAGACTGAATGTAAATTTTCATGGCAAGGGAGTTTTAGTTCCAGCTATCTACCAGGGTGGGGTAGGTCATGAATTACAGAAATAATTTCATCTCTATAGCTAGACGGGGAGAATCTGAAACACTCAGAAAAACCTTGAAGTGTGACAAACATTAAAATTGCTAAGGTTTTACCTGGATTTTAGAAGAAAATTAAAGCCTTAAACATGAAATTACTTACATTCCTAACTTATTCCACTTACATGATTGTTAACTAAAAGGAAAGTAATTATCTTTATCCATGTTTCAGTTACTATTTCACTTCTCACTGTGCACAGATGTTCATTTTAGCCTCAGAGGCGTCCAATGGTAATGGAGATTTCCTTCATTAACCCCGTTTATCTTTGATCAGAAATGTTGAGTTAGTAGCATGAGTATTCCTTGGTTATATTTGGTTTCATAACTATTCACAGAACTGATTTTCAATTGTGAAACACTTTCTTCTTAGACAGTTTCTTACAGTCTCTTCTAAATCCTGTTTCAGCTCAAAATTCATGCATTGGAATATCTTACATACATACATCAAAAGCTTCAGTTAAACTTAATCTATAGTAATTTTAATAATAGAGTGGATTTACCTTATGTCTACTTCAAGGATAGCTATTAAGGACAGAAGATCTCTCAATGAACAGTATAAAATTCATAGCAGAAGAAAGATGATTATTTTACTCAAACCATCCATTTGTATGTTCTATGGCTAAGAGAAGAGAGCTGGTCAGTCATGCATCCCTGACCAATAATTCTTGAATATTTTAAATTACTTTTCATAGTTCTTAATTTTTTTTTGTTCTAGTGATTTTTACTGCAGAGTTGGGAGTACTAGGTGTATTGGTTGGTTCTTTTGGTCAACTTGATACAACTTAGTGTCACCTGGGAAGAGGGAACCTGGACTGAAGTAATGCCTTATTTGGCCCATAGGCGTGTCTGAAGGATATTACCTTGAATGGTGGATGATATGGGAGGGCCCAGCCAACTGTGAGTAGCAACATCTGTAGGCAGGTGAATTTGGACTGTTTAAAAAAGCTGGCAGAATTCAGGGCAGACCACTTGGTATTGGATAATTTGGGTCCTCCTTCCTAGGAAAGACTGTTTCTCCCAGTCTCAGCTTCCCTAGTTGCCTGCAGTTTTTGACTAGGGTTGAGTCCCAAGAAATATCCCTCCACCATGTAAGCATATCTGTTGGTGTTGCTCATGTTCAGACTTCAAATCATATATATATATACAAATAACATTTTCCAGGGGGCAATACATCAATAATTAACAAAATAGAGTCCATGAATTTGAGAAAGAACAAGTATAGTACTTGAAAGGGTTGGAGGGAGGGAAAGAAAGAAGTGGAACAATGCAATTACATGTTATTTTCCAAAAAAAATAAAATTTAAAGAGGAAATCTATCAGAGAAAAAGGTATTGAGTGAACCAGGAAGCACCTTCCTCTGTGACTTTTGTTTTAGTTTCTAGCAAGTTTGAGTTCCTATACTTGCTGCCCTTGCAGATGGATTGTGACCTGGAAGCATAAGCTGAGATAAACCCTTACTACCCTTAGTTGGTTTTGGTCAAAGTGTTTGATCACGATGAAAATTAATTGAAACAGTTGGGCCACAGAAACAGATAACAGTATTGATAATGATTAAACTAGTATTGTTTCAAAATTCAATTTAAAGTCATTATTTTTCAGTATCTTTTTTAGTTAAGGCATAATCTTATACTTGGGTCATTTTAAGATATAAAAAATGCTAGAATAAGAGTTTAAAATAAGTATAAATGGCAGGTAGAAAAAACCGGTTGTTATGGCAACAAAAATGCATTTAAAGCAAGTTTATAGAAAAGGTAATACATTTTTATTGCCCTGAAGTGAAAATCACAACTCAATAAAGAATGATGTCTGAATCAAACTAGATTTAAAAATTCAGTTAGAGTGTCTACACTCAGAAATCAAGATATTTGTTTTACCACTTAAATGTGGGCTTTTTTTCTGGAGAACCACTTCGTTTTAAAATATTATAGTAAACTTTCTTCACTCAATTTAAATTTTGTGTCACTGAAATTGTATAATTATTTAAATGGAAGTATCTAATAGACTCCATTGAGGTCAAGGACATAGAACTTTTAAATAAACCATATGAATACATATATACATAGACACTTTGGTTGTCAATTATTAGAATGTAATCTTGCATTAACCACCTAACTTAAGAAATAAAGAAAGATAGAATAATTTATCTTGCCCTAGATTCAACAATAGATAAATTTCTAGATTTATCCCTACAACTAAGTTTGTAATTCTTTGTCTTGGAAGCAGGGGAAAATACCCATCAAATATTGAAAATATAAAGTAAAAAAAAAATTTAATATGCATTAATTGTTTTTAAAAATAAATATAAATAAAAGCAATTTTTATAATTAACATATCAGTCCAGCTTTAGTTAAAGTGCAATTAAGTACCAAATTTTTCAGAAATTCTGATCATTTAGCTCCTACCAGGTTATAATAGTGATACTTTTTAAAAATTTATACACTTGTTACAAGATATGCATTTTTCATATAAAATATTGCTAAATATACCACTATTAATTATTAAAATAAATGCATCCCTAAACTATTCTGAGATTTGACAATATTTCAGCTATGCTGTGAAGTAACCAAGGGTTAAAAATCATTTTTTAAAGTCTCAAATATGAGTTATGTAACTTATCTCCCGTTTTGACTCATGTAACTTAACTACTTCCATGTTTTGTTTTCTGCACATTTGAATTGAAAACAACTCCATTAACCTTATATTTCCATCATAAGATTAAAATATTTGACATATGAGAACATGTATAACTGTGTTTTAATGTACAGGTAATATTTGACATCTTTACTCAATATGTGTATGTTGTGACATATACTATATTTGAAAAAGGTATCTAAAATTGGAACTATACAATGTATTTTTCTCATCTTCCAAAATATATTTGGATGTATGCATATTCAATATCTTCCTTGCTTCATTCTAGTGTGAAAGCCACTAACAAGACAGTGACAGTTTCATTACAAAGAAGAAAACAGTACTTCCTAAATAAAACATGAATTTGAGCAAAAAATATGTGCAGAGGAGTCAAAAACAAAACAAAAAAAGGCAAATTTTGCTGGCAACCCACATTTTATTACATTATATTTCATCAGTGGAAGCAAGAATCTTGTCTTCTCTCTTGATTACTATTTTAATTTGGGTCTTTAACTAAGCTGTGACAGCACAGAGAATATATTTAATAGATACTTTTTCAGTGATTGAGTGATCAGAATTATGTTGCACTGAGAAAGACTGGAGCTGTGAGAGTCTGTTCAGGGTCATAGCACGTATTCCATGTATCCTGACTCTCAACACTTGCAACTCCATGTGGGAATTTCCCTGGCTGTAGATCTATGCTTCAGGAAAGATAGGATGAGTTCCTTCTTGGAAGAAAGGCTTCCAGCTATGCTGAATTCAGGCTTTGATTCTGAGCTCCTCAGTCCTTTAGTGGTCTAACTCAGACTGTGTCCTCTGCATGGACTCCCACTGTCCACGGAGATAACACTATGATAATTTTTCTTTGTCTTGGCTGCTGCCTTTTCATTGTTATATATTTCATGTTAATATGTCAAGAAAATACAAGAAAAATTACTTTAATGAAATCCTTGCCTCAGGACCCTAAATTGAATCAGATCAATACTTTAACTTACAAAATTATTTAAAATATGTTTTTAATATAAAATAGAATTATGTCACTGTCCACCATTCCCTTTCTGTGCTGAACCCCTCCCAGCTACCCTTCCTTGAACTTCTGTCATATTTCCTTCATTCTCTAAATCTTTTAATTATTATTGTGACTATATATATGTATGCATTCAGATGCACAAATATATAAATATAACCAGTTGAGTCCAATTTTTTTTGTTGTTTGTGTGCATATGATTTCATGACTGACCACTCTACATTGGACTCATAATTCAGCAGTCTCTAATTTCCTATAGTTTTCAGTCTATTTGTGGTACTCCATGAAACTTTTTTTCCCATGTAAATATGTCCACTGACATTGCTAATGTTCTGGTCTTATATATGCTGTCATTTCTAGGAAATGCACTGCAGACTTCTGGGGATTCTGTCAGTACAATCTTTCCATTATCATTTCCACAACAGTCCCTGGGCCATCAATGCAGGAACTGTGACATTGACTGTTGGAACTGGGCTTCTCACTATCAGTTGATCTCTGTATTTATGTCCAGATTTGGTTGTGTTTGGTTGTCTCCATTTGCTGTAAGAGAGGTTTCTTTAATGGAGGTTAGTAGCTGTACTTATATCTGGGTATAAGGGTAAGATTTAGAATGTAATAAGGAATTGTAGGACAAGAGCTGCCATAATATGTTATTTGTTTAAATGCCTCAGTTAAACTACTTTGCTTAGATAGTAGCTTTCAAGTGTTGTTCTGTGAAATTTTCACATAAGTAAGCAATCTATCCTGTTAATTTTCACTATTCACTCCCCTCACTTCTCAGGATTCCCCTATCCTATCTTCCCCCCAACTTCAAAGCCCAACTTTAGCATAGCTGGAAGCCTTCTTCAACCTACCCTTCCAAAAGCACAAATCTAGTACCAGGAACTCTCTATAAGAAGTTGCAAGTGGTGAGAGTTAGGATACATTGAACACATGCTTCTGACCTCTTGCAACACATGTCTTTTTATAAATGCTTAACTACCCATTAATTTATTTATTAATTTAGGCCCCAAGTTCTATTAATGCTGTTCACACCAGTCCCCCTCTCTGTTCAAACCTCAAGCTTTTAGTGTTCATCAACCCAATATTTCAATGTGATGTAGTGAATAGTATTCTACTATCCACTATTAATATTATTACTTATATTGACAGGCTACAGTTTCCAAGAAGCTCCATCCAGAACACATCATTGCCTCCCCATGGACTCTCATTTCCTCATCTACATCACTTCACTATCTGCCAGAACTCTCCTAGTCCTTAGTATTCCTTATTACTAGTTGAATTTTTATTGGGAAAGCAAACAGCATATTTTCATACAAGTAATAAAAAAACTACAATTCACTTATTCTCAGAAATACTCTCATATCTTATACCAAAATATTACTACCTGTTAATCTTAAGTTAAAATTCTGGTACTCATGGTTTCATTTACCAATCCATATATTCAGTCACCCAAATATGAGTTACCTAGTCATATACCCATCTTGCTAGTAATTATTTCTTGGTCAATTAATGCATGTTAACAAACACATTTTTCATAGTGTAGAAATACTTACTGATAGTTAAGAACAATCTAGAAATGTTATTGATTACATAATAAAGAATCTACATGTACTAATTTTGTATTACACTGCAAATAACTCATCTATATTATATTTTAATAAGAATATGTGCTGTGGGATGTCCTGTATGTTGTAAATATATGTTGCTATGATTTATTGATAAATAAAACACTGATTGGCCAGTAGCCAGGAAGGAAGGATAGGGTAGGTGGGACAAGGAAGAGAAGAATGCTGGGAGGTGGAAGGTTGAGGCAGAGAGACACTGCCAGCAGACATGATGAGAAGCAACAGTACAAGCCACATGGCAACTTATAGATTAATAGAAATGGGTTAATATAAGATATAAGAACAGTTAGCAAGAAGCCTGCCACGGCCATACAGTTTATAATAATATAAGTCTCTGTGTATTTACTTGGTTGGGTCTGAGCAGCTGCAGAACTGGTGGGTGAGAGAGATTTGTCCTGACCGTGGGCCAGGCAGGAAAACTCTAGCTACAAATATGTACATTAAAAGTGTCTTTTATATATCAGTATATTTCATTAGAGTAAGACCCTTTTAAAAGGTATAACAAACTACAGTAAGCAAACTGAAAAATTTGTCTCTGAAAGGCATGACAAAATTAAAAGTTTGATAATATAATTATAAATTTTAACATTCCAGAAGATTCTTCTTCCTTTTCTAATTTAAAGAAGCTAGAAGGAACTTCAAGTCTTCCAATATTACCTTGGAAATACCTGAATCCTTTGCTAATAGGCATGACTAACACAGTCTGGCCTTTGCGGGAGGACTGTCTTTGATGAAATTTGACTGTATAAATCACATCTTTACCCTCATGGAATCAATGAAGCAAAGACGTTCCCATGCTGATACATAGAATTTACTAGTTGGACATAAACAGTGTTCACAAAATACACAAATACTATTGCTAACAACTGGGTATGTGAGTTAGTAAGGATATTACCTGCAGTAAATTTATACTGGCTGTTAATGTTAAAGGATATATAAAGTCTGTATTTCAAGCCTCAATGTTTCTCCACATTTATTTCATTGCACAGCAGATCATACTTTGAGACAGATTTCAAGTTGGATATAAGTAAGAGGTAGTGTTCTTTATTCTTTCAAAATGTTAAGATGTAAAAAGCCTACACAACAACCTTGTTGGCTCTTCCAAATGTAGGCCCTCAAGAGTATCCGGTGCTTGTTTTCTGTCTACAGGCTGTTGATTCATTACATAATGCATTGTGAGTCACCACAGACAAACTATAATGATCAGTCTTGTAATCCTCAATTTTAAAGGATAATTTTTAAAATAAACTTGGCATCTAGTATGGAAAATGATGCATATAAGTTTGATCTTTGTTCTAGTTAGGTTTCTATTGCTGTGATGAACACCATGACCAAAAGCAACTTAGGGAGGAAAGGGCTTATTTCAGCTTGCAGGCTACAGTTCATCATCAGAAACATCAAGGATGGAAGTAAAGGCAGGAAACTGGAGGCCAGACTTGAAGCAGGGACATAAAGGAAAGTTCCTTACAGGCCCACTACATATGGCTTGTTTACCCGGGTTTCCTACACAACCCAGGGCTACATGTCCATTGGTGGTACAGGCCACTCTGGGCTAGGACCTCCTACATTATTAGTCAAGACAATAACCCACATACATGCCTATAGGTCAATCTTATGGAGGCATTTTCTCAGTTACTATTCCATCTTCACAGATATGTCAAGGTGTGTCAAGTTGACAAAAACAATGAGCACACTCTTCCACTAAAACTTATTACCAAATTCTTACTTTTAGCCCTTTTTTGTTATGTTTTATTTTACTTATTGTAAAAGAATGACAACTCTTTTATTAATTAAACATTTATGATCTGAGATATCATAATTAATTAATAAATTTTTCTAATGACAAACATGTATCTAAATCCACATTATTGGAATAAATTTTTGATGTAATATATATTAAAAACCCACATACAGTGATATTTAAAATTCACTCAAAATATGGCTGAGGCATTGAAATTATGATTCTGCATTAATTTATATTTGTAGATGCTTTATATATACATGTGGGGTTATTAATAACTGAAGTAAAACTAGCCTCTACTTGATAATTTTTCATAAGGAATAGCATCTTTGAGAAATTTCTTCACCATGTAAGAAAGCAGGCAGGAACAGATGTGCAGAGATTTTCCACAGTTTCTGTGCAAGCTCTTGCTTCCTCAGAGGGGAAGAGATCGCACACAGAGAGGGGGTGGGGCACAAATACAGAAACATCTGCTGCTCAAAGTAAATGGATAGAGACAGGTTTCAGGGAGCTTAGAGGGTAGTAAAAAAATGGAACACATAATGGATTTATCTTCTCAAATGTCAGGAGTTGATGTAAGACAGTCAAGGTATTTCTTAAGATGTGAACAAGGAAAGTAGAACAGAAAAATACATTTCCAAGTAATTTAGGGGGCTGGAGACAGAAGGTGAGAAATTTTCAGCAGGAACGTGAAGAAACAACATGCACTAACTATCTGATCATCCTTTCTAGGTGCTTTATTATAAATCATACCCAATACCAATTAAAACATCATACCACTCTCAGTGCCAGGAATGGAACTGGATCATTTATCATAGAAATAATATAGAAAATTTTGGGGGAAAATATGTGTAAATAGATTAAACCCCCAAAATGACTGTAATATGTTCAGTTTTATAAGAGTTGATGTCTTTGAACATTTAAATTGGTGATAATTTTTATGATGTGTGGGTAAGAAGATTAAATTCAGATCATTTCTATGATTTCTTCAAATAAGCCAAGTTTTGCATCTCTGTAATCCCATCTCTAGCTCTAGACTATTTTTCTATGTGTGTGAGGAGCATCAGTCAATTACTAGATTTATCTTATTGTTATTGGAATGAAAACATCAAATTTCCAAATATTTCCTAATAAAACTGGGTGTATCTTAGCAAGGTGGAATTATCATACAATGTAATAAAACATAAAATCTTAGGGTAATAGATAAATTGCTTTAAGATTAAGTATTCGTGTCTTACAATCTCAAGCAGATTTTCAGATGCCCACTCAAAGCCTGGAGATGTATGTGTGGCTTGATGCACAATTTAAAACTGATGATAAGTTCTAAGATGATATAGGGATCTTAGGCATTTGATCAGGCAGTTAAAGATACGTATTAAAACAACTTGTTATAAACTGTAAGAACAGTATAATTGAGCGGGATCCCCATTAGTTCATGTGTTGGAAGCCTAATGTATGTATGAAGACAGAGTTGCCTAATCAAGAAGTGATAAGGTCGTAAGTGCTGTCTTCAAGGATTAGAGCATATCAAAGTCACGGGAGTAAGTTTCTTAGGAAAGGGAAGTGTGGCCCCAGCCATCATTCACTAATGGTCTTCACAAGATTCCATACTTGGACTTCTCCATCTCCAGAAAACTGAGTTAATAAATTCTGGTTGATTACAGTACCCCAATCTGCACACTGTTAACCTATCAGAAACCTGACTGTCCAGAGCTGACTGCATTCTTCTGCGGCCCCACGTAACAAGCTGAGCTCAGTGCTATCTAGGAATTCTGCATGAAAATCGGAGCTCTCCTACTGAAGCTGCTTCCCCACCATGCCAGCTCAGGAGCATCTTGTAACACCACTACTAGACAAATGAATACAATTGCAATACATTTAAAATCTGTGAACCAGGGGTAGAATTATAGAGAAAACCCTCAGAATAAAATTTACCTTTCATTGCATGAAGAGTAGACAGAACTGGAGCCCAACAGGCAGGCACAGAGAGAAGCCAAGATTGCCTTCCACAACCTTGCTACAGTAGCAAGCCTGGAACAGCTAACAATGCAGAGATCAAGCTCTTAGCAACTGTGAAAGAAACTGAATTCTAGTGAAAAAAAATGAATATTGAAATGTCAAAATGCAGACTGCTTTTCAGAAATATGCCTACCTTCATGTTTGTCTTTTCTCTTAAGTCATCTTGTTTTCCTTATGTATTTATAAAATAGGCTTTTGAGACACAAGGAATACAGTGCTCAGATTTCTGGAATCATTTGAGTGGCAACTCTCCCACAGCAACTGAAATATCAAGGATGTCTTTCCCTAGAAGACTTTTACTTTATTTTATTTCTTATAAACACATTCTTATGAACCCAACATTTTCCCCTTTTATTGAAAAATAGATTCTTTTCAATACACAAACCCACCTGATGCCAAGCAGCTCAGGCAGGTAGAAGATACCCATGGGGCAGCCTGAGTCCTCACAACCTGGCCTTTCTGAAGGCATCCACAGACCAGCCTGATGCCATGTGGTACCCAAACTGGTGACAGCCCTTAGGATGAGCAAGTATATGGTGGAGAAATGGCAGAGAAAGAGAGGCAGAATGGTTCATGTGCTGTGGTAAGAGGAAGAGCAGATCTGAAGAATGGGCAGCAGTGAGGAACAGGCTGATGTTGGCTGCCTGCTCGCCACCCAGCACCAAGGTGACTTCGGGACCTGGGCTGCTGCCTTGGATCATGCCTGGATCCATGGTCCTATGGCAGCCAGAGTCTGTGTTGCCACTAAGGCCGTGAAAATGCCTGGGGTCTAGGCCATTCTGGTGATGAGGACCGTGCTGCCACGATAGCCAATGAGAAAGGAACAACAGCTGCAGAGAGACATTGGATAATAGAAAAAACTACAGAATTAAATCAGCCTATATACTTTAAGGATGTGCTGACCTCAGAATGGAAACCAGGGTATGTGTTATGTTGGGAATGAGGTTTTGCTTTTGTTTCTACAGGAGAAGATAAGCTGTGGGTACCATCAAAATTGATAAAGGTTCGATTTGAACAAGAGAGACCTCTTAATTAGAGGAGATGATAGCTCATCAACCAGCATGAACATCCAGTTTAAACTAACTTGTACCAGTAACACATGCCATTTCATTTAATCAGATAATAACTTGCCAAAAAGGAACATCCCCAAAATTAGTCTTGGGGAAAGGTTTTTGTTTTTGTCTTTTAGGAGAATGAAGGTTAAGGAATCTGAAGAACACTGGACAAATGAGACAACTGAAGAAAAGGGACAAATCATCAATCCCAGGAAACAGAGTGAAATGGCGTATGGATATATCATCTAAAAAAAATTATAAGTCTTCCTAAATGTTTGTTTCTGCTCTAAAACTATTGGTCTTCTAATAGTCCCAGTTCAATTAAAATTTAAAGCTGACTTTGGAGTTGGAGAATGGCTCTCTCCCTTTTTAAACTCAAGCATATTGTTAAAAGGAAAATGCAAACTCCCTGTATCATGCAAGAAGAAAAGAGCCATCTTCTGCTATGGGACAGGAGAAAAGCCAAATTAATTAAGGGACTATTCTATTACTAATCTCAACTCTTTGATTCTATTCTGATTCTTTAAACTTTTCTTAAAATATAAATTTTATATCAAAATTTGCAAGATTAATATATATATAAATATAAATATATTTTTCTAGAATTAGTTAATACTCTATATGGCCATTCATATCTTAACAAAGTTTAATATACATTTTAAACTTTGTTAAGATATGAATGGCCATATAGAGTATTAACTAATTCTAGAAAAAAGGCTTCAATGAGCTGCATATATATGTCTTCCAGTCTCTTATCAGTTTTCTGCAGGAAATCATGGCCAGGCCTAACATCAACTGAAGTGACCAGGAAGAAGATGGGGCCCCACAACAACAACAATTCCACATGGACAATAATATCACTAAGCTGACAAACATCATCTACAGATCAGCTTTCAACTACAAAGTTCTCAGAGCAATTTTGAGAGGGCTAGCTGAGATGATCCAGTCTCAAAGACTACTTGAATAAGGACTTGAGATAAACCCTGAACTTTGGCATTATACACAGACTGGATAACAAAGGATATAGTTACTTTTTCTAGAATTTGACAATTAACCTAAAATTTTTCTTTCAGGATAATGATAACTTCACCCATACCCAGCAGGAAGCAATTTTAAGATTATGACGCCCACATTCCCAAAGAGGTGGTGTGGGGCAGGAGGTTTTTTGGTCTTTTTAATGGGTTTTGGGTCTGGGATAATTTCCATTGTTTAGGGGGGTTGGTTACAAGTTGTTGTCAAGAGTTAGGAAAAAGCTAAGCAAAGGAGATTAGATTTAAGGTTCTTGTTTTAAAAAAAAAGAAAGAAAAGAAGAAAAATACAATTACTAGTTTTAAATACTTTACATTGGATTGGATTGTTTTATATTGTATACAAATTTGAAATTGATATTGGTAGAAAATGCTATGTGTATATTTCTAATTGTACTTATATTGTTCATTTAACAATGTAATGCAATTTTCTGATCCTTGAATGTTATTATTACCAACTATTAGGATATAAAAAATGAAAATTAGTAGTTAGATATTACAATAGAACTTGTAGTCATATTAGATATGTTTTAAAAATTGAGCAGATATATTTTAGATAGACAGGTCATCTTCAACCCTTCAGAGATCTACAGAATATGGCATTTAAAATGATTTAATAGCTTAGAAAATTTTTCTTTTTTGTTATAACAATGAGACATGTCGGCTCCTGGCAGTACCAATCTACTTCAGAGAAAATATGGGCATTCAAGAAACTGCATATGGAGTTAACTTCGATTGTGGCAAAAGTTAGACACTGAACAACAAAGTATCCTCTAATCAACTGCTGACAAACAGGTCAAACAGGACATAAAACAAAGGACTACTGATTCTTGCCAAAACAAGTGTGGTTATGGCTTTATCAAAAGGCATCTTCTGAGGCCAGAACAATATGGCACCATCCCTGAAGTGGCCTTCACAATCCGGAAAAGGTACAGTGCCCTTTTCTTCGAAGACAGCTGAACAGGCAGTGGGCCGATGGCTTCTCTTGTGCAATGGAACAGCAGCTGAAAGCTCATGCCTCTCAATAGTAGACTGGCATTTAATAGAGGGATGTGGAGAAGAACGGGATGCTGAGATGAAGCCACATACACACATAGCCAAGAAGAATGGACAGCTGAGTTCAAAATCCATCAACAATTTCCAGAATTTAAAATCCTGAATCATGACATGACACTAGTAGAATTCAGGTATTTCTGGTACATGGACTGCTCTCACCCAATGTGAGGTTGAACTGTTAACCTTGTGTACATCCTACTTCACAAATGAGTCTGTCAGATATGCTAAGCCTATAGGCTGAAAATGATGCCCCAACACTGCAGAGAAACCTCAGGTGACTGTCCTGGCAGCTGGTTGTTTCTGTCAACTCACAAATTTTTTGGGAGTTGCTTGCATGTACTTCCTGTTTTTATTTTTGTTAGGTAATATTATTTCCTTCTTGGGTCTCTGAGGGAGTTGAAGATTAGTTAGTTATAGTTGAAGATTATTTAGTTATAGTTGAAGACTAGTTGGGATAGAAAGTGAATTAGGTACATTTTGGACTTACCAAATAGGATAAATAATGGAATTATTTTCTATGAATTTGTTAAATACAAATGGACTAAACATTGTTTAGGAATTTATTACTTGTATATATTGTATATAGTTATTGTACTTTTGTATATAGTTTTTCTTATGTTAGTTATAACCTTTTTCCTTTTTTCTTTTTATTAAAATAGAAAAGGGGAAATATGGTGATATTTTAATTGTACTGAAATGTGATTTTATTTGTATGTCAATAAATAAAGTTGCCTGTGGGTCAGAGCTAATAGAAAGCCATAGCAGAGCTGGGCGTTCATGGTGCACACCTTTAATCCCAGCACTTGGTAGGCAGAGCTAGGTAGATCTCTGTGTGGTCAAGTATACAGCCAGCATTGGAGACATATACCTTTAATCTCAATACCATAAAAGACCTGGAGGGCTGTATATACAGGCAGTGACGAGGCAGTCATGTGGTTGGGTTTACAACCAATGAGAAGGCAGAACAGAAAGTCTATATAAAGACAAAAGCACAGGAAGTAGTTCTCTTTTGGAGAGGTCTCTTGGCTGAAGAGGCTAGCTGCAGCAGGCAGGTAAGGCTCTTAGCTCAGATCTCTTGGCTTTCATCTTTGCATTGGTTCTGTGTTTCTTATTTAATAAGACAGTTGGTTACATCTACAGATTAGAGTCTTTACATGTTACTTTGAACATTTCCAAGAGTTGGGTACATCATAACTTCTCTCTTCAATTATATTCAGTTCACAGATGCATAATTGAAACTCATGCCTACATAAAATCTTGAAGCATAAATGACCTTGAAATTTACCAATGGAAAAGAAAACTTAAAGGAGTAAAACAATGTGTTCAGGAAGCAAGTAGTTTAATGTTTACATTATAAAGTGACAATATTTAGGATATATTACATCACTTTATTCAGAAGCCCAAGGGTGGACTATATGAGATACTACTCTTAGGCTGAGTGGTAACAGATTTTTGTCTTAAAACATCATCCAAATATATATTACAGTTTAATTGTTTCATATTAGCTTACTATATTATAGATTTTTCTTATAGCTTTATGTGTAGTTCCAAACAAATAATAATATTTAAAGTAAAGGTGACCTTTCTGAAAAAAATATATTTAGATACAAAGATGTGTGAGTATTGTCAATATTTATTAAGTTTCTATTAAGGCCACAGTGAACAGTAAATGTAAAGAAACATGTACTTTGGTTCTCAGAGAAGATTCCTGAGCACATTTTAAAAATCTGCTCATGTCTTTGTGAATGCAGGCACCTGCAAAGCTAAATAGGCACTTATGCTACATAATGTACCATGTCTCATTCAACAGCAAAATAACATGATTATAAATAGTCTTGTAGAAGTATAAAACAAATATTAAATTCTAGAAATAGTTTGGAGACGGTATCCCTAGCTACACACTCGTGAATTCTTTTACAAAATAATGAGAATACTGACCATATCAACAATACATTTGTTTTCCAGATTGCAAATGTCTGAACATTCATAATAAATAGCTAGCAGGTAATGGATCAAAACACCATATTAATTCATTTTATGTTCAAGTCATCATTCATAATCAGGCACCAGCCTCAAATTTTCCAGAGAATAACTGCATGACTATAGGAAAATCAGAAAAACCTAAATACTACTTCATCTGATATACATAAAGGCAACCTTATGTTATTTATTTGACATGAAAAGTTACAGTGAAATAAATTGAAATATTAGAAAGCCCAATGCTAAGAAACTCAAATGTGTATTACTTCAGAAACTTAACAAAGTTTGGAAACAACTCGTGTTAAATTGTTAATAGGATCTGCTAAAAGTAAGTTTCACCGAACTCCTTACAGTTCTAAGGAACCATATTTCCATGATTATTAGGAAAGGATAAAAATCTATAAGACACAGGTAGAGATTTCTTTCAGCAATGACACCTATAGTGACTTGCCACAGATTTCTACCCAGAGCACATAGATAAGGCAGTAGTAGATGCCCTTGTCCTTTTAATCATTGTCAAGTAAAGAGTGCTGTGACTTATCTGTTGCTGGAGTATTTCTCTCTAGCTCCCACCAGTCCCGGAGCCCACTTATAAAATAAACACATAGACTCTCACATTATTTAAACTTCCTGGCCATTAACTCAGACCTATCATTGTCTAGCTCTTACTCTTATATTCAGCCCATTTCTAATAATCTTTACTTTGCCACGTGGCTCGTGGCTTACCGGTACTTTACATTTTCCTTGTCCTGGCGGCGGCTCCAGCCGGTCTCCCCTTCTTTCCTCCTTCTTCAATTCTCCTCTCTCCTTGTCCTGCCTATGCTTCCTGCCTGGTCACTGGCCAATCAGTGCTTTATTTATATAGAGTGATATCCACAGCACTTATCCATTACAACTCATATATTTTGTTTCTAAAATGTTCATAAATTTTGTGTATTTCAAATACTTACACTGCCACCATGTACTAAGTGGGAGCTAGATATATTAATTCATTTCCAATGAATGGAATGTGGCAGTTTTGTATGTTTCTACTGAGGTTTGATTAGAAGAAAATGCTACATTCTATCTTAGCAGCTATCCTCAACTGCCCAATGTAAATACACTAATGGAAGCTTATGTAATAGTCAAGGAGGCCTTCAGCCTAGCGTCACCACCACCACCACCACCAATTACAACCACAACCACCACAACCACCATGGAAGATCTAAAACCTGCAAGAAACCACATGAGTCTGGGAGATTGATCCTCTCTCTCAGTAAAAGATTCAGATAAGACTAAAACTCCAACTAGTTTAATCAAACTTTGCATTAGATATAACTCATTCAGATCAAGCTGTACCTACATTCTTAATAAACAATTACAATCAATGGTTGCCTTCAGCTGTTAAATGTTAATTTCCAGAAAAGGAAAAAAAAAAAAAAAACAACTCTTGAGTTGTTGCATGATGTTATTTTCCATGCATTCCCATAGTGAAGCATAAATTTACATAATGACTGAGATTTGTCTATTTGTCTTTACACTAACAGCTTGTGTTCTCCACAGATCCAGAATATCTTCAAACACATAACAATGTCAAAATAAGCCTTTGGGCGCCCACCTCACAGATGTGGAAGGTAAGTCCCTGTTGCTGAAGACACAAGGCCCAGAAACTCCCGACTAACTGCCTCCCCACGTGGATCAGGGAGTTTGCTATTGTATCTCCTAGGAATATGGGAAGCTACACACATAAATTCCCACTGCCTAAACATGAGCTGAACAGGATCAATAGACACGCCAAAATAGAAAGGTAAAAGCCCACAAGGCTTTCAAACTGACACAAAGAACTACAGGTGACTAAGGAATACTGAGAGTGGGAGAAATAGTCTTCTCCATGGACAAACATACAATTGGCTGTCCAATACCAAATGATCAGTCCTGATGATATGCATGTGAATGTCATTGTTAAGACTGAGAAGGGTATGTTTGGGAAATGTATGTATGCATATACATATATTTGCATAGTGACAAAAGATAGAGAGGCACTGAATTTGAAAGAGAGTGAGGAGCTGTGTGTATGATGTTTTGGGGGGAGAAATGGTGCAGTTATAATCTCAAGAGTAAAAGAAACAAGGAATTAAAATATTTACACCTATAATAAGAATCTCAATGTAAATAATGCAAACTTAAAATTTCCCATGATTCAAGCAAGTTTGATCATTTTTTTTTTTACTCTTAGAAATGCTTTGGTTTCCTCAGTTTTAGGATGTGAATAAGTACAGTAAATTCCCAAAATAATTCTGCATTTTCTTTAAAAAGGAGAAAATGAAAACAAGGGATGGAGACATGTTTAAGTGGTAGAGTGGTTGTCTGGCACATAAGAGTTCCTTAATTTGATCTCCAGCACCAGCAAAAAAGAAAAATGAAAGTGTTTAAATTAATTAAATCACCTAATTAAAATACTACTGGGAGTGGTTTGATGTATTATCTATAATGAAAACCTGGTAAATTTTGGTGAATAGAAAACATTATCGATTTCACTTAGCTGTAGTTTTTACAAGCTTTAAATATACACACTTATAGTGAACACAATAGACTAATAGAATTAAATGGTCAATAAAGAAAATATGGTTAGCCTCACTAATCAAGATTCAACTTACGAATATAGCAAATAGATTACTATGATCCAGTCATCAGCAAAGAATAGTACGTGGAAATGTGAAGTGAATGTATAGTTTAAGGAAAAGAGATAATGTTCCTTGAATGTAGCCACTGAAAAGAGTCCATGCCAGCCAGAGATGGAAACAGTCTACTAGCTGAGTTACTGAAGGGGCCAAGCTAAGCAGGAATACAAAGGGGCAAACCTGTTTACTGGAATGGATGCATTGTAGGAACAATTTCTATTTTGAGTCCTGTGTGTATGCATTTATTCACAACTAGAAATGTCACATCTATTTTCACTTTACGCTAATAAACCATCAGTGTCAATACAATTTGTATCTTATTAAAAAAAATCACTATTTCTCATTGATCTTTTATATAGCCTCTGCAATGTTTCAGAATTATTGTTCCTGTGACACACTTGAATGATAAGATTTTGAAGGATCCATAACATGGGAAACATAGTGCCCACTGTTCCTATATTCATTAGGCAACCACTCACAGTTGCCCTCACAGTTGTCCTACTATTTTCTAAATGTGTGGCTTTACAATGGGAAATAAGTCAATACCAATACGTTGGTCAGAGCTCAATAATCTTCCACTAAGTTAAAAGAAATCCCTATTTTCTGTTATTCTAAAGGGCTTTCTAAAAATTTGTTCTATTTCTGTCAATAGTACTGAACTGATGAAGAAAGAAAAATGCATGAAGGCAACCTGTATGATTGATGAAAATCTGGAAACATTAGGACTAGCAGAGGCCTGACTACCATACCGACATAAGGTAGGAATGGAGACTAAAACTAAACACAACAAAGAAAGAATAGTTTAGCATAAAGCATGCTGCATTATAAGACTGTGTGTAATATGTACAGTGAGAACTAGAAAAATGAAATGAAAACAAACCTTTTTCTTAACAAATTTAAAAATTAATAGAATATTACATATTTCAACATTTTTAAAGACAAAATTTGAAGAATTTTGGAATATTACATGTGATCAGAAAAGGAGTTATTTAGGACCTTATAGAATAAACAAAATTTTAGTGCTCTGAATAGCTTAAAATGGGGAAAGGAGGCAGAAATTTTGCAAAATCTGTTTGAAAAATATGTGAGAAGAATATTTATTCAATAAGAAGGCAGATCTGCTGTTCTCTTTTCCTTAGAATGGGTTCCCCAGAAAATCATTCTGAAGAAAATCTTAGGAGTTCATATTTTATGGAGTGGTACAAACCCGTGAATACAGTATTGATTGCAGAGGTAATAAGACTCAGAATGGAGAGGAGGTTTCAAGGTGCATACTGAGCGAGCCTCCAGTTTTTAATCTTCTGTGATTTGTTCCTGAGCTAATCAAGAATTTTAGCTAGAAGCTGTATTATTTTGTGGAAGCTCTTTCCACATAAAAAAGAAAAAACTATTAATCTTTTGCTTACAGTGTAACTGGTCAGAAGCTTTTCCCTATGAGATATTAACTTCCCTGTACTTCTGGTTGCATATGCTCAGACAAAGTGTAGTTCCATGCTGACATATAATCACAGGACAAAGAGAAGACTTAGCTTAGCATCCTCATATAAATAATGCAGCGTGATCAAGAAATAAGCGTCTGTTCAGTGATGGTTTCATACACTAAGGACATTCTTAATGATAGCTTAGAAAGCATAGTTTGTCAAATGTTCCACAGTTAAGGACATGGGATGTACTTAAGATGATGAATCTGTATATAGTGTAAGGAATTAATTCCTGCTATCCTCTTCTCCTATCCAGCATCAATTCTATAACACTTCTCTGTTCTTGTGGAAAACAGATGATTTCCCTACTTTCCTGAGAAGCTAAGTAGAAAAATACATATTATTTCAGATTCTTTGTCTGTCAGTTGTAGTTTATGTTTCTGTAACTAATCCCAAATAAGTACTAAGAACTATAACTCTTCCTTCTTCAACAACCCATCGGTGCTGACTGATTTCATGTCAACTTGGCAAAAGTTAGACTCATTTGTGAAAAGTAAGCTTCCATTGGGACAAAAATTCCACCATGTTGGCCTGAGGAATGGTGCATTTTCTTAACTAATGATTGGGGAGGGGGAAAGGCCTAACTTGCTGTGTGCTGGACCAACTCTGGAATGGTAATCTTGGGGGCTATACGCTAGGCTGAACAAGCCATGAGGAAAAAGACAGTCAGTACCACTCCTCCATGACCTCTGCATCAGTTCCTGCCTCGAGTTCCTTCTCTGACTCTCCTGGATGATTAGACTACAAGCTATAAAGCAAAATAGATGTTGCCCTCTGCAAATTCTGTCAGTCATGGTATTTCATCATAGCAATAGAAGAACTAACTAAAACATCAGCCTAAAATTCCTTTCCCTTGCTAAGAATTTCCATTTTCTGTATTGCTTCTTTGATGTAGGCAAACCAGACTGTTAATCCTTTGATTGTCTTCTCTTCCTGGGTTCATCTTTGCTACAATTGCACTAAGACCTGGCTCCATTAGTGTTTTTTTTTTTTAACTGAGGATTGAACCCAGGGCCTTGCACTTGCTAGGCAAGTGCTCTACCACTGAGCTAAATCCCCAAGCCCTTCCATTAATGTTATAGGTAGGTTTTAGGCATACATCTCCCTGACTCGACTGCATGTCACTATTCTGACTTTTTTACTGTACAAAATGTCAGTCATCTCTGTGATATAGTCACCTCTTTGCCTATTGATCCATAGAAAAGAAAAGCTAGAAAGAGCTAAATGAGACTCGGAGTTCTCATTCACTGAAACAACCCTTACTCTCTTTGTCACCACTCTTAACTCAAGAAGAAAAACCTGTAACAGGGACTGTTAAAATACAGAAATGGTGAGTATGAATTTGGTAAGTCAGTTCCAGGGGCATGAGTGAAAGAGTCAACCCTACACTTATCTCATTGTTTGAAGACACCTATAATCTCCCACACTGGCAGTTTAGACAAGTTCTTTATAAAACATTCTCAGTCTATATATTATGGCCCATGGTACCAACAAAATGCTTTTCGTGTCTAGAGGACCAAGATAAACTATGAACTAAAGAAGTATCTATCCATCTTAGAGTCAAGAAAATGACTAGACACTGCTAGCTTTCCCACATAGAGGCAATCTGGATTTTAAAATACTGCATTCTGTAGGTGAATAGCTGCAAAATAATATCTATCTGGTTCCTTTTCAATAAAGAAACCCCATCTGGGGCCAATGAAGATTCTCAGTGGGTAAAGGGAATTACTTCTAAGCCTAACGATATACATCATCCCTAAGATCCACATAACAAAAACACAGAACCAATTCTTTTAAACTGCCCTTTGACCTCCACATGCATGACCATCCACAGCTATAACAAGCGAGGATGTAGAATAAGTAAGGGAATTTAATCATTTAAAAATGAAACTATATTTTCCAGAATAAACCCAACAAATTGTTTCACCTCATTAAATTAAAAAATAATGACAAATGATCTACTATATTCCACTTTCCCCTTACTTAAGAAATCTCACAGATAGCATGAACAAAAAAAGTATGACAATGAACCCTATTATCTTTAAGTGTTTCTTGGTGTTAGGTATCTTTTACCTACTCATGCAGCATGTGGAGCATGACTTCTGCACCACTGCCTTAGTAGACGTAGACATTTTCAAGTTTCTATTGACTCTGCTCTATCAGCAAGTCTCATACTACAAATTAGAAGCACTTGTGGAAGTCTCGCTACCTGTGTGGTATTGCCATCCTATTTTTGTTCTTAGGAAAAGGATCAGCCTGAGAACTTAGTGGAATAACTGTAAGAGCATTTTGGGTTAAGATTTTACTTAACTACCTAAGAGGAACATGACAGCACTTGGAACCTCTTGTTATCATGTCAGACTACATCGTATATCCAGCCAAAGACTTCATAACTTCTCACTAATCATTGCATTGGTTAGTTTCTGTATTTTTTGTCTTTTGGTTAAGAAAAATATTTCATTTGTATTCTGCAAGTGATATAGAGGCTCTAAGTTCAAAGCTCAGCTGTCCCTCTACTTCTAGGTGAATTCACGGTCTAAAAGTTGCTGAACAGTTCTTCAATTTGCTTAGTAGTTTCCATTTCCCTTCTCTTTGTGTGTATTTTCTTTTTAATAATCCAAAGAAGCAAGAAGATAAACAAATATGAACATTATCATTATTACACAAATAAAACTTAATCGTAACAGAATTTAAACATTCCCAACTAATAACAGATAAAATGGTTAAGATATAATATAAACTTCTGTTAAGATCATCTTACAACATATTACAAAAGTTTCTGGATTGTTTGTAGGACAAATCTTATATCACTTTGAGAATTAATATAGGAAAATAGTCACTTTAGAATAGGATTTAAATTATTTCAACATTTGGAACAATTTTGCCTTTGGGAAATATAGGATAAATTGAGATGGAACAGCTTATCAATTGATAATAAAGACTTTTGTTGCTTTACCAACAACGATAAAAGTTAAAAATTCTTAGCCCCCCAAGAAAAACTAAAACATACCAATTTATCAATTTAAGTTAGAAAGATTATCAGCTTGATTAGACTTTATTTAGAAAAGTTGGGGACCAATGCTCTATGTCAACTGTAAAATAATTAGAAAGATGATTTAATAAGTAAAAGAAAGTATTCTTCAGAAGTGAGATTATGGAGAATTTGAGGTATGTCAACATATTTGTTGGCTTTTATTTTTCCTAGGAACTCTGGCTTTCCAAAAAACAGATATGTAAATATTTCTAACAAAGATATTTTGATAATTATCACTGAGATGAATGGAAAGACATGAATATCGAACACCTATTCTTTCTTTCAAAATAATATATGTAGTTCAAAAGTGATAATTTGCAACAATTTCTGACAGGCATAGTATGCCTATATGCTAGTGCATAAACTTTAACAAGGAAAAAAATTCACATGCATGTTTAAAAATGAAGGAGAAAAGTCATAAAAATGTTAGAATATGCTAGAAGAAATATTTTACCTATCCAAGGTAATGAAGAATAGTATTTTAGAAAATATTTATATTTAGATGTTCTTCCACCAAACAATTTCATAAAAGAATACTAAGCTCCTTCTTTGGCTGAGGTTTCTTACACATTGAAGAGTAGACGCACCTGCTCTTCCGAATTCCTTGTGTGTAACAAGGAAATAAAACCTATGAGTGTGTGCGGACTAGACAAGAGAACAAGTGTCATGGAACCAGCACAGGAGCGTTGAGTACCATCCGCAATTCTGTGCGGCAGCTCTTTGGAGGACTACTGACAAACTAGGGTAATATCATACTAAAAACAAAACCAAACACTAGAAAAGTCATTCCACAGAATAAACTTGGAGTAACTGGGTTTGTTGCACAAAAATAACATCCTAATAAATTTCTTAAGAAAAAAACTTTCAATGAAAGATTTATTGATAGGAAGTTATTTTGTGAATGTAATACATGGTATAGATTACCTCAGACATTCTGAATTATACCAGTTAATGCAAACTGTACACTTACTTTGTAACTTGTTATTATACATTGAGTTTAGTTAAGAAGACTTATAAAAAGGTGATAACTTCCATATAAATATTCAAGAGTAATTTTACTAATAAGTCTAAATATTGTTGGCTTATAAAATTAACAGCATAATCATTTTGTGTTTACTTCTGAAACTATTTTTCAAATACTATTCCTTTTAATAAATTATATTTTTTGTAAATTTGAATTTGTTCACCTATTTTTTACAGTTATACTAATTATTTTGATGTTGGTATAATCTCAAAATCAGTCGATAAAAGCTAGCACTGAGGGCTCAACGGTTAAAAACTCCTGCTGATTTTTCAAAGGGCCTGATTTTGATTCCCAGCACCCATGTTGGTAGCTTACAACCCCTCTATCTCCAGCCTTAGAGGATCAGAATACCTCCTCTGTCTTCAGCAGGCATCCACATACGCATACATAAACATAAATAATCAATAGATTTCATCTTTCAGGGGAAAAAAGGACTACATGATCTTGATATTTTAAATCATAATTTGAAACATTGCTTCTTGTATTGCTCACTGGAGCTGGCTGGATAGGAGCTGTTTGGCAGACTCATGACTGAAACTTTCTCCAGGAAGTACTCATCTTTGGAGTCTAGTCTGCCTTCACAGGAAGAGAAGAGGCTTTGCATAAGCTAGTGCATCAGAAACTCGGAGGTACAGTTTGATTAAAAAAAAAAAAAATCTAAATAAATGGGGATTGGAAATATACCTACACTGGATTCCTATGAGAGAGCTGAACTAAAGAAAAGAACCAGGGAAGGTGTCCTCTGCAGAGCAGCAGCTAGGAGAGACCACCAAAGGTGCCTGGCTGCCTTCCCTTGTCACTCTATTCTCTGCCAGGCGATTACTCTGTCCTGGCTACAAGGACAAGAAGAGTGGCTGAAGAGAGACAAGACAGGGACTTCACACACTGCAGAGGGATGGCTGGAGAAACGGGATGTGTAGAGGGGTCAGAGTGTGTCACTGCAGTTGGGCTGCGGTTGTCCACCAGTGCTCTGGAGTGAACAGCCTGGAAGGAAACCGCTCCCACCACCAGCCAAGAAAGCAAGAGCACAGGAAGACAGCCATGTGGGTCAGTTCTCCCAAACAGGGAGGGAAATATTGTCAGGTAGGGAAAGTATCCCCAGTGGCTAAGGTAAACAAAGGGGTGCAGGATTTCCACACCACCTCAGAGCTTCTGTCCAGGAAACCTTGAGCAAAAATAAGATCCCACAAAATACCAAAGGCAAAACTGTAACAGGCAATTGTGGAGTTCTTAGACTGAGTAATAAACACATATAGTGGGACAAAACAGGCTAAAGGCAGAGGAAACCCCAATAAAAAGGAAGGCAAGGGGGCATTAGGAGAAATGTGCTCAGCACAAAATAGACACTTTACTACACTTTGATTATTTAATTATTACTTAGTTCTTTTAAAATGCTAAACTTCAGTTTCTCGCCTATCAATGGGAAAAGAAGGACAACATTCAATTATGGTCAAGCTCCTCTCCAGCCCTTTCATCACCAAATGAATAAGCAAGACAAACAACAGAAACAGCACTATGCTTCCCCTAAATCTGGGTGTCCTGGTAAGAATGCTTTATCCTGGACATAGCCTCAGAAACCAAGCTCTCCACATTCCTGTTGCTTAAGGGAAGAATCAACAAGAAAACAGGTGTTCAAAAAATCAGGCTAGGCCAGTATGTGCCAAGGCCTATGTTTTTGTCTCTTATGTAAATAGTAATAAAAACTACTTCTAGATCTCTGGCATGTATACAGCACAAAATCTGCTACACTCGGGTTTTTAAAAGAAGAAGATTGAATTTGGGGACTTTAAATTCTTGTTGTGTTAGCTTTTTGATCTGTTGACATATTTGGTTGAACTACAGTCCCTAGAATGCACTTTCTAAAATGATATCCACTAGCTGATATTGTAAAAGACATTCTTTTAAAAAAATTTTTTTTTATTAAGAAAATGTTTTCAGATCCGTCAGTCATTAGATGGGGTTTCTGGCACGACTAAAGGCTGAGGGGCCCCCAACTGGATCAGGCCCTCTGAATGGGTGAGACAGTTGATTGGCTTGATCTGTTTGGGAGGCATCCAGGCAGTGGGACCTGGTCCTGTGCTCATTGCATGAGTTGGCTGTTTGAAACCTGGGGCTTATGCAGGGACGCTTGGCTCAGTCTGGGAGGAGGGGACTGGACCTGCCTGGACTGAGTCTACCAGGTTGATCTCAGTCTTTGGGGGAGGCTTTGCCCTGGAAGAGATGGGTATGGGGGATGGACTGGGGGGAAGGGGAGGGGAACAGGAGTGGGGAGAACAAGGGAATCCGTGGCTGATATGTAGAACTGAATGGTATTGTAAAATAAAATAAAAGGAAAAAAAAAAGAAAATTTTTTCATTCATTTTACACAACAATCAGAGAGATCCCTCTCTTCCATCCTCCCCCTAAACATCCCCCTCCAAACCCACCCTTCTCTCTCCTCCACAAGAAGGCACATCAGGTAGAGGCACATCAGGTAGAGGCTAGTCCAAGCCCTTTCCCCTGCCTCCAGGCTGCAGGAGGTGTCCCATCATAGGCAGTGGGTTTCACAATACCCCAGAGATGGATTCTGATCCTACTGCTAGAGGACCCCCCAGGTAGATAAAGCTACACAACTGTCTTGCCATGGAGAGTGCCTACTCCTGTCCCATGCAGGCTCCACAGTCATTGATCCAACTTTCATGAGTTCCCACAAGTTTGGTTTTGTCATCTCTGCCAGTTTGCCCATCATGATCCTGATGCACTTGCTCATAGAATCCCTCTTCTGTCTCTTTGACTAGGCTCCTGGAGCTCTGCCTGGTATTTGGCTATGAGTCTCTGCATCTGCTTCCATCAGTCATTGGACGGAAGCTCTGTGATGGCGGTGAGGGTTATTTACCGTCTGATCACTGGGGTAAGCCAGGTCAATCCAGGTACCCTCTCCACTATTGCTAGCATCCCATCCTACTTTGCTCCCCGACTGCCTATCTTCCTGAATGGTTTTGTCATGTATCATGTTGTCAATGCCCACAGTTGTGTAAATGTGAATTAAACACTCTGCTGGTAAGTACTAATTTATCAAACAGTGTGTATCCCGTGGTGAAGACAGATGGGGCAGGAGAGCTTGGGTAAGAATGATTATGGTGATGAAAAGAAGCACCCTGCCCTTTTTTTCAGCCTTATGGGGAAATGTCATTGAAGATTTTACCACATGAAAACTAGTCAGGCAATCTGAAAAAAAGTAAAACAAAACAACAAAAAAAGTAAAACAACAATGCAAAATAATAGAAAGGCAATTCAATGTGTGACAAATAACAAGGTCTTTTGTATGCTGCACGAAGAGGAAGCAGCCCTCAACTACTTTCATTTAAGGCGCTGGAAATTGTGTGAATTTTAAACAGAATATGTCCTTGACTTGCTCCCCCTGAGCAACAACAAGCAGAAAATTTTCCAAGAACGTGCTAAAAATTATAAGCTAATAAACTGGCTGCAGAGAAAATTAAGTGCATGACACAGAGAAAATGAGAAATATTAGAACCATGGGTTGACTGAGTACACAGATCATGATGGGGATCCTCAGAAATGTGGTTGTGGAGAGAGAGAGTGAAAACATCATAGCAGTTTCACTGCGTACTTCTGCATGTAAAAGTTATTGCTTATATCATAAATTAAGTATAATTCCTATTCTATAACATGCCGTGAGTCATCATAAAGAAATCTATGATTAATGGGAAAGGCCTTAAACAAAGATACCCCAAATAAATTGCCCTAGGTTGATACATGTACAAGGAAAATCACTTTGGATTCAGATGGTGGAAACATGCAAGCAAGGGATGTATTAACTTTTTATGCAGGTTTTTTTAAAAGAATGAATATTTTCTGGAAGTAAGACACATTAAATTTATGTGTACATAACATAGCAAGAGAGATTGTGAAGTAGCACCGCAAAAATATAAAGATGGTTTCATTTTTATTTGTATTGTCTTAGAGTAGATGTGTGTGTGTGTGTGTGTGTGTGTGTGTGTGTGTGTGTGTTGCAAAGACAGTGCTAGAATGATTTTTTAATGGAGATGCTTAAAGTAGATGAATTTATACAATTTCAGTGATAATTTTTTACACTTCTTATCTTTGGTAAATTAAGTAAGTTCATTAGTTTTGATTGACCTCAAAATAAAATAAAGTAATAAAGACATAAGATATTACTGCCAAATTTAAGAAATTGTTAAGAATACACCATAAGCATGATAATCTTCCTTTATATTGTTTTTAGTTACAACATCTACGATTATAAAAAGCACTGAGAAGTCGCTTTTTAAAAATGTGTTGAATCCTTGCTTGGGCCTCTAAGGTAACCAAAGCAGCATAAAGCACAATACCCGTGTTTTCTTTAGGCACTTATCTCCTTTCCTATGAGTCATGTGCTTAGTACTGTCTAGAGAGATCTCAATCATGCAGCATCTACCTAGAACTGGAGAAACAGAAGACATGCTATATCTACTCAGCGTTTGAAGTACATTGATATGAGAAACACACAGATCTGACTGCAGTTTTTAATAATGTTCTCCATCAGATTCCCCAGAAATTTGTAAATCCTAATCATTTATGATTCCAGAAATAGCAAAGACACACAAGACAGTCACTGTCCTTCTTTACTCTAGATAATGAAATGGTGAAAATTATCTGTTATGGACTGTCAGAAAGACCTTTTCCTTGATCAGGAAAAAAAAAACCTTCTGAGAACCAGCTTGTCCCTTCAACCAACAAAGCAATGATCAGTCAGAAAAATCGTAAATAAAACTTAGTTTTGTGTGCGTCTGTGTGCATGTGTACGTGTGTGTGTGTGTGTGTGTGTGTGCACATGCGTGCGTGCCTTATGTATTATATGTATTATAACTCCTAGCAAGTTTTTCCTTTAATTAAATCAAAATCTGGAGTTCATAATCTAAAGATGAATTCGTATGTGTATCAATTTTATCTATCCCTCCAATCAATGCAGAAATTGACTCAATTTCTAGACTCTCTTACTCGTCACAGCACATCTCTTTAATTAGCATAAAAAGGAGAAAATGGTATGAACAGTTGAGCACAAGCATCTGTCACCTTTTGCTTCCTAAATGAATGAAATGAAACCAACCATCTCCTACTCCTACCCAAAATCTCCCCTACCATAATGGAACATATTCCTTTGAACTACAGCCAAAATAAACCCTTTCTTATCTTGCTTTTATTAGGTGTATTTTGATAATGAGGAAAAAAGTGACTACCACAGCAATCAGGCCTTGGGACCCATTTGAACTATGATCCTATGGCTTTTCATCCCAAACTCTATTTATATAACTACTTATTTCAGGTAGTGTGTGTGTGTGTGTGTGTATGTACGTACGTATGTATGTTTGTGTATGTATATGTGTGTGTATGTGTGTCTCCTTTTGAAGACTACTTGATAATAGGAGGAAAGCATAGGGATATATTATATCATACTCAAAAATCAAGTACTGTAAAGTGAAATCTAGGGTATGTCACAGAGACAAAGACAAGTAAGTCTTGGAAAATTCTGAAAAAAGAATCTAGATGCACATAACCAATCCTTCAGCAAATATAATTTCAGAAAATCTTGACAGAAAACTACAATACATGTGGAGAGATTGGAAAGTTAATTCCCAATTCATCTTGGCTTCAATTTTCTTTTTCTAGTAGAAATCCCATAACCCACTTTTATTACTTCTTTATAAATACCCTCATGACCTCATTTCTCTTTTCTTACACTTTATTCTCCTCACAAAACCCAAGTCTTGATGAACTCTCCCCCTCAGAGTCTCTTCTCTTGAAAGTTGCAGTAGCAAAAAGCCCATGTGCCCTGACTGACTTCATGTATGAGTTGATGATCTCGCTTTGACATCAGCTGTTTCACACCAGCTGTCACAGGCTACATAATGCCACGCTCCCTAAAAAGCTCTCACTGACTAATTCATTGCAATGTCTTGAACTTCTCGAGACACCTTTCACCTATTTTGATGGCAGTATTGCATAGTTCATTTTGCATGTGGAAGACCATAGTGAGGTATTTCTACACCTCCCTGACAAACCCCAAATTGAAGCACCATTCTCCCCTTTTCTCTTCCCGTTACAACAGATAATCAATATCAAATGCTTAGTAATCTGTTATATGTAAAGATCTTAAGCCTTTGCAAAGTATCATGTAAGATTCACTGAGAGTTCCTTACAGCATAAAATTCTGAGCTATATAATAGTTACTTTGCATGTTTATTCACTCGTAGTTTCAGCCATTCTGTAATTATGTGTGCACAGATGGGTTTATGCATCCATGTGCACATTTATATACCTACATAAAATGTCTTTTTCCCCATGACCCTCTCTCTCATCCACCCACCTCCACCTCTCCCCAACATGTATGGGCACATGTGAGCACACACAAAAGTCCACTTAGTCCTTTTCGGATCCATGCACATGGAACCCACATAAGCACTTATATACACAAGATACACTATTTGAGTTACGTGATACTTTTATGATACAAACCCAACCTCTGTGCAACTCCCAAATGTGAACTGTATTTGAAGATGTGGTCATTAGAAAAGTAACTAGTGTAACAGGAGGTCATATGCATAGGTGTGGTATTGAAAGTAACATGTATAAAACTGAATTATTTACACTCTCTATTCCTATACATAGTTCTGCTTTTGAGCCAACAGTTCGATAATCTTAGTGTCTGCCTAAGAAGAGATGACAGAACAGATGTTCCTGGGAGAAAAACAATATGAAAGCACAGTAATAAGATGGCTGCCCTCAAGCAAAGGAGCAAGCTCTTAGAAAAGAATCTATCATGATTCAACCTTCATCATGGATATCTTGCCTGTAGTGTTGGAGGAATTAAGTCTCTAGTTTTTGGGGTTTTTTTGGTATTGGTCATAGGAAGTCCAACAAACTAATATGCATATGTACAGAAATTCTTTTCTTCTACACACACACACACACACACACACACACACACACACACACACACACACACACCTGTATACAACTATCAAGTATGAGTACTGCTTTTTTCCTTAAGATTTTCTGTTTTATTTCTAGCATGCCAGCATGCCAATCTCATTTTTATGGAAACGACTTTGGGCATCCTTCCTACTTTAAGGCAAATACTTCTATTCCTTTTTTAAAAATTCATCTTAAGTTCAAGTATTATTTTACTTACTCCTTCCACACTGTCTTCTCCATCCACTACATCATTATGTTTCTTCCATTATGGTTTTATTCAAAGACTGCTAATACTTGAAATCTCATAATGTTTTGATTCTTTTGGTTTTGTTTAATATTATAGTCCAAGTGGGGAATAAACTCTATAATGATAGAATAATACATGTTTGAATATATATATACATTTTTAATTTTCATATTTCTAACATCAGCACAATGCCTAGAGCATAGGTAAGCTCATAACTATTGAATATATATGACCATAAACATTCCTAGATTTATGATTGTCCAAAAAGTGAGTCCTTGTGCATCTGTGATGTTCAACATATGGACATATGTTCACATTTTTACAGTTGTGTGTTATGTGCAGATGCGTATTTTCTGTTGAATATGGTCAGAATAAATAGTAGGAAATTAATAGCTTATAAAATGTTTGCATTGGTTCTACTGACTTCACAATCACTTTTAGAAAGCAAATAATGTTTGATTACTTAGTTTACTGGATTCTGCAATATTCTATTTGTTTTGTAAGTAGTTGCCATACATGTTAATATAGTATGAGCATGAGATAATGGATAGGCCTTGTAACTAAGTAGATATGAAGAACACGGGAAAGGATCAGCAAAATTGGTAACTCAAAATTATGTAACATAAATAATGTTTTTGTCCTTGGTAGAGAAATGGCTCAAAAGCAGAACTATGTATAGGAATAGAGAGTGTAGATAATTCAGTTTTATACATGTTACTTTCAATATCACATTGCTATATCCAAATTGAATAGTCTAGCCACCTGTACAAAATTTAGTTTTAGAACAAAGCAAAGATTCCACACTGGATTCAAATACATGCGAATGCAATGTGATATGTTTTCATTATAGTGATATAGGAAAACAAAATTGCACTTACCAGGTCAAGAAAGACTGAAGTTTGTAGATGTAACCATCTTGTTAAATAAGAAACACAGAGCCAATGAAGAGATGAAAGCCCAAGAGGTCAGAGTAATAGCTAAGCGCTAAAAACCTTACCCTTCACTGCCGCTGCTCTCCTTCTCAGCAAGAGAGTTACTTCCTGTGTCTCTGTCTTCTTATAGACTTTCTGTTCTTCCTTCTCATTGATTGTAAACCCAACCACATGACCTCCTTGTCACTGCCCATCTATACAGACCTCCAGATCTTCTATGGTTGATATTGAGATTAAAGGCATGTGTCTTCATACTGGTGGTATCCTTGAACACACAGAGATCTGCCTGTCATGTGATAGGGATTAAGGGCATGTGCTACCACTGCCAGACTTCTGCTACGGCTTGCTATTAGCTCTGACCCCTATGCAACTTTATTTATTAACATACAAATAAAATCACATTTCAGTACAAATAAAATATCACCATAGCAGTTAACATAACAGAGCCATATGAAGCCTTTCAGTATCTAGTTCATTAATGGCAGTAAACTAACACACTCTCCATTCAGCTTTAGCATTCTTTCCTGGATGGGTGATTTCTTTGCTTTTGTTATTAATTTCAGCTGAAATGTAGCTATTCCAGACATTAGTTGATGTTGGTCTTTTGCTGTCAACAGATATGTGTGCTTTAATCACTGTAGGTTAGGCCGTGTCATCGATGTTATCGTATAAGTATTTAAAAGTACAATATCAAAAGAAATAACTGTCACTTTCAGGCTTACCTGCTTGGTGATGAAAATGTCTTTCACAAAATTGACCTTTTTTAATGGGACCAGCTTTTTGGTAAAGAAGACAATTAAATTCCAGTTTCTAAGTCCTGTGTGTAGATGGAAATCACATGATAGTAAAGTTCAAATGGTGAGTCTTAGGAATTAGAGTATGCTAATATTCCTCCCAAAATTTCTAGAATAATTATTATGAATAATTATTAATTATATATATTTTCCATAAATGATTAGTCAAAAATTTAAATTTACAGTATTATCAACATATGAATCTGATACTTAGATGCCCACTAATTAATTGTACAATGTTGCAAGAAGAATATTTATTGTGGACTCTACTTCAAATTTGAGGCCTGCACGGATGAAGATCAGACTTCTGTAGACTGAAATTTCAATTACTATTTTTAGTAATTGATTTGTGACAAGAAGTGTCACTGAATCATATTGTTGGTTGATCTTTGGTCTTTTGCAGGGGGCCACCACCCACCTCCCAAATAAATAACACACAGAGACTTATGGAGAGTTATTCTTAATTATAAATGCCTGGACTTAGTCTGGCTTCTTTCTTGCTAGATTTATATAACTTAAATTATTCTGTCTAGCTTTTGCCTGTGGGCATTTACCTTTCTCTATTTCTGTATACCCTTCATTATTTCTTACTCTGTTGCTTTCTGTATAGCTGGGTGGCTGACCCCTAGCATTCTCCTCTTTCTTTTGCTCCTTCCTTGATCTCCCCTCTCCCAGATTTCTCCCTCTATTAATTCGTTCTGCCTGCCAGCCCTGCCCAACCTTTCTCCTGCCTTTCTATTGGCCATTTAGCTCTTTATTAGACCATCAGGTGCTCTAGACAGGCACAATAACACAGCTTCACAGTTAAACAAATGCAAAATAAACAAAAGTAACATACCTTAAAATATTCCCCAACAATATCCCACAAAAGAAATACTTCTGATTTCTAGTAATGGTAACTGAAGAATAGCTGAAATTTGAGCATCTATATTTGGCTATTTTTGCTGTTAAACTATAAAAAATGTGACAAAAAAAGTTTAAAGAAATAAAGCATTTAGTTTTTTATGCAGTACACAAATATCTTCAAACTAAAACAATGTTAAAAACTGACAGTATGTGTCTTAATCATATACAAGTCTATAATGTACTTTAAACCTATGAAAGCAAGCCAAAAATTCCAGACCCAGGTGCAATAGAAAAATATATTACCAAAATATTCTTCAAGACTTTTGTGTTTTGAAAAAATAGCTGTTCAGTGTGTGGTCTTTCCTGTGATGGAATTGTTAGGTTCTTTACCTAAAACAGACCTTTTCTAAAACTGTGCCCAGCTCTTTTGGCAGAAACAAAAAAGTGAATAGCTAACACCTGGTTATTAGCTACAAGCCAACCTCCTAATCTCTGCCTCTGAGGAAGTAAAGTTTGAATCTTAAAAATCAAAGTAAAGTGAAAGTTTTAAAGTTCTAGCCTTCTACTCTATAGTACAAGCTTTGTCTATGAGAAGACAATATTTTTAAAGAGTCAATTAAAATTCAGCTTTAATATTTTGTTATTGTATGTACAAATAGATATATTGTCAGATGGTGTTCATCCTATTTCTCCTTGTTGTGTGACACTGTTCTTGGGGAGACTTTAACAAATTACTACTAACTCCAGATAAATAATCACCAGAGTCCAACCTTGAGAAACAATGAGTTTTATAATGTTACTTACAAGAATTATTGGCAAAGAGTTACTTATAAGAGCAGAATGACTCAAATATGTCTTCATCAGCAAAACCAGACTCCAACATGAATAACATCACATGAAAGCTGGACACCTGGAGCACACTGCACAGCCAGCAGGTAGCTCAATAGGTTGGAAAGCATTATTTCCAAGTAGTTCAATTGGTGTGAGCCTTTTCCAGAAAGCTTGGTAAGTCTGTTTCTGTGAGGAAGCTCATATGATCTTTGTTTCTTCCAGGCAGCTGGCATGACTTTCAACTAGACAGCTCAACTTGTTTGAGAGTGTCTCTCAGGAGTCATTACTGCTTATATACACTTGGGAAGGAAGGAGCCTAGTGAATCTGGTCAGTTTCAGGGAGTTTCTTAGCCCTTTGTGTTGCTTCCTTCTGGAACTTAATGAAATCCCCTGCAGGATACTGTTTCACTTCCCTTTAGATTCTAAAGTTTAGATTCTAAAGGTCTAAAGTTTAGAATACCCTGTGCCTTAATGAGATTCCCTCCAAGATGGAAGTTTTTATCTCAAAGGAACTGCTATACAACAGTCATGATAATATTCTTTCTCTTTGGTTAATACTGCAGTAGTACTGAAAGTTTAAGGGAAAATGAGAAATATTAATTTATCCATAACTTTTTTATTATTACATCAAGCCTTCTTGTAAATATTTGTGTATTTATATACTATATGTATATACTCTGTGTGTGTGTGTGTGTGTGTGTGTGTATAGTGGGTAGTCATTCCAGCCTTGATCTGGAAGTTCCAACCCCCATTGAGGCTTCAGTAGCTATCACACCTACAAGGCAGGGCCAAGAGACCCTGAAGATATTTAGGCGGTCTTGGTTCCGGGACCCTGGACGCTGGAGGTAGACCAAGCAGAGTTCTCCAGAGAACACTGCCGAACTGCGCCATGCCTTTCCCAGACTCTGTAAACTATCCATTTACTTGTAAGTTACCCCACAAAATAAATCTCCCTTTTAACTATGTGGAATGGCCTGAATAATTTCACCAATATCTGGCGCTCACGTGGGGCAAATTCCATCGGCCTGGGTGACTCCTACCCTCAACTTCCTCCCCAGCTGGCAGGCACTTGAAGCTGCAGGTTACAGCATGCAGAGCTCCTTTACCAGGAAAAACCTGCAGGGTTCCATTCCTGAAAAGGAGCTAATCCGGTCTCAGTTCTTTTATACCTCACTTTATCATTGTGTAATTTAGTAATCCCCAAATAATTCCTCAAACCTCTTAGTACTCACTTTTTTGTTGGCTTATATATATTTTAATCCTGTTTGTTTTCCTTCTTCATTGATGCGGCCCACCTACAATACATGTTTACAATTTCATGATCAATACAATAGGAGGTACATAGCCCTGTTTGGGAGTGGGCCCCCTCTTCTCCCCACTTTCTGTGCACATGGACATATTAGTATATTGAAAGACTGGGCACTTGGCATGGGAGACTGAGAATAATTTTCTTCCTCTATTGAAAATTTTCTCCCTAATATTTTATTTTAAAAATTTTTTAAAAAATGTATAAATTATTGAAGTCAATTTTAAAGTACTTCACAGTGAAAAGATATGTATCTATTATCAAGATTACAATAGGAATATTTGAATATAAATGTTTTACAATGATTTATACATCTTATATCCCTTAATTAATCATTTTCACTTACCTATTGTTCTGTTATGTACAGCTGATATGTTTTCACATTATTTTGCTCATCAGAATACACATCACTGAAATATTTGGTACAATATTTTGTGAATATCTGCTTACACTTACATTGAGTAAACACCAATGAGTGGAATTTTTGGAATATAAAGCAATATGAAAATCGACAGCACAATTTTTCCCAAAGGAGCTACATTTTATATTCTATTAAATTCTTTGCATTGTTCCAGGAACGAGAACAAAGAATCCATAATCTCACCTACATTTAGCACTTCCAGTCATTTGAATATTACTGTGGTAATAAAGCTAGCATAATATAGTAGCTATGATCTACCGTTGATGACTAAAGAAACAGAAAACATTTTCATGTGCTTCTTGGCATTTTATGTATCTCCTTTTATGAAGATTTTGTTCAAATAATTTCCTCCTTAATTGGGTAATTTGACTTTTATCATACATCTGTAGTCATGTGTGTGTGTCCTAGATAACACTCTTTCATCAAATATGTGCATTATGAATGTCTTATCCCGACTGTATCTTGCTTGTTGTCTGTCTGTTGGGTTTTTACCAAGCAGATATTGTCATTTTAAAACACAGATGTAACTGTTCTTTTATTTTCTGATTAATGCTGTCTATTATAAATTTAGAAAAGGAAAAATCAACTACTGCTATGATAGTGAGATGATTGGCGATCCATGCTTCCCTCTGGCTTTAGCTTTGTATTTATATCTATGCTTCACTTTTAATTAATTCTGTTGTACAAAACTAGTTATGTATGTGTATTTTGAGATATCCAAATCTCAGCATAAAATAAACACATTTCTGGCCAAAAGTCTACATTTTCAGGCCTATGTTTAGGTGCAGGCTTAGAAATGGTGGGTAGTCATCTCACATTTAAATATAATATATTATCAAAATCTATGGAAAATTATATTTTAATGATGAATGTACATTCATCATTAAAATATAAAGATAAAAATGTTTAATTTTTTTTTTTTTTTTGAGAAAGGGTCTTTCTATATGGTCCTGGCTGTACTGGAGCTTGCTAAATAGACAGGCTGGCCTCAAACTCACAGAGCTCCTCCTACCTCTAGTCTCCTGAGTGCTAGGACTAAAGGCTTGCATCACCATGCCTGGCTTTGAATGAATTGTTGTGAAGCTAGACTTCATTATTTTTTTTTTTTTGATTTAGCGTTCCACAGTTTTATTAAACACACATATATACCTCTATATGATATCATATTACATATCATATATATGTGATTCTGTCATCCTATTGTTCTTTCTTATTCCCTTCCCCTCCAAATAAACTCCTCCTTCACAACTTTGCTTCCTATTTTCAATTCTTTTGTCTTTGTTTGTTTGTGGCCCACTGCATTTAATTAGAGATGCCAAGATTAGGATGGATGAACAAAGGCAACTTGCCATTGGCTTACTGAAAGAAAAGGGTAGGGCCTTATGAGGTCTTCACCCCTTCTTGATGGACTGCTGATGGACCAAGCCTGTGAGGCTCTTTTGTAGAAATCCACTATTGTTGAGTGTTCATGAGTGCCAAAAGAGCCATGCTTGGCCAGAAGGAAGCATTCCACAGCAATCCTTCACAACTGCAGTTTTTTGTTAGGTTTTTGGTTTTTTGTTTTTGTTTTTTTTTTGTGGTTGTTTTGGTTTGGGTTTTGAGTTTTTTGTTGTTGTTTCGGGTTTTTTTTTTGTGTGTGTGTAGGGGGGATTATTACCACTCTCTCTTCTATGTAGCTGGAAGTTTTTCTGGTCCCACCTGGATTCCAAAGCCTGGTGGTCCCGCAGCTTCTCAGACCCAAATGAACACACAGAGACTCAGAGACTTGTTTTGATTACAAACTATAAGGCCTAATGGCTCAGGCTTCTTGCTAGCTGTTCTTATATCTTAAATTAACCCATTTCTATAAATCTATACTTTGCCACGTGGCTTCTGGCTCACCAGTACTTTACATCTTGCTTCTCCTGGTGGTGGCTAGCAGTGTCTCTGCTCTGTCTTTCTCCTTCCTCTCTCTCTCTCTCTCTCTCTCTCTCTCTCTCTCTCTCTCTCTCTCTCTATCTCTCATTAGAATGTCCTGCCTAACCTTATTCTGCCTCATCACTGGCCAAACACCTTTATTTATCAACCAAGCAGAGCAACATATATTCACAGCATACAGAACAATATTACCCATCACTTCTGAGATATTCATTGATCATAGTGACGTCTATGAAATGGTAAATTTTCATTATAATTAATTGTGAGAAAAAATACATTAATTCAAATATGGCATTCTCTCCCCATTATAGAACACTGACAATTTACTAAATATCAAATGATTGTGTGTGTGTCTTCATATATATACAGATGTAGTTCAGTTTGGAGCTAGATGCTTACTTTGCTTATTTTATTTAACTAATTTTTATACCAATCACCTCTTTTTTGATTTTTGTAATTTCTTTAAGTATAAAGTGAACATTATATACTTCATCTATTATTGTACTTTATTTTATAAAAATTATGATCCCCACTTGCTTTTGTAATTGTGATAATAATGTCACTAATTCATTGTGTATTGTACCCTTACTATGTTGACACATAATCACAGCACCACACTCAAAGTGAATAAGTACTGGTTTTATCTGAGGCCAAGAACATGTTTCAGTTGATGGAGAACACAGAACACATATAGGTTATGCCAAGTAATAATTAATACAACCCTATAGTTTTGACAGGAGAGTCACAAGGGTATGAAGTCAGACAAAAAGATGAACAATGAGTCACTGTGAAGTTGACCTCTCAAGTAAGTTAATGGCTTCCCCAAAGTTTTCAGAGTGTTCAGATGGCTTGACATGACACAGTGCTGAAGGGCACAATGTGACCGTATGAAGTGGGAAAGCCTCAGACTTGAACTACTCCAGAGAGTAGTGTTCACTCTGTAAAATACATGCTTCTGTTCCTAGACACTGAGCAGGCACAGCATCAGTTTAAGATGGTTTTGTTTACAAGTAACAATGATCTGTCCTGAAATCCTGTTGGTACAGATGGAATGTTTCGCTTCCTGAAGTTGAGTGGATAAGTAAAAGTGACAAATAATTATAATGGCTGGATATATCATTTTATAGCTATTACTAAAATCATTTTTATTCTCCCATTTCCATTATGCCATGTTATTCTCAATGTAAAATCCTTATTAATAATTGACAGAATCTAATTATTAGAGTAAAGGTGTCAGTAGCCTTTAATGTATTTATGTTGTGAGATTGCTATAAGTCACCACAAACCAGATGGTTTAAAATTGTAGAAATGATTTTCTTATAGGTCATATGGCCAAGAGTCAAAATCAACTTCTTTGTTTTTCTCTTGTTAATCCACTTTTCTAACAGGCCTCTGCTCTGATTCTAAACAGAAAGGCCCCTCTTCCATTGAAGCCCTTTCCTTACGGTGACATAAAACCTTCCCTGGTGTGCAGCACCACGCCCATAAGCTGCTTCCCTCCCGTTATATATTCACCAAGCTGACTTTCAGATCTGTATCAACTTGACTCAACTTTGGGCAGGCGTACTTTTGTCTCCACCCCTGATGTCTTTTTCCACCCTGATTGACCTTATCACAACATCCCTCACTTTGCTGTTTTAGCACATTTACTTGAGGAAACTTGTATTTCCAGGCTTTTTAACTACTTATATGAGACACAAAATTTTAACAAACCTTCTTGATAGTCTAAAGTCCCAAGATTGATGTAGTAATTTGAATGTAATTGGCTCCCATAATCTCATAGGGAGTGACATTATTGGGAGGTGTGGCTTTGTTGGATTAGGTATGGCCTTGTTGGAGGAAGTGTGTCACTGTGAGGGGGGCGGGCTTTGAGACTTCCTATACTTAGGATACCACCCAGTGTCTCAGTTGAATTCCTGTTGCCTGTAAGATGTAGGTCTCTCAGCTACTCCTCCAGCACCATGTCTGCCTGCATGCTACCATGCTCCCTGCCATTATGATAATGGACTAAACCCCTGAAACTATAAACTACCATCTCAATTAAATGTTTTCCCTTATAAGAGTTGCCATGGTCATGGTTTCTCTTCACAGCAATAAAAACCCTAACTAAGACAACTATATCTCTGAATGATCCAGGAGCCATGTTTTAAAATGTAGATTAAGGAAGATAGCACTCTTATTTCATAGTCTCTGTAGGAGGATATCACCCCAACTAACATGAGCACACCATTTCAAGTTTTTGATTCCATATTGTTAAAAAGCTACGAAAAGTTTATTTTGCTTGTATATATCTGTAGGATCTCTCAGCACCCCAACTGTAGCTCTTAGAACCCCTTTAGGCATGTGTTTCAGTGGTTTTAATTTCACTCTAACACTTGCCTCTCTGTCATTATAATATCTTTAAATACAATTTTCATACTTCATTTACAGTCTCACTGATGTACTCCTTCTTTGTGTCTATATGCAGCCTACTCGATTTATGAAGACACAAGTCACTGCTTTTATGACCCTTTCTAAATCCAGGTGAACACTGTTAAGAACATCCTCAGGTAATTATATCTTCAATGATTCTATTCCCAATTAAAATTATATTCTGAATTCCAGGCTGATAATATTTGGGAGATGACTAAGATCCACAAATATTGAATGGTAGGTGCTTCCCACAGATCCTTCATAATTCTCCACTCTCTCCTCATTATCTGAATTAGGTCTGATACTTATCATCAACAAACATCAATTGTCCAGGAGAGACTGTGAAACAGTGGTTGGAATCAGCATATCTTACAGAAATATGATCTTGGCAAACTGCCTTTCTAATATTAGGAGTCTGGCATGCCCCCCACAACAATTCAGATAGTAAATATTTATGAGGAAAGGTATTCATAGACACCATTGTAGGATGTCAGCATTTGCAATCTCAAAATATGAAGTTGAAGATAATTAAGGAGAAAATTCAGGAAAGCTTCTGCCTCTTCCATTCACCTAAAAACCGGAGACATAGATTTACAATATCTTGATATCCTATTAATCTGTGACAACAGCAAAACGTGGCTATGGGCCTCTTGAAACTTCAATGCACATTAATAAGCTTTTCTATTGTTTGTCTGCCATGTGCTTTCTTCCACCATATTTCATTGCCTTTGGAAAATCAAAGTCCTTTCCTCTGTACCATCACTTCTCTAAATTCCTCTCCACTTTTGGAAGATGTCCTATAAACTGCCATTCATTCTTTGGATGTCTCCCATATACATATGGAATAGATAGGGGTTAATAAACTTTATTTTCCATTTTATTTTTTTTTATTTTTTTTTATTTTTTTTGTTTTTCGAGACAGGGTTTCTCTGTGTAGCTTTGCGCCATTTTATTATTTTTTAAGATTTATTTTAACGTTTGTTTGTGGGTATTCAGCTATGTATGTACACATGAGTGAGGGTGCCGGTGGAGGCCAGAGTGGGATACTGAATCCCCTGGAGCTGGATCACAAGCAGATGTCAGCCGACATAAATGGTTGCTCTGAAAGATCAGCAAGGGCTGCCAATTATTGAGCCTTTCGTCAGTGCTCGTTCCCATTGTAATCTCTCTTGTAGAGCAGGCGTCTTCTAGCTACAGACCTTTGAGGAACTGAAGGAAAAAGCTATAAAACACAGTTGCTAGAGATACATCTTATATATAGCTAGACACTAAATATAATTGGAATTCAATACAACTTTATTTACACAGACAGAAAGCTAGGGAGATTTAGCCTGAAAGTACCAGTTTGCAAACCTAGTCCTAAAATGAGGGCCAGCATCCCTTTCTCTTTGAGCTGGGAAAATAAGGGCACACTTCCTCTTGCACATGTGGAAAATAGGGAGGAGAAACAGGAAACAACAGGACGTGGTGATTCATCCCTCAGGAACTTTTATTTTTCAAAGGCTCCATTCTACCATCTCTGATATATTCAGATATACATGTTACTATTAAAGTAACATGAATTACATTATTTTTACAACCATTCTCTTTATATCAAAGATAGAACAGCAGCATTTAGTACTGTGTACAACAAAAAGATATTTCTATCCTGTGGCCATGACTTCTTTATACAGAAAAGAGAACAGAAAAACATATTTTAATTCATACAGTAATTTTTTTGTGTGCTATGCATCGTGTATGTGAACATGTGTGCAAGTGTGCACACGCATGAGAAGTACCTTCATTGTTACAGAATTTAACATTTGTAAACCAAAAGTTTAATGATGTGGTATATTCTTTCAATAATTAAGTGAAATACTATATACAAATAATTCATTATTTGTGTAATATGAACTTTCAATAAATATCTGTAATCATTTTTATTTCACTATAAAATATCAAATGTCTAAGACTTCTAAAGTGTCAGATATAAGCTTTGAAAAATGTGTAAGAAAAAATTTTTTTTTCTAACACAAAGAGGTACAATAAGCAAAATATTTTAGTTTTAACATTTTAACCAACAATCTTTCTGAAGAAGTTATTATTCAGCCTTTGATCAAGCATTTAATTCATGGCACAAGTGTGCAAAAATTTATAGTAATTAAGCATCTCAATTACTTAAAAGCTTATAAGTAATTATTTTATAGCCAACTCATGAAAAAGAACTTAATTTTCCAAGACAAACCATATGTATTCTTCTGCAATAAATCTATGATTATTCATAAGAGTATTGAGCAGTTTTATTTTAAGCCACAAGGACAGAGAAATTAGTTAATTATTTTTCTTGTTTTACATTATTTTAAAAATGATTTAATGTTTGACACGTATAGTTTTATCTTCACTCATTCTTATGCACTCACATACAGATGGGCTTCTTTGCCCACGCAGTTTTAGTGCATGTACATCACAGATTGCTGGTTTTCTACCCAAATGGGCCGTCCATTTATTCAACAACAGTATTAGTGTAAACTGCATGTGCCAGCAGCCTCAGAAATTCATTGTGCCCATGTATAATGCACTAAAGTGATATGAAACATGTCCAGTTCTGAACCTCAGAGTGATAAGCACGTGGTTTGTCCCACTTCTAACTCTGTGTTTCACAATGGGAGTAACACAGCTTCGGCAGGCAAGTCACAGGCGTGATCACAGCATGGCTGTCCAGGACCTCAAGATGTCCCTCCCAGAAAGGCAGAATCCGCATCATCTCAGACATCAGTAGTGATTGCTGTGCTGCAAGTCAATGGGCTATGTAGGAGTCATGCCAAACGTTAAGTGTGGTGAACTCCAGAGCAGCACTCAAAAGGCATCTTTGCACCAGGCTAACAGATAGTTTGTCAAACTGCAGCACTCCAGAAAACAGCAAGGCAATCGGTGAGATGCTGAGGAGCTAAGTGAATGACCACTCCTAAGACAGAAAGAAAGGAAGGAAGAGGGAAGAAAGGAAGAAGGGAGAGGGGGAAAGAGAGAAAGAAGGAAAGAGAGAGGGGGAGGGAGGGGGAAAAGGAAGGAAGGGAGAGAGGGAGGGAGGGAGGGAGAGGGAGGAAGGGAAGGGGAAAAAGAGAGGAGGGAGGGAGAGAGAAAGAGAGAGGTGGGGCAAGAAACCTTTTGGTGGTTGTGGTGCTGGATATTTTGTTTTTGTTTTCCAGAAAGTAAAATTTAAGCTTACAGTTTCTATCTTCTCTTTCTCCACCACTTTCTCTTTTCTTCTTGTTATTCTTTTACATACTTTAACAAAAGTGTACAACTATTCTGTGTTAGACTTTTCCTAGGTAGAACACACACACACACACACACACACACACACACACACACACAATCACTCACTTAGAAAGGAAACTCATGACAGACAAAAGTAAGATAATAATTGTACCCAAATCCAGCTTGGTGGACCAGGGAGTTTGTATGTGGGTTACTAGCAGGAGTATGGGTGAACAGTTCTTTGGAGGGCTGACTCAAAGCAACTGCATCACCGAGAAGCCCACTACAACATTGATATTTACTCATGAAAATGTCATTGTTGGAATTCTCTGCACATCTTGCAGGCAGCTCCACAGGTCTGACATTCTCCTCTAGGATAGGCTCCTGAGAGTCTCCTTCCCCAACAGCTGTTTACTGCATTGTAAGACTGGTAAATAGCCTTCCAGAATCTTGAGTTTCAGATTTCCCAGACATGTGACTTTGGCTTTTATTTGGCATCTTATGAGCCTCCAATCCCTTCTGGGGTCCATGTTTGAATTTAAAGGAAACAGCTAGATGAGGAAAAAAAAAACATATCTGAGAACCACACAAAGACCATGTGAGGTAAAAATCACATAAAGACTCTGTGGGTAAGTCTTGCCATGAAAGTCTGATAAGCTCAGTTCTGTCTCTGGAAGCCACATAAAGAAAAGTAGGAGGGAATAGACTCCATCTTTGACTTGGTCCTTACCTTCTAATATTGGCACCTTCTGCTGGCTATCCCTATTGTTGTCAAATACTAGACCTTCCAGGTGTTTCAGGTCTCTGGCTTTGGCAGGTGCTGCTAGTCATTAATTAAACTATGTTCTGTTTGTGTCCAGGTTCTGTGGCCAGCTTTTACTTCATCATGGACCTTGTCTTTGCTTCCTATAGAAAGATAACTCTTAAAACTTCTCCAAGATGCAGCATCAGTTTTTATTTTTAAATAGGAGATATTCAGCTTCTTATCTACAGAATGGTCTGAGATGATCTCCTTTGTGGAACAGGCAATGCGTTCGCAAGCCATCCTTGCTCGAAATTAAGAAAGGACAATACTGTCTTGCATACTCTTCTTACAGGTTTTGTGCATGCCAGCCAGATACTGCCAAGAGGGACTTTGATTTTCCTGGCACAATAGCCTATAAGAGATCTGGTTATCTTCACTATCTTGTAACTAGCCACAATGCCTCTTATTTATCTTCCCCAGTGGTCCAGACCTGGTCAATTTAACCCTAACATTCCTTTAAATACTAACGTGTTTTCACTATAACAATAAGGAGTTGCATACCTGCTTAATTAGTAGTATCCACTATTTAAATTCAGAGACCCCTAAGAATAGTTGAAAGAAGAGAGCAAATTGGGCAATGCCTAAGAGCAGCACTTATGGGCAGGAGTATAAGCTGGCCACCTCAGTTCTGTGCTTCTATTTTGTGTAATAAATTTGCAACTGGGACTGAGATGGCTGCTCATTTGGGAACGTGCTTATATAAGGGAAGAGTTGCAATGGGAAAGAGAAATGTGGCTGTGGTCCATCATGTTAACTTCTTATTTTCAGATAAATTAGATAAAAGGGAGAATGTGTTAAAGGTGCCAGCTGGCCACTTTTACTGCTAGGATGCAAAGGGGAAAGAGACTGGAAGTTAGATCTATTTTAAAATGTCTTTTGTGGGATCCCAAAACTTGGAACCTGTGGGAAGAATGCAATAATTTGGAAAAAGAACACAAAGTAAAAGTAACAGAAGACACATACGAGGTTTGAGCTTTAGTAGAAAACAAGGGAAAAAAACTATAAGACAGCATGAAGATGGGGTCCTTAGCAGTGGCCCAATCCAAAAACTGTGCAAGTCAGGGAATATTCACCACATGGACAGCTTTAATTGGGAAAGAATTTTCAATAAGCAGTGGAAGAACCTGTTAGAGTAATGGCTTATGAAACTGGAGCAGAAGGGTAAATGGGACCACTTTGAATGATACAAAATCCAAAACCCTGTCAATATACTACGTATCCTTCCTTAAGAACTTCGTAGCAATGTGAGGGAAATTAATCCCTGATGGACTGGATCAAAGAGCTCATTAGGGACCCTTGGTTATTATAGGCTGAGGTTCCCATGATTATCAGTGATAAGAAATCAATAGAAAAAGGGTAAACATTACGGAGGAAATATTAATTGTCCAATTTACTGGAGTGAGAAGAACTGTGTTCGTGGGAGAGTTAAGGAAAGGTTGATTTAGAGAGGGCTAGCACACTGTTAGTGGGCTTCAGTGCTTTTACTGAGTCATAGTGTCCTCTTTCTGATGTCAGAACAGCTTTGGCAGGACTGAATGATGTTGACCAGCACATAAATTTAGTTCATCAGGTGATAAAGCACTTGGGAGGAGAGTACAGAAAGAGCAAGTAGACACAGGGGTCCTTCCAGGCCACTCAAAGGCAAATGAGACAAGATAATGACAAGCAGGATTTTTTATGAAAAAAAATTGACAGAAATACAAATGCTATGCTAGCGACTTTCTAGAAGGCTTTCCGTCATGACCAGCAGCTCACAAAACACCTGTCATAATTTGATATAGGTAAAAACAGATGAAGCTTGACCTGGAGCTGGGGTGTTATCTCCCCAGAGAATACAGCATTTGACCCTCCTTTTCAAAAAAGAATACTGCTGGTGAAAACAGGTCACCCAGCCCAGAGCCCTTCAGTATGTAGATCAATGTGGCTAGTGAAAAGGCAAGGGTTGTATGGCTTGTCCAGAGCTTGTTAGAACCAGTTACAACATGCTAGAGTGCAGCATTAAGCCAGGCTCGGCTCCCTGAGCTAGTCCTACCAAGACTGTCAGTGGTGAAAAGATGTACAGTAATAGCACCAATACTATGAGATGTGGAGGCCAAGTAGATTGTTAAAAATGTCTGTGAGTGATGGAAGACAAAGAGGGTCCTGTCCCCCCCCCCCCCGCATAATGCTGTGGCTAACTGCTTTTCCTGTGCAACTGGGAGATGGGATGCGATCTTTTGTAATCTATTACACCCTGCTAACATTTTTTAGTGTTTTATATTTAGCTGTTCAAGACTGTCCTTTACTTAGGAGGGCTGCTGTGGGCCTGATCACAGACAGAGTTCCTGATCACACTTACATAATGGTAACCCCTGAGTGTGGTATAGACTCATGAAAGCATCTCAAAAGCAGTGACATCATGTCCTAGATACATGACCAAACTATTTTTGACAACCAACTGGTAACTTCATGATAGATTTCAAGCATTATTATAACTAACACAGTCACTATTTTAGGACTGCTATGAAAGTACCTGTGATTATTAGATCATTCTGAGAGTCCTGTACTTTCTGTTCAGTGATTGAATCTTTGGGACAAACATAGCTATTTCCTAGTAATTTTCTCACCTTGCATGGGTAGTAATCAGCCTAAGATGCAGTATTCATTTTTTTCTTTGCATCTTGCCAATCACAATCAGTATCAGGATTGTGAACAAATTGTACTTATTTTTCTCTACCTGAACTAAACCCTTTCTACTAAAGATATAAATATGTTTAAGTTATATTCTTTTCATCAGAAACCCCTGGTTTTCTCTAGTGTGCAGATGACATGTATGTATGTGCACACAGACACAGACAGACAGACACACACACACACACACACACACACACACACACACACGGACACATACACGAGCTTGTATCTTAGAGGTTAATTGTAGGTCTCTTCAGGTCAGTTGTACATATTTTCTTTTCTTCTTCATCATTCTCTTAAATTAATCCAAGGAAAGGCAAAATAAGTCAGGCCCACAGGGGAAAGAGACAGAAATCATAAAGTGGCTTGTGGTGCTCACCTGTGAGCCCTCAGAAGATGAGGAAGGAGAGTTGGAGTTCATCTATGGCTACAAAGCAGGACTGTAGCTCAAAAACACATCAGAAAAATGTCTCATAAATGGAGACTGCCAGGTAATTAAAATTGGTGGAAAATTGTAAGTGAATTTGTGTTTGTATTGAAAATTACCAAGAATTAATAATATTTAACTGAGACATTATTGAGAAAAAATTATCCTTAATATGTTTGACCAAGAAATAATTGCCAATTTCCTAATTATCACTACAATTGTAGGGAATTAATTAACAGCATAATTAAAATTATTTACAGAACCTAGTTCTACATATTAAAATATAATTTTTAATCTAAAATTTTCTTTCTCACTGTACATAGTTGTTGTTACTTAAAATTCATAAGGTAAAGCAATCCTCCGTCGCAGTGGTGCTGATTTTATTCATGCATAACCCATATCACCCTTATTCACTCACCTCATTCAAGGGGTTAATTGTTTTGGAGAGATGGGCATAAGTGAGACATGAGCAAAGGTTGAAAAAGCTTTGGAAGTTCATATTTCAAGTATACCACAGCAAGGAAAATCCAGGCTCCCTGTGTCAACCTCAGAGCAATGTGTACATTTCAACAGCTTTCTTCAACCCCTGGTCTTTAATAAAGCTAATACATGGGTAATGGTGAAGCACTGTCAGATTGTGAAAGCACCTTTTAGCTCTTTACTGTCATATCAAGCCCACATTAAATATGTCACTTCTTACTTTAATCCTATCATGGTGCATATAGACTGATAAATTGCTTAGCCATAAGGGTCAGTAACAATTCAGTGATAGAATAATGAATAGGATTCAGAGAACTCTCTTTACTTGCTGTGGAAATACACTGGGGAGAGATAGTGACCATTTCATTTCCTACGATGCCAAAATGTATCAAATGATAACTGTCTGATTGGAATAGTTTCTATGGAAACACTAAAATCAGTAGCATTGCTAGCATATGATAAAGTAGCACATTAAAGAAATAGCCTTATTTTAAATACTCTCACATCTTCTCTCAGAAGTATTTTTCACATTTTTATTAATTCTTTGAGAATTCCATACAAAGTAATTTAATTATACTTATCCAGAGTCATCTGCTCTTCCCTACCAACCTAACATTGTGTCTTTTCCTTTTATAATTAAGTACAATTTGTACCATCCATATATTGGAAAACATTTAAAGAGGAATATATATATATATATATATATATATATATATATATATATATATATATTTGACATTGACTCACAGTTTCGGAAAAAGAAAACAGCCCCCTCTTATACTGCTTTATCTTTTTTATAAGTCTGTTAGTGCTTTCTAAAGTTGAAAACAGATACAAGGACATGACCAATAATTAATGAACTTATCTGTGTGTCAAACATGCCACCTGTGCCTACCACAGCTCATAAGTTACGAGCTGACAAGTTCATTTTCCTATGGTGAAAGGGAAAAATTGTAAGAATTGCCACCTTTCATTAAATTTCACACTGACCATGACATTTATTTTAAGGTACATATCACCTCACTGCCAAGACAAACAGAAAAAGCTGCCAACTACAACTAAACGGCTGATTCCCAAATATTACCCTGGTAAGATGGGTGGGAAGGGGAAGTGTCTCCTAGAATGATTTCTGGTAGGAAGACACTTGCCTCAGGCAAACCAGGGGGAGGTTTGCAGCCTGTTCCTGGATACTGACTCCAAACTCAACTTTTCTCCCTCCACACCTCACAGACTCAAATGTCTTCACAAAACAAAACACATTTTTTCTCCTTCCTCTTTATTTCTGGTGGTATTATTGAGTCTTTGTAACCTTCGCAAGGAGGAAATCAAAGTGCATGGCACTGTATTAATCAGAAAAAATGGATTGTGCCTGCCTCTTCCTGTCAATCACTTGATAAGGAAAAACAAATAGCAAAGATTAAATCACAGGCTGCGAGCAGGCTTTGTACTTGGAATAAATACATTTCAGCTTCCACAAAAGTCCATTATGCAGTGCTGGCTTTGATTAGCAGGGGGCATTTCATAAAGCATGACAGAGAGCAACAGCCAGCTGAAGAGGGAAGAAACGCAAGAGTGTTTTCTTACTATTTAGTTAAACAGATGATTCACCCCAGTTAAAGAAAACAGCAAAGGCTGTGACAATTACAAATGTCCTTGGAAAAGGATGAATTTATCTGCCTGTAAAGGAGACATCGCCTGAAAAGGCAGTGTCTGCAGCAAACAGAACACCAGCAGAGCGTGACTATAAAGAACAATCCATATTTGCTCTCTCACTGGAGAGACCCACAATTGCAACCTGATTGTAATCCTCACCTGGGAAATCTGAAATCACCACCTGTTTTCTTTGGATGCTTGTGTGACACACTCCAGTGGCTTTCTACAGAACTTAGAACCTTCATTTACTCCAGTGAATACCCTTGGAGCTTTGCTCAATTCAATTTATTCTCATTAAGCCACAGACTCCCCAGAATCGTCTGAGCTGTGCAATTCATGGTGCTTTCATATTCATGTGTTTTTTTTTTCTAGCTATATACTACATCGTTTGCTTCTAGTCCATGGCATCCTTTCATGCAAGTGTTCTGAACATTTGCACTTCATTAAAAGCAGAAAACTATAAAACATGGGAACAATTATTTACAATAGAGTCAATTGTCTTAAGTAGATTGAGAAACAGAGCTGGGGAAGCATGACCACAATCATCACCACAAAGCCTGTTTCCCTTCTGATCAGCTCCTCTCTATTCAATTCCAACTCTTATCAAAATCGCTGTTATTTCTATTTGACTATTATAAAAATATAGCAGGATTTAAAATAAATAATACTGATGAGAAAAACCTTATAAGGTAGGCTTATGGTCCTTTATAGTGCTTATTGCAATCTCCATAATCTTTAGTATTTAATCTCTGGGAATTATATTTATCTATACACATACTGCCTAATCAGGAGAGAATTATGAACTGCACTGCTATCTCCATTGGGACAGAAGATCTACCAGGGGATCCTCGTTATTATTGTCTGAGTAAATAACCAGAATAAATAAACGAACAGACAAAACCTCAATAACATCCTTGTACCATGCAAAGTCTGCTAGATGCTTTTAAGACCATAGTTCAGTAGTACGCAACATGAAATAGTTATATAGAATATGATGGCTCTACTTTTTCTCTAAATCTGAGTACATTTGTTAATTTACTGTTTTATGTGAAGTGTTTTAATGTGATACTTGAAATGTATGATTGTAAAAATAGAGACAAAGGTAGCAATACACTAAAATATACATTTCAATCCAATGTGTGAAAAATCATCTCAAAGTATCATTATGAGCTTGTTGCAATCAGGTTTATCTAATCAGTTTAATCTTCCAATGAATAAAGATTTATTGTAGTTAAGCAAATTCTCTGTCATCTCCTATTATTGAGGAATTTTTAGGATAATATAATTATTATGCAATGACCTAAGGAAAGTTGAACTTTAGTTCTTGCTAATCGCTACTGCCATCTACTGGCTCATTTTACCAGGATGCTCTCATTGGTGAGGATGGGATACATTGTTTGCCAGGCACAATCTGTTACTTAAGCTAAGGAATAAAGGATAATTAACACTGCTGTGCTTTGATGAGTCTCAAACCTTTATGTTATTATATTTATTAAAATTGTTAGAGTAGGAAACACATTCTAACTAGGTAAAAGTCATTCAAGGGCATTTATGCAACGACGCACAGAAAACTATATATTTCTGTCCAAAAGTTGAATCTGTGACCTGTCCATTTGGTGTAATGATGGACATTATATCCAGACATGAAGCAGTTAATTAAATTTAGCTAAGGTTGATTCAAGTGCCTGTTTTGGGGTATAAGCCAAGGCACAGCTTCGGAGTAGATATTTTGAGGACATTTCTAAGAGAGTTGTATGTGGAGCAAAGAGGTAAAAATGATGTAGAGAAACATCTTGAGTAGAGAAAGTGAACAATCCACACACACAGGAGACTGCCTTAGTTTCTGCACAGTAAGCACAAATGTATCCTTAGTGATGACATATACTGCTTACAATTAAAGCAGTAGTGGAAGTGATATCTATATGGAGCACATGGACCTTTTGTACCGTCTTTTTTTGTTTGTTTGTTTTTCAAGACAGTGTTTCTCTGTGTAGCTTTGTGCCTTTTCTGGAATTTATTTGGTAGCCCAGGCTGGCCTCGAACTCACAGAGATCCGCCTGGCTCTGCCTCCCCAGTGTACCATCGTAATGTAAAAATTACTTGCTTCTGATCATTGACAATAACAAAGAGCAGTTTACACAGACATAACTCTGCTAAACCACTGCACACAAAATCCATTATGTTAGTATTAACTAAAGAGATTGCTTACTATGTAGTTGCACAGTTTCAGGAAAAGGAACAAAACTGCCTCCTTACACTCCTTAAATAACTTGGTGCTTTGGACTTTAAATTACAATGGAGTATACTTAAAAGCTGAAGTAAATTATTATTCTCTACACCATGTACAAATTCATCACAAAGTTTGCAAAAATTTAGAACATTTGCGCAGATGTTGGTATCCCGAGGAAGTTTCTCGGTTATCTCTAAGGAGAGGGAAAAGGCAGAAGTAGTCAGCATCGGAGTGATTAACTGGTTGGACTCTATCCGTGTTCAATCAGAGCAGCCTACTTTAATATATATGTATGAAAGTGAATGTGTGCATATTAATGTAGACACATACATGCATAAATATATTCAATCATAATTATACATAAATTGTTTAAAAAACACTGTGCTGATTAAAATAATTTTGAATATTGGTCAGTTTGAACACTGAAAATATGAAAAATTAGGACATGAATATAATGAGAGAAAAATACTTGGAACAGCTTCAGTAGATATAAGGAGAGGGAAATGGAGGATTAGCAAGGAGTTTTCTGTTGGCTGCCTTTTGCACAGCACTGCATTAAACTCTTCAGTGATTCTATTCATTTTGACCACAGTAATAGGTTTTACTTAGCTAAATTTGTTTCTTAGAAGTAATAGGTACAATGATCTGCTCAATACTAGTGAAGTGTAGTGTGGCCATTCCCATACTTATACAGCATTAACTTGTGTATTACAGTTTGCACGAAACTTTTGTATTTCTGAAACAAATTACATCTGTCTTTAACAGAACTCAAGATGTTTGATTTGAATTACCGAACATAGGCAAAATGAGGTATTAGGAGATTTGGCAAATATAATCTTTGTGTGGTTTTGTTGTTGTTTTGTTGTTGTTGATGATAATGATGATGATGATTGGTTTGTTTTGGCAAAGATTGTATAGGTAGGTCAGGTTGGTCTGGAATTTGCTAAAGATCCCAGACTAATCTAAGTTCACTAATCTCCAACCTGTATTTTCTGAATGATTAGAATACAAAACCATGCCCAATGTTGGCAAATATAAATAGCAATGACGTTGGCATTCTATTTACCTCTCCCTATCTCTATCTCTTTCCATCTGTCATCGACCAATCTACCTACCTATCTCCCTTTCTCTTGTATATGTTGAACTACTACTGCCACAGAAATTCAAATATACTAACAAGAGTATTCAGTAGATCTAATGTAACAGGAATTTTAAAAACACGGAAAAATATGATTTGTGTCATAAAAATCAGAATAGTCCAAATTACAAATGTAAAATATCAAATCAAGACAAACTAAAATAAGATACTGTGTGGGAAGGATATGAAAACAATAGGCTTCATTAGATCATCTGAAAGGCATGAAACAAATTTGAAAATTCATCTGTCTGCTAAAAATTAAATGACATTTATTCATATGTTCCCGGGTATATATCTCAAAGCAAATGATCAACATGACGATTGAGGAATATATCTGGCAGTCAGTATATGCCAGTTTTGTTGGTAGAGAATGCTGAAACCTGAAAATCTAACCTGAATAGATGGGCATGGAGGAAGTATTAAATGGATGCCATGAAATATCATGTAATACATATACATAGCAAGGCTGAAGGATCTAAAATTATACTCAAATGACAATGCAATCTATAAAATAATCCCATGTAAACAAGTTAAAGTATGCATGGAGAATAATACTTTTTTTTTTTTTTTTTTTTTTTTTTTTTTTTTTTTGGTTTTTCGAGACAGGGTTTCTCTGCGTAGCTTTGCGCCTTTCCTGGAGCTCACTTGGTAGCCCAGGCTGGCCTCGAACTCACGGAGATCCGCCTGGCTCTGCCTCCCGAGTGCTGGGATTAAAGGCGTGCGCCACCACCGCCCGGCTTGAGAATAATACTTTTTAATGAGAATTAAATAGAATACTATTTAATGTGTAAATAGAATGATTTGCACAAAACCATAAAAATGGAAAGAAAAGAAAATAATCAAATGCATGAAAACACAAATACAATAATAATTGTATGGGCTGATGGCAATAATGTACACTCTTGAAATCTGTGATTAATTCAAGCATCTAAACTGAGAGTTAACTCAGAAAATCATGACTACAATGAGAACCTTCTTCAGGATGTTCAAAGTAGGGTGTATGCATGTGCAGACCTTGAGATCAGCCTTGGTTTGTTGGATGTTTTCTATATCAGAATGGAAAGAATGTTAGCCATCAGTGTCCTGATGGCTTTTTATATTAATTGATTTTTTTTCTATATATGCTATAGGCCAATCTTCTCTAACTCTAAATTATTTTTCCAATTCAATTTCATATCTGTTGTTTCATTGTGTACATGAAAGGGTAATCTAGAGAAAGAATTTTAAAATTACCTTGATTTGAGAAAAATAAAAAAAATCAGTTGTAACCTGAAGTAATATCATTCTAAAAGTACATTCATTGACTGCTGATAAGTTTTAGACCTGCTCTAGACCTCTCTGACGTCACAACAATCCGAATCAGACCAAATTGGAAGACCCTGGTTTAATGTGTGAAGCATTACTGGGCAATTCCCTGGCCCGGCAGAGAGGAGACAGGGATAAGAGACCAGAAGAACCACGAAGAACCACGAGTCTGTTTTCAGGAATGTTGCTTACATACCCCCTGTGGGAGTGGTCTTGAGCCTCTCTGGGAGAGGAGCTCTTTGGTGGGCTTTGAAGGGATGGGTTTGGGGAGGAGCTGTGTGAGGTGGAGTTCCCACCCAAACATTCCAGACTCTTTGGGTGTAGGGATGCCAGGGTGCCAGGGGTTGAGGGATAGCTCCCATCCAAACAACTGCCATGTACAATGCTCAACATTTAAGTGTTCTTGACTTAGAAAAAGATGCTAACCACTAGAACAGTGTTCTTATTTCAATGCAACATTTATAATTAAGAATAAATTACTAGTCAGGCTGTCTAAAGAGTATATGAGGAATGTGTTTACAGTACAGTTTTATTTTAGTAGGAATAATCCCCAAATCTCTGTCATTAGTTAGAATGTAGTTACAGTTAACAAATTAAAAAAGACAATACTGACCTGTCTTCATTGCCTCAAAAAATATTCATGTGAAGCTAATTTTCCACTTTGAAATATCATTCATCATGGTTGGAAAGAAATAGATAAAGGAAAGAGCCATGGTATTGATTATCCTAGTATAATCTGAAGGAAATTACTACATTGCTGTTTTGATATCAATAAGGTTCTTTGGTTCAGACACAGATTGACCTCATCGCATTCTTCTCGTGAGCTTAGCATACAGAATCTTATTATTCCCTCTTGGAATCCACAGGGAATAAAAAGAAGAATTTGTCAGTTCTCTGTCACAGATGTAGAACTTGATTTATGTGTGTGTGATTCTCCCATTACTCCAATATGTCTTAAAACTGAAATCTATTTAAAACTTTTCTGACTGAAGACAAATCAAGTTTTTCCAAGTGCCTCTTGCCTTGCTCTGTAAGGCTGTCATGGAGGGTGCCACATGCCTTGCTCTGTACAGTGCTTAACTGGCTGTTATAGAGTGGAGACAAGTCTTAGAGAAATCGGAAATATAGGTTATGTGGGTAAAAAGAGTATTGCTTTAAAATATGAAGCCCTAAAATTTAACATGGACATGACCATAAGGGATACAAGGGCTCATTATACAATTTAAAATAGGGAAAAGAAATATGAAAGCCATGTTTTAAGAAGTTTAATCTTACTGAACTATATCAAATAAATTGAAATGAAAAGGGCTTAAATACAAGATAAAAAGAAAGTATTGTTAACATCTTTGTGTTAGATAAAAGACAGACTTAGGGAAGAGGGAAGCCAATTAAGGGGAAACTGAATCCAAATATATTTTAATTAAAAGTGTAATGAAATCAGGGTGTTAATATAAGTGGGTTAAGTAAATGAATTATGTGTAAAGATATATCTGAAAATATACGATATTCTTGTTATTTCTAATACATTATTTTAAACATAATATTGTACATAAAATGTTTAATTATCAAATTCTTTTATCTAAATAAAGTAAAAATAATATTAGTTTACTCATAATCATTAGCCCCATTCAGGAAGTATTTCTTTTAACCAATAATGATAAACAATACTTCATATTTTAATAAACAACAAGAATTGGGATACAGTATAGAAAGCAAGATGTTCTAAGGATAGTTATGAAGTTCTGACTTTTATAAATAATTTCTTTGTTTTCAACTGAAAATAAATTGCAAGAGTAGTGAGAAAAATGTAATTTTTTAACATTAAGAGCATGTTGCCTTATATTTTGTTGGGCAAGCCTGTGACTTAACTAACTCTCCTAGTGCTCATAATCAGTGCATACAGTTGCTTTGAATTGTAGGACAACAGGCATAAATTTTACCAATGTATGGAAATTGGAAGGGACTTCCTTATGGGGAGGCAGGTTTTGTTGGGTTTGATGAATATGTTCCAATACTAGGTAATAGTGGAGCTTCCATAATATTGTGAGAGCAGTACATGTGTCCAATATCGATTTACTATTGTGTTTGCCATTAAAAAAATAAGAAACAGATATTGAGGCTAGGGTGAAAAAAGACTAGCCATAAACGGAAAATTACCGAAATCTGAAGGACGAGAACACTGGAATGAATATATATATATATATATATATATATATATATATATATATATATATATATGTGTGTGTGTGTGTGTGTGTGTGTATGTTTGTGTGCATATGTACATGTATACTTATATATAGATGTGTCAAGAAGCTACCATAATAAAATGTTATTTAAAAAAGCTATTTATTGCATATCAATTGTTTTCACTTTAAGATGCTATTACTAAATAGATAATAATAATTCATTGATTGGTCATAGTATCATGTTAAAAATTAATTGACAAAAGTATATTTGTTTATGAAAACAAAGCAAAGCTTTTGCTTATTTCTATACTCTCAGCTCTATTTTGTTTCTGAGCTCACTTGCTCTCTCTCTCTCTCTCTCTCTCTCTCTCTTGCTCTAACTCTCACTCTGATGTATGTCAATTTCCACCATGCTTAGAATCTTTCATCTTAGAGGGAAGCTCATTAAGACCCAGAGTATGTATAGAAGATAAAACAATAGGAGAGCCGAAGGGAAGGTAAAACCTCCTATCCTTCCCGAGAAGCTAGTTAACCTCAGGAAGTAAACAACTAAAAATAACACTAGCAAGTTCCTGAAACTGAGCAGATTCAATAGGCCCCTCCATCTCCAAGCATATATAAGCAACAAGAACTGTAGAAATACACTCAGAGACAAACTGAGCTGCCTAGAAGATTCTTAGATGAGCTGAGTCATCTGGAAGCAGAGATCAGCCAAGTTGTCTTAAAATGAACTATACAGGAAGGACACTCTCCAATCTGTTGAGTTGCCTGCCAGCTGTGCATTGCTCTCCAGGTTTCCATCTTGTTAACTGTCACCCATGCTTGAGTGGGCTTTAGGTAAGACATTTGTCTCTCAGTTATTTCTGTTCTCTAATGTAACTCCTTGTCCACATTTCTGAAGTAATACCAATTACACTCATTGGTTCATCATGCTGAAAATTAGTAATGACATATTTTTGTCAGTCATTGGCTACCTTTAAGGTGTGAATAGTCACATCTCCCAAAGAATAGTCTCTCTCTCTTTCTCTCCTTCTGTCTCTCTCCCTCTCTCTCTTTATCTCTCTCTTCTCTGTCACACACACACACACACAAATATACCAAACACACACACATACACACACACAAACACACACACACACACACGCACACACACACACACACACAAAACCATTCTATACTAGAACAATGCTGTTTTAATGACTAGGTCTGTAGTAGTTTTAAAATTGGGTAATGTGAGTCCCACAAATTTTTTCTACCTTTTCAAGATTATTCATCATTTTTATAAATTAGAAGCTTAGAATTAGTTTAAGACTTTGTTGTATCTATGGATTGGGAAGAATGCAGGGCATATTCTGATACATAACCCCCAAAATCTCTTTTCATTTATTCGTGCTGCCTTTAATTTCTTTCACTGTTTATTTGAAAAACTCACTATTTAATTCTGGTAGCTTCTTAAATGTATTCCTAAATATTTATTCTCTCTGATGTGATTTCAAATGAAATTATTTCCCTAGTGTCCTTTTAGCTGTTTGTTGTAACTTAGGAATAAACTGATTCAGTGTTAAGCTTGATTCTACACTTTGCTTAATTTGTATGTTACCTAAATTGTTCCTTAGAGTTTTTTCTGGCTTTTCTCCATGTAAAACCATGTCACTTGTGACTATAAATTTACTTTCCTTTTTTTCCAACTTGAATGTCACTCATCTTTTTATCCTTCCAAGATGTTCTTGGCTGGGTTAGCAACAAAAGTGGGCATCCCTGCTCTCTTCCTACTCTTGAGGAGAATCATTCATTCTTTAATCACCAAATAATGTTACATCTGGGATTTATATAAATCTATTCCTAATTTATTCTGTTTTCACCATGAAATGACACTGGATTTCAATTGAATTTTCAACATCAATTGAACTAATATTTGCTCTTCATTGGATACTTGAAATGTACCATACTGCTGTGGTTTGAATAAGAATGCCACCCATAGGCTTATGTATGCGAGTGCTTAGTCATTAGGGAATGGCACTATTTAAGAAGGATAAGTAAGTGTGGCCTTCTTGGAACACGTGTAGCCTTATTGGAGGAAGTGTGTCATTGTGGCAGACTTTGAAGTTTCAAAGCCCATGCCAGGCCACGTTCTCTCTCTCTCTCTCTCTCTCTCTCTCTCTCTCTCTCTCTCTCTCTCTCTCTCTCTCTCTCAGTTCTCTCAGCTATGAACCAGGATGTAGCTCTCAGCTACTTCTCTAGCACCACACTTGCCTGCTAGCACGCTCCCTGCTGACATGCTGCCTGTCGTGATGATAATGTACTGTTTCTGAAACTGTAAGCAAGGCCCCGATTAAATATTTTTCTTTGCAAGAGTTGCCTTGGCCCTGGTGTCTATTCACAGCATTAGAACAATAATTAAGTCACACACTGACACACTGATTCCCTTTTTTTAGAAAATAGATTCTTGTCTCATACAATGCATCCTGACCACAGCTTCCTCTCCATCCACTCCTCCAAGTTCCCCTCCACCTACTCTTTCCCTAGATACACCCCCCTCCATTTCCTTCGGAAAAGAACAGGCTTCCAAAGACAACAACCAAACATTTCAAAACAAGATACAATAAGAAGGCAAAAGCCCTCATATCAAGACTGAACTAGGCAACCCAATAGGAGGAAAACAGTCCCAAGAGCAGGCAAAGGAGTCAGAGACACACCTACTGTCCGGAGTCCCACAAAACAGCAAGCTTACAGCCGTAACATGTGCTCAGACCCTTGCAGGCCTCAGGATGGCTGCTTCAGTCTCTGTGAATCCATATGAGCCCTGCTTAGTTGATTCAATGGGCACTGAGTTTCTTTTGCATTTTATATTTAAGTCCTACTTGTTTACAGTGTATGATTTATTTAACAAGCTACTAGAATTTGTTTGCTGATTTTCTTGGGAATTTTTGCATCTATATCAATAATATGTATATTTTCTCCTTTTATTTCATTGTAGAAATTTTTTTTTTGGTCTGGCATTAGATTCAATGTAATTTTGAGCTCAACTCAGATTATAAGTTTGGAAGTGCCCACTCCTATTCAATATTGCAAAGCAAGTTGAGAAGAGTGATGTTAATTCTTTAACTGATTGGAAGAATTCACCAGCAAAGCATATGGCCCTGGACTTTGATATTTGCTAGAGGACAATAAGGTAATAAAAGATAGAAATATCTGCTATGATGACACAGATCACTTATTATGAGCCTAAGAATGCAGAAAGATATTAGAAGCTAAGGAAGGGAACTTTTTTTTGTGAAATCCACAGAAAAAGTTGGTCCTGTTGACTCATTTTAGATACTGACTTCCAGAACTGAAACAGAATAAGTATATGCCACTTTGTGTTTGAATTGTAAATCCTTCACAAACCTTTAAAGATGATGTCAAAACCAACCAAAATGTTATATACAGCTATTGTAAAGATAATGGGGTGTGGCCTTCCCCTGAGTAATCTGTACTCACACTTGAATGTGGCATTTTCTTCCCATAAATGCCTTTCTTTCATTAATTCGCATTCTTCAGTCTGTGTTTTTAAAATCTATTTTAATAAATTCTAACTCTGTCTCATATTAGCTCACCCTGAATGAGCTTTCTTTGACAAAGTCAAAAGGCCTGCTTTAACTTTGTGGAGGTCTCTGATGAGGATTCCTGCTGCGCTGTGGCACAGAGCTGTGTCTAGAACTACATCTTTCCACTACTGACAATAATGAATGACAAACTAGTGCAGCAGACATTCTATATTATTTCAAAACCAATATCATGCTGCAGAACTCACACAGTACTTTCCAGGATGCTTATATTGATTATCTGAAACCACGTGCATCTCTATCCCCTGTAAGCTATGAAAGCCCTTCCCTCATATAATCTGTCTATGTATTCTTGAGACTATTTCCCAGGCATTTTGGCTGTTGAAAATATCTGCAAAATAGTGTTAGCACATACTCATTAATGTTATATTGTATTCTCAGAATGGGTGTATCTATACCAATTCTGATATCAGACAATTGGACTTGACATTGAGAAACATCAATTATTTCTTTTGACTTCAGAAAGCATAAATAGCCTCATCATGGTTCACTTTTCAAACTTGTAAAGAGAATAAAAAATGCTAACAAAAATTTATTTTTATTATTTGAGATAAGGTAGAATGGATGTTACTACACATAATTTATTTAAAGCATGCATCATTATTTCTAGTGTTGATATTACATATTGGTAAAATATAAATTAACTTTATTTTTATGTTAGAAAAACTAACTTGCAAAAAGAAAGTACTTACACAGAATATGAAATAGAAGTTCAAAGGTTTAGACTCATTGAACACTAATATGTCCTTAAGGATTGAAACAGGACCTAGAATGAAGCAGCTATTTCAAGGGTATATGTGATTGCATATATATGTATATGCATATGTATACATATGTATATGTGTATATGTGGTTGCATATATATGCATGATAGATTATTCATACTATGAAGATGGATTTCTGAGATTTTATAATTAAAAATCCTTGCACAACACAAAAATAAATTAGCAAAATTGTATATTTCTTGAACTACATCATCATTTTATAAAAAACTTATAGTTTTATGTGAATTTGTTATCTCTGTTATAATAATAGATGATTATTTCTTTAAATATTAATAGAACATTATTTTTGTTTTGTTTTTACTACTATTTTAACACAAAGAAAATGTTCAGAGAATGAGTATTTAGCTCAGTGGTAGAAAGCTTGTTTAGCAAGTGCAGGGTCTAATTTTAGGACCAGAAAAAAGTTTCCTATATTTCTCAATGGTTTATCTGTGTATCTAGAAACAAGCAATAAGGGGCAATTTTTGTATAGCATTAGAAGATAATATTGTCTATGAGTAAATATAAACACATATTCTATGATTATTCTTATATATTTCTTAAATTTATATTAAGCTCTATCAAATACAAATTATTAGTGAATAATATAAAAACTAAAGCTTCTTAGTCATAAAAAATAACATTATAACTCAGGTTGTTTTAGTATAAATACTATTTTAGTATGCTTTAATAGCTTACTGAACATAAAGAACCTGAGGCCACATCAGGTTTCCATAGTTGGTAAACCTTACCAAGGAATACTAAATCATGAGGCTTATTACATGAGCTAAATTTTTCTTCAACAACAAAATTTATGGCATTATTATAAATGTATTAACAACTAAAATTTAACCCAACTTTTATAAAGATAATTAAAACATAGCACATCAATGTAGGAAAGCCCACACCATAAAAACATTATGAAATCTTCTAAGCAATATGAAATGACTTTCAAACATTTTATCAGAGGTCAAGTTAAAATCAAATAAACTACTACTGTTCAAACATTCAGTCACTCATTATTTAGGGAAAAATGTAATCAATGATGAGTAACCTACTACCTTGCATGGTAAGAGAGAGCAGACACATGGGCAAAGTAGGGTGTTGATAAATGCTGGATGCTTGCTCAGCCAAATCTTCATCCAAGTCATGAGTATAAAAATGGGAACTAACCCATGCACATGCAAAGGTGTCAGGAAAAGATATGATGTTCCAAAGAGAAAAAAAATTCAAGTAACACAAATCAGGACTGTGAGAGATTCAGTGTCTATAAATAGGTTGGCAAGTTTTGACAGCAGTTTATAAAAACTTGATGAGGTCATGTTACAAAACAAGGCATTTGGATCACTTCCCATACTCCTTGGGGTATTTATTCAGTGGCCTACTATGCATTCTGCAGCTATGGGTTTGGTGACAATCTGAAAGCTTTGTTGGAGCATCTGTCTTTGAAAGATCAGTAGACACTAGCCTGAAAAATGGGCTTCATTCCAGGATGCTTTCCTCTCATCTTTACACATGGAACTCCAGTGAGACTTCTCTGTGTGGCACACTCTTCCTGTCAAGATGCAACCCTTAGCCTAAAAGTGGGCGTGTGTGACAGAACAAAGTAATGATTGCATCCAAGTCCACACTGGTGAACCAATGAGTGGTTACTTGGGTCACTACAGGAACACGGAGAGGGGTTACATACAGAAATAGGATGTCTCCAAACAGCAGGTGATGAGTAGAGAAAGCAGGTGCATTGCTGCAAGTCCCACCACATCACAGGTGACAACTCATGAACGCTATGACCTTGGAGCACTCTGCACAACTTCCCGGCAGCTGTGCGTGCTCTTCTCCAGAACTCAGGTGGTCAGAGTCTCTTCCTTACAAGTTCATTAACCTTTCTAGAAAGCTGGAAGGAGGCCTCTGAGGATCTTCAAATTTTCTACTTTCTAAAACATGTGACTTTTTTTTTTTCTTATCAACTGTATCTCAGGATCATTCCCCTCCCTCCTGGAGGGAATTTTTCTAACTGCAATGAAATTGCTATGCAATAGTTTTTGATTTTCTAAGTAATTTTGCTTCCGCAGATTCACACCTATGGCCATCAGCTCTGTCTCTACTGGAAACAATCCTTTGCTAGCCCTCGGCCTTGTCACATGTGAAGCCCTTCTATGTTATTAGAATTCTCACCCTCAACGATAAAATGTACGATGATCCTAGAAAAAGACGGCCTAGGGTCAGAGGAAATTTCATTAAGTCAGAATTCTAGAATAAAATTCTCCTTGGCACTTCTATAATCATCTTGAAAATCATTTGTGCCTTTTAAAACCTAAAAGACCAGCCTCCTTAAAGCTACAAGGTGAGGCAATCTGTGTGGTGGCTCCTGCCTGTTGTCTCAAAACTCAGGTGGCCAAAGCAGGGGGATTGCTCTAAGTTCCAGTCCAGCTTGGATGGCAGAGGGAAGCACCGTGTCAAAAACCAAACCAAAACAAAACAAAACACAAAAATACCCTGAAAATTAATCAATTAGTAAGTTAATAAAAATACAAACAAATAAAAAATACAAAGCTAGTGAAATTACTCAGTTAAATTCAGTTCAGCATTGTTTTCATGTAGCAACTTGAATTTTTTACCATTAAAAACTAACTTCACATATTTAAAATAGTATTAGAAATACAGTGTATCAGTCTAAATGATAATATACTTACTGATATTACATCTCAAACTTCTAAAAGCCAACTGACTTTAATGAATTACAGCTATTAAATTACAAAGTTAAATCAAGCCTAGTACACTAATGACAAGTGATTTCACTTTTACCACTAACATCTGAACATGTGTTCCTTGAAACATCTTTAAAATGTCCACTGTAACACCTTTTATGTTGTAAATAGGCAACTGGATTCTTTGATTAGTCTGATATTTTCATTTATTCTCACCAAACAACAATCTTCATTCTTTCATTTTCTGAAGCTAAGAAAGATTCAGAAAACTATAGTTTTATTGACACTTTGCAATAAAATTTTCTATTAAATCCAGGTAAACTTTTAGTTTTAGCTGGTGATTTAAAAAGTTAATTCCCTTAATGCAAGCACCTTCTTTGGCCATACTTTCCTCAGCCTTCAATTCCCTTTCTTTGATAATATACCAAAATAGTATTCTTGTCTCCCCAGACCCACTATCCACTCACTCATTATTCTCACTTATATCTTTGCACTCCAGAGTTGTTCCATGCAGGGTAATATAAAATGCCTTGACCTCTTGCTCGCAGTCTAGATTTCTAATAGAAAGCCATGCAAGGGAACAGAAGGAGGGAAGTGGGAGAAATGTCAGGGCATTTTTCTTCAACTCATCTATGACTGAAGGTCACAGCTCCTTTTAAAATGGCCTCTTCACAGGACACTCTTTTGAATTCCAGTTAAACATTTGCCTCCTCTATCTGTCAAGTGTGAGGCCTAACGTTCTTGGTGTTATGGTCCCTAGATTATTACCTTTACTTTGATTACTTTTGTCCAGCATCACCACACACATGCTACTTGTACATGTTCATAATGCTCTTGATGTTACAATAAATACATTGGATATAATATCAAGTTTTTCTTAAGGTGCCAATAAATAAGATCACATGTCAAAAGATAGCACAATTCCCTGTGTGTTAAAATGCTCTCTCTCTCTCTCTCTCTCTCTCTCTCTCTCTCTCTCTCTCTCTCTCTCTCTCTCTCTCTCTAGCTTTTCGTTATGAATTGCCTAGAGTCTGGGGAAGACACTACATCCAGGATGGGATATCTGAGGAAAATATCTACACACACTGTATTCTTATGTCTGTTAACTTTATTTCTCTGAGATGAAATCCTGTCTCCATAGCTTCAGTTCTGCCGGACACTCAGTTCCTCTTTGTCCCTTCATTTACTGCCCTCTCATAGTCCTACTACCAACTAAGCTCTTGTGCTTCCAGCCTCATCTTCCTCTTCTGTTTCTTTGCCCTCCATCTTTACTTGATTTCTACTCCTGGCTCTGATGAACTCTACAAGAGTCCTGCCTTACCATCTACGAAATGTCTGTGTACTTCCCTTCTCCCTGGTCATGCTTTTCTGTCTCATCTACAGAGCTATTAGGCCTCAATGCAAGGGGTCTGAGCTTCATTTGCACAAGAAACAAAGGTATGCACCACCACCACCACCACCACCACCACTCCCCACCCCACCCCACCCCACCCCTGCCAGCTTGTCTTTACCTAGGCGACCTTATCCAAGTGCTGGCTGGAGCACGGAAGTTCACACACATGTTCTATGGGAATTGTGAGCACAAGAAATTCATAGCAAGGCACAGCTGAATATTAAGCTGTGTAACACCAAATAGTTCATGCTAGATGGCTTCCAACCTGACTGGCCCTTTGCCTGGTCAAGGTACAGCTCTAATACAAAGCTGGACACATATTCTTGTGGCTTGCCACACTTAGTCTTCTTAGGTATAGAAAAGAGCAATGAAAAAAAAAACCTATGAGGTGATGTGATTATTCCATTTACTGTTTCCTTGCTTAGTACAAACATACTATTATGTTATGAATATATTGTCCTTCTGCTGAGACAAATGTCTGAGTTTTGATGATGGCCTATGGTAAAGGGGAGGTGTTTGATAAAAAGAAAATTAAAATTTAAAAAAATCTAACTCAGTTACAACTCTAATACAATCTAGAGTCACCCAAGTGCTATTAAGATTATCTGGTCCATAAAATTTCTCCACCTCTAAGATGTTTAACTAAGGTTTCTACTAACCAGACCATTCATTTTATTCACAAAATGTTGGGAAAAGACACACTCAAACTCTTACATTCATGACTTATGACATTCTACATTCATGACTTATGACAAGATTTCTTTCTTGCCTACTTGTTAATTTTGATGTATGAAGAAAAGCAGTTGTGTGTCCTGGGAAAGTCAATCCATATTTTGTGCATGGTCGCAAGACACCCCCCCCCCCAAGTAAGACCACCACAAAGCCGATATCCAATGCAAAGACACAGAGGGTTTTTTTTTGTTTGTTTGTTTGTTTGTTTGTTTTGGTTTTTTTTTAAATAACAAAGCAAGCCCAGGGCTTCGTCTGTATTCCAAGCATTTGACACAGCGGGTGGAAGGGGATGTCCCCAAGCACTCACTTCAAGGGGTTTATATAGGAAAGGTTTACATGCAGAGGGTTACATATCTTGGGACTGGACAAGAGGGATCAGAGTGAGGGAGTTTTTTGAAATTTGTTGGGGATGTCTTCCTGTATGCTATGAATGTGTTGCTCTGATTGATTGATAAATAAAACACTGATTGGCCAGTAGCCAGGCAGGAAATATAGTATAGGCAGGATAAACAGCGAGGAGAATTCTGGGAACAGGAAGGCAAAGTCAGGAGTCACCAGTCAGACATAGAGGAAGCAAGATGAAAAGTACCGGGTAGGCCACAAGCCATGTGGAAACATAGATTAATAGAAATGGGTTAATTTAAGATATAAGAACTAGATAGCAAGAAGCCTGCCACAACATACAGTTTATAAGTAATATAAGTCTCTGTGTGTTTACTTGGGTCTGAGCAACTGCAGGAGCTGGGTGGGCACAAGAACCCTTCAGCTACAGAAGTGACTGGCTAAATTATAAGTATGAGGTTACTAATGGCTAACAGGATGCAGGGTATCTACAGAGACATAAATTTTTACTCCCTATGTCCTGTTTTTGCTGAGTCCAGGATATATACATTCAGATTTATTGTTCCAGTCCTATTTTTCCATAAGTTCAATATCTGGTCAGTTGAGTCCATTACTCCCCATATCCTGTTTTACTAAGTCCAGGGTATATAGATTTATTGTTCTAGCCCTCTCTTCCCATGAGTTCAACTTCTGGTCAGTTCTAAAACTGCTGGTCAGGGGCAGAGAGCATCTCTCAAGATGGCTACTGATTTTTTCCTTTAACATACATGTTTGCTCACCCCAGAAAGGAAACCCATGAAAGAATAAAGTAATGATTTCACCAAAGTCTGACTTGGGGAACTAATGTTTTCATTTGAGTTACTAATAGGTATGTTGTGATGGCTATTCTTGGTTGTAAACTTGATGATATCTGGAATAAATGATAATCCAGAAATGGAGGGTGCACTTGTGGTCTGAATATTGAGGCTGGATGACACATGCCTTTACTGCAGACTTGGAGTTGGGAAGGCACACACATCTGGGCCACACCTCCTATATCAGGACAACGGAAAAAGAAGAGCTTGTTCTGTGCCTGCTTGCCCTCACCTTGTCAGCACTTCCATTGGAGCCTACTTCTTTGGGATTCCAGTATATACAGAAGACCAGCTAAGACACCACGCCTCATGGGAACCAGAAGCTACTACATTCTTGGGTTTTCAATTCACAACTAGCCATTGTTGGAATGCAGCTGAAAGTCATTCCTATAAATTCATATATATACAGGGAGAGAGAGAAGGCTAACATATTTGATAAGTTCTGTGACTCTAGAGAACCCTGACTAATACATGTGCAGATGATGAACTGCTTTCAAGAAATATGATGACTCAAAATAGCAGTTGTATCAACAAAAATCTGCCACAGCAATGCTGAGCAGTCATGAAAACTTCAGCCCTTAAATTCTCTGAACAACATTCAGGCCGTTCAACGGCCTGAGAAATCCTTTCGCTGCAGCTAGGCTGCTCAGTCTCCTCCCTAGCAGTTTTTTTTTCATACATTTAGAAAAGAGTCTTCCATAATCTTCCAAATCTTCACTTTCCTAGATACGTGACCAACCCTTTGTTCACCTCCTGAGTCTCAGAAGTCTTTTTGTTCTTCATGGGAGGGTTCAACTTAAAGGCAACTACTCTACTATATCACAGTAGTCTTTCTCATGTTGTTATATCTACAAAAAATGAAGATGAATTAGACAAAAGACAAAAATCCTTGGATCCAGTAATGAGCCATAATAAAAAAAGTTAAACAATAGCACATTGAGACAGTGACCAATCTACCAAATGTCTAGTAACAGGTTCATACAGCAACATAAACAGTGTCATTCAAGTGACATGCACTTGATATTTTTCATACAAAACAATTTAAAAAATGAAAAATCTAAAACAAATGCAAATTTCAGTAGAAATATAGAAGCAAAAGACATATACATATTCCTTCCAAAAACCCTAAGCTATTTAGCCTCTGTGTAACATGTCATAAATCCATTTTACAGTATGTCCCACGTGTTGTTGGCTAATTTTTCTGGTTGATTGCAATAGCCCTATTATTTCTATTTGAATTAATTCATTGACTTTTATGCTTTATTTTTCCCTCTGTTGCTCCTCAGGTTTTGCTCTTGGTAGCATGCTTCCAGGAGGGTTTTCTGAAACAAGTCTATGAAAAATTTCAATTGTAAACTGAATCTTTCTCAGAGCATCCTGTTCTCTGACCTTCAAATATGTTAGCCTTCTCATCTCCATCTACCCCTCTATTTCCTTAATACCTATAATGTACAAAGGTCCAAAACATATTCTCAAGGTGAATTTGAGTGACTATGAATTGATAAATCTAGATTTTTGCTCTAAATAACTAATAGTGTGGATCCGGGTGGGCTTGTAACTATAAAACATTTTAATGTGCACTCTCCCATCAAGTCCAATCAAAATATTGCTTTAAGGTTTGTCATTAGAGTGTGGATGGCATGTGAAAGCAGTGATCAAAGGCCAACTTTATCTCTAAAATGGTTTACCTAGCCACTTACTGGCTAGATCCAGTGTGGTTTTTAATAAAACTATCACAACTCTTTTATACTGTCATTATTAATTCCACTAATTAAAAGTTAACCCACATCTTCAAGATACAAATACAAACAAAGGAATTCCCAACAGGATGAGTTGTTGTAGTGCTAGCAAATACCAAAGCAATCAATCATGAGAGCAGTGTGCTTAAAGCTTCTTTTATAAAGGTACAATTAACCCTATTTCCTAATCCCTTTCACAGGAAGAATAATGTCCAATTTCTTGTCTGATCACTTACCCAAGTACCAAACACTTGTGCAGTGAAGACACAACATTAATCATTCAGCCATCTATGTATATCTTCATGTTTTTGTTTATCTTGCTATTATGAATTTTATCTTATCTGCTCAATAGCTTTCCTATAGAGTTTTTAAAAGGGGTGCACTTGCTGAAGACTTTATATTCACTATGAAACACTACCCTGCACTGATGAGGTAATTTCTTTTGTAAGAATATATTTACTTTCAGTTTATGCATAGCAGGTCTACAGAATTGAGCAAACTGGCTATTATTTAATTAGCAAAACCAAATTCTTAAAGTTTGCAAGTCTCCTATTACATATACAAGTGGAGGTAAAATCAGTAACTAAATAAAAAGAATTATCAAAAGGCAAACCTTAAAATGATGGAGAAACCACGTAGCTATGAAAGAAGAAAGCAAGCCATGAAAAGAATGAAGGCAACAATTATATTTAGCATACAAACAAAAAGATGATAGAAATTTATGGACAAATGTAACCTGGAAACAAGATGGGATATTAGAGAATCAGAAAAGAAACAAGAAAGTGTGGTATAATTGATTCAGACCTGATCACTCACAACTGTGATCTTAGTGCTTAATATACCTGAAGTAGGAAGATGGCAACTTTAAAGGAAGCTTGAGCTACATAGCAAGAACTCTCAGAGAGAGTAGATAGGTTGGAGAAGGAAAAGATGTACAAGGGATTAGAAAAACTGTAACACAAATATCTTTCAGAATCAAGAAGCAGGGTTGATAAGAGAAAATAGAGAAAACAGAAGTTAAAGAGACTCTTACTAATAGAAGGGGGTAATGAGGAAAATGGAAGACTTGAACAAAGTCTAAAGGAATGTTGAGAAAAATGAGGAATATTTCACTCAAGAATGAGAATGCATAATCACAGCAAGTAACCATTAAAGCTCTAGGATACATACCCACATCCCTGGTGTCCACTCTAGTGTAAACAACATAATCAAAAATCCCTTGTGAAACTCACAAGCAATTCCATCATAGAGACGACTGGTGGAGAGAAAATGCTGCCAGCTACACTCAGTGGAGGCTATGTAGGCACACTCTGTGTTTCTCATCTCTCATTATTTGGTAATGTCATATGGGTGCATTTCACATTTTATGCTACTTTTCCCAAATTTATGCTTTAGTTTTTCCCTAGAAAAAAAATAATGATTTTGAGTGGATGACAATTACCTACCCCTAGCAATTATTTTTAGCTTTTCTTTCAGCTGTAATTTGTTTGAATAAATTTTGCATGATGAGAGTAAATCAGCTATAGTGGATTACAGAATGGCCTTTATGCTTTTGTTTACCTTAGAAAAGATGATTGACTGAGTTAACATCTTCTCTTTATTCCTTCTTTTTTACCAAAAGAGAACATGATATTTGCATGTACAGCACACACACACACACATACACACACACACCATTCAAATTGACTTTGCTGAGTACTTAAACCAACATTAACCATCAACTGTGGATCTTTTTGGATGAGAAGAACCTTTATCTAAATAGGATACTTGAAACAATGGTTCTATCAGTTCAAGTGAAGCCTAGTCTGATTAAGTGGTGGAAATCTATATTGTACTCTACTTGATTACTAACATATTACTTTAATATTTTAGGTGCTGCTCATTATGTAACTCAATTTGCTCATTATGTAACTCAATTTTTGATAAATTACATGGGTCATAGGACAAAGGCAAAACCATGGGAGTACCACAGAGTTCTCCTAGAGATAGGAAAAATATGTAGAGCATAAGCAACATTTATGACCACCGCTATGCAGATGGACTTGTAAGAGAATAGGTGATTTAACAAGTGGCAATTCATAGAACAATATTGCAGTGTAGAATATTAGGGAAGTGACTATGGAAATACATAGATCATTTCATGTGGAGTAATAAGGGCCACCGCAACAGGAAATATCATAATAATGAAGCAGATGAGTAACTGAAGATGTGGAAAAACTAGGAAGACTATGAAGCCATTACCTGGCACACACAAATAGGAGTTAATGGAGTGGTTTGAAGGAAATAGACCATGAGCTAGTATATTTGAATTTCAAGTCCTTATTTGGTGGAATAGCTTTGGGAAGGAATAGAAGGTGTAGCCTGGTTGGAGAATTTATGTAGCTGTGAATGGGCTTTGAGATCTCAAGTGCCCACACCAGGTACAGTCTTGCTCTCTCTGCCTACTGATATTGATAAAATGTAAGCTGATATTCCAGTGCCATGATGGTATGGACTCAACCTCAGAAATTACTAACAAGACCCCAATAAAAGGCTTTCTTCATGACTTGCCTTGGTCATTGTGTTTCTTCCTAGCAATAGAACAGTAACTAAAACAAAATCTAAAGAAAAGTCATTTTGTATCCAAATTCACGTAGGAAATTCCATGGTGTGCATTAGTAAGGAATTTTAAAATCTTTAGTTAAAGACATGGTATTATTTTCAGTATATTTATTACAATATATTTTAAAATATATTTATAATTTATTTAACAATATATTTACAATATATTTATTTATTTAAGTATATAACAAAATATATGAAGTTATCCTTCAACATTTACCTATATAATCACTTTCATGGATAATGGTTAAAAATTTCAATTATTAAAAAGTATGAACTGACAAAGCTTACCTCATGTTTATAATCAATAGAGAGACATAAATTAGAAAGTATTTCCTTTCATTGTTCCATTAATAGAGGAATTCAGACTCATATTAGTTACACATGTATTACATATCATCATCTGTTAATAGTAGATTTGCTTTATTCCCTCATTTCAAAACACCACTGTAAATGGCCTTTTAAACTGCTTGTCATATGTTCGGGGTTTTTTTTTTGTGTGTTAGTTTTTGCTATTTGTTATGATGCTATTTTTAATTTGCTATATATTTCATAGAGGTTATTTTCTAATTATAATGAACAATATATCACAGTATGTAATTTTGTAGTACCTGTAAATTTTATGGATAGTTTCTCCAATGCAGATAAATTCTTGTTTCTTTATTGAACATCAATTGGATTGTGTTAGTTACACTTCGATGTCAGATAACACAGTGAATTAGTGTTATTCTACAAAACACATTGTTGCATTTTCTCAAGTATAATGGCATGTTTACCGGAAAAGCTCTATCCTAAACCTGCTTGAAGCTGATAAGTACAGAAACTATTTCCATACCTTTGCATTTGGCAATATGTTTTCCCTCATGTTCACAAAGCAACAATAAAGCTGAGAAACCACAGCGAACACGGCTGATCTCTGTATGCTTTGTCCAGCTACAAAAGCAAGCAAATCTTCTGTTTGTTTTCCACAATTCAACTCTGTCCCGTGGAAATTATGCATACTCACACATATACTTTTCTCTAGTACGACATAAACCCTCACATGCACAGGAATTTAAAGTGAATTACATATCCGAAAGACTATTTCATTATAAACTGCGCCAGTTCTTTGATAAATTTCTGCCACTCTTACAGCCCCTTTTTGGAGTTGTAATTACAAAGCTGAGAAGTAACTACATTGCCATCATTTGTTTTGTTTGAAAGAAAACATTTTAGGACAGAGAGCAAACCAGTTTCAAATCTAGAATCTGCATTATGCCGGCTGTAGAGGACAGCTCCTACTTCCTTTATTACTGTTAACAAAGGCATAGTCAGCACGTGAGAGGTGCATGCAGCAGCCAAACACATTGTTTGCTTCCAAATGTCAGAACCTAGGTCTAAGCAGCAACAGCCCTTTTGTATGTGTGAGCCTGGCTATGTGGAATGGTTCCTCGGGCCCTGCCTTTTTGGAATGATTGTTAGTTCTTCTTCTTATGCTATTTTCTGAATGTTTGTGTCATCCATAAAAGTCTTATGTTGAAATTTAATTTCTGAAGTGACACTATTAGGTGTTGAAGACTTCGGGAGATCAAGAAAAGATAGCCCTCGAGACTGGAAATGGTACTTGAGAGAAGACTAATATTCATGATCAACCTAACAGGATCAAGGATCACCTAGTTGAGAGACTTCTGGTTATGTCAGTGAAGAAGTTTCTAGAATTCAATAAATGAAATGGGAAGACCAACCCTGAAGGTATGCTGTACCGTTCTTTGGACTGGGATCATGGACTGAATAAAACTAGAGAAAGGAGCTGAGCACCAGCTTTCATCACTCACTACTTCTCCCCTAGAACACCATGTGGTCAGCTGCCTCATGCTCATATCATGCCTTCCCTGGAGCGAGAGACTGGGGCATCCAAATTTGGCTCACAATAAACCCTTTATTCCTTAAATTGCTCTTCTCAGTATTCTATCACAATGAGAAAAATAACCACAAGGGCACCTTTCTAAAAGAGTTATGAATGGTGGTTGCCTGGGCATTTTCAGCATATGAAGAACAGAGAGAGAGAGAGAGAGAGAGAGAGAGAGAGAGAGAGAGAGAGAGAGAGAGAGAGAGAGAGAGAGAGAGAGAGAGTTTTATGAATCAGAAATTGGGGTGAAACAAGTAACCTATGGTTTCCAAATTTAACATATAAATATCTGACATTTTAAGAAAAAACATTACTGATATGGAAAAATCATCCCTTAATTCAACTGTATATCCTGTGTAAGAAAACATTGAATTGTATTCTAATCTGGGAACACAGATTTAGTTTATGCCTACCATAATTAAGTTAATCTTAATTTACAAAAGCTCCAGGAGCCCAGTCAAGAGAGGGAAAAAGGATTGTATGAGCAATGGCAGGGCTCATCAAGATTATGATGGGGAAATCTAGAGACAATTGAACTAAGCTCCTGGTAACTCATGAACTTTAGACTGACAGCTGTGGAACCTGCATGGGACCATACTAGGCTCTGCATATGGAAGACTGTTATGTAGTTTGGTCTGTTTGAAGGACCCCTGGCAGTGGGATTAGGATCTATCCCTGGTGCATGAGCTGGCTTTTTGGAACCCTTTACCTGTAGTAGGACATCTTGCTCAGCCTTGATGAAGGGAGAGAGGCTTGGTCCTGCCTCAACTGAATGTACCAGGCTTTGTTGAGCCCCCATGGGGAACCTTACCTTTTTGGAGGAGTAGATAGTGGGGGGAGGTAGAGGTGGTGGGAGGAGGGATGAGAGGGGGATCTGTGGTTGGTATGTAAAATGAATAAAAAAAATTAAATAAAAAAGAGCTCCCAAAGAGCTATTAACCTACAACAAGTATAAAGCAAGTTATATAAAACTGTGGAATGAACTACTAACCCTGTATCTCTGAGTCTTTGGTAGTGGTTAGCCTTTGCTGCACCCCTAGGGAACCAGCATTGCTTTTGGTTGCTGCTATCAGTGAGAGACATTCAGCTGTTTCTTAGTATAATCACTTACCATGCTCAATAGAAAAATAACTCTGAATATTCTGTCAATTTCTGAATTTAACTATCCTATTAAAAGAAAATGAGATGACAAGAGATGTTTATGTATATATTTGGAACACATTAGGACATAAATTTGGGTCAAAACTATCTTTTGAACTAATTTCCTTAAGGCCAAATATCACCTATGGATCATAATGTCATTTCATTTTTACTACCAGCCCTAGTGTCCAATCAAACTCAAAGTTTAAACTTTGCTCAAACTTTCCTTAGCATGTTGCAGAGTAAATGCATAAACACAAAAGCATTTTATAAAGGTTGGAAGATTTTTAATTTATGTATTTGAAAGGACTCTAATGAAATTTTCAAGTCATTTGAAAATTAAGTTATAAGTTTTATCCAGTATAGATGGTTTAAATGAGGTTTCTATGTACTCATTCAAAAGCTTATGATAAATAGATCAGGTGAGGCCTAGATAAGCTGAATATTTTTGTAATTTATTAATATATGCCAGTGTCCATCAGAACCAGAGCATGGCTACCTTCTTTCTGTTTGACAGCTCAACATGGAACAACATATATCCTGGCTTCTGCTTTATGATATAAATGCCTATTTATGTTTATGACATTCCAGGACCCACTTTCCTCACTATAAGAAATTGGTCTGTCTCGGTGGAGACATTTCTACCCTGTCCACCCTCCTCTTCCTTCAAGTTTAGAATGTCAGATTTAACTTTGAGAGAAAAGATTTATTTCCGATTTTTTTGAGGTTTTTATGTCATTTTTCCATGGTTAAAAAGATCAAACTGTCAGGTCTTTAAAGTAGTATCTTAATTTCTGCTCATTTATTTGGACAGTACCACTACCATGGTGCATTTCAGCCATGGTGCCCATTCTCGTACAACATGTCACAACAGTGCCTTGAGGAAGAGGAAATCCTCTCAGCCCCTTCTGCTATTATGAGGGAGCAGATGGCATACGAAACAGCAAGTCCAACATTCTGCGTTTCTGAAGCTTTTGGATTTTTTCCCACTATATTATATGAGAGAATGTTGGGTATTTCAGCCTCTTTGCTTGTTGGCAACCATTAAGCAGCAGATTCAGTCAGCAAGGCAAACAAATTATTAAAGCAGATTTAACATATTAAATGCAGAACCTGGGAATTGTGCAGATATATCCACAAATTTGTCCACATTCACTGATACATAATATACTCTCTCAAGAAACATCCTTAGAATTGATAGCTGCATACAATCTACAGACTGTAATAACATGAATTATCCAAACCTGGGCCCCTTTGTATCAGCTCTTCCTTTATTATTCCCTCCACTATACTAGTGGCAGCTGCTTCCTGCAGGCTGAATTATTTCATCCCTTCTCTATTACTGTTCAGGATTCTCAATGTCATCTTTAGAGCCTATTTATATGTTAAACTTTCTGTGTAACATACCTGTTTTACAAAATCTTATCAGGACCAAGACTGTGTCAGAGAAATAAGTATCTAAATGGAAAATAGTACAAAAGTAATCTAGAATGTGTTAGAAGAGCTATGATTTACTAATAGTTTGTAATACTTATATATAAACTTTTCTTATAGTTTATGACAGGAAATTTGGAATCAGCCAATTCAATGTTCCATCAAGTTCAGAAAGTGTCAAATAATTCTGGTGGACATATTGTACTAATAAAAGGTGAAATTTTTAAATTATGTCTTTTATTTTAAAATCTTAATTTCTCCTGATTCATATTTACTTTAAATTTCACATTGTTACTTCTCACTCTACTCTTTGGATTTGAATACATAAAGCACACCCAATGGCAGGAGGCTTAGAAAATACCTGAACACAAATATAATCTATGGCTTTTAACCATCTCCTCTCAGAGCTCTCATAAGGAATATTCTACTCCACACCAAAAACATGTCTTACCCAATACACTCAGTTAAAATAAATGTGTTTTCTATAATACTGGGAGTATCTTATAACCACCTCCTCACCTGCCCACCTCCTGAAGATTATCAATCTCATCATTGTCTTTATTTGTGGTGATAAAAACATTCCACAGCTGGAGAGGGTGACAGGTGCACAATATTGTGAATGTACTGTCAGGAACTCAGCTGGAGACACCAGGTGTTGGAGTTTCTGGTTAAGACAAGCCAAAATAAAAGTAATGGCCATGCCTGTTAATTGCTTACTGGGATAGTTTAAGCAATATTCTAAGCCAGGAAAGCAGCAGCCCCAACTGATCCATTTTTCCCCATACGATGCTGTAATTAGGGTTAGGTGAATCAATACAGATATGGAAGTGCAGAATTATCATTTTCCTGCCAGTGTAAGACAAAGCATAGGATTCCTTCATCCCTATGAACCTCAGGCCCGGAGAGAGTTAGGAGGATGAGATACATGTGGAAAGGTACCCAGTACAAAGGGTACCAAGCAAGAGTGCAGGTTGAGATCTCCACAGTTCTCCCTCCCTGAAAAATTCTGCTGCTGCAAGCCCCATCAGATGGCTCCTGAAGAAAAAATCCTGTTCTAGGAATTCAAATAAACATAAGTACACGGTTTATCAAAGAAGCCTGAGTGCTTGGTGGCAGCCAACTCCTTCCAAAGCAGTCAGGAGCAAAGGCAACCTCCATCCATGTGACTTGACAGGTAAGCATATGCTTGTGATTGACTGTGAAAGCCCATGTGCAGTGTGTTTGCTCACAACAAAACACTTCACCAACAGCCTCTGAAGAGTTACAATGGTAGCCATGACTCTGATGAAACATTGTAATTGGAGATGAAAAATAAAATGACGTATGGTTTATGGATTAAAAGAGAGGTTATAGAAGGCAGTTCAAGGGGACATTATTGAGTCAAAACCGTAATGTTAAATTATATGCTTACTCGAAGATATCTAACTTCATTGCATTAATAAATTTTAAGATGTGTGAAGAAGGCAGTAGAAAATCAAGCCAGAACTCCCTTCTCAGCACAGTAGTTGATGTATCTACGGAGAACCTCATGCATTGGCCACAAATAAAATAAAGTCCATAATTCACAATAAGGCAGATAAGAACTTCACAAATGAACTGTTTTTATATTAGTGGTTTTTCTGTTGCTGAGATAAAACACTATAACAAAAGGCAGCTTAAGGAAGAGAGTTTATTTTAGCTCATGGTGCCAGGGAGATGAGTCCATCATGGTGGGACAGAAGCATGGCAGTAAGCAGTGAATGTGGAGTGAGAAACTGAGAGCCCACATCTTCAAAGGCAAGCACAAAGTAGTGAGAATGAACTGTAGGAGGCAAGAGGCTTTTTAGTCTCAACACCCGCCCCTAGAAACATGCTTTCTCCAGCAAGCCCTCAATTGCAAAACCTGCACAAAAAGCAGCAGCGACTGAGGAAAATATGTTCAAATGCCTGAGTTTATGGTGAACAGTTCTCATTTAAACCACTACAAATATGTCCTTCTTTATAAAACCCTCCAGAGACTTCCCATCGACTTTAGAGTGAAGGCAATTCCCTGAGGTATTTAAGAATGGTCCCCATGTCCCGGTAACAGCTCTCTCTGCTTCAGACCCATGTCTTCTGTGCCTCGCTGTCACAAGCATACCACTTTTTTCTCCTCTGTACCACTTCAATCTGCTGTTCATTTTGCCTGGCAGACTCCCCCTCTTCTGTACTTGGCTAGCATCATATAATCCATCAGTTCCCTGTTCAATATAAGTTAATTACATAGATTGCCCTTTCTTCCTTGCCTAGATTAAGTGGAATTACTTTTACCTCCAAAGAACCACTGCTATGACTCTCACTAAAGCTGATTTTGCTTGGATAATTAGTATCTTTTCCCAAACAAAGATTAAGTCCCATTAAAATAGGGAATGGGTTGAATATGTGTGGCCAGTGGCCTAGCGATGAAATAAAATAAAAATCAAATAAAAAACATAACCATGGGTAAATTAATATTTAGTCATAAAATGGATGTTTCCAAATATGTCTATAATACATGAGAAATAGTTTGTAATTCAGAGCAGAAAAGAAAGTTTGCTTGAGAGAACAGGGTAGTTTTAACAGGAGAAGAGGCATTTCAGAAAGAGCCAGAGTGAAAGGAAAAGAATACTGGTCAGACAGGATGGCCTTTTGTCTGAAGTGGACACTGTTAGAACAAAGTAACAATGAAAATAAACACAGTTCCCTTTCCCAGGGCGCAGATGAATTATTAGTGTTTGCACTTGGCAAATGCTTTTGACCTTCCATTCACTGTGACCTTTATGACTTTTGATATTTTTTAAATTGTTCCTTTTCTTGCATTTGTCTGATTATTTTTTAGAAAGATATTTTTGCTCCTATCTAAGGTATTTCATCATTTCTATCATATTTGGTGGTTATTATTTACTTTAAAAATAAAAAATCAGGGATAGTGAGATGGACTAGAGGTTAAGAACACATATTGCTCTTGTAGAGAGCCTGAAGTTGATTCCCAGCACCTACAACTATGGCTTACAATTTCCTATTACTTCCCCTCTAAGGGATCCAAAAACCTTCTGGCCTATGAGGGCACTAGCATTCTTCCTAAAAATGTTCTTATCATTAGCATAGAGAGTTTCTCTCTTTTTTTCTTTTAACCATTGTATCTCTTCTTGGCAAGTAGCATAATTTTATTCACTTTTGTTTAAATTTTAGAAATAAAAATAAAAATCAATCACAGACTTTTGCATAAGAACAACAATTTGCACTCAAGATAGAGGTGTAGTGCAGGTAGAGATGGGAAGACTGAGAAAAGGATTTCAGTACATGATGTGATGATGGGGGCAGGAAAGCCAGGAGACAGGGGAATGTTAACCAACATGAAGTGTGCATGAATGTATCAATACACTAAGAAATAACAAAAGAGACTTCCTCACCAAGTAGTTTGATTGTGAGCCCAAATTTGAACTATTACATCTCTCCCTATGTCTTTTCTCTACCCCTAATAAAGGGCTTTGCTCTATGTTTATTCAACAGCATAGAAAACATTGTGTTGGAAAGAATAGGGTTACTTTTCCACAGAGGCCTTGAACAGAGCTTTGCAAGAGAAGTTTCTGACACAAAACAGCATTCAAAACCACAAAAAATATTATCAACTTATAACCACATGTTGTTTCTAACATTGTGAGATGTTTCTTTGGTTTAAGGGTGCTTTCAACCTGTTGACTACTTTCAGCAAATGTTTGCTGCAAAATACACATGTGCTCATGTGCATGCACGCACACACACACACACACAAAATTGGTGGAAGTATTAAGGCAGCTCCATGTAGTTAAAAGGGAGGTTTATTTTGTGGGGTAACTTACAAGTAAAGGGATGGGTTACAGGGTCTGGAAGAGGTGAAGTGCAGTCCAGCAGTGTTCTCTGGAGTACTCTGCTTGGTCTACCTCCGGAGTCCAGGATCCAGGGACCAAGAGAGCTGGCACATCCGGATCTCGGGTCTTCAGGGTCCTCTCTAAGCCCCGCCTCATAGGCATGCCAGTTACCAGAGCCTCAATGTGGTAGTACTTCCAGGTCAGACACAATTTCTAGGCCAGAAGCATGGAAAAGTATATATTCTTTAAGTATATATACTTTAAGATCAAAGTTATGCATCTAGCTTAGTTGTTAAAACTTTTTACATGGATATATTTTGCTTTCTACTGTGTACTGAAGACCAGTAACTCTCTAAGGAGCCTCCAGACTTGCAGCACCAGATTGAAAATCATGATTTAATAACTCCTAGATTCTTGTTCTCCAGAGCATATAGACGATTATTGTGGGACTAACCATTCATGATCAGTTGTAAGCTATTCTAATAAATCCCCTTTAATAATGTGTACACATTATATTAGTTCTGTACTTGTAGAGAGCCCTGTCTAAAACAACTCTATGCCATTCTTTTCAAAGAGTAAATCTTCAGTGTTACTAAATTATTTTTAAAAGAGATACTTAATTCATATTTATGGATCATCTTACATTTATAAGAAGCTTAAAATTATATATTTAATTACCAATTTAAATGATACAACAATTTTTAACAAATATTGACATTTCCATCCATTGTTAATGTGCGTTAAATTTTATTTTTCTTAAATCCTTTGAGGCTTGAACTTTTAAACCAGATTTGAAAATACTGACAGAACTGCTTACAGGCTGCTCTGGAAAGCCGTCTTTGCATTGTTCTCAGGCTCCTGCCCCATGCTCTTGTAGTTATCCGTTTGGAGCTGAAATAGCTTAACCCTTTGCACCACCTCTGGAAGGGAGACAGCACTTTCTTCATCAGTGCGGTTCAGGGTGATCTTAGGTATGTTTTCTGGACTCTGTGTCCACAGTAGCTACTTAACAATCTGCAAAACCCAACCACTGACCTCTCCTTGCCTTGGTAGAGGTATTTGTTGTAGAAGAACACCATTTTTGGGGTGATGGTGTAGTTCTGTCTGGACCTTGGGTGTGGAGCATGAGTTCCACCAGCTTCTGGCCTCTCAGATTTTAGTGACAGGAATGCCCGTCTTCCTTCAGGCAGGTCTCTGTCTCATGCTTAGCATCCAGGCTCATTTCCTGGTCTGGTAATGGATTTCTGGCTTAGTGGTGGACTTTCCTGAGGTTAGCTCACAGGAATGCTTAACCTGTCAGAATGACCGCTAAATCCTCATTTTTCCAGCTGACCAATCAGGATACTTCTCTATCCTCTGAAACTGCAGGGTTTTTGTTTTGTGTGGTTTTGTTTTGGGTTTTTTTGTTTGTTTGTTTGTTTGTTTTTTAGGTTGGTCCTGGCATCTAGTGCTTGTTGACAGAGCCCTGCTTTCAAAATCTACTAGTGGTATGTAGTTTCTATGCTTCCTCAGCTCTGGCTTCAGCCTGACCAGCCATACTGCACATCCAGTAGAAAAGATTGCCAACATGAACATTTCCCAGAGGACATTCCACCTGGTACAAGATGCCTTCTACAGCCCCATAGTATGCCTTAAAAAGGCCACTTGCAGAGCCCCCCAGGACTCTGACTCAGAAAGCGTGTACTTTCTGAGATCCTCCGCCCTGTCTACTGCTGCAGTCCTAGCCGTGTGGGGTGGGAAGACAGAGGCTGATGGCACTTTCCTTGAGCCTCCCCCCATCGCTGGGATGTTGTCCCTCCAGCCTCCCTTCCATTCAGCAGTTGACAGTGGACCGCCTCATGCAGGCGAAAGCCAGTTCTGTGTGATTCCGTGCCTGGTTTTTGTGTTTCAACTGTCCTTCCAAACCAACAGGTGTTTGGAAATAGGGGGAAACAATTAAATTTTCACCAATCGTTGCTGTTATGGTTTTAAAAAAACCTGTATATACAAAATTTAAAAAGTTAAAAGATGCTGGATTCTCTTGACAGAGTCAGATGGCAGCAGCAGCAGTAGCTGGCAAGAAGCAGGTTGGGGACACTGCGTTTTTCTCAGACCAATTTGTATCAGAGACCCTTGCCAGAAGGTGTCACCTACTCTGAGGTCTGAGCACAGTAAATCCTTGTTGGAAATGCCTGCACAGACCTGCCTAGAGCAGTGTCTCAAATGATTCCAGATCCAGTCAAGCTGACAATCAAGATTAATTATCCTAAGTGCTCTGTTCAAAATATGAACTGGAATGGATCTAAAATGACCAGATGTTCAGTAATTCTGTTGTTTCCAGAGAAGAGTCATCTAGCATTTTTTCTAGTTCACAACTGATGGTTTTCTTTATCGAATATTTCTCTTACTTTATAAGGAAAATGTGGAGAGAATTTGGTACTTGAAACATGTTCAAGAAACTAGGCAGTTTCCGTCTTCTTAAAAACATGAAAGCACAGCACAATTTCTTGGATGTTTTCATCCTTTGAATGTTTACCTTGCTCTTCAATAATTTCATACTAGCATACCATACAATGGAATATGAGCATAAACCTCAGTCACCAACCTCCCAGAACACCCAAACATGTCCTCTTCTCCCAACCTCAAGTCTCCTTTGTTTAATAATTACTAAGTCCTTTTAGTACTGTCAACATGTGTGTGCCTGAGGAGCCATCCACCAGAACATGAGCAGCCTACCAGGGACCACATCCCTGAAAGATGACTCCACAGCAGCTTCTCAGCTACAAGGGACATATAAGAGGCCCTACCCTCATGCATGGTAGAAAATGGCCTGGCTTGATTTTATGCAGGTTTAGGGACCGTGTCAGTTTATGAGTGTAATATCTATGTCATGTTCCAAAGAAACAGCATTCTTCTATATCCTCCAGATCTCACATTCTTCCTGCCTCCTCTTCCACAGTGTTCCTTCATCTTTGGTTGGGGCTGAGGCACTTTATAAAGATGTCTCATTTAGAAGTGAACACTCACAGTCATGTGCTATCAGCACTTTGACTGGTTTTGAGTCTTGGCCTTGACTTCTATCCACCAAGGAAAGAAAACTGATCAAGGTTGAGAGCATCCTACAGCCTACGATCTCCCCAGCCATGGACTTTTGTTCAGGTTTACATTAAAAGATATGAATTCTCTACTTAATTTTCTGCCCTATATGATATTATACTATAAAATTTATTAAAGGGGTTATAAGGATATCTCAGTGACTAAGAGCATGCACTACTGTTGGAGAAGACTTGAGTTTAGTTCCCAACACTCACACTGGATGTCTCACAATGTTCTATAACTCCAGCTGTGGGAAATCTGACTTCCTTTTTTTTTTTTTTTTTTGTAGATGGACAGAAAGACAGATATGTAGACGAAATTCTAAACAGTCTTATTAAATAAGAAACACAGAGCCAAATACCAAGTTAAAAGTCCAGGAGATCAGAGCACTAGCCAATAGCCTTTAGCTTACCAGTTGCTGCCATCCTTCCCCTGAGAGAGAGACCTTATTCCTGTGTCCTGTCTCTTTATTGCCTTTCTGTTCTGCCTTCTCATTGGCTCTAAACCCAACCACATGACTTCCTCGTCACAGCCTGTCTATACAGACCTCCAGGTTTCTATGGTTGGTACTGGGATTAAAGGCATGTGTTACCATGCTTGGCTGTGTCCTTGAACAAAGAGAGACTCTGCCTGCCATGTGATCAGATTAAGGGCATGTGCTACCACTGCCAGACTTCTGCTTAATGGCTATGACCTCTGATCTCCAGGCAACTTTATTTATTAACATACAAATAAAATTACATTTCGGCACAAATAAAATATCACCATGCAGACACACACACACAGAGAGAGAGAGAGACAGAGAGAGAGACAGAGAGAGAGAGACAGAGAGACAGAGAGTCATTGATCATAAAATAAATCATTTAAAAATTCACTGGTAGATTTGGATTCATCAGGCAGGCATGAAAAAGGATTCTGACCTCATAAGATAACTTCATACCTGGTCTCTCCTCTCCAACTTTCTGGTAACGATTGTCATTCTTTCTTTCTTCCTTTCTTTCTTTCTTCCTTTCTTTCTTTCTTTCTTTCTTTCTTTCTTTCTTTCTTTCTTTCTTTTTTTTTTAGGGGAGGGGTGGAGAAAGGGTTTATTGGTTTACACTTCCATGGAACTATTCATCATCAAAGGAAGTCAGGACAGAAATGTTGCTGGAGAGCTCCTCTCCAGGTCCTATTATTAAATTTAATTTTGATTTTTTTTTTAGAATAGGTACCACATACCAATATTTTTTAATTTAATTAATTTATTTACTTGACATCCTGACTGCAGCATCACCTTCCTCCTCTCCTCCTGCTCACTTCCCCTCACCTCTCTCCATACCTCCCTCAATCCACTCCTTTTCCACATCCACTTAGAAAGGGACAGACTTCCCATGGGCTGCATCAAAGCATGGCATATCAAGCTGCCTTGAGACCAAACACTTCCCCCTGTATTCAGGCTGGACAAGTCAATTCAGCATAAGGAATAGGTTCCCAAGAGCCAGACAAAGCACCAGGACGGCCCTGGATCCCACACATAGACCAAGCTATACAACTGACACATGTATGTAGAGGGACCACATCAGTTCCATGTAGGCTCTGTGATTATTGGTTCAGATTCCATGAATTCCCATGAGCCAGGCTAGCCACTTCTGTGTGTTTTCCTGAGATGTCCCTGACCCTCCCCCCTGTCTCCCACAGTTCCTCCTCCATCTCCTCAGCAGGACCCTCAGAGCTCCACCCAATGTTTGGCTGTGGGTCTCTGAACCTACCTCCATCAGTCTTTGGATGAAGGCTCTCCGATGACAACCAGGATACTCACCAATCAGATCACAGAGTTGGCCATTACAGGAATCACATCTACTAATGCCAGGAGTCTTAACTGGGAGTCATCCGTATAGACTCATGTGAGTTTCTCTTGCACCAGGCTTCTACCTGAACCTGAAAAGTCCCCCTTTCCAGTCATCTCTCTCAGCACTCCCTTCCTTCATTCACCCCACAACCTGATCCCTCAATTTCCCATGCCCACTGGCCCCTAGTCCACCCAAGAGATCTTTTCTGTATCCCCTTTCCACAGAGATACATGTATCCCTGCTTGGTTGGGCCCTCCTTGTTACCTAGCCTCTATGAATCTGGCAATTGTAGCATGGTTATCATTTGTTTTACAGTAAATATCTACTTATGAGTGAGTATATACCATGTTTGTCCTTCTGGGTCTGGGTTACCTCACTCAGAATGATTTTTTTGTTCCATTCATTTGACATCAAATTTCTTGATGTCATTCTTTTTAACAGCTGAGTGATATTGCATTGTTTAAATATACCATATTTTCTTTATCCATTCTTCAGTTGAGGGACATCTAGGTTGTTTCCACATCCTGGTTATTACAAATAAAGCTGCTATGAACATAGTTGAGCAAGTGTTCTTGTGATATGATTAAGCATCCTTTGGGTATATGCTCAACAGTGATATAGCTGGGTCTTGAGATAGATTGATTCCCAATTTTCTGAGAAACCCGTGTATTGATTTCCAAAGGGGCTGTACAAATTTGCACTCCCATCAGCAATGGAGGAGTGTTCCTCTTACTCCACATCCTCTCCAGCATGAGCTGTCACTTAGCCGTTCTGACAGGTGTAAGATGGAATCTCAGAATAGCTTTGATTTCCCCTAATGGTTAAGGATTTTGAATATTTCTTTAAGTATTTCTCTGACATTTGAGATTCTTTTATTGAGAATTCTCTGTTTAGGTCTGTACCCCATTTTTAATTAGATTATTTGTTTTTTTTTGACATCTAATTTCCTGAGTTTTTTATATATTTTGGAGATTAGCCCTCTGTTAGATGTGGAGTTGGTGAAGATCTTTTCCCATTCTGTTGGCTGCTGTTTTGTCCTATTGACAGTGTCCTTTCCCTTACAGATTTTCAATTTCAGATGTCTATTCTACTGGTGTTATATTCAGGAAGTAGTCTTCTCTGCCTCTGCATGAAAGGCTATTCCCCACTTTTTCTTCCATCAGGTTTAGTGCAATTGCATTTATGTTGAGGTCTTTGATCCACTTGGACTTCAGTTTTATGCAGGGTGATAGATATGGATCTATTTGCATTCTTCTACATGTTGATATCCAGTTATGTTAGCACCATTTGTTGAAGATGCTTCCTTTTCTCCATTGTATAACTTTGGCTTCTTTGTCAAAAATCAAGTGTTCATAGGTATGTGGATTTATGTCTGGGTCTTTAATTCAATTCCATTGATCCATGTGACCATTTCTTTGCCAATACCATGCTGTTTTTATTACTATATGTGTGTAGTAGAGCTTGAGATCAGGTACAGTGATAACTCTGACAGTTCTTTTATTGTATAGGATTGTTTTAGCTATCCTGGATTTGTTTTTCCATATGAAGCTGAGTATTGTTCTTTCCAGGTCTGTAAAGTATTGTGTTAGAATTTTGATAAGGGTTATATTGAATCTATAGATTGCTTTTGGTAAAATGGCCATTTTTACTATGTTAACCTTACCAATCCATGAGCATCGGTGTCTTAGTTAGGGTTTCCTATTTCTGTGAAGAGAAAGGCATCTCTTATAAAGAAATCATTTAATTAGGGTGGCTTCCTTACACTTTCGGACATTCAGTCCATTAACATCATGACGGGGGCACGGCAGTGTCAAGTGTTGTCTGCTGTGTGGGTTAGTCAAAGAAAGAGGTCACTCCAAGATGATACTTTAAGGCCTGTGTGGCAGAAGGAAGATCCAGCCTCTGAGGGACTAAACTGAACCTCAAGTAGCCATATAAAGATGTATTTATTGATTGTTACACAAACTTGTATCAAGGTCCCTAATCTAATCTACATGAATCTCTGAAGGAAAGCATCACATACCCTCATGACTTTAGTCCTTTATTGTGTATCATTTGCAGTGCACAATAACCCAAGAGCCTCAAGTGTGCCAGAGGCATCGCGTGACCAAAGTCAGGTGAAGGCTGCAATGCCGCTGCAGAAAACAGTTCTACAAATCATGGGAAACAATCACTGTTTTCCACAAGGATTCTTGACTGTTTCAGCACAATGATTTTTCAAGGTCAAAGTGTTTCTAGAAAACAACTATTCATTCTATCATTCCATTGTCTACCCCAGACACGGCGACTCTGCTAAATTCCTACAACATTCCCCCCTTTTGTTTAAGCTATATTAATCACGTTGAAGATTATACAGCCACACAGTGAAGACAGCCTTTTCCCTTTCATGCTGTTTCATAGTTTTAGTATGTAAATCAGAATCAGACTACATTTGAAAGCCAGTAAGATTATTACCGCAAAAACAAGTATAACAATTGATAGGATAAGAAACCTATTAAAATGATTCATAGGATAAAATGAAGCTATGGTATCTGTAAGGATTTCTAAGACATCCATTCCAGATATACCAGGTAACTTATTTAAAAAGGTTTCCTTGATTTCTTGTTGTAAATCATAAATCATTTTAGAAGAATTAGGGTGAAATGCATTTTAACCTTTTCCCAACTATACTTGCTTACATTAAACTTTAAAGGTGTAATACAATAAGTTGTAACATTCAAACCACATTTTAGTTTAATTTGTTCCTTCAAAGTCTCTAACTGATCTCCCAAAAGTAACACAGCTTGTCTCAAGTCAGCTATTTTATTAACTATCTCACTATCTATTTTATTCTATTGAACCCAAATTTCTGCAGAATGCCAATGCCAGGCTCTAACAAATTCAGCAGTTTGTATTTCTTTATGAAGGGCCACTCTGGCTATTGTAGCAATAGTTGTCAATACAATAATTTCAATAACTACAACAATAATAAGTCCAATCATATGATATGTTCTTTTTAATATTCTCTCAGTAAGTTTCTGGACTAGAATCAGCACAGATGAGTGTGATGGTATTGTGTTCCCCAAAATATTGTGTACTCTAATAAATTTATCTGGGGTCAGAGAACAGACAGCCACTAAATACAAAGGCTAGAAAATGGTGGCACTCACACCTTTAATCCTAGCATTCCAGAGATAGAAATCCCTCTGGATCTCTGTGAGTTCAAGGCCACATTGGAAATAGCCAAGCATGGTGACACACGCCTTTAATCCCAGAAAGCCAGTCTTTAATCCCAGGGAGTGGTGGTAGAAAGCAGAAAGATAAATAAGGCATGAGGACCAGAAACTAGAAGATTTTGGCTGGTTAAGCATTCAGGCTTTTGAGCAGTAATTCAGCTGAGACCCATTCCGGATGAGGACTCAGAGGCCTCCAGTCTGAGGAGACAAGACCAGCTGAGGATCCGGCGAGGTGAGATAGCTGTGGCTTGTTCTGTCTCTCTGATCTACCAGCATTGACCCCAATTACTGGCCTCGGGTTTGATTTTATCAATAAGAACTTTTAAGAATCCTGCTACAGATGAGTCTTGCAATGGCCTCAACAGCTTCACTGGTATTAAGACTGTTGTCCTTGTTCTAAGAATATATAAACTTTCAGATGTGACATCAAATAACATTCTAGCATTAATGCAGGTATGAAGAGCATTCACAAGTGATTCTATAGTTATTAGGGTGTCATTTATTGGTCCTTTCAATAATATATAAGGTAATTGTATGCATGTTCCAAAAGTGTGACTTTGGTTCAATCTAAAGGGAAAAAGCATACTTACCATCATAAACATTAACTTTCCTTCCCATAGTTTAAGAAGGCATAAGGCACTTGACAATTTCTACAAATTAGTCTGTACTGAATTGCCAAATTTCAACACAGGACATGACATTCAACCTCCATGCCATTGGATAGGTTCAGCAACAGTAGAGCTAATTTCTAAAGTTTCATTCAAACTATAATATCTGCAAGGCTTTCCATAACATCCATTCCAGATACATCAAACAACTTAAATAAAAAGATTTCCTTAAATTCTTATAAATCATAAATCATATGAGAAGCATTAAGGTGACTGAAAAATGCATCTTAACACTGAGTGAGAATATTTTCCCTGAGAAAAGCCGTAAGGGCTCCAATCAATGACTTCTCCGTGAAGATATTAATAAGAACTCAAGGTTTCCTATTTTCTCATTGTTGCCAATGTATCCATTCAGATTCCTTGTTGGTAACCCTCATCTCACAAGACAATAGATTGATGGAACTAGTAGCAGTAATCTCCTGTCCTCTAAGGCCACATGCATGAAGCATATAAAATTTACCATGAAAATTCTGGGCAGTGCTATGATTAACTGAAGATAGCCAAAACTGAAAGCTTATATTTGGACAGTGAGTTCTATTACCCATACAAATAAGAATTCCTTGCACTCCCACAGTACAGTCTGTGGTTTCCTTACACTCTTCCTTGGGCTTAGCAGGTCCTCTGTGGTCCTAAGAACCAGGTATCCAAGAGGATTCATTGCCTACAACAGGAATATCTGTATCTTCTCAACTTACCTTTGTTAATTGGAGGACTGGGAATATAAGCCCAGTGAGTATGATCAGACCACCTTACTCATATAGGTCACAGACAGCATAGCAAGGAACAGTGCTGTAACAGTCAAAGGTTCTTTGGCCAATGGAACTATTGCTTCTCTTTCAGCTAATCTCTTAAATTGTCCCCACGTAGGAGGATCAGCTGTTTGCTTCAAGGGCTTTCTGAATCTTTTTCTCCCTAAAGCTGTGTTATCCATATCAGCAGTCAAATCATCCAAGAGACCTCTCTTGCTCATGTTTAAGTTTTATTAATTTTGATGATATCCACAACTTCTTGGCTCCTGCAGAAATATAAGCATAACCTTGACCCCATCATAACACCTTTCCCATTTTCCATTCTGATGTCAAAGCATCCTTATAGTACACAAGGTAATTCAATTCAGCAATTTTTTTCTATATTCCGGTATCTTTCAGCTGTCCCTGTTTCATTAGCATCTTAAAATCCTAAAGTTAGTAAAGTATTATGTAAGCTATCCCCAAGAGGTCTCATATCCCCCTTTTGTTTTATAAGCATTTCTTTTAGAATGCAATTAGCTCTTTCAACAACTGCTAATCCTGTAGAATTATATGGTATTCTGTAATGTGTCTTATGTTATACTATGCAAAAAAAATTATTTCATTTTACTGGAAACATTATCAGTTTTAGTTTGTATTGGTATAATCATTACAGCCATTGTCTCTAATAAATATGTAATTAGAGAATCAGTCTTTTCAGAGCTTAAGGCAGATCCTCATTGAAATCGAGATTATTTATCAACAGTTTGATGAATATAATTTAATTTTTATCTTTTACTTTGGGGATATTTATTGTTGATTTCTCCTAAATAATTGCTACAGACCCTTTTCCAGTCACCATTAATAACCGAGAGTTGCAAAATGTCAACATTAGTAAAAAGGTACTACAATCTCAGCTGGATCCATTCCTGACAATTGACAAAATCTTATTCTTCCTTTTATAATTAATTCAGAAACCTTTTCTATGTAGGGTTTTAGCTTTTTACTCTGTTTATGAACTAAAAATATCCATTCTAAAATGTTATCTTTCCTTGGCATAATAAGTCCAGTAGATGAAGGGGTAGAAGATAAAATTACCAAACTACACTCAGTTGTGAGATCTAATCTATTTAAGCACTCTGTATCTTTTGTTCAACTTGGACCAGCTCCTTTTCTGCTTCAACTATTAAAGGCCTTGGGCTGTTTAAATCTAAGCCACCTTGCAAAATTTGAAATAAATTACTTAATTCTTGAGGAGACAACCCAAATGATAGGCTGCAACCAATTAATATTTCCCAATAACTTCTAAAAATCATTAAGAGTGTACAATTGATATATTCTAATCTGTACCTTTTGTGGCTGATTTCTCTGTTTACTCAATGTAAATCCTAAATAATTAAGAGAATCTCCTCTGAATTTTTTAGGAGCAATTTGCAATCCCCATCTGTTGTACCTCAGCAAACACTTTTTTCAAGGATATTAATATCAGAGGCAGTTATTAAGTTATCATTCATATAATGATAAATAATAGACTGAGGAACATGCTTACAAAACACTTCTAGTGGTTGATTTACAAAATATTGACATAAAGTTGGACTAGTTAACATTCCCCGGTGAAGTATCTTCCAATGATATTGTTTTACTGACTGAGCATTATTATAAGTATGGACTTTAAAAGCAATTTTTTCTCTACCCTGTTCTTGTAAAGAAATAGTAAAGAAGCAATCTTTTAAATAAATAACAATTATAGGCCAAGCTTTAGATAATAAAGAAGATAGGGGAATTCTAGGCTGTTAAAGACCTGTGGGCTAAATTACCCTGTTTACAGTTCTCAAGTCAGTTAACATTCACCATTTTTTTTCAGATTTCTTTTTTCTTATTATTAAGAAATTTTTTTCATTCATTTTACATACCAATCAAAGATCCCCCTCTTCCCTCCTCCCACCGCCCCAACCTCCCCCTCCCAACCCACTCCCAACTCTCACCCACAAGAAGGCAAGGCCTCCCCTGGGGAGGCACATTCAGTAGAGGCAAGTCCAAGTCCTTCCCCCTGCCTCAAGGCTACATGAGGTGTCCCATCACAGGTAGTGGGCTCCACAAAGCCTGCTCATGCACCAGAGATGGATTCTGATCCTACTGCCAGGGGCCCTCCCTTAGCAGATCAAGCTACACAATTATCTCAACATGCAGAGGACCTAGTCCAGTCCCATGTAGGCTCCACAGCAATTGATCCAATTTTCATGAGTTCCCTCTAGTTTGGTTTGGTTGTCCCTACATGTTTCCCCATCAAGATACTGATGCACTTGCTAATAGAATCCCTCTTCTCTCCCTTTAGCTGGACTCCTGGAGCTCTGTCTGACTGTGGACTCTGCATCTGTTTCCATCAGTCATTGGAGAAAAATTCTGTAGTGACAGTTAGGATATTCACCAGTCTGATCTCTGGGGCAAGCCAGTTCAGTCCATGCACCCTCTTCACGATTGCTAGTAGCCCAGGTTGAGGTCATCCTTGGGGATTCCTGCCAACTTCCGTAGCACTGGGTTTCTCTCTATCCACATGATGTCTCTCTCTATCATGGTATCTCTTTCATTGCATTCCCCCTCCCTCCCTGTTTCAGCTCAACCATCCCATTCCCTTATGTTCTCATCCCCTATTCCCTATTCTCCATTGCCCACCCCTCATCCCCATTTATTCATGGAGATCATATCTATTTCACCTTCCCAGGGTGGTCCATGTGTCCCTCTTTGGGTCTTGCCTATTAGTTAGCTGCTCTGGAGTTGTGAATTGTTGCCTGATTACCCTTTGCTTTATATCTAGTATCCACTTATAAGTACATACCATGTTTGTCTTTCTGGGTCTGGGTTACCTCAAACAGGATGATATTTTCTAGTTCCATCCATTTGCCTGCACAGAGGGCTAATCTCCAAAATATATAAAGAACTCAAAAAAACTAGACATCAAAATAACAAACAATCCAATCAAAAAATGGGCTATAGAGCTAAACAGAGAATTCTCAAAGGAAGAATTTCAAATGGCCAAAAGACATTAATGGAATTGCTCAGCATCCTTCATTATCATGGAGATGCAAACCAAAATTACTCTGAGATACCATCCTATACCTGAAAAAAATGGCTAAGATCAAAAGCACTGCAGACAGCTTATGTTAAATGTGGAGCAAGGGGAACACTCCTCAACTGCTGGTGGGAGTACAAACTTGTACATCCACTTTGGAAATCAGTGTGGCCATTTCTCAGAAAATTGGGAATGAATCTACCTCAAGACCCAGATGTACCACTATTGGGCATATACCCAAGGAATACTCAATAATACCATAAGGACACATGCTCAACTATGTTCATATCAGTATTATTCATAATAGCCAGAACCTGGAAACAACCTAGATGGCCCTCAACTGAAGAATGGATTAAGAAATTGTGGTACATGTGCACAGTGGAGTACTACTCAGCAGAAAAAAACAATGACATCAGTTTTCTTTTTTGTTAGAAATGTAGGAAAATTCCAATAACTTGTGGTTACCTCATTGTGTTTAGCATCTAACTGCTACTGTGCTAGTTGCTAAAGTGCCTGAAATTTTTCTTTAGTTAGGACCACTGTCCTTACAGGCTTATTAGTTAACCATTTTTTTTATAATACTATTCAGTTCTACATAATAGCCACAGATTCCCTTGTTCCCTCCCTTCCTGCCCCCATCCCCTTCCCCCCAGCACACCCCCCATTCCCACCTCCTCCAGATCAAGGTCTCCCCCGAGGACTGGGATTGACCTGATAGACTCAGTCCAGGCAGGTCCAGTCCCCTCCTCCCAGATTGAGTCAAGCGTCCCGGCATAGGTCCCAGGTTTCAAACAGCCAACTCATGCAATGAACCCAGGACCTAGTACCACTGCCTAGATGCCTCCCAAACAGATCAAACCAATCGACTGTCTCACCTATTCAGAGGGCCTAATCCAGTTGGGGGCCCCTCAGCCTTTGCTTCATAGTTCATGTGTTTCCATTCATTTGGTTATTTGTCCCTGTGCTTTATCCATTACAAAGTGGCTTTTTTTTTTTGAGACAGGGTTTCTCTGTGTAGCTTTGAGCCTTTCCTGGAACTCACTCTATAGAAAAGGCTGGCCTCTAACTCACAGAGATCTGCCTGGCTCTGCCTCCCGAGTGCTGGGATTAAAGGCGTGCGCCACCACTGCCTGGCTTAGTTAACCATTTTAAAGACAGGGTTGTCAAGTTTCCAGCAGTGACCCTTAATCCAAATTTGGATAATCAATTCCTGTTCTGTGTTGCTTTTAGACAGCCTGCAGAGCCTGTGACTTTCTCTTATAAACCTTTCTAATGCCTTTTCCAGGAATATATCCCATCTTAAATATACTTTTATACAAGCTGTTTCTGAAGGTGCCAGAATATTAATTTGAGCTCCCCATTGTTGAAGCAAATGTTTTCCCTGTAAATTCATGGCTACATAAGGCTTTCATATCCCTTCCTGTCCTTCAGGTCCTATATATTTAATCAATTTCACACTTTGTGTTGTATATAATAATGTTCCAGTTCCTAAAAATTGAATAGAAACTTCTCGTCAGTATAAGTAGACTTTTCTATCCTGCCAGCCACTCCTGAAATAACCACACAGAGACTTATTATTAATTACAAATGTTCAGCTGATAGCTCAGGCTTGTCTCCAGCCAGCTCTTAAACTTAATTTAACCCATTTCTATTAATCTATGTGCTACCCCGAGGCTCATTTACCTCATATCCATGTTGCTTCTTCTGCATCTAGCTCACCAACCCTCAGAATCCAACCTTCTTCTTCCCAGCATCCTCCTAGTCTGGCTCTCCCAATAAACTTCTTCATGCTCAGCTATAGGCCAGTCAGCTCCTTACTAACCAATGAGAGAAATGCATACTTATAGTGTACAGATTGTTCCACAGCATTTCCTCCTTTTTGTCTAATGATAAAGGAAGGTTTTAACTTTAACATAATAAAATTATACACAGCAAAAATAGCTATCAAGCAAGAATTTTGGTTACAATATCCAGTATACTTATATTTGGCAAAATTAGAGAAAATCTTCCATTATCTGTCTTATTTTTGTGATAAGTTTTATATCTAATTTATCTTTTGTCACAACTAAGGAAAATGTTAAGTCTAATAATTTAGTCTTTAACTCCATCAAAGACCCCAGAAAGTTGTAATGTTACCTAACAACAGGGACATATCTAGCTGCCTGGACAATCACCTAAAGATCTTCTGCAACACTGGGGCACCCAACTTTGGCCTACAGACCTAGAATGTCTGACAGACATTTTTGAGAAGCAGGAAATTTTGAAAGACTGTCCTACCTCATCTTAGCAAAGTTCAGCAGTCATTTTGTGAGTGTGTGTGTGTGTGTGTGTGTGTGTGTGTGTGTGTGTGTGTGTGTCCTGCTGGTCCAATTTGGAGAGTATACTGTCAACAATTGAGTCACAGGCAATTTCTTTGCCCAAATGCTCCATACAGAGGTTTTTGATACCCATCATCCTTTCTTGAAGTAGATTGGTGCTCTCAGGAGCAGACGTGTCTCACTGTCATGAAAAGCCTTAGGTTATTAAACATATTAAATGCCACATTCTGTAGGTCTTTGAAGTATTTGAAAACCATCTATCTAAATATTTGTTTAACCTTGAAAACATACCTAATATAACTACAACTCTGATTATTATAAATGACTAACTACTAACTTGTATTTTTAATTATATATTTTTTAATGAATTACATGAGCACAAAACCCCAAACAATAGTAGAAACATACATATAGCATATCAAAAATAACTTTAAATTTTTGTCAATAGACCAAAATCCTTATAAATGTAAAATATTTTGAGACTAATAGTTGTTTTTGCTTTAAAGTAGATTTAAGAATCTACCTTTTCCCCATCATTCCTATATAATATTTCCTTTTTTCCCTTAGAAAGAAATCTTTGAATTTAACTCTTTTGATTACCTTTTTTTAGTATGACCAGTAACAACTTGTAGTCAATCCCCCTGAATAATAACAAACATTCATAATCCATTGAATAACCAAAATCCACCCATACCCTGCTGTATGTCAAATTGCTGTCTGTATGTCAAATTGCTCTGATTGGTCAATAAATAAAACACTGATTGGCCAGTGGCCAGGCAAGAAGTATAAGTGGGACTAACAGAGAGGAGAACCAAGATAACAGGAAGGTGGGGAAGTCACTGCCAGCTGCTGCCATGACAAGCAGTATGTGAAGATGCTGGTAAGCCACAAGCCACATGGCAAGGTATAGATTAATAGAAATGGGTTAATTTAAGATATAAGAACAGTTAGCAAGAAGCCTGCCACAGTCATACAGTTTGTAAGCAATATAAGTCTCTGTTTATTTGGTTGGTTCTGAGTGGCTGTGGGACTGGCGGGTGATAGAGATTTGTCCTGACTGTGGGCCAGGCAGGAAAACTCTAGCTACAATAACCTACCTCTTAGGAATGTGAGCATCATTCTCTAGACTACTTCCTATTGTCTGTGGGCACTGATATCTTTAGGGAAACCTTAGAAAATCAGGAAAGTTGTTAAGTCTTAGATGGAGCAGTTAGTGTGCCTGGACCATCTCAGCTAGCAGCCTTGAAGCTGATTTGAATGCAGAATTCTGAGGAGACTATAACAGAGGCATTTTGAGATGCTGAATCACCTGGGCCATCTGTTTTCATTGATGTCTGGTCCCCTTGTTCTGAAAATACATAAATTTTTAAAGGTAACATACATGTCTGTATTAATACAAGTGTAGACTGGGTACTGTTCACAAGTTAGCCAAAGATGATTTTTTTTGTTTTATGTTTGGGAGGGTAAAATATACTATATATTGTGTGTTTTGTAATTTTTCTAAGCTTATATCTTTATGTTTGTAGCCACAATTTTCAGGGAGTCTTCCCCAATCAAATCTGATACATATCAACCTGGAATGAATACACAGTCTTTCATTTCTCCTTGATAATCTTCATATATAAGATCATAAACTACTTCTTCCCAAAATTATTCCTACTGTTCCTGAGGGAAGAGGAGCATACACTCCAATGTCTATTTTATAACAAGGAATTTGTGGAGAAAATTTTAAATATTTTCTCACTGCTAAGCCCAAAGCAGCACTTCCTAAAGTAGCATGCATTAAATCTCCAATACTGTCCCTAAATTCCCCTTAATGCTCTGTTGATGAGTCATATTGTTGAGAAATATTCTTGTACACTGGATGAAAATGTATTGCTGTGATTGGTGTAATGAAGAGCTGAATAGCCAATAGATAGTCAGGAGGTATAGGCAAGACTTCAAGGCAGAGAGAGAACTCTGGGAAGAAGAAAGGCAGAGGCCTAGCCAGATGAAGAGGAAGCAGCATGGGCAGTACAAATAAAGGTAATAAAGCCACAGACAAAAAGTAGATTGATAGAAATGGATTAATTTAATTTGTAAGAGCTGGTTAGTAGCAAGCCTAAGCTATCTGCTGATCATTTGTAATTAATAATAAGTCTGTGTCATTATTAGGGAACCAGTGTTCTTCCCAACAGAAGGTCCAACTACACCATCTTTTAGTGTAATTTGCATCCTTTAGTCTAATATCTGCCTTTTCCACGCCTCTTATAAATTCCCAGAGGAGGTGGAGATCTTTTTCCTTGATTACATTCAAGAGAAACATTTCTTTTTGGAATTATTCACTGACAGTCTTTCTTTAAATGTCCCAATTCCCCACAGTTAAAACATGAAGTATTGTGAGATCAAAAATCTTTAGCCAAGACTTGCCCAATAATATTGGCAATATAAGCAGTATATCCAATGTCAGCAATGGCTTTAGTCTACTCCTCTAAAGGAGATCCGTGAAGTTTGAAAGGCCTTATGGCTCTCTGACATTCTGCATTTGCATTCTCAAAAGGCAAAGATTCAATGGAAACATTCCTGACATCAGGGTCACCCACTACTATATGCACTGCTGAAGTTAATCTTTGTAAAAGGAAAAAAAAATCAGTGTAAGCTTCTCCCGAACGTTGTGTAATTTTTGTAAATGAGGTAGTTCTTCTCATGGCTCTTTAGCCTTATCCCAAGCCCTTAAAGTTGCTAGATGACATTGTACAATAGTTGCATCACCAAACTGAACCTGTGTTTGTAAGTCAGAATACTGACCTCACCCAGCAATCGATCCTTCAGTATATTTACTCCTCTAGCCTGATTGTCCTATTCCGTGGTTGCTGCTGCTTCTCTCTATCAGGTGAGTCATTGTAATTGAGGACCAGCTTCTAGTACAGCTGTCATGAGGTCCATCCACTCTTGTAAAATAATTCTATTCTGTGTAGTCAAGTTATTTAAAATATGTCTTACATAAGATGAGTGCGCTCCATATGCCACCGATGCTTCTTTAAATCAGTTTAAATCTGTCATGTCTTTAGGTTTCCAATCAATCTGAGCAAATCCTTGTAGAAATTGATCATTTGCAGGCATTCTCTGCAAAGTAACAGGAAACACCTGTGGAGGTGTCCATGTTACCACAGGCAAGTCGGCAACCGTTCCTCTATTCCTTCCTAAGGTGGCGACATAGGTCCAGAATTAAACATTTTCCTTTCTCTGTTAGGAAAATTCCTTTTCTTTTCTCTTTTCTTACTGGGAAAAAATCCTTTTATTTATCTTTTCTCTCATCTTTTTCTACTGTGGAGATATCTTTTTTTTAACTTCCTTTCCTTCCCCTTTCTTTTTTGTGAAGATGCCTTTCTAAATTTCCCTTCTTTCCCCTTCCTCTATGGGGAAGGTTCCTTTTTTTAACTTTATTTATTCTTTGTCTTGGGAGTTCATGTATTTACAAACATGCCACTAGCTTTTCAACTTTTCTCATTTCTAAATCTGTTTCAGTTTTAAAAGGAGGAGGAAAGTCATCTCCAGTGTCTTGGCTCTCCTCACTTTTGTTTTCCTCCAAAACAGCCTCTTATTTTCCTGTAAAAGCACATTTTCTTCTGCTGAGTGACAATTTCTAGCCAGAATATACTTGTTTTCACTTCCTCGTTCTACAAGATCAAGTTTTCAGTGACTCCTCACTCTGCAGCAGCTCCAGAGCATTTGAAATTAAATTAAATAAAGAAGAGTTTTTAATGGTATAGACTGCCCTCTCTGATGAGCTCTCCTCAAGGCTATCAACACATGCTTCCATATTGTTGTCAGTTTCAACTGAATATGAGGCATTACCTGAAACCAACAACAATGCTGTTTAACTAATACCAAAAGCTCAGTAAGTTGTTTTTATTTCATTTTTCACTCCATTTCCTTTCAACAAACACTTTAATAACTGCTGATATTGCTGCACAAGATCCTGCCCTATCCTGGCATGTTGCCTGCTAGTATGGGCACGTGGTACCTCCAGTCTTGGGGAGTCTAGACCCTTCTTCAAGTCACATTAGACATCAAGTGTCTGGGTGTTGTGTTGCATGGGTTGGTTGAAGCAAAAGGTCAAGATAATATTTTAAAGCCTGTATGACAGCAGGAAGGTCCAGTCTCTAAGGGACTAAGCTGATCCTTGAACAGCCATACGAAGGCATATAAATTGATTGTTACACAAAGTTGTTTTATGGGTAAAGTACTTCCTCATACCAAGATCCCTAATCTAATCTATATGTCTCTCTAAAGGAAAGCATCACATACCCTCATGACTTGAGTCCTTTCGTGTGTATTGTTTGCAATATACAATAATCCAAGAGCCTCAGGTGTTCCAGAGGTGTCTTGTGACCAAAGTCATGTAAAGGCTGCAATGCCCCTTCAGAAAAACAGTTCTACAAATCACAGAAATCAATCACTGCTTTCCACAAAGATTCTTTACTGTTTCACCACAGTGATTCTTCAAGGTCCAAGTCCTTCTAGACAACAACTATTCATTCTAATGTCTACCCCACATACAGCAACTCTGCTGAATTCCTACAACATAGTGGCATGCAGGCAGATGTGGTACTGGAGCTGAGAGTCCTACATCTTGCAGGCAACAGTAAGTCAACTGACACACTGGACAGTATCCTGAGCATACGAAACCTCAAAGCCACCTCCTCACAGTGACTCACTTCCTCCATCACAGCCATTCCTCCTAATAGTGCCACTCCCTCCCTGTGACATTACGGGGGCCACTTACAGCCAAATTATCAAAATGGGAAATCATCCCATTTCTGATATCTTCTCCAGTCTCTTTTTTTTAAAAAGACTTGATGTTCTTGTCATATAGGTCTTTCATTTGCATGGTTAGCGTTACTCCATGATATTTTATATTGTTTGTGGCCTTTGTGAACAGTGTTGTTTTTCCTGATTTCTTTCTCAGCTCTTTTATCATTTGTATTTAAGACTGATTTTTTTTTCTTTTTAGTTAATCTTGTATCCAGCCACTTCACTAAAGGTGTTTATCAGCTGTAGGAGTTCCCTGGTATAATTTTGGGGGTCACTTATGTATACTATCATGTTATCTGCAAACAGCAATACTTTGACTACGTCCTTTCCAATTTGTATCCCCTTGTTATCCCTTTGTCATCTTATTGCTCTAGCTAGAACTTCAAGCACTATATTGAATAGATATGGGGAGAGTGGACAGTCTTGTCTTGCTCCTGATTTTAATGGAATTGCTCTGAGTTTCTTTCCATTTAATGATATTGGCTGTGGCTAGCTGTATATTACTTTTATTACATTTAGGTATGCACCTTGTGTTCTCAATATCTCTAAGACTTTTTTTCAAGAAGGGGTGTTGGATTTTTGTCAAAGGCTTTTTCAGCATCTAATGAGATGATCATGTGGATTTTTACTTTCAGTTTGCTTATTTAGGGGATTGTGCTGGCAGGTTTTCATGTGTTGAACCATCCCTGCATCTCTGGGATGAAGCCCACTTGATCATGGTAGATGATCTTTTTGATGTGTTTTTGGAGTCTGTTTGCCAGTATTTTATTGAGCATTTTGCATCAGTGTTCATGAGGGAAATTGATCTCTAATTTTCTTTCTTTATTGAGTCTTTATGTGGTTTGGATATCAGGGTAACTCTGGCTTCATAAAAAGAATTTAGCAAAGTTCCTTCCATTTCTATTTTGTGGAACAATTTGAGAAGTACGGGCATTAGCTCTTCTTTGACAATCTGGTAGGATTGTGTGCTGAAACCATCTGGCCCTTAGCTTTTCTTGGTTGGAGAATTTAATGACTATTTCTATTTCCTTGGGGGACATAGGTCTGCTTAAACTGCTTATCTAATCTTGGTTTAATTTTGGTGTGTGGTATTTATCATAATAAATTTGTCCATTTCTTTTAGCTTTTTCCAGTTTTATGGTGTACAGGTTTTTGAAGTCTGACCTGATGATTGGATTTTCTCGGTGTCTATTGTTATGTCCCCTTTTGTTTCTGAATTTGTTAACTTGCATATTCTCTCTGCCTTTTAATTAGTTTGGATAAGGGTTTGTCTGTCTTCTGCTTTTCTCAAAGAAACAACTCTTTGTTTCATCGATTGTTCTCTTTGTTTGTATTTTATTGATTTCAGCCCTAAGTTTGATGATTTCCTGCCATCTACTCCTCTGTGGAGGGTTTGCTCCTTTGTGTTCTAAAGGTTTTAGATGTGCTGCTAAGTTGCTAGTATGAAGTTTCTCCAAATTCTTTAGACAGGCACTTGGTTAAATTTCTGCTTAGCGCTGCTTTCATTGTGTTTCTTTAGTTTAGATATGTTGTGTACTCATTTTCACTGAATTCTAGGAAGTCTTTAATTTCTTACTTTATTTCTTCCTTGACTCAGTGGTAATTCAGGTGATGGTTGTTCAGGTTCAATGAGTTTGTAGGATTTCTGTTGTTTCTGTTGTTGTTGAACTCTAACTTTAACCAATGATGATATGATAAGATACAGGAGTTTATTCCAAATTTTTGTATCTGGTTAAGACTTGCTTTGTGACTGAGTATGTGGTCAGTTTTGGAGAAGATTCCATGAGGTATTGAGAAGAAGGTATATTCTTTGGTGTTTGGTTAAAATATTCTGTAGTATCTATTATGTCCATTTGAATTATAACATCTGTTTTTTCCATTATTTCTCTGTTTAGTTTCTGTCTGGATGAACTGTTGTTCAGAGTGGAGTGTTGAAGTCTCCCACTGTTAAACTGTGGGGTTTGATATGTGATTTAAGCTTTAGTAATGTCTTTTTAACAAATGTGGGTACCCTTGTATTTGGGACATAGGTATTCAGAAATGAGGCATCATCTTGGTGGACTTATCCTTTGATGAATATGAAATGTCCTTCTCCATCTCTTTTGATTGATTTTGGTTTGAAGTCTATTTTGTTAGATATTAGGATAACTGCACCAACTTGTTTCTTTGGTCTGATTTGAAAATATTTTTCTAACTTTCTGAGATAATGTCTATCTTTGATGTTAAGATATGTTTCTTGTATGCACAGAAAATGGATCTTGTTTTGTATCTATTCTGCTTGCCTATGTGGTTTTATTGGTGAATTAATTCCATTGATATTGAGAGACATTAATGGCTAGTGATTGTTAATTCCTATTATTTTGTTGTTGTTAGTGGTGGTAGTGGTGGTGGTGATTGTGGAGGTGGAGGAGGAGGACTCTGTGTGTGTGTGTGTAGCTAACATCCTTGAGTTGGAGTTTTCCTTCTAGTGCCTTCTGTTGAGCTGGGTTTGTGGATTCATATTGATTAAATTTGACTTTCTCATGAAATATCATATTTTCTCCATCTATGGTGATTGGAAGTTTTGCTGGGTATAGTAGTCTGGACTGGCATCCATGGACTCTTAAGAGTCTGCAGCACATCTGATAAGGCTCTTCTAGCTTTCAGAGTCTCCATTTAGATGTCAGGTGTAATTCTGATAAGTCTGCCTTTATATGTTGCTTGGCTTTTTCCATTGCAGCTTTCAATATTCTTTCTTTCTTCTTCTATGTTTAGTGTTTAATTATTGTGTGGTGAAAGGACTTTTTTCTGGTCCAGTCTATTTGGTTTTCTGTAAGCTTCTTGTACCTTTACAGGTATGTCCTTCTTTAGAATTGGAAATTTTTCTTCTTTGATTTTGTTGAATATATTTTCTGGGTCTTTGAGCAGGGAATCTTCTCCCTCTTCTATTCCTATTATTCTTAGGTTTGACCTTTGTATAGTGTCCCAGATTTCCTAGGTGTTTTATGTCAGGACTTTTTTTAGATTTAACCTTTTCTTTGACCAATTAATGTTTCCTCTATGATATCTTCAGTGCCTGAGATTCTCACTTCCACCTCTTGTATTCTGTTTTTGATCCTTGCATCTGTAGTTCCTGTTCATTTACCCAGGTTTTCCAGAATTCCCTCAGCTTGTGTTTTCTTTATTGCTTCTATTTTCCATTTTCGGTTCTTGAATAGTTTTATTTTTTCTGTCAACTGTTGGGTTTTTTCTTGATTTTCTTGACATTTTTTAAGAGATTTATTGATTTGTCCTGGTTTCTGGTTGTCTTTTCTCCACTTCTTTAAGTAACTTTTCCATTTTTTTTTCTGTAAGGCTTTCTATCATCTTCATAATGTTATTTTAAGGTTGTTTTCTTGTGCTCCAGCTGTGTTGGAATATCCAGCCCTTGCTGTCATAGGATAGCTGAGTTCTAGTGGTGACATACTGTTCCTTCTTTATTGAATGTGTTCTTACACTAGCATTTAGGCATCTGAATTTGGGGTGATTATAGGTCTAGGTGTTGATTCCTGTATTTGTCTTTTTTAGGTGGGTGTTTTGTTCCTTGGTTTCTATTTCTCTGGCCTAAGTGGTCAAGGGTTTTGGTAACTGATGAGATTTCAGGTCCAGTAGGGTGTCTCCACTGGGGTTTTGGGGGACTTAGGTCCCTTGATTCCATCTGGCCTCTAGTAAAGCCAGTGTCTTCTTGGATCTCTAGATCTAGCCTGGCCTCTGGAAAAGCCTGAATCCTCTTCTGAGGTACCTAGTACTAGACTGGCCTCTGGGAGAGCTGCTGGAGGTGTTCTCTCAACTGGTATGGATTGGACATGGGCCTAGAGCATCTGTTCTTCCAAGTGCTATAGACTGTTTGTAGGCCTATAGTGTCTGCTGAAGTTCTGGGAAAGGGCTACTTGTCAGTTGTTGTGGGTTGCAGTGGCTGGTGTGATCTGTAACCAGAGATGAGCTATGATGGTGTTGGCCTGGGGAAGGGTCATTGGAGACAGAATCAAGGAAGGGATACCATTCCACTGGTAGGCTGGTCACTCACCCTTTCTGGTTTGTGTGGCCTGAGCCTCTTGGTGGATGTCTTCTGGCATTAGAAAGAGGGCACAACTGTGGGAATGGAGACTATCTGGGATGGCAAGGACTTGTGGAAGGGTCACTGGGGGCACAGCACTCATTATTTTTTAAATGCTTGATAGAACCACCATTGAAACCATGTGAGTGTGACTCATGAGGCCACATCCCTAGCTGAGGAACTATTGACAGTTGACAGTTGCTGGGGTATCATGGTTGGGAGGTTTTTGATTGTTGGTTTAATGTCCCCTTGTTATTTATTTATTCTGCTCTCAGTTTTTCTTTATTCAGTCACAATGAATTAATGTCTCAAGAAATGTGTTCATCACTTCTAGTTTTTATACCTTGTCATATAATCATCCACACTACTTAATATTTTTTCCTGTTTTTAGTTTTAACAGTTGCTCTTTCCATACTGGTTTTGTTTTAGCCTTTTTGTTCTATAGGTTACTTTAGGTATATTAATCAATTTTACCTTTTCAAGATGACTCTTCATTGGTTTTCATTTCATTTTGCTAGTCTACATTTCAGTTACTTCTGTTCTAATGCTTGCTATTTCCTCCTGCAATTAATGTTGAAGAAAGCTGATGTGCTTCTTTCAGTTTTTTGATGCAAATTTTAAGTGGATAATGACAGATAATATGGAGTGGTAACTTTTAAATAACCCACCAGAAACACTGCAAAAAATGTGTAAAACATGCAGAAAAGCAATTATTACTATTTTTTGTGGTGGTTTTTGTCATTTATTTTGCTTAGGGAGATGGTCAGTGTTGTGGTGGTTATATAGCCCACTCAGGTTTCTGGAATTCAGAATCCTTCTGTTTCTTCTTACATGTTGGAATTAGAGACATGTACCACCATGCCTCACTCTCAAAAGTATTATTATATTAAAAAATAAAAAATCAGCTATTTAAAAGGAAATGGGAAAGATAATATCCACTAGAGTGGAATTTGAAAACATATACACCACCAACAAAAATGTACATAGGTATATATGGGAATGTATATGTATAACAATAACTCAATTTCCAAATTAGTATGAAAGAATTCAACAGGCATTTATCCAGAAAAGGTCCACAAACAGCCAACAGTATATAAAAATGAGACCAATGTCTTTAACCATAGTGAAATACAAAGGAATCCCAAGTCGTTGTTAGGACAGCTATTGTTTTAAGAAAGCATAAAAATAAAAACTGTGGATAAAGCTGTGAGAAAAAAATGTAACACCTATTAACTGTTGGTAGAATGTATAAATTACATATTTCTATGAATATATAGGCTGCACAAAAATTTATATCTGAAGCTATTAGATGAGCAATCTTCTGGTAGACATCAATATATATGCTGCCACACACAGTGGAGTGATATCTGCACTTGTATGTTTATGTACATCATCATTTACAATAAAAAATTATGGAAATTCAAACAAATACCCATTGATTGATGAATTGATAAAGAAACTATGACATATGCATATAATGAAATATCAATCATTCTTGAAAGTGAGGGAATTCTATCAGATGCAACAACATAGAAAAACTAAAGGATATCATTATGAATGCTACGAGCCATTCTCCAAAGGGAACATGTTTCCACTTATATGATGTTTCTGACATTGCCACACATTAAGAAGCAGAAGGTAGAATTCTAGTCTCTGGAATTCACAAGAAAGGAAAATAGAAAATTGTTCAACATTTGTACATTATTAGGGAAATAAAATAAATAATTTCATAAATAAATATAGTTTAAAATATGATACCACATAATTAAAATGTTAAATGTAAGAATTCATTTTAAGTGTTCTTACTACAAAAACAGAAATGAAAAATGAGAAAAAACAAAAGGCAAGAGAAAATTAGAAAACGTACAGAAGTCAGCCGGGCGGTGTTGGCACACACCTTTAATCCCAGCACTCAGGAAGCAGAGGCAGGCGGATCTCTGTGAGTTCGAGGCCAGCCTGGTCTACAAAGTGAGTTTCAGGAAAGGCACAAAGCTACACAGAGAAACCCTGTCTCGAAAAACCAAAAAAAAAAAAAAAAAAAAAAAAGAAAGAAAAAAAAAAGAAAATGTACAGAAGTCATAGATATGGGTGTCATATTAACTGTAGTGTTGGTGACATGGGTATATGCATATCTCCAAACTCATCAAACTCATTAACTGTATGCAATCTTTATAAGCTACCAGTCACTAAAATGTTAAAAAAAAAAAACTTTACTACTTAGCAAAAGTTAATGAGGCTATTCAAAAGATCTAAATACATCCATTTTCTGAGCAATGATATTGTAGAGTTTATTTTGGCATTATTTAATGTAGACATTTATTAATTTTCAATGACATATTTTATGTTATAATGTACTATAAGAAAATGTTAAATAATTATTGTATGTTGTCAATTCCATTATTCAATTATTTATTGATTCTGTGTATTTTTAATAGGTAGCATGTAATTTTGAAACACCATGACTTTTAACTTGTAATACAAGTGTTCTCAGAATCAGAAATAGCCCCACCCATCTCTGCCCCAGTTGCCAGCCAGCAGGGAAGACTCCTTGGACCCTACAATCTAAAAGACCCATGCCCTACCCCAAACATACCCATCACCTTGCGACCCCAGTGGTTCCCTGAGACACAGAATCTATCAGCTCTCATTGGAACAAGAGCTCTGATAAGATCAAGAGAGGCTCCCTGAGACACAAAATCAGCCAGATCCAATTAGACCAAGGGCTAAGATTGGACTCAGAGCACACCCCTGAGACACAGACACAGCAAGCACAGATTGGACCAAGAGTAGCTCGCTCAGACACAGACACCTCTTGCTCCTATTGCAAGAAGAGATGGGAAGACACCAGTGCAAAAATACGTATAACAACATAAAGAGTAATATGGCATCACAAGAACCTTACAGTTCTGGAATAGCAAGACCTAAACATCATAAGGTAGAAGAAGCAGATAAAGTGATCTTAAAAATAACTTTATGGCCGGGCAGTGGTGACACATGCCTTTAATCCCAGCACTTGGGAGGCAGAGGCAGGCGGATCTCTGTGAGTTCGAGGCCAGCCTGGGCTACCAAGTGAGTTCCAGGAAAGGCACAAAGCTACACAGAAAAACCCTGTCTCGAAAAACCAAAAAAAAAAAAAAAAAAAAAAAAAAAAAAACTTTATGAAGATGATAGAGGCCTTTAAAGAGGAAATGAAAAATTCCCTTAAAGAAATTGAGGAAAAGACAAACAGAAAATTAGAAGAAATCAATAAATCCCTTAAAGAAAGCCAAGGAAACCATAAAAAAGCAATTTAACATGTGAAGGAAACAATTCAAGACCTGAAAATTGAAATTGAAACAATGAAGAAGGCACAAACATAGGGAATGCTGGAAATAGAAAATCTGAGTAAATGAACAGGAAATATAGATGCAAGCATAGCCTACAGAACACAAGAGACAGAAGAGAGAATCTCTGGCTTAGAGGATATAATAGAGAAAATAGATTCATCAGTCAAAGAAAACACCAAAAGCCAAAAAAGGCATAACACAAAATGTCCAGGAAATCTGGGACACCATGAAAAGACCAAACCTAAGAATAATAGGGATAGAAGAAGGAGAATACCAATTCAAAGGCACAGAAAATATATTCAACAAAATTATGGAAAAAATCTTTCCCAACTTAAAGAAGAAAATACCTATGAAGACACAAGAAGCTTATAGAAGACCAAATAGACTAGACCCTCAAAAAAGTCCCCCCACCACATAATAATCAAACCACTAAACATACAGAGTAAAGAAAGAATATTAAGGATGGCAAAGGAAAAAGCCAAGTGACTAATAAATGGTTGGGGATTTAGCTCAGTGATAGAGAGCTTGCCTAGCAAGTGCAACCCTGGGTTCGGTCCTCAGCTCTGGAAAAAAAGACAAAATCAAGGCAGACCCAACAGAATAATACCCAACTTCTCAATGGAGACTCTGAAAGCCAGAAGGTCCTGGACAAGTGCAATGCAATCACTAACAGACCATGGATGCCAGCCTAAACTAATATACCCAGCAAAACTTTCAATCACCATATACAGAGTGAACAAGATATTGCAAGACAAAATCAGATTTAAACAATACCTATCCACAAATCCAGCCCTACAGAAAGCACTAGAAAGAAAACTCCAACTTAAGGAAGTTAGATGCACCCACAAAAATACAGGCAACAGATAACCCCATAGTAGCAAATCCCAAAGAAGGGAAATACACACACAGTACCACCAAAAAATAACAGAAATTAACAATCATTGGTCATTAATATCCCTTAATATCAATGGTCTCAATTCACCTATAAAGACACAGGATAACAGAATGGATATGAAATCAGGATCCATCCTTCTGCTGCATACAAGAAACACACCTCAACTTCAAAGACAGACACCATCTCAGAGTAAAAGGCTGGGAAAAGACTTTCCAAACAAATGGACTTAAGAAGCAAGCTGGGGTAGCTATCCTAATACCTAACAAAAAAGACTTCAAATTGGAATCAATCAAAAGAAATTGGGAAGGACATTATATATTCATCACAGGAAAGATCCATCAAGATGAAGTCTCAATTCTGAACATTTATGCCCCAAATAAAGGGCACTCACACATGTAAAAGAAGTATTACTAAAGCTTAAATTTCACATCAAACCCCACACATTAATAGTGGGAGATTTCAACACCCCAAACTTACCAATGGGCACATCTGCCAGACTGAAACTTAACAGAGAAATAAGGGACCTAACAGATGTTATAACTCAAATGGATTTAATAAATATCTACAGAACATTCCACCCCTTACACAAAAGAATATACCTTCTTCTCAGGTATATTCTAATAGGTAACCCCATGTTACCATCTCTAAAATTGACCACATACTCGGTCACAAAGCAAATCTCAGCAAAAATAAAAAATTGGAATAATCTCCTGTGTTTTATTGGACCACCATGGCTTAAAGTTAGATTTCAACAACAACAAAAATTACAGAAAGCTTACAATCTCATGGAAATTGAATAATGCTCAACTGAATTACCAATGGGTCAAGGAGGAAATAAAGAAATTAAAGACTTCCTAGAATTCAATAAAAATGAATGTACTACATACCCAAACTTATGGGACACTATGAAAACAGTGCTGTGGTGGTATTGTGTTCCCCAAAATATTGTGTACCTTAATAAACTTATCTGGGGTCAGAGAACAGACAGCCACTAGATACAAAGGCTAGAAAATGGTGGCACTCACACCTTTAATCCTAGCATTCCAGAGATAGAAATCCCTCTGAATCTCTGTGAGTTCAAGGCCACATTGGAAATAGCCAAGCATGGTGACACGCCTTTAATCCCAGAAAGCCAGCCTTTAATCCTAGGGAGTGGTGGTAGAAAGCAAAAAGATATATAAGGCGTGAGAAACTAGAAGATTTTGGCTGGTTAAGATTTTGGCTGGTTAAGCATTCAGGCTTTTGAGCAGCAGTTCAGCTGAGAGCCATTGGGATGAGGACACAGAAGCCTCCAGTCTGAGGAGACAAGACCAGCTGAGGATCCGGCGGAGGTGAGATAGCTGTGGCTTATTCTGTCTCTCTGATCTACCAGTATGAACCCCAATAACTCGCCTCAGGTTTGATTTTATTAATAAGAACTTTTAAGATTCCTGCTACACAGTGCTAAGAGAAAAATTCATAGCACTAAATGTCCACATGAGGAAGTTGGAGAAATCTCACACTAGTGACTTAACAGCACACCTAAAAGCTTTAGAACAAAAAGAAGCAAAGTCACCCAGGAGGAATAGATGACAGGAAATAATCAAATTGAGAGCTGAAATCAATAAAATAGAAACAAAAAGAACAATACAAAGAATCAATAAAACAAAGAGTTTATTCTTTGAGAAAATCAACAAGATAGACAAACCCTTTTCTAAATTAACCAAAAGGTAGAGAGAGCGCATCCAAAATTAACAAAATCAGAAATGAAAAGGGAGACATAACAACAGATAACGAGGAAATCCAGAGAATCATCAGATCATACTTCAAAAACCTGTACTCCACAAAATTGGAAGATATAAAAGAAATAGACAATTTTCTGGATAGGAACCACATACCAAAATTAAATCAAGACTAGATAAACAATTTAAATAGTCCTCTAACCCAGGATAACTAAAATAATCCTGTACAATAAAATCACCTCTAGAGGCATCACCATCCTTGACCTCAAGCTCTACTATAGAGTTATAGTAATAAAAACAATTTGGTATTGGCATGAAATCTGACATGTGGACCAATGGTTTCAAATTTAAGACCCAGACATTAAACCACACACCTATGAACACCTGATTTTTGACAAAGAAGCCAAATCTGTACAATGGAAAAAAGAAAGTATCTTCAATAAATGGTCCTGGTATAACTAGATGTCAACATGTAGAAGATTGCAACCAGATCCATATCTATCTCCAGGCACAAAACTCCAGTCTAAGTGGATCAAAGACCTCACTATAAAACCAGTTACACTGAACCTGATAGAAGAGAAAGTAGGAAGTAGTCTTGAACGTATTGGCACAGGAGACTACTTCTGAAATATAATGCCAATAGCACAGACACTGAGAGAAACAATCAATCAATGGGACCTCTCGAACCTGAGAAGCTTTTCTAGAGCAAAGGATACGGTCAACAAGGCAAAGCGACAGCCTACAGAATGGGAAAAGGTCTTCACCAACCCCACATCTGACAGAGGGCTGATATCCAGAATATATAAAGAACTCAAGAAATTAGACACCAAAATGCCCAACAGTCCAATTAAGAAATGGGCTATAGAACTAAACAGAGAATTCTCAACAGAGGAAGCTCAAATGGCTGAAAAACATTTAAGGAATTGCTCAACATCCCTAATCATCAGGGAAATGCAAATCAAAATGACTCTGAGATACCACCTTATGCCTATTAGAATGGCTAAGATCAAAAACACTGAAGACAGCTTATGCTGGAGAGGATGTGGATCAAGAGGAACTCTCCTCCACTGCTGGTGGGAATGCAAGCTTGTACAACCACTTTGGAAATCAATATGGCCTTTTCTCAGAAAATTGGGAATCAGTCTTCCTCAAGACGTAGTTATACCACTCTTGGGCATATACCTAAGGAATGCTCAAACATACTACAAGGACACATGCTCAACTGTGCTAACTGGACTACAACTCACAGCTCCAGAGAAGCTAGCTAACAAATAGGACCCAAAAAGGAACCCATGGATTGTCCTGGGAAGGGGAAATAGATGAGATCTCAATGAGTAAACTGGGGGTGAGGAATAGGCAATGGAGGGTAGGGGATTGGGGATGAAAACATAAGGGAACTCGATGGTCAAGCTGGAAAACGGATGGAGTGGGAGAGCAATGAAAAAGATATCATGATAGAGGGAGACATCATGGGGATAGGGAGAAAGCAGGTTCTAGGGAAGTTCCCAGGAATCCCCAAGGATGACCCCAGCTTAGGCTACTAGCAATAGTGGAGAGGGTGTCTGAACTGGCCTACTACAGTGAACAGATTGGTGAATACCATAACTGTCATCCGAGATCCTTCCTCCAGTAACTGATGGAAGCAGATGCAGAGATCCACAACAAACACCAGGCCAAGCTCCAGGAGTCCAGTTGAAGAGAGAGAAGATGGATTCTATGAGCAAGGGGCATCAAGATCATGATGGGGAAACCTACAGAGACAGCCAAACCAAGCTAATGGGCACTCATGAAATTTTAGACCAGCAGCTGTGGAGCCTCCATGGGACTGGACTAGGCCCTCTGCATATCGAGACAGTTGTGTAACTTGATCTGCTTAAGGAGCCCTTAGTAGTAGGATCAGAATCCATCCCTGGTGCATGAGCAGGCTTTTTGGAGCCCACTACCTATAAGGGGACACTTTGCACAGTCTTGAGGTGGGGGAGGGGCTTGGACATGCCTCTACTAAATGTACCTCCCCATGGGAGGTCTTCCCTTCTTGTAGAAGGAAATGTGGGGTGGGTTGGCAGGGGAAAGATGGAAGGGCAGCAGGAAGGAAGAGGGGGATCTTTGATTGGTATATAAAATAAATTTTAAAAAAATTTAATTAAAAATATTAGAAATAGCCTAATAATACTCAACAGTAGATTATATATGTATTTATTGCTTGTATATATTGTATATAGTTATTTTACTTATTGTATATAGTTTTTCTTATATTAGTTATAACTTTTTTCCTTTTTTTCTTTTTATTAGAACAGAATGGGGAAATATGGTGATATTTTATTTGTGCTGAAATGTGATTTTATTTGTATGTTAATAAAGTTGCCTGGGGATCAGAGCTAAGAGCAAGCCATTAAGCAAAAGTCTGGTAGTGGTAGCACATGCCCTTAATCCAATCACATGTCAGGCAGAGTTCTGTGTTTTCAAGGACACAGCCAAACAGGGACCCAAACCTTTAATCTCAGTACCAACCATAGAAACCTGGAGGTCTGTATATACAGGCAGTGATGAGGAAGTCATGTGGTTGGGTTTAGAGCAAATGAGAAGGCAGAACAGAAAGGCAATAAAAAGACAGGACCCGGGGAGAAGCTCTCTCTCTCTCAGGGGAAGGATGGCAGTGAGTGGTAAGATAAAGTGGTGTTGGCTTTTAGCTACTGCTCTTATCTCTGGGCTTTTTAATTCTTTATTTGGCTCTGTGTTTCTTATTTAATAAGACCGTTTAGAATTACGCCTACATATGCACACCAATCTTTTTAGTATGTGAAGTTCTATTTTTATTAGAACCTGACTTGTGTTTATAGATTTTTCATGATTTTTATAATTTACATAAAATTCAGTCTTATTGTGTCATAAGTTGGGCATTCACATATATTCACATGTATATTTACAAATACACATATAAACACAAATAAATATAAATATATTTATAAACATAAAGCTGTGTTTCTTAATGTGTACTATGCTCTAAAGATAATTAGAGTGGGTTTTTCTAGCAGCTTTCTCATCTTCATTCCTCTGAAAAATTATTTTAAAAGGCCTGAAAACAATCCTGACAGATCTCTGTAAAAGCACCGTATTTTGTAACCAAAGTAGATATTTATGAAAATTGAATGCAGATAATGAAGCAGAGTGTTTTGTTCTATCAGCGACGACACCAATTCTGTACAAAAATATAACATGAAAGGGCGATGGTGTAATGGACTACACAAAGCTAATGGTCTTGTTATTGCATTTAGCCTCGTTTCCAATGGAAACAGGAATTATAAAGCTACTTAGTGCTCTTATACTTTAGGTAGCAAATAAAAGTTAAATAATAATTATTATTATTAGGCTATCAGTCAGACTGTCAGTCTTACTAATGCTAATAACATTTGCCTTAGCAGGCAATTTCAGCAAAGTTTACAATGATCAGAATCTCAGTACTGGCACAGAGTATAAAACATAAAGAAAATAAAAACAAATCTCTCCCTGAAATGTATAAAGAGAAAGTGACAAGAAAATGGCAGACACTTAAGTATTTATTCTTTATTAAGTATAGATGTCAAATGTTGGAACAAATTTTCTGCACTGCTAATTTTGAAGAGTAGGTGGACCCTCTCAAGGATGCATATTGAAAAGAATTACAAAAATACTTTACCCTTCCAACATCATTTGCCTCCCATACTGAATTATGCCCATCGGTTGCATAGCAACTATATGTGTAAAAAGCAGTCTCTAATCATTCCAATGAATAGTCCTGTGTCATCTTGTCTGATCAGAAATTCTTCAGGAATCCTCTGCTACAAATGACATCCATCCACAGTATGACTCATTTACTGTTGCCTTGGCCCACACCTAAAACAATATTTTTATAGTTCTTTGATAGTTTTATGCAACATGTTTTTAGCATATCTACTCATCCCACAACTTTTCCCAGATCTAACCTCCTTTCCTACCCACACTATTTTCTGTCCTTTTTTGTTTGTTTCTTTAATCCATGGAGATCAATGTGTGATACCTGAATATTCTTGGATGGGTGGCCTTCTTTTGTAGCATGGTTGACTCATCAGGACCTACACTCAGAAAATGTCTCTCCCTCTTCCATTAGCAAAGAATTGTAAATAGTTGTGTACCTACTGTTTGATTCTGTGCTCAACCTCGGTCTCCATGCTAGGGTTTGGTCTGACTTGGGCTTGCACAGGTTTTCTACATGCTGCTGCATCCATTTTGAGTTCATTTGTGTAACTGTATCCAGAAGTCATTGTTTTCTTGTAATTATTCACTACCTTCTGACCTTTTTGACCACTCTCCAGCCTTTGGATATATGTTCCTTCCAGGGCTGAGCTTTCTGCAGATGCTTATTCTCTTCACCTTGGCCAAATGAGGGTTTCTGTATTAATCATCATCTATTGTAAAAAGAACTTCTCAGATGAGGATTAAGAGAGACACTGATCTATGAGTATAATGATAAGTCATCAGAATTGGTTTAACACTATGTCCATTTAGCAGGATAATAATACTAGGCTCTTGCTAGGACCTAGAACCTGCCTACCTTTAGATTTTTGTACTCATAATGGGGCCAGGAATAGGTCTCATCTTATATATTTGGACTGACATCCAATCAGAAAGTAATTGGTTACTCCTTGATGTCCATTTCAACATTATACCATGGATATGTTTTCTTAGGCTACCAACTATTGTTGCTCACAGAGTTCAATCCTCAGAATGATTAATGATTACTGTTCTCCCCTTGTAGCTTACATAGAACCTTTCAATATTATGAAAACTATCCAAAAACTATAAAGCTTCCAGCTTTATTTTTCAATGTTTTATAACAAAATTATATGGTATCCTCAGCAATACAATCTTACTGTAAGTTTGTGGAGAGTAACCAAGAGCAATAGCAATAGCTTGCAATGTTTAGAGATCTACAAGGCCTCACTGGCCAACAACTAAAAGAGAAGTAACCAATTCTTGACACTGGGATTTTTATTGGTTAGTCTCTGTCATCCAGTAGGGGCATTATTTCTTTGCTATAGGGTAACTGTTTTCATGAGAGAGATAGAGACAAAGAGAGAAGTGTTTATCTTAGTAAATTTCTATGTTTTTAACTAGCTATTTGTCCCTCCTTATAGTCCCTATTCTGTTCTGTCTACCATCACCAAATTTAAACTTCTGTTCCATTATTCAGTTTTAACACTTTATAAAGTGTGTTCTATTTACCATCCCTTGAGAGCATTTTCCCAAAGCCTCTTAGTAATTTTCTGACCTCAATGGGTATTCGTAATTAGAGTCTCTGTGAACAGTTCTAACTTGACACAGTCATCAATTAGTAACTACCTGCACCTTTTTTTGTGAAATAAATTCATTAGCACATAATAATACAATTGCATATAATGTTAAACATAGAAAATTCCTTCTTAGGACTTCAAATTTTTAATAACTTGAACAATTACCATCATGAAAATTTGAAAGAAACTTCAAGATTTCCATGGTCACTTCTCCTTCTTTCAGTGTGATTGTATTTATTTTGCTAACAGTGAATCAACATCTGCATCTGCGTGGTATTTAAAGAACTTTTCAGAACTTGCTGTAGTTGTTCTGTAGCCTGGGCTGGCCTTGAAATCAAGGTAATCGCCTGCTTCAGTGCTCTGAACCATCTTCAAAATTATTAAATTCAGAAAATTAGCCTTTTTTCAGCAAAAGCATTTATATTTTTATTTAAGAAAATTTATAACAAAACCTCAAGATTAGTGTCTCTTTTTTCTCATAAAGTAATTATTTTAAACTAGGAAATTATTATTTCAATTCCTATTAGAAGCAGCAGACTAAAATTCTAAAGATGAGAAATGTCACATTTAGGAACACATATCTCAATTTTATAATAAGGTTATGTTAATGAAATCTGCTTTGGAAATTACTTTTAATGCATGTGTGTATGCATACGTGTGTGTGTGTGTGTGTGTGTGTGTGTGCACACACACGTGTTTTGGAAATGTGGCTTAAGGCATTATACAGTATCCAGGCTAAATATGACTGGATATGACCATCTTGAGGTTTAGTTCTCTGTTGTCCTGTAAACTTTATATTTGCTCTGTTCTCTTCCAGTGAAGCTTCTTTCATATCACTCAGATAGAAAGAAAGAAGGGAAGAAAGAAAGAAAGAAAGAAAGAAAGAAAGAAAGAAAGAAAGGAAGGAAGGAAGGAAGGAAGGAAGGAAGGAAGGAAGGAAGGAAGGAAGGAAGGAAGGAAGGAAGGAAGGAAGGAAAGAAGGAAGGAAAGAAGGAAGAAAGAGGGAAAGAAACTTTCCAAAGAAAGTCAATTGACTATTTTCTCTGATTCTCTATCATGACACTACCTATTCATTCATGGTGGTACCAGATGGCCTATGCTTTCCAAATAAGCCAACTGTTCCATTATAATGGGGAGATATATGAAAATTGCCTGGGTTCCTGAAGCCTAGATCCACTCTTTCAAAGTACTATATGAAGCTATAGAGGGTTGTTTCCTTCCCATTATACCTTCCAGCACATGATGAATATCTATCCCTTTTATTATCATTAACAAATCAAAATATCTCCATTCATTTCCTTCTGGATAAATAAGCTATGGTTTAACCCATATTTCCCTTGCATTATCCAGGCTACTGAAAAAGATATTGCAGTGATAAAGGAAAGACAGTACTTCAGACCATCTGAGTCTTGATCTGACCTTACCTCTACACTTAATATATGTGAACACTGAACAGGTATCATATGCATTTTAATAAAAACAAAAAAGAATATGTGGACAGATATGTATTTATAAATTAAATATGTTCAATCATAAAAAGGCCAATGCTTGTATGCCATTCACATGTTAAAATTATTTGCAAGAAGTCTGAACAGTTGGAGTTCAGTATGGGGAGTATGTCAGGGAGGAGTATGTCAGTCAGGTTGGGGAGCTCCATTAAGCCTAATCAGGAAGTGCTCTGTACGGGAAAGGGAAGAGGACTGGGCCAGACTGGGGGACACCCGGAAGAGGACAGTGACATTTGAACAAACTTGGATTTCAACGTGCAATTCTTTCTCAAAAAATATTTAAAAAGCAAATGAAACATTTTGTAGAAATTAATTTGTTACAGAAAATTTTGAAAATCTCTTTTACTTAGTTGTAAATATACTGAAACCAGACCTAGTCCTTCATATTCATCAGGCCCCAAGACCCAGACATTCTCTGAGAATTTGTGTAAATACAGTGGAAGGCATATGAGTCAGAAATAGAAGGAGAAATCTAGCTTTATTTGCATATATATATATATATATATATAACACAATCTCACTATGTAGTCCTGGCTGGTTGTAGCTCACTATGTAGACCAGGATGGCATGTAAACATTTATACTGAGATATATATTACTATCTTGTAACCTTATTTGGCATTGTTTTTTAACAGTTACATGGGTGTCCTTTAATAAGTTAAATATTCTTTAAGTCTGTTTGAAAGACGACTTGATTGTTAAGAGTACTGACTATTCTTACAGAGGACCCAGGTTCAGCTCTAAACCTCCCAGCTGGTAACTCACAACCCACAGTAGCTCCAGTTCCAGGAGTTCTAACGCCTTTTTCCAGCCCCTGCAGACACCAGACACACATGCAAAACATGGCAGTAAAGACATGGAGGCAAACACTCAGATACATAGAGGAAAAAGAAATAAATCCTTAATACAATAAAATTCTCTTTAGTATCTCCCATTATTTTCACTGAAATAGTTTAAAATAATTACTTTAAACTAATCATGCAATTCTTGAAATCATAAAATTTATAATTAACAGTCTATGCAAATCAATAATGTGATATAAATATTTATTATAGAACTGATGCATGATATAAAATAACACTAATTTTAAGGCATAATAGTTTTAAGTAATACAGTGGTAAGGCATGCTAATTGTAGCATGCATTTAACTTTTATAGGTGTTAAAATTTGAAAGGGGGATATTTAGGATTGGTGGAGTCAGAAATTTACAAGGTTATTTAAACAATAAAAGCCAACTTGATTTATTCGGAGTTTTCTTCCTGGATAATTTGTAATTTGGGGAAGAATGTGCGGTCTATGAGATGACGACAAGAAGCCACGGCAAGAACAAAGGTCAGCAGTTCATTGTCTTTACCGTAGTCAACTCTAAAACTCCACGCAGATCTTCCTTTGACAATCACTTCTGCCTTTCATTGAGAGTCACAATTTGCTGCGTTATTGTTCAGTAAGATGGAAGAGTTTACAGTCATTCATTACTGTGACCAAGGATGTTTCACTACAGCTGCCAGCAATACAGAGCTGCTACGGAAGAAAGCCAAGATGAACTCGGCCATTGCAGCTCAGAATAGAAGATGGCTTAGCGTGGGAACACCACAGCAAAGCTCACTCGCTTAGACAGGACATAGTTTACAGGTTACCTGATATCATAGAAAGGCCTGAAATTCTCCAAACGAGCTTCTGTCAACATAGAATTTAATTTTGAATTTCCAAGTTTAATCTGTGGCTTCTGAGATATAAATAGAAACAGTGTGATCTAGCTTTGGTGGCACAGACCTATAATCACACTGCCTGGGAGGCTGTGACAGGAGGATTTGGGAGTTTAGGGCTTGCCTGGGCTGCTTAGTAAGACCTAAACTCCCAAAACAGAGAAAAAGAAAATGAAAAGGACAGAAGAGCTGGAGATCCACACTAAAATGTCAGCCATATCCATTCACTTTGACTAGAAACAGACAAATGACAAAGGACTAATTAACTACAAAGGATGATGGGACATTTAATGCCTACACAGCTATGTAATTAACATTTAATATCCAAAATGTGTCTGTGCCATCCTTTCCTCAAGTGTAAGACAAGAATAGATTTTTATAAATTTAAGTCTATGAAGTAATGACATTACAGGCAATAGACTGAACATACAGTCTATATACCCATATAGGAAACTTTCTCTAGGGCCTGGTGTAAAGTTAACCTTTTCCTCCTACTCTTTCCTCAATTAAAAGCTGTATCTAATCTCTGTTGTAAGTACTGATCAGATGGAATCAGGCATATTTTTTGTTATTGTTTTAGGTTTTTCCTATCAGGATTTTCTTTTCCCATACCAGGAAATAGGTATTGTTCATTTGTGGTTCCTTACAGTCTGTTACTGAGTCTTACTGCAATCCATATTCAGTAAACAATAGTTCTGTATTTAGTACAATTCTATTTAATATGCTCATATTCTGGGATTTTTTTCTCTTTTTTCCTATGAAAAACAGTTAAAGTGAATGTAAGAACAGTACATAGTCTGACACTTGCAGAAAACGGAAGGAATTAATGTGGCATTTTATCACCTACAGAAAATTATGCATAAAATAAAGGTATACATTTCAATGTTTTATAGCTATATTTCAACTTATGTATCCAGTAATGTTTTATGGCTCATGACATTTGAAATTAAGAATACCAAGTCCTTGGTTTGTTAACTGAAACAATTTAAATTGTGCAATCAGCCTTGAATTTGTATCAACCAGTGGACATAGTCTGCAATTTGAACTTAAAACAAGACAACAGCAATAAAAATATTTTTTAAAATTTAAGCAGCCCTTTTGAAGTCTTATTTATATTTGTACATGTATTATACAATTAGTCATTAATAACAATCACAGCGAACATTTCTGGAGGACTTTCATGTACCCAAACACTATCCATTTACTCTACAAATGGTAGCTGAATTTATGTTCCATGTAGCTCTAAGATCTAAGTACACTTATTTTCATTTACAGTTGACTAAGGCAGGAACAGCCTGAACAAATTCCACAAAGACTATGTCTTCAAAGCATCATCTGTTAAAGACCATATATCTCAACAGTAAAAAAATAAGAGAATAATAAAATCATCATTTGATAAAACTTTAGACTGTCATATAATTTAATAAAAATAATCAGTTATATATATATGTATATATATATATAATGTACAAATAAGAAATATAGCAAGAGAAATAGTTTTGAACGGAGAGAAATAAAAGAAGGAAAAGAAGAAAGCAAAAAAAATTAAGAACTCTATTCTGGTCCCACGCTGGTACCACAGGTTCCAGACACAGCCAACTCTAGAAGCCACATACATGCAACCAGTCCTGAAAATGGCACAAACATCAGGAAATCCATGTCACAAAGATGAGCGTCTCTTGAGGGGTTGACCCCAAATTCCTGAGGAGCATGTGAAGAAAGGCCTGAACTTGATGCACACAGACCAGGCAAAGGCAATGAGAGCAGGTGCAGAGGCCCTTAAGGCTCTTGTGAAGCCCAAGGCAGTTAAGCCCAAGATGACAAAGGGCCCCAGCCACAAATTCAGCAGTCTGTCTTTCATTGCTCACACTAAGTCTGGGAAGAGGATTTGAAGCTACATGTCCAGGGCCATAGGCTCTGACAAACAAATCCCAAGATTTGGGTTTCCAAAGGTGCACGGGTCCTTTGAAGGCCACATAGAGAAGACGTCTATCTGCCAATATGAAGACAGATGGACAGGTGTGACACACCTACACACTATTTGCGGTGGTCGGTGCCCCATGCCGTTTGTACAAATAAAATTGATGCATGAAAAAAATATAACGAGGACTATGCTAGTTGTCCTACAGAGTAAGTTGGGTATTTTAATTTGTACTTATTTAAATCCAAATGTTCATTATGAAAGTTTTAAAATAGGAAACAGAAATAAAGTAAATATTAGAATAAACTATATCACAACAGCACTAATGAAAATACTGTTTTCAGTAGGAGGAAGGGTGGACTTCAGAGAGAGGAATTCCAGGGATAAAAGAGACACTGCATGATGCTAACAATTGATCTGCCATGAAGACATACAAACCCTAAATATCTATACATTTCATGATGGAAGTCCAATATGGAAAAAATCAATAACAGGATAGGAATAAGTTAATAATAATAACTGGAAAATAATACTTTTCAACCTGAAAGGGTGTCTATAGTCTTACAGACCCTGGAGTCTTGGCCTAGGTGACTGGGAAGAGCAAAGTACAGAAAATACTGAGAACTCTATCAAACCACACAAGCTGTCAACGTTCCCTCCTTTTTTCTAATGAGGAAATCTTTGCAGAGTCACTATACAGGTTCTTAACTGACTCTCATCTATCTG